>NC_067399.1:277878955-278478955 GCF_016432865.1 Antechinus flavipes
TTGCCAAGAAGGGCTAAGTCTATCATAGTTGATCATCAAATAATCTTCTTGTTACTGTGTACAATGTTCTCTTGGTTCTACTTACTTCACTTAGCATCAGTTCATTAAGTCTTTCCAGTTTTTCTGAAATCATTCAGCCATTCCTCAATTGATAAGTATCCACTCAATTTGTAATTTCTTGTCACCATAAAAAGAGATGCTACAAACATTTTTGCACATGTGTGTCATTTTCCCTTTTTTATTTGATATACAGACCCAGTAATGACACTGCTGGATTAAAGGGTATACAGAGTTTTAAAGCCCTTTGGGCATAGTTCCAAATTGTTCTCCAGAATGATTAGATCAGTTCACAACTCCACCAACAAGTGTCCCAGTTTTCCCACATCCCCTCCAACATTGATTATTGTCTTTTCCTGTCATCTTAGTCAATCTGAAAGATGTGAAGAGGAACCTGCTACTTTCAAAGCTCTCTTGCCTGTTTCTATTTTCCTCTCAACTGTCATCTTTTTCTTTCTGTTCATTTTAAACAAGCTTTGACAAGTCTCTTTTACTTATTTTTTTTAATCACACTACCTCTAGTAGTTTTTTTCTGCTCCTGTCCCCTTCCCGTTAAACAAAGAAGGAAAAAGATAATCCTTGTAACAATAAGTAAAATCAAGCAAAACAAATACATACATTTGCCTTGTCAAGTATATAAAACCCCTTCTGAAAGGAGATGGGTAGGATGTTTCATCAACAATCCTCTGGAGTCATTTAAGTTCTTTTCTTTATAATGCTGAAGCAGTATGCTTCCTCACAAATAAAGCTTCAATCCAAGGTTTGAATAAATCAGTTTTCCATAAATCATCTTTAGCATGTAGGGAAAATTGTAAAACACAAGAGGCTCTGTCTACATATAAAACTAACCTGATGCCACATTTGAAAAAACAAGAGACATTTTGAAAATGCCTTTATAGAGATGTAATAAAACAAGACAATTTTTTAGAGAAAAGTAGTTAGGAAATAATGTCTCCCCTCCCCCCCCCCGCCCCCGCCAAAAAAAGGATTATGTTAAAACTCTGTCTTTGAGTCAATTAGAATCATCCCAAATTTTTTTCCCGAAATTATGTGTAGAGGAAAGAGCTTTGTGTCTGGAATCAGAGGGGTTAAATTCAGATCTCAGACAGAAAGCTATTGCTAAAAAAAAGAAAGAAAGAAAGCTATAGCTACAGCAAAGTCACTTAACCTCATCAAATCATAGTTTTCTTCTTTGTAAGCTACAGATGATAATATTCATTTCATTTCCAATAATATTTTATTTTTTCCAAATAGATGTAAAGATCGTTTTCAAAATTCATTTTTGTAAGACTTTGTGTTCTAAATTTTTATTTCTGTCTCCCTTACCTCCCCCCACCCCAAGACAGCAAACAATTTGATATGTTATCAAATAGAGATAATATTTTTAGGCCATCTAATTCACAGGATCATGTGTAGAGAATGCTTTATAAATGTTAATGGGAAATGTAAGTTAATGGGAAATAAAGTGCTATTTTGCCTCCCACTTACCTCTAGACCCTAAAGAAATCAAAGAGGAAAAGGACCAACCCATTGAACAAAAATGATAATTTTCTGTACTGAAAGAATGCCCATTATTTGAGAATTGCTGATGGATTTATGATATATGAATGTGACAGAATATTATTGTGACCTAAGAAATTATTAAGATGATAGTTTTAGAAAAACCTGGGAAGACATATAAACTGATGCAAAATGAAATGAACAGAACCAGAACAATGTGTACAATAATGACAATATTGTAAAGATACCTGTGGAAGAATTAATAATTAACTGATCAACACAACTGTCCACCAAATTCCAAAGGATTCATGATGGAAAATGTTCTTCACATCCAGATAGAGATCTGACTTTTTAGGGTACAGATTGAAGTATATTTTTCTTTTCCCTTTTTCCTTTTTTTTTTTTTCTCTTCTGGAACATAGCTAATTGACATTTGTTTTGCATGATTGTATTTGTAATGAGTTTTGTATTTCTTTCCCTCTTAAGAGGTGGGGAAAGAGGAAAAGAAGAGATAGAATTTGGAACTGAAAATAAAATAAAATTGAATGTTTAAAAAGCTAAGAATATGATCTTGCACATAAAAAAGACATAGAAAAAGAAAAAAACTCTATCCCCATAAAGCACCTCTTTCCAAATAAAACAAAACACCAAGATGAAGTTGAAAGGATATTACTTACTACTTAGGTGAAAGAAAAAAGAGACTAAGAATCAGATAACAAAATAAAAGGAAGAAAGAAAAGAAAATTAAGTTTAACTCAACTTTAAAACCATGAAGGTGGATAACAAGTAGGAAGAGAATAGCTTTGTGTGAGGAGAGAAAAAATTTGGGAACAGAGTTGCCTTAAGGCAAATTAAATTAAAATAACTGAAAATACAAAGTACTATCTTTACAAAGAAAGGGAAAATGCTAATTCAGAAAAAAATGATTAGAAAATATGAGCCTAATTCATAATTTTAAATGAGAATTGTTTAATCAATCTAATAAAACAATAAAGGACTGACAAATTGGGTAAGAAAACAAAATATTATAATCTATTGCTTCCAAGAATTACACCTAAATACCAAAGACATACAGAATAAAAAGAAAAGGTTGGTGCAACAATTAATAAGCATCAAGCGAATTCCAAAAGCAGGAGTTATAATTATGCCTTTAAACAATACAAAACCAAAATTTTAAATTGTAAAAAGAGACAAGGAAAGTGCAGTTTGTCAAAAAGAAACCATAAACTACAAAGCAATTTCATTGGTAAACTTATATATGCCAAATGCCTTATTATCTAAATTCATAAAGGAAAAATAATTAAATGACAAGACTACTTAGACAATAATACAACAATGGCAAGATTTAATGTTCCTCTCTTAGTTTTGGAAAAACATAAAGATAAACAAAAGAGAAGATATGGAACAAATTACTGGGAAAAATACTGGAGAAAGAATAAATATATTTCCTAGCACCAGCTGAGATTTTTACAAAAACTATGTATTAAGAAACAGATATTACAAATATAAAAAGCAGACATAACAAAACATTCCTTATAAACTATAACATAATCAGTTCAGTTGCTTATAATCAAATAAACAAACAAAATAAGCATAAAAGAGGAGATAAAAATTTTAAAAAGAAATAAACTGGAAACCAAAAATATCAGAGAAATGATCACTAAACTAAATGCCAAGTCTTTGAAAGAACATATCTATAGATATAATAATAACAAATTTGAAGAAGCAGTGATAAAAATTAAAATCTCTTCCCCAATAACAGAATTCATATCAGGATCAATCCACCAAAACATAGAAAATATCTATGTAGACATTACAAAATGCTTCTTAAATAAAGAACAACTTGTATATGTGGAAGAATATTCAATATTCATGGGTAAATGATGCCAACATAATAAAAATTATAATCTTACCAAAGTTTTAGTTTTAATGCTACATTAATCAAATTGTTAAAATTGCACTTTATAGAAGTTGATAAAATAATAAAAAAGTAACAAAATTCATTAAAAAACATAAGAGATCTGGAATATCAAAAGAAATAATGAAAAGCAGTTGAGATAAAAGGGGAATGACACTTCTCATTATCTTTATAATATAGAGCACCAATCATTAAAAGTATCTGATATTTGCTTTAAAAAAAGAAAAGAAAAGATAGAAAAAAGAAAAAAAATAGATCAAAAGAATGGACTAAATAAGTAAGAATTAGAAACACTGGGACTCAATAATTCAGTGTTTAATAAACCAAGGAGATCTTGACCTTTTTAAGACAGTCATTAACAGATTTCAGTTTGACTGAGGCTATACCCATTCAATAATTGTCTAGATGGCAAATGAGACAAAAAAGAAAAAGGACTCTTCCACCTAGTCAAAAAAAAAAAATCCTTTCCAGCTCTAGATCTATGATTCTATGAGTAAACTGGCAGAGAATTTAAAGTGGAAAGACTTATGACTTTTTTTGAAGTATGACTTATTTCACACTAAATAAAAATTTTTTTCAATACCACCTGTTACTCTCACAAAAACAGATGTAGGACACAGAGTAACTATTCAAAGTATTAATACCAGATAAATCCTTTGTGGATCACAATGCAATAAAAATAGTAATTTACATGAGCACACAAGTAAAAGACAGATATAAATGGACATCAATAATGACGTCCTGAATTATAAATGGGTAAAAGAAGAAATCAGAAACAACTAGTAACTATGTTAAAAAGAATGCTAATTTTGAGACATCTCACAATTTCTGAGATAATGCTAAGTCATCAGAAGAAATATTATATCCCTGAGAGCTTACATTACAAAACAGAAAAAAGAATTAATGAAGGCATTTTTTAAAAAAGAAAGTAAATCCCAAATAAAAACAGAAAAGAAAATCTTAAAAAAAAAACAAAAACAAAAACAGAATTTGTTGTACAGAAATACATATTAGCAGAATTGAGAATCTAAAGGAAAAGTATTATCTACAAAAATGTAAAATAACCAAATCATAGAACATGAGAGATCTTAATACAATTTCTTACAAAATCTTAATACAATTATCTAAATCAGGGAATTATAAAGCAATGGAAGAAAATAGATCAATCTCATAAAGGAATATACATTATTAACCAAACAAGAGATAACAGCAATTACAAGACAAAATAATTAACTTTTGTTATATGAAACTGAAAAATTACTGTACAAACAAAATTAATGTTCCTAAGAATCAAATGGGGGGAAAAAATCTTTATCTCAAATTTCTCTGATAAAAGGTTTAATATCCAAGACGTAAAATTAATAGATATAAGATGAAAAATCATTTTCCAATAGCTAAGTGGTCAAAGGATATGAACAAATAGTTCTTTAAAATATAAATGTATACACATACACATATTCACACACAAGTATTTATACATATGTATGTGTGCATTAATTACAAAAATTTAAAAACCACAAGAATGCTCCAAATCATCTATAAGAAATAGGAAAATCAAAAGAAAATTGAGGTTTCACCTCACACTCTACAAATCAGCAAATATGACAAAAGATATAGGAACAATTAATACTGGAGTGTGGAAAAATGGGGGAGGGATGGTGATGTTTGGTCTTATCTGACTCTTCATGACTTCTCTTGGGGTTTTCTTAGCAAAGATATTAGAATGGTTTGCCTTTTGTCTAGCTAATTTTAGAGAAGAAGAAATTGAGGCAAACAGTGTTAAGTAACTTGCTCATAGTTATAGAGCTAATGAGTGTCTGACATTGGATTTGTACTTGGGTCTTCCTGACTTCAAGCCTGGCACTTTATCTTCTATCTATCTGCTTGTAAGGAAAATAGGGACACTAACTAGTACATTATTGGTAAACTGGGAACCTGAATATTATGAAAAGCAACTTGAAATTATGCAGATAATTCTAAAGATTCTAAAATATCCATAAGCATAGGGATTCTTCTATTATGCTTATACTCCAAGGCCATTGATAAGTAAAAAGCCCTTATATATGCTAAAGTTTTATAGTATCACTTTTTGTGAAACAAAAAGTAAAACAAAGTAAATGTCCATCAATTGGAAGATGGCTAACCAAATTATGATGTATGAATATAATAAAATATTATTGTACTATAAGAAAGGGTAAACATACTATATAGAGAGAAACATGTAAAGTTCTATGTAAACTGATTGAGTAAAATAAGCAGAGCCAAGAAAATAATATACCCAATAACTAAAGCAATGTAAATATAAAGAATAAAAATAAAAAAATAAAAAATGAATGTTGCAAAATTCTATGCATAAATGCACAAAGAGCTATATTCCTCATGGAACTAAATAACAAGCATGGCCAGAAACAAGAGGTATGAAAAGGCACATTTGAAGAGGTGGAAGATCCATGAATGGAACATTGTACATAATTTTTAGACATTTCTGATACATTCATTTTGCCAATTTTCTCCTCTCCTTTTAAAATGTAATTTTATATGTAAAATATTATTTGTTTGTATAGAGTGGCTCTCTTAAAGTGGATAGGATACTGAAGAAAATTATAGTGATGTGAAAAAATAACAAAAGATATCAATAAAAACTTATTTTTAATAAAAACATGCACAGGTTTTAGCAAAGTGACAATTTCTTGTGCTATTCTTTTGGATAAGATGAAGAGATGTAAGCTAGATGAGTTTAGAGTTAGTTCAGTGCCAATTGAAAGGAGCCTTCCAGTAATAGTGTAATGTCCCAAGGATCATTTTTTGCTCTGTGCCACTTAATATTTTTACCAGTGACTTGAATGGAGTTATAGATGGGCTTTTCAAATTTGCAGATAACACATTTGGGAGGGATAGCTAACATAAAGGATAACAGTCAGAATTTTTAAAAAGTCTTCGTCAACTAAAACACTAGGCAAATACTGTGTGTATACATATACCTAATACATACATGTATTATTTATGTAAGTATAGATATACAACACATACATATATGTATATATACATAGAAATATAAACATACCTACATCTGTACATCCGTAGATATGCAATGTGGGGCTGTGCTGAGAAATATGGGATCAAGGACCAGATTATTAGCTGATTAGCTATATATCTGGAGTATTGTGTCCATTCTGAATGCTACATTTTTAAAAAGGACAATGTTAAGTTAGAAAGCATCTACAGAGGATAAGCACATGGTGACAGGACTTAAGATCATGCCATATTAGGATAGGCTGAAGGATGTTTGAATTGAAAGAGAAAAGTTTTAGTGAGGACATGAAAATTTTTCAAGTATTTACTTATGTAGACTTGTTCTGCTGGTCTCCATAAGGCAGAATTAGGAGAAATGATGGGATTTGCAAAGAAGCAAATTTGGGTTTGATATAAATAAAAAATATGCGTATGTAATTGATATAATGTTGCCTTCTCACTGGGTAGAGGAGGGCTGGAAAGAGGGAAATAATTTGGAACTCAAATTTTTTTTAAAAGAATATTAAAATTTATTGTTTTCTAACTTAAAAAGATTGTGGAAAATAGGAGAAGTGCCCTAGGATTAAGGAAGAGCAAATTATGCTCCAAATAAAAAAAAAAAAAAAAAAAAAAAAACAGAAAAGACCTAGTCTGGCAACTCTAAGTCAGTGAGCTTGACTTATTTCTGGGAAAATTGTAGAAAAGATTATTAAAAATATAGTGAACAACCAAAAAAAGAAATTAATATCACAAATAGTCAGCAGAATTTCCTTAAGAACAGGTCCTGAATGATTAATCTTATGTCCCTTGTTGTTTTACAGGGATAATAATCAGGTAGATTTACATAATCTGAAAGTATTTTTTTTTTGAATTGTAAAACTTTTTTTATTCATGACTTGTTTCCATTCCTCCATTATGCCAGGATTTACCTTATCAATAAACTTTCAAAAGTGGCTGAGTGTTGATTACAGTTTGCATTGTTACACAAGGCCCTAATCTCACAGATTTGGAGATTTGGCAATGATAGAGAGCAAAGATGTTCTGTCATATTTGCAAATGTCAAGGACACATAGTTAATAGTGCTAGTGGAGTTCAAGTATATATGGAGGAATAGTTTTAAACCAAATAAAAAAAGTTAAATAGCAATTTGGTTGGAAGGAGAGTTCAGGGGTCATGCCACATATGCACACTCAATGATCAGTTTCTACTATGTAGCACTAGACTGAACAGGAAGGGACAGAAGATCCTAAAAGATAACTAGCAGCAGGCAAAAAGACCTCCTTAGTAATGGGAAGGCAGTGTCAGTAAAGCTCAATGTCTGTGGGAGAGGGGCAAATTTTTGATAAAATATTTCTTGTATTATATTCTTGTAGAAAATATAGAGAGATGTAAAATAGAGTATAATATATTAAATGTATTTGGAACAGGTTAAAATTAATTGTTAAAGTTTCAACATCTATTTGGCAAGTATCTAGAGAAGTTTCCCAGTAATGTGTGCTTGTCCCAGGTTCTTTAACATCTTTTTTCAATGACTTGGGTAAAAAGTTCACTAAAGTTTTGTATAAAATAAATGGAAGGCATAGTCTACACACTGGATAACAGAATTGAGATACAATAACATCTCAATAGGCTAAAGCAATGAGTGAATCTAATTAAATTATATTTGACCAATAAAATAAATAAATTTTTTAAAAAGAGAATAAAACCAAATAGTATCAAAAATGAAAAGGGTGAATAAACCACTAATGAAGACAAAATCAAAGCAATTATTAGGTGTTATATTGCCCAATTATATGCCAATAAATTTACCAATGTAAGTAAAATGGAAGAAAACTTACAAAAATATAAACTGCCTAGATTAGCAGAAAAAGAAATTAAATGACTAAGAAAACCCCTTTTACAAAAATAAATTGAACAGGTTATAAATGAGCTTTCTAAGAAAAAAGCATCAGGACAGATGGATTTGCAAGTGAATTCTACTAGACATTTCAATGTAAACTAATTTCAAAATTATATAAATTATTTATAATAGGCAAATGAGTTCTACCAAACTCATTTTGTGAAACAGATATGGTACTGATACCTAAACCAGGAAGACAAAAAACAAGAGAAAGAAAATTATAAACCAGTTATATTAAGAATATGGATACAAAAATTCTAAATAAAATACTAGGTAGGTGACCATAACATCATATTACAAAGTTTGTGATCAAGTGAGCTTTATATCTGGAATTCAGGGATTGGTTTTAACATAAGGAAAAGTATCAACATAATTGATTATATCAATGACAAAAATGATAATATCAAGATACAGAAATAGCTTTTGACAAAATACAACACTCATTCCTATTTTAAAAGAAACAAACACTTGAAAGCATAAGTATAAATGGATTTTTCTTTGAAATGACAAAAAGCATCTACCTAAAGCCATTAGTAAGCATTATTCATAATGAGGATAAATTAGAAACTTTTCCAATAAGATCAGGAGTGAAACAAGATACCCAGTTATTACTAATTTTATTTAATATTGTATTAGAAATAATAGCTATCGCAGTAAAAAAAAAGAAAAAGAAAACCCAAAGAAATAAAAATGGGCAATAAGATAATAAAAATTATCTCTTTTTCCAGATGATATAATGATTAACTTGGAAAATCCTAAAGATTCAACTAAAAAGTTAATTGGAAAAATAATTTAAGCAAAATAGCAGGAAGCATTTCTAGATGTTACCAATATCCCATTTCAAATAAATGTAGACTATACAAAATATCTGAGAATATATCTGCTAAGACAAACCCAGGAACTAAATGAACATAATTTATAAAACATTTTTATACAAATAAAGTGAGATTTGAATAATTGGAGAAATATTACTTTTCTAGAGAGATAGACAGAGCCAATATAATAAAATGACAATTCTACCTAATCTACTTTTTCAATATCATCCCAATCAAATTACCAAAAACTTATCTTATTGAGTCAAAAAAAATTCATTTGGAAAAACAAGAAGTTAAGAATATTGAAGAAATTAAGGAAAATAATGTAAAGTAAGGAAGTGTAGCAGTTAGAGATCTTAACCTATAAGATAGTAATTATTAAAACTATCTGATACTAGCTGAGAAATTGAAAGATGGAACAATGGAACAGAACAGACATACAATAAAAAGTCGTAAATGATTATAGTTATCTCAGATTTGATAAATGTAAAGATTTAAACTTTGGAGATTAAGAATTCACTGTGTAGTAAAAATTGGTGAGAAAACTGAAAAGTGATCATTCAGAAATTAGATATAGACTCATATCTTAAATCAATTACAAGATAAAGTTGAAATGGACACATGACATATATAAAGGGAGATATCATTAAAAAAATTAGAACATAGATTATCTATCAGACTTGTGGATGGGAGAATTTATAAATAAGCAAGAGACAGAAAGCATTGTAAGATGTAAAGTGGGTCATTTTGATTAAATTTTAAAAGTTTGTACAAATAAAACCAATGTAGCCAAGACTAGAAGGAAAGCAGAAAACTGGGGGGAAATTTTTATAGATAATTTCTCAGAAAAAAGGCTTCATATCTCAAATAAATTGAGTACTTTGTCAAATTCATAAAAATATGAGTCATTCTCCAATTGATAGTCAAAAGAACAAGCAGTTTTTTGAAAATATCAAAACTACATACTCATATGAAAAAAATGCCCTAAATCATTATTGATTAGAAAAATCAAATTAAAACAATTTCAAGACATCATCTCACACCTATGTCTGAAAAAGATCTGAGGGGTTTTGTATATTCCAAATGTGTAATGAATCAGTACAGTGATATAACATCCAAAGAAACTAATGAAATTTTGAGCTGCACTGAAAAGATTAACTTCTTTTTCAGGAGGAGGAAGTAATAGTTTTGTTCAATAGTTCAATTCAGAGTGCTGCAGTTTAACAAAAGCACTGATAATCTGGAGAGTATATTGTGGTTCAGTTGGGTTCAATTGTCTGTAACCTGATTTACATTTTCTTGACAAAGATATTGAAGTGATTTTCCATTTCTTTCTCCAGTTCATTTTCCATATGAAGAAACTGAAAAAAAAAAAAAAGGGGGGGTTAAATGACTTGTCCAGAATCATATAGTTAGTAAGTGTCTGAGATCAGATTTAATCTCATGTCTTCCTGACTGTCCAGTGCCCTATCCATTATGCCAACTAGCTGCCCAGAAACTATATAGGGCAGGATAAAGAGGGTGGCATAGAGTAAAGTAAAGAGGGTGGTGAAAGGCCTTTACTCCAAATCATATGAATTTTGGTTAAAAGAACTGGGAATGTTTGACAATAAAGAAAAACATGACAGCTGTGTTCAAGGATGTAAAGGGAAATTTGAAGCACTTCATGGGAAATAAGGATGACACATGATCTATTTAGCTTTAACGGAAAAAAACAAAAACACTGGATGAAAGGAAAATTTAAACTTGATGTTAGGAAAAACTTGTTCATAATTAGAGCTATCCAAAAGTGAAGAGAATTTGTGTTAAAAAGAGTTGAAAGACCAGATTGGTATTTCAATCATTAGACTAGATGGCCATTCAGTTATCATCTAAATCCAAAAATTCTTGAATTTTTGATCCAAGAATCTGTTAAAGTGCTCTGACTGAAGCTAAGCAGCTAATAATTTCATGATATATTCATTCAATTACCATCTATGTGCAAATGATTCCCAAATTTATATTTCTGGGAGTCTCTCAAGTCTCTTCTTAATATCTTCTGAGTGTGAATTATGCATCTTCATCTACCTACTACACTCTTCCTACTGGATTTCCATAGACGTCACAAAAAACATGTCCAAAATAGAATTCATTATCTTTTCCCAAAAACCCATCCCTCTGCTGAAATTCTCTATTTCTGCTGATTGTATCACCAATTATCCTTCCAATCACTAAGTTTCACAATCATTGAATTATTCCCAATTCTTAACTGTTCTTTACCCCATAATTAATTGCCAAGTCTTCATTCATTACACTTTTATATCTCCCTCATCCCTCTTTTTTTCTCTGATATTAGACACACCACTCTAGTTCAGGTCAACATCAGAGTCTGTCTTGAATTGTTACAACAGCCAAGCCCTAATACTCCTGATTCAGGTTTTTCCTCTGCAATCCATCCTCTACACAACTGCCAAAGTAATAGTCCTAAAGCATAGATGTAACCGTAACATTTTCTTGCCAAGAAGCTCCAGTGGGCTCCTTATTTATTATTACCTCTAGGATAAAATATGCACTCACAAGTTTGGCATTTAATATCCTTCACTCTCTGGCTCAGCCTATCTCTCTAGACTTATTGTAATAAGTTCCCTTAATTATTCCCTTCATCTATTCTATGGTTTAGCCAAACCAGTCTCCTCTTACTGGATAGTCCATCTCTTGTTTAATATTTGTAAAAAAAAAACAAACCAAAACAAAACAAAACATAAAAGATTTGGCATAATACCTAGCACAGAGGTGTTATATAACTACATAATCATTTCCTCTCCTTTGTTTCTCTTGCTTTGCATAAACTGTCTCTCTAGCCTGAAATACACTCCCTCTTCACCTCCATCTCTTAAAATCTTTACCTTCCTTGAAAAAATTTAAGTGCTAATTTTCCACAAGAGGCCCATCTTGATTCCTTTTCCTTCTCCTCCCCCAAAGAAATAACCTTGTATTTTATGAATAGGATTTAGTTATATGTATACCTATGGTTTCTTTCCTCTTTGAGAGCAGAGAGTGTTTCATTTTTGGTATGTGGTTGCAAGTATTATCATCTCCATTTTAAGTTGAGAAAACTGAGGCTAAATGATATGCCTACAATTTTAGCCCTGAGGCATAATTCCAACAAGCTCTCCAACTTCAACTCACTCTCACCTCTAGACTAAGCTACTAACATACATTTTGCCAGATTCCTTGCATTGATTTCTGTAACATAAATAAGTTAACCCAAATTGTAAGGGAAAAAGTTAAATTTTCTCTATTATGTTATTCCAAAACAGCTGCACATCATTTTCAGGTGCTTTTAGTTTAGTACCTCTGCCTATCTTATTAGAAATCAATTATCAAAATTTATAAATACCTGTCAGCCCTCCCCCAGTAGTGACTTGCCAATAACATTGCTTTATGTCTGTAAGGAAAAAAATTCATGACACCACTTTTTAGATACTTGGTCATATAGTCTACTTTACAAGATACATATTAATTAAAGAAAGAGTATGTGTCAAAGGTGTTTTGAATAAGGATGATTTTGTATCTAACTATTGCAAATTTATCCAATAAAGTACTACAGTGGAAGACAAGCATTGCCTTTAAGAAACTTGTGATCTAGCCAAGGATACATAGTATTCATATACTGACCCGAAAAAGATAGAAACTTTTAAAATCATTGTATAAATAAATGAAAATGAACAAACGTAGGTTCTTGATTTCATCTCTGGAAACTGAAATACCCTGCAGGTGGGTACAGGCTAGAACTATGATAGGCAGGAAGTAGCAGGAAATCACTGTATAAGACAAATTACTAAATTCTATTATAGATAATGAATGCGACAGTATACTCAATCTCCAGACTGTCAATTTCTATATTTCTCCACAGTTTTGATCCCACAGGATCTTTTTGGGTAACTAAACTAGAGGTCCTGTTTGGGCATCAGATGGGAGGCTGTAAGGGAAAAAGAGCTCGGCATTTGGAATCTGAGGACTTAAGTTTGAATGCTGACCTTATCCCATCAACCTCAGCTTCCGTTTTCTTCCTTGTAAAATGAAGGGGTTGGACTGGACAGCCTCCGAGGTCCCTTTCAGTTAGAGATCTACTACAGGGAGTTGAGAAGATCGAGGTTTTCTTCTTCGTCCCCCTTTCCCAACCCCAGTTGTAAGACTGATAATTGATAGACACGGAGCTTCCTCTCTCGAGGCCTCAGTTTCCTCCTCTGTAAAACGTGAAGGGGCCAGGCAGCGCGCTCCGAGGATTCCAATTTATGACTCTGCGCGGGTCCCCATTGTGACTGCGCTCCGGACCCCAGCTGGAGAGCCGGCGGAGCCTTGGCCGGACTCGGGACCGGCGCCTTTCGCCCGGGAGCAGCACAGGGGCCGGGCCCGAGCGGCGCCGATGCTCCTGCCACCCCTTCTTTGCTTCGATTTACCTCTGGAGAAAAGGAGCGCTCTCTCTCTATTCCCGCCTGGAATCGGTGGGAAGGACGCGAGTCTAGGAGCCAGGAGGAAGGTGAGGAACAAGAGGGAAGAGATGACTGGGAGTGGGGGGGCAGCCCTGGGGTTCAGGACATTCACACCTCCAGCTCCTCCGGCTGCTTTGGGCACTACTTGCGCATGAACGAATGAATGCACGAAGAAAAGGGTAGCACGCGTGTGCTACGTGTGTGTGTAAGGCCAGAAAGTACCAGTGCTTTGTGTGCAAGCTTTGTATGTGTGTATGTGTGTGTGTGTGTGTGTGTGCGTGTGTGTATGAGGTGTATTGTGTTTGTGTGTACGGGCAAGGTGTTCGCTGGTGACATTTGTTCTACAAGTTTAAAAAAAGGGTGTGCATGGGTATGTGTGCGTAAGGCCAAGGAGTTCCTTGCTGACACGTATGCGAAAATATGTGAGTGTGAGTGTGTGTGTGTAAAAGTGTGTGGAGGATCGGGGAATTCTCTGGTGATCCGGGTTCGAGAAATGGCGTGTCAAAAAAGTGTGTAGGACACAGAGGTAATTTTTCCTGGGGACGGAGCGTGCGGGAAAGGTGGGGAGCAGTCAGGGTGACTGTGTGTGCCAGGACCTCTCCTTGACAAGTGTGTGAGAAAGGGGTTTCCTAGAAAGAGGGAATGTGCGAGTGAGGAAGGGTCGCGTTTCCTAAAACAGTGTGTGTAAGGGGAGTCCCCTTGGAGGCGTAGGGGGGAGGAAGGAGAGAGAGACAGAAAGAGACAGATCGACCCAAAGACACAGAACTCAGACACAGAGAAAGAGAGAGACAGACAGAGACAGCCAGCCAGTAAGCGCTAGGTAGGCTAGCTTGTGGGGTATAGAGGTGGGTGTATATGATGCGACAGGTTTCCCAGTGACGACGTTGTGTGTGAAGTGGATGTCTGTCGGTCCTCCTTGACATGGCTCTGTATGTGTATATGTGTATAGACAGGGGTTGGGGTGGGGACGGAGATGGCATTCTTCCTGAGTAAGGCTGTGCGTGCGTTTGGTGTTTCTCATGAAGAGGGAGCGTTTGAGAAAGGGAGATGTGTAAGGGACGTGACAATGTGTTTATGGGGGTATATTTCCTCCTTGACAAAGGTTTGTGTGTATGTGAGTGAGTGTGTGTATGTGTGAACGTATGTTCTGGACAGAGACCAGAGGAGGTGTAAGAAAGCGGTGCTTCTCGTGTAGTGGGTGCATGTGGTGCAAAAGTCATTCCTTGTGACTGTATGTGTGCAAGAGACGTTTCTCGAGCCTCCTGGGCGTGTGGAATTGCTAAAGGGACGTTTCCAGTGACGTCTCTCCTCTTTCCCCGGCCCTCTCCCTATAGCATATTGGCCGGTTCAATCTCTTCGTCCACCTGGCCCACCTGAAATCCCTCCTCCTCTGCCCTCAGTTTCCGTGCGGCCTGGTTCCGCCCTCTCCCCGTGGCGTCAGGAGGGAGGCGGAGCTCAGTCCGGTCGGCGCGCCTAATTCCCGCGACTTGTAAGGGGCGGAGCCTCGGGCGGGGTCTTGGGCCCGGGCCTGACGCTCCGCCGCCGTCCCGGCGTGCCCCGCGCTGGCCAGCGAGAAGCTTTTCGGTGACTCACCACCCGCCCTCTCGCGCTCTCCTTTCCTCTTCTCTCCCTCCCGCACTCACACACACCCGGCCCGAGATGGCGGCGGCGGCGGGGGACTCGGACTCTTGGGGTAAGGGGACATGCTGAGTGGTGGAGGGCAGTGGGGGGAGGGGGTGCCTCAGTGTCCTTTGCCCGTACGCTATTAGTCCCTAACGTGGCTCTCTCTTCCTCCTTTCTGTAGACGCGGACACGTTCTCGGTGGAGGAGCCGGTGCGGAAGGCGGGGGGCGCGGCCGGCGGGGACCGCTGGGAGGGCGAGGATGAGGATGACGACGTCAAGGTGGGTGCGAGGCCGGGCGGGAGTGGCGGGGGGAGGGGAGAAGTGTGTGGTGGAGGCCCGGACCCCGGCTACCGAGGAGTCCCGTCCCTCTGGGCCGTGGAGTTCCGCTCCCGGCCTGCTGGCAGGGCGGGCCGTCGTTTCCGGGTAGTGGCGCCCTTGCCTCCCCAGGCCCGCATCTCGGGCCGGGGCGCGCTGTCCGGTCTGTCCTTTCCCCTCCCATTCCCGGATACCCGGGCCAGAGGCACGCGGTCGCGGCCTGCTTCTATAGTCAGCCCTGGCGTCCGGGTCGGCAGCCGCCCTACCCCATCTCTCCGAGTGCCCTTCACTTCGGCCTGGGGTGTCTGGCGCCCGCCCAGGGGCCAGCGGAGGTGACCCACTCCCCATTCAGCCCGGCCCACACATCTGCTCCCGGATGGCTTTCTGGAAAGGGGCTTGGTTGGAAGGTTGAGGCCCGGGACATGTTCCATCTGGGAATCCCGGGGAAGAGTCCTCACCTGGCCTTTTTCTTCACACTCGCGGTCAGTGACTCACTTCATGGTGTCTGAAGTTTCCAGTTCTGTCCTGTTGGTGTATAGCATTAGCAGCAGATCTTAAGGAGCAGCTGATGGGATCGATGAATTTACATATGTGAAGACATTTTGGGAGGTTAGCTTTCCTCTCTTCCTAGACAGTCCACTTACCAGTGTTACTTAGAATAAAATGAAAAGATACTCACTTTTCTGGTGAAGGAATTTAGCAATGAAATAGACAGGCAGCTGGAAAAAGTAATAAATGCTCCAAATAATCCATAGGAGCAACCAAAGAAATGGAGAGTTGGCAGGAGGGTTTATTTATCACTACACATGAAAAATACAAACCCCCCCCCAAAAAAAAAAAAAAAAAAAAAAAACAACCCAGATGGAATGAAAACATTTGCTATTTGGATATTGGAGTGTTGAAAAGGCAGTGAGGACTTTTACGTGAGGAAGATAAATTTGAATTTCTTTCATCTCTTCCCACCAGATGTATGGTTTCTGAAAAGTGTGCCATTTTAATCATGAGGGCAGTCATGTGGTTTTAGGAAACTGTCCTAAGTATTTTATTTTGAAGCTTTTAATTCTTATGTCCAGAGTGGCAAGGATTTAAAGCTTAACAAAGTAGTGGAATTCTTAAAATGTTTCAGCAGATTTTTATATATGTGAAGTTGAAAGTTATTTCCCCATTACCTGCTCAGCAGACCTTAAAAAACTGAAATGTAATAAGCATACGCTTAAACAGGACTCTCTGGCTTCTCTTTTTCAATGTTCAGATTCACTGTGGTACACACATACACATACTCCCAAATGGCCAAGAACACTTAAAAGATACTGTAAAATTTTTTATTTTATTTTATTTTTTTACTGTTATTTAACTCTGCAATGTAGTAATGTAGAAAATTTTTAAGCAGTGAAGGTGAAGCAAGATTAGTAAAAGGAAGAATTAGAGGAAGAGTTAATGGTCAGAAGAAAGATAAAGGTTAAAAATTGAAAAAATGAGAAGTAAACAAAATGATGTGGGTATTTGAACCAGCTTATTTATTTTTCCCTAGAGAGTTGTTAACAGGACTTTAAAACTCACATGACTGTCATCGAAAAGTAGGGATAGAATAGTATTGGACTTTCCAGTTAAACCTGCATTCAGAGCCTCCTGACTGTGGGCAAATCATTCTCCTAAGACTCTTAAATTATAGACGGATTGCTGCGTTGGTGGAGGGAGTTCCCACACATACTGAAGAAATCATAGGCCCTTTATGCAATGTTGAAATGACATTGGATTTTGTTGACCTTAGTAAAAGAAATGTCTTTGTATTCTGGTGTGTATTCTTAAAAGAAATAGCCATTGATTTATATTACATTCTTAAGTTTCATTGAATTTCTTCCATAGAATACTTTGAACTAGTTGTCTCTTCATTTTAATTCAATTTTAGCATCAAAATAGAGCCTAGATTGGGTGAAGTTGTAAATCCATTTAGAACCCTTGTCTCATTTAATCAGCAATTATTTATTTCTAGTTAATATAATGTACTTTAATTTTCTAAAGCAGGACTTAGCACATTTGCTTCGATTTTGGAGTTATTCCAAAAATGTAGGAGCCAAAGAATTTGTCCTCTTTCAAAGAACAGAAAAGGGGAAAGGGGTGTGTAAAGGCAACATCACCATTGGGCTTATCATAGATTCAAATTAGACTTGGGCTGGGGGTGGGAGAGTAGTATACATACTGAAGGATTTTAATGGATCCTCTGACAGAAGATACTTATCATGTTTTAATTCTTGGGACTCTTAATGACTTATGGGTGGGCAGTTTTCTCCACTTTATTTTTCCCCAACTGTGTACAGTAAGTCAGACCTTAAACTGAGAAATCTTGTCAGTGTGGCAGTGATTGAAAATCCTCTATGTTAGTTTCTATTGCACTCTGAACTGAATTATCCTGTGTTGTGGACTATTTTTCAAGTTACTATGATAGTGAAATGTAAATAAACATGAGGGGAGTTAAGGTTTGGAATTCAGTGTGACTGCCTCAAAATGCTAAATGCTTTTGACAGCCTAGTTCACAGAATTTGCCAACCTCTCATTAAGAGCATCTAGGACTTTTATAATCATAGTCCTTATTAAGTACAAATTTTATGTTTGAATTGAAATATGTTATATACTTATTTGTATTGAACTCTTTTTTTTTTTTACTCTGAAAATGATCCGACACTGAAAAAATAAGGGTTATAGATAATATTAAACTAGAGTTGAAGACTGATAGGTAATTGGTTCTGCTGGTAACCAGGGTTTTTTTTATTGTTGTTGTTGTTTTTAAGTATGTTAGTTTTTGACAAAGTGTGTAGGTGCTAAGTTGGTAGGGTAGAAAATTATAATCCTTACAATATGGAAAACAACTTCCTGGTGAAATGGACTTTTACACCAACATCTGTAGTAAAACTGGAACTATTAATTCAAGAATTAGTGTTTAACAGTATAGATTTATGTGGGGTTTTAAGTGTTACTTTGTAACATCCTGAGAAAGGCAGCTTGGGGATTTGTAGGTAGTATTGTATTCCTGGCTTTAACAGTAGACTTTAAATTATATTAGTCTTGTCTTTTCTAAAACCTATTCTGCAGATGACTGCTTATAGACTTCTGTCGAATTCTGTTTCAAAACGGGAAAGCTTGTGGTCCTTTTAACATTTATGCAAAATTTTTGATGCATTGATGTCTGCCATCTGGGCTTTATTGGCCAGGAAGAAAAGACCACATTCCACTTTCTGATGGTAAGGGAGAAAAATGCAGGTTAACATGTATCATTGAGATTTGATCTATATTTCTGGAGCTAGGTGGATGAGTAGGCTGGCTGATAAGGTGGATGTGTGATAGGATAGGTGCTTTATATTCCACCTTTTTAATCAGTAGATCTGTTATCTATTGAGTAGTAGGTTCCCCCTCTACCCTGTCCCAAGAAATTTGGTTTCCCACCATTAATTTAGGAAAACTTTAGGAAAAGTTGCCAGAATTAGAAAATTTTTAAAGGTTCTAAAGCAGTTTTCTAAAGAAAGGGGAGAGGTGGGGAATGTGTTTCAGAGAAATGTGAGATTACCTAGAAATACTAGGGAAGGTTGGGCACCCTGCCAGGAGGCAGATAATTTTAAAGTATACTTTAGCCAAATTTCAAATTAAATTTTTATGGACCATCACATTTTCAGTTCTGGCTTATTCAAATAGTTCGCTTGTTTAATGTTTACTGACTTGATTTTTGATATTTCTACAATGTAAGAAATTTAGACATGAGCCATTGTAGAACACTGCAATCCTAGGGTCTAATATTATTAGCAATTTACGTATGGGAGGAATTCCATATGTATTTGTTGAAATAATCACAAGTAGAGTTTATTAAGGAAAATGCTCCTTTACCTCCTCTTAGTCAGCATGGTTACAATTAATTCTGAAAATATAAGTTCACAGTAGGGAAAGCAACAGCAATTTGTTTTGAAGTGAAGATACTTATTTGGAATGGGGCTCGAAAAGTAACTAAACTGTATATCCTTTGATCCAGTGATTTATCTACTCAATTTGTACCCCGAAAGAGATTAAAGAAAGGAAAAGAACTCCTTTGTACAAAAAATATTTATATCTTCATTTATTGATGTGACAGAACTGGAAACTAAAGAGGTAGCTATCAATTGGATATGGCTGAATTAGATCATTGTATATAAACATAATGAAAAACTATTATGCAGTAAGAAATGAAAGGGGGAAGGTGGTTTCAGAGAAACCTGGGGAGACCTACATGAACTCTGATGCAGAGTGAATTAAGCAGAACAAGAGAACAAGTTATATGGTACATTATTGTAAAGACAAATAACCTTGATAGACTTAACATTTTTTATTTGAATTCAGAGACCAAACATGATTTCAGAGAACTAATAGGGAAGCATCCTAAACCTAAGAAAAAATGATGGATTCAAGAGGCCAAATGAGACATACATTTTTGGATGTGGACAAAGTGGGAATTTGTATTGCTTTACTATATGCATATTTGTTGTAGAAGTTTTGTATTTTTCTGTTGGAGAGGTGAACGGGAAGGTAGAGAAAGTAAATACTTGTTCATTAAAAAAGAGGAGAAAAAAGAAATCGAGTTGGGATAGTTAAGTGGCAGTGGATAGAGCATCAGCCCTGAAGTTGGGAGGACCTGAGTTCAAATGTGGCCTCAGGCACTTAATACTTCTTAGTTGTGTGACCCTGGGCAAGTCACTTAACCCCAATTGCCTTAGCAAAAAAAAAAAAGAAAGAAAGAAAGAAGAAAGAAATCGAGTTGTTAGCAGGTCTAGGCTTGTCCTGAGCCTTCCCTTCTAGAAGACTTTCTTCAATATAATGGTTTTTTAGTGCTTCTCAGGTTTAGGTTCATCTTGGATCCCAGAGAAAAGAGGGCAGTTGAAATCGTGGTTACCCAAGTAAGAGCAAGAAAGAACATTGGTTTCAATTTTTAAAAATCCTTTCAGGTACCTGCTGATTTAAAGAGACAAAAAGAGTGATTGAATCTTTTGTTATGTTCAGAATTGGAGAGCCAAATTGCCCCTCATCATCATCACTGTTCTCTCTTATTCTTTAAACAGACTTCAGACCAACTCTCCTAGGGTGGAGAGCTGTGCCTATCTATGGTGGATGATGTTATGATTTAAGCAGCAAATTTTGGACATACCACCAATACTATCTGTTTAAAAGGAATTGTTGGAATAGAAAATATAGAAGCAATATGCTCAATTGTTATACAATAGGGAATAGTATAATCTGATAAAGAGCTAATAAAGTCAGAATTGACATAAAAGTGTAGAATATTAATTGGAGGTAAGGCCCAGGAGATGAAATGAATTAGCTGCTGAGAAAGGAGCCTTGGTTTTCTAACACCCAACCCAGGCACTTATAGCCATAGTTGCCAAAGATTTATTAGAAAAATTCCCTCTTCCCACTTAGCCTCTATTCCCTTTTATTATGTTGAAGCTATCGTGTGTATCCTCCTAGCTTTGTGCTTTCTTTGTGAGTGGTGAGTAAAGAATATAACTTCTTTGTCCCACACCCCCTCCCTTTAAAAAATTTTGAGTAAAGCAAAAAATTGGAAACTGAGGAGATGCTTCTCAACTAGAGAATGGCTGAACAAATAAATTGGTATGTAACTATTTTTCTATGGGAAATGATGAGAGCAGAATGTGCTCAGAAAAACTGTGAACTCAAGCAAAGTGAATGACTTTGCTTTTCTCAGCAATACAGTGATCCATGACTATTCTGAAGGACTTCTGATGAGAAATCCTATCCATACCCAGAGAAAGAATTGATTGTTTGAATAGAGATTGAAACATCCTTTCTCTTATGTCCCCTGTCATCTTTTTTTTTAGAGGGGGGAATCTGTTTTCTTTTACAACATGACTTATATGGAAATGTTTTGTATAACTTCACATGTGCTTTCTTAATGGAAGCTGAGAGTGGGGATAAGGGAGGAAATCTAGAATTCAAAGTTTTAAAAACAAATGTAAAAATTATTTTAAATTAACTGGTGGGAAATTAAAATATTAATAAAAAAATTTTGAGTGGAACAGTGAGTTGAACAGGATGAGCAGTCATGGATGGATTTCAATCTGTGACCCAGATCTCATTATCTTTTTCCAAAAACTTCCCCTGTTTGAACTCTGCTATTTCTGTCCAGGACACTGCCATCCTTATAGTAACCCAAGTTTGCAGCCTCAGTGTTATCTTCTACTTCTCACTTTCATTCACTCCATAAATCCAAATAGTTTCCAAATTTTATTGTTTCTACACATCTGGCATCTCTCCTCTTTTTCCCCCCCAAACAGCCATTGCCATACAACTGTATTATTTCAGTGGCTTCCTAATTGATCTTCCCTGACTCCAATCAATATTCTATATACCTGCCAAAATGCAAGTCTGACTTGTCACACAATTTTTTTCCTGCCTTGGAAACTCTATTGACTTCTTTCTTCTATGATAAAAAACAAATTCCTGACATTTAAAACACTAGACAACCTCAGTTTACTTTTTTAGACTTGGTATACATTACTCTCCTCCTTGCACTCACAGAGTACACTCTGCACTTTATACACAGTACAACAAAACTGGTTTTGTAACTCACACTTAGATAAAATTTGTATACCCAAATAGTTCTGTGATTTCATCCATTTGGGAATTTGCTCCAGCAGTACAGATTTCATCCATGTTTGTCCAGCTTTTGTGATTGTTACTTTTTTCTACCAAAACTTTGCCATAGAGTATCCACTCTGTGAGTTGGAAACTTTCTTTGTTTTTAGTATCATACAGGTTAAAGCACTGACTGTGCATCAGTAATCTTTTGCTCTTGTCACTTGATTGTATCATTTTCTCTTGCTTTTATACATTTGCTTGATGATGTCCTTTGGGGTGCCTCATTAGTCATATTGGTGACCTGCTTAAGCTCACCATGGGCCTCTTCATTATCTTCTATATGACATTCTTCAGTTTTTCAGAGGCAGTGCTGTTCTATATATTACTTAAATAGCAATGCCACTGATGAAATATTAGTATGAGCCTTTACTTTCAATGCAAGCTTGATGTCAGTAAAAAAACTTTCAGTCTCCCAAAAGCACTCCAACCCAAATTCTTTAAAGTGCATATTGAAATCTGGGCAGTAGACCTATGTTGTCTACTTGGTCTTGTGTGGTTGGACAGCTGATTTCTTTTAGGGATTTTGTAGGATTCCAGGGCTTTGCATAATCATCATAATTTCATCCTCAAATACCAGTATCTGAAGGACCTTATCTAAAGGGAATTCTTCCTAATCTTAGACTCTCTGCTGGATCTCTTCCAAACCAGTGGCAAATAGATTTAATGTACACACATTTCTGTTTTATATCTTGTGTAATGTGTAGTATCAGAAGTACATTAAATAGGATTATTTCTGTTGTTAAGAGCCTTCCAAAAGATGAAGAGAACTTGCTTATTTTAGATGTGGGAGTTGATCCCTGAACCAGGTGTCTGTGTATAACAAAACCATTGACTTATCAGATCTAAGATCAGCATTTGTAAAAACAAAAAAATTTGCTTAACTATTGAAAATTTTAAAAATGGACAACAGTAATACTAATAATATTGACCTGTAATAATTTCATCCAGAAGTTGAATCAATATTAAGTTAATTATTACAAGAAGAGCAAGTCAAAGAAGTGCTTTAGACAGCCAAACATCTGACTTTTGCCTATCAGAAACTGATGGTTATCAAAAGCAAATTGGATTAGAATAGAAACTCATGTATAAGATTTTATGAAGAATGAATAGTTACAGCATTATTATCTCTCAAAACAGAAGTATGTAGAGTTTAAAAAAAAAAAAAAACACCAGCTTAATAAAGTGTGACAGGATATTCAACTAAGCAAAAGCATTCCATGAACTTTCAAGACTAAACATGGAAGGATGACTACAAACAGAAAATGAAAAAGATTTGCAAAAGCCTTTGCTTTAAACTTTTCTCCATCAAGAAAAGTGTAACCATCTCACTAGGACACTTTATAGTACTTGAAGTGCTTATAGAGGGGATAGAAATGGAGAACATAGGTAGGGGGGAAATTTTGATTAGATCAATAAAGAGAGATCCATGCTAGAGACATTAACATTTGTGAGGACATAGAAGGACTGAGGCACCTGAAGGAGGGGAACATACCATCTGTACTGTCTGCTATTCAGTGAGTACTTCCAATCTTAAAAATCAGTGGAAAGTAGAAATTGCCAAATTTAACATTTAAATAAAGGCAGCATAAATGTGCCGATAGGGTTTCCTATTCATGAGCTCTTTGTGAGACCTTTTCTGCCTGACTATGAACTTAAAAACACTGTATGGGGTAGAGGAGTTGTAACTAGAGAATGCATAGGGAAGCCAAGGGATCTTCAATAAAGTGTGGGTGTCCAGTTAAGCTTCAAAAGAGACATCATGGGCTTGTTTGCAATGATCCTTCAAGAAGAACTTTGTGGGGTTTAGTGGCTATTCAGAATTTGGGTTATTTAAAATGTTGGAGAACTTTTCCTTTTGGATGGATGTCTTTTGATTCATACATAAATTGGATTTAAGTGAGGCAGAGTTGCACAAAGTCGTCGGCCTCATTTTCTTTTCCAGAGCCATTACTATCCAGTTGGTAGATATAAGTCAGGATGACTGGTGATGACTTGAGATGCAGTGGATGATCTTGGTGTCTTTGATGTTTTTCTGAGCTCTAAGCGCTCCACAACACCTGTTTCACAGCTGTCGGAAATAAAATTGTTCTCATCCACTCATTTTACCATAGTTAGGAGTAGACATCTCCCTAACTCACCATAAAGTTTGAGACCCATATGGCCTCTTTGCTTGCTACATCTTGGAACCTCAGATGGACATCAGAGAAGGGAAAGCAACCTTGTGAAAGTCTCAGCAGCCCTCATCCCAGAGGTATTAGTTTTCCCTGAATACATCCTATACCCTTGAATTAATGTAATATATAGAAAATTATATATTAGCAACCCTTAGAGGTAAATGCAACTTATTCATATTCACATTGCCTAAATTCATTGTATGATTTACTTAGCTAAGTTATTTTTGGACTCATGATACTGGTTTGGACCCTTGAGAACCTGAAGTTACCAGAGAGTGGGTGATATATAGGTGGGGTGTTGTGGGTAATTCAAATAATGGCCAGGTAGTTTGCTTTGAAATCTGTCAAAACTAGGCCTTTTTTGTGACAAAATATAAAACTAGAGCTCTAAATTGAGCATACCACAATTGAGTGGCGTCCACTCATAATTGGACTATTTGATCATCCAACTATCGGTTTAAAAAAGGAGTTCTTCTTGTTTGGCTTGTTTTCCAAGAATGCATTTAGATTTTTAGTTGTCTTATAAAACAAGCTTAATGTCATAGTTGCAGCATATTGCTTGTTTAAGCCTTTACCCATAATTACACTTGTCTTTTTACACTGGCTAATTGTATCTTCCATTCCTTGTCCTTCACCTTAACTTTACTAGATTTATCATTGTTTGCCCAGCTTGAAAGTTGGCCGTTTACAGACTTGCCTACTTTGTAATCAGTCAATAAACATTAAAGCGGCTGAGACTAATGCACAAAAGAAAATCTGTCCTCAAGAAGCATAGGATCTAATGGGGAAAGAGAAAAGATGGAAGGCATGATTAAAAAATCAAAGCAGTCCAGGAATAAAGCCAGCTGAGACATGGGGTGAGAAATAGGGTTTTGGAGTTCTTGCCTTTAGGGCAGAGGATACTGATGATGCAGGAATACCAAAGCTTTACTTTTTCCAATGATAAGCTTTCTGGGAATATGGTGGGAGTCAAAGGAGGGTAGCCAGGTAGGAGATGAAATGTCTATTTTTTTTTTATTTTTTTTTTTATGTTTTATTTATGACCTGGAGTCGAGAACTTCCCCAAGTTCAAATCTGGCCTGAGAAACTTTCAAGCTGTGTGATTCTGGGCAAGTAACCACATTTGCCTCCATTTCTTCATCTGGAAAGTTAGTTGAGAAAGAAATGGCAAACTACTCCAGTATCTCTGTGAAGAAAATGGCAAATGAGATCACAGATTGGATACAATTTAAAAATGTCTCAACAATTTTAGTTGCTCTTTCTTCTGTTGCTACCTAACTGCCCCCTAAATGGAGATTTAGGAGTACAAAGCTTCCCTGGTCAGTGCTGATGAGATGTCCCAAGGCTGATTAGATTTCTTCTTGGATGAGGCTATATGTCAGTGATGAGATTACTAGAAGTACATGGCTCTACTGTCAGAGGGTGCTGATGAGATGTGAGAACTAAGGCTGATTAGATTTCTTCTTGGATAATATTTCTCAATAATGGGATTGCTGGGGGCAAGTTGGAAGAATCAGAGAATTCCAGCTGGATGGTGGAAAACAAGGAAATAGATAATATAATATAAACTAATTGTTCTCTCAGCTCTCTGTAACAGGTTTTTTTTTCTCTCCTAATTCTGTCAGATAATCATGCTATTTTTAGTTCTAGAATTGCTTAGTGACTAGCCTGGGACTGGGAGTGACAGTTTCAAGGAGTCCTTCCAATACTTGTGTTTAGGAGTGTTTTTTAATAATGAATAGCTTTTGGCATTATAGTGTGACCTTAAGTATTACCACAAGCTTCAAATTAAGTATTTATTTTTAAATAGGTTAAATAATTACTGTAGTTTGCAGAGTATACCTTTTTTGTTTATCAAATTGTATTATATAAAATGTCTCTCTTCTTCCCCCCACCTTAAGAGTTGCTGTACCCAAAAATATTTCCACCAGCTGACCAACTTGGTGATGAAGTTTCTCCGAACTTATCGAAGCTGCACATAAACACATATCATATTTTATGTTTAAAATATTTTGAATAAATGATCATTGTCTAGTATTTGGAAATAATTTCTTTAAGGAAGGGGTGTGTATGTGATTTGGTATAATGGAATTTGGTTCAGTGGCTGTATGTGAGCTTTTTTTTTAAATGGGATGAAAAGTTCATAATTTATCTTCAGAATTTTTAGGGATAGGCAAGTTGTTTGAATTCTTAAGATTTAATACCTATTGAATCAATTCAAGAGACACTGTTAACTATGGCTTGATTGTCATGTCTTAGCTTAATAATTCAGCTAATGGAGATTTTTCTCTTTAGGAAAACTGGGATGATGATGATGAAGAAAAAAAAGAGGAGACAGAGGTAAAACCAGGTGAGCCATTGGGGCTCCCTTCCATTCTTGGTGAGGTGTCTTGGTGATCTTCCAGTGTTTAGTGGCTCTGTAATAAAAAGTACTCAATTGAAAACCTTAAAATCTAAACAACAGCCACCTCTTGGTCTGCCCCCTTCTCCTCCACCCCCACCCTTATCCATCTCCTCATCCTTTTTTGCCCATAATCTCATCTTCTCCAAATGCTTGATGTTTGATTCTTTCAGAAAAACAAGGTTTTTTCCCCACATTTCCGTTTAATATGGAAATTTTGATTTTGAATAGTCCCCAGTATGGTTGAAAATAATGAAAATCTATGATGCTGTAGTGTACATTTATAAAACTAAAGAATTGTATGATTATAAAAGCTTTGTGTTGTTTTTAGAAACAAAAGTTTCAGAAAAGAAGAAAATAGCAGAGAAAATCAAAGAGAAAGAACGGCAACAGAAGAAAAGACAAGAAGAAATTAAGAAAAGGGTAAGTACTGGTATTTTAGAACAAAATTTTTCCTATCATTTCAAATAATGTCTACTGAATTAAGGAAAACACAGCCCTTTATTTGAAGTTGATCTTTTAGGTAGTAGATTTGCTTGAACTCAATTCTGGAAAAACACAGAATCAAACATTTAAACCTGTTACAGACCTTCTGGAAAAGTCATGACTGACTATTCAGTGGTCTTTGCCATCATTGTCTATAGTTCTAGCATTTACTGTTCATTATCTACATTGTGCTTGCTGAGTGGAATGTGAAAGGCACTCATTTCTGTGATAAATATACATTGATGTAGCTGTTCTTTGGTCATTATCCAAAAGCATTTCTGAAATATTTTTAGTACTATCTCTATGTAAATGTAATAATGAAGAAAGTCATAACATCTCATCATTATTTGTCCCTCTTTCTTTGTAGATACTGCACACACACACACATACACTCTTCATATCTATTACAACTACATGTCTCCATAAATACCTTTTATATTCCACTCAGATAGGCCCATTTGGTAGCAAAACTGAGTATCATTGAATTATTAAATATTCAGATTTTCTAATTTTAGTTGCCTATGGCTTGTTGCTTCATTAGCAACAAACGTTGCAGTTGTGTTTCTAGGTCACTTTTTTGAATTGAAGTGTTATAAACTGTAGATTCATAGATATCCATGGAAGATATGAACTCTTTAAAATAATACTTTCACATCTGTCTGCATCATAGTTGGAAGAGCCTGAAGAATCTAAAGAGCTTACACCAGAAGAACAATTAGCAGATAAACTACGGCTAAAGAAATTGCAGGAAGAGGCAGACCTTGAATTAGCAAAAGAAACCTTTGGTAAGCTGGTGGCATATACCTGTATGTTATCAGACTAGATATGATGCTAGTGAAAACAAGTAACATTTACATAGTGATATCTGGAAGCAATCCTTTCTTTGGGCTCTGAGACTAATTTATTTAAATATTAGCTAAAGATTGAGCCTATTTTTTGAGATCTCTTAAGATTTAGTACTCTAGTTTCAAATTAGTTGTGCACCAAATGAAAGGACAGTAAAAAGGGTTGAAATGTAGTGATTTTGTGTGCTTTGATCTCATTTTTGTGTACTTGTTTAAAAAACTGCAGATATATGAAATGGAGGAAAGTCCTAAATATTTATCTCTGACCCACTTCTGTGACTAATTCCGCTTACTTCTTTTGCCAGCCATGCTTTTTTTGGCAGGGGAAGAGAAATATTCAAATCCATATGACACAGGTGTGATTGGTCATAGTCCAAGAACCTATAGAAGAATTGCTCCCTATATTCCTTTGTTGTAACAAACTGTATGGGAAATTGAGATATAGAAAGAATAAGATTAACAAACAGCTATAGAATCAGCTACTTTACTTATTTCTCAAATGGCCTGTGGGCAGGTTTTCACCACCTGCATGCCTGGTTTAAGCAGTTCAGTTGGTTTCTATGAGAATATATTATCTCTTCAGGCTTAATATTTCCAAAAAGGAAGTCATTTTCCTCTTGAAAATTTTCC
The DNA here is from genome assembly GCF_016432865.1 of Antechinus flavipes. Taxonomy (NCBI): domain Eukaryota; kingdom Metazoa; phylum Chordata; class Mammalia; order Dasyuromorphia; family Dasyuridae; genus Antechinus; species Antechinus flavipes. The sequence continues at coordinate 277,907,782 of NC_067399.1, forward strand.
CTTCGAACTTGAGTTTCTGCTAATGATTCCACCAAGTTACTGTGGCCCAAAATAAAGGAATCATCTTTTAGTCCTTTCTCTTTCACCTTCCATAGCTAATCAGTTGCCAAATTCTTTTATGTAAAACCTAACTTCTCTCTCATATATATATCACTGCTTTTTACAATTTGATTCTGAATTTAGTTTTCCTTTCTTAATTCATATTTTACCTCTTCAAACACTTTTATCCAAACTAGATCCAATATGCTGATCACATCCCTTCCTAATCTCTACCTGTTGAACTTTTAAGACTTAATTGAGGGGCCACTTCATGAAACCTGTCTTGATAACAGAAGAATTGTTTGGAAGTGTTCCTCTGTGAAACTTTTAACACATGCATTTTGTTTTATAGTAATTTGTATTCTCTTACTACTCCCTCTTATTAAATTACAAGAGTTGTTCATTTTTGTCTCTCTAGATAGTACTTATTAATAAATGGTTGCTTGAATTGACTAGCTGAATTTGGAATTCCACACCATAAGTGTGGGATGAGGTACTTTATTAGGATTCTTGTTATCCTTACTATCTCTCCTTGCTATTCCCCCTTTATATCTGTTCTTAAGATTTGTTAGTTGGAGGCTAGCAATGATTGGATTTTGAATCAAGAAGTGAAATCTAGGTTTGTGATTAACTGGCATTCAATTGCCTTTACTTCTCTCTTTCTCATGGCCTTAGTTTTTTTTCTTTGTAAAATAAAGAGATGAAATAAATGATCTGTCTGAGTGTTAACCTTCCAATTCCTGAATAACACCATGAATAATGCAAAGGGTGTTGATGAGCCAGTCACTGATCTTTTTTCCATAGAAAATGCTTTATTAAATAATAATTTCAACTTAATTGTTATGAATATTCTTGTAAACCAGGGGTGTCAACTCCAATAGAAATGGGGACTAGTAAGCCATACATAAAGATCCCTGTGGGCTGCAAACTGACTTAGAAAACTCTACTTTAATAGAATATAATTGAACATATTCACTATGTATTGGATTGCTAACTCTAGGGAGAAGGGATGGGAAGAAGAGAGGGAAAAAGATTTGGAATGCAAGGATTTGCAAGAGTGAATGTTAAACTATCTTTGCATTTATTTTGATAATAAAAAATTATTTAAAATAAGAAAAATAACTACTCCACTTTAGCATTATCTATGTTGTTGAATTTTTATTTTGTTAAAAAGATTTCCCAATCACATTTTATTCTGTTTCAGGACACAACTAGGCTCCATTTGACACCTCTACTATAAATCATGGTGTGGGTGGTAGCTTTAAATCGCCATCTAATTACAGGGGTACAGTCTTATTTTACACAGAGGCTTGAGGAGTACAGCATCTTTGTGCTTTAAAGTGATTGATGATATGTTGGGGTTGGGTTTTTTTGAGGGGGGGGTACAGGTAAAACGCCAAAAAAAATCCACACCAAGTATAGTATTTTAGGGAGGCAAGGGAGGTATAGTAGGGAAAAAAGCATTTAGTACAATAGACATTTGCCATTATGTCATTTCACTTAAAATTTCAGTTTTTGTGAAAGCTTTTTAAATGTTAGCTTACAGTGATTACAAATTGTGTCATTTCATATATTCTTAATTTTAAATAAATAAAATGATGGTATTCACTTAGATAATAGTATTCACTTCTGGTTTCCATTTTTTAACCTGTTTAGCTTTTAAAGTTATATTTGTTTTCAGAGAACAGGCAAAAAAGACCTTGCCTTAAGTTTTTTTTTTTTTTTGAAACCTATTACCTAAGAACTGATAAATAGAAGAATATATAACATCGTTTTATATATTACTATGTGTTCCATGGTAGCCATCACTAGGGCAAGGGGAAGGAAGGAAAAAAAGAAATTTACGTAATTTCATTGTATATTTGAAAGGAAGGGCAAATTCTGCATAGTAGATCTTCAGTTTTCATGTTCAGTCATCTTTTTTTTTTTTTTATTGTACTTTTGTTATGGAAATTTTTCCATAAATTAAAAAGAAAAATCTCTGCTTTAACTCTGCCTTTTTTACTTTGGGCTGTATGTACTCAATCAATATGAATAAACCTTTCCCTCTAATTTGGAGTTTATGCAACTGACAAGCTTTTTCTGACAACTCAAATTGGCATTTTCACTGTTCTTTTCTCTTACAGGTGTTAATAACACAGTCTGTGGTATAGATGCCATGAACCCCTCTTCAAGAGATGACTTCACAGAATTTGGCAAGTTACTAAAAGATAAAATTACACAGTATGAAAAATCTCTATATTATGCCAGTTTCTTGGAAGCATTAGTTCGAGATGTGTGTATTTCATGTAAGTAACATCTTTGGCGCATTGAAATGGTTTTAATCAAACAGCAGTAGCATGAGAATATAGAGGTGATTTTGTTGACTTAAAACTGACTTGGTTAGGGAATTATTTTGGGAATCTTATACAAACACACCCAAGAGCAACTGGTGGCTATATTTGTGTTGTTGAGGCCAGCTTGTTAATGTTTTACAGTTGCTTCCTGAAAAGAAGTTTAGGTGTCTGTCATAGTAGCTAATAAAATATTGTGCTTGTTTTTTTTTGTTTTTTTTTTTTTAATATAATTGTGCCTCTTGTGTTGATTTTTAGGACGAAAGGTAATAAGATAGTAAGTCATTGTTTTGGAAACAATTTTAAATACAAAACATTTGATCATTTTAGTTTATGAAAGATGGCAGGCTTAGTTACTGAGCATGGAAGACTCTTTTTCTAATGCTACGGAAGTAGCTTAAAACACAGACTAAGACTAGTTTCTGGGTCACATAATTTCTCTTTGTGTCCAGTTTGATCTTGATAATTAAGCACTTTTTTCTCCCTTGAACAATAGCAAAAGAAAATTCTTCTAACATTCATAGTTAAGGAAAACAAGTTCTCAAATTGACCATATCAAAAAATGTATGTATCTTGTTCTGCATAGCTTTGACATTTCTTGTTTAGACCTTTAGTTTTGGGGGAAATTAAGTTTGTTTTTCATTTTTCTTTTTAAGTGGAAATTGATGATTTGAAAAAGATTACTAATTCATTGACAGTGCTATGCAGTGAAAAACAGAAACAAGAAAAGGTAAGTAAAAAGATAGGCTTTTTTTTTTTTTTAAAGCATGGATTATAGCAGTTTTGAATTCTTACATGCTTAAAAGATTTTAAAAAAACAGTTAAAAGATGTTTATCTGATGCACTTTCCAGAAATAAAAACAAAAAAAAGCCTTAAATTGGAGCGATACTCTATCAGTTTATTACAGTGGTATGAAGTAGTCTATGTAAGGGTTGGTAAAGAAAATGGTTCACAGGTGTGACTGAACCCTGTACTTTGGCCAGAAATTCCTTTTATGTTCAAATACCCTGATGGTATCTCTAACAGAACACAGTAGCTCCAAGCACCAAACCATAATGTGAAGTTCACTAAATGCCTGCATTCTGTTATAAATTGTGTGTATTTCAGGGGTCTTAATAGAAATTGTCCAAACTTAGTTTGGCAGCTGGCATTCTTCTGCGAGTTGGAATAGTTATGGGGTGGGTTTGAGTGCCTTCTGTTAGGCAATCATGTGGGCTTGTGACTCAAAGTTAAGTTTTTCCCCTGACACCCGGGGCATAGGTGGGTTGAAATTGTCTCTGAGTGAATTCTTATAAAACAAATACTTAGCTAATTGAATCTCTTTCATCTTCAGCAAAACAAAGCCAAAAAGAAGAAGAAAGGTGTGGTTCCTGGAGGGGGATTAAAGGCTACAATGAAAGATGATCTTGCAGACTATGGTGGCTATGATGGAGGATATGTGCAAGACTTTGAAGACTTCATGTGACATTTCATCTTCTCCCCATTGTCTTCTTCTGTTGCCCACAGTCCCTTCAACATGTAGCACAACTTCCTTTCCTTTCAGTTCTGCCAAATGCTACAATCAAAAGTGCAGTATCTTTGTGCTGGTTCCTTAACCCCTTGACACTTAGGTGCTAATGCAATGGGGAACTAGGTTCTTGTTGCCAAGGGGTTAAAATCGGGAAACTCGGTTGCTACTAAATCACAGTAAAAGAAATCCTAATAATGTTGTCATTGTTGCTATCTGGTTCCAGGGCAGCAGAGTCACTAAATTGGAAACAATAGTTGCAACGTGACAAAAAAATGTGTAGTATTTACCAGCACCATTCAATAATACAGCCTTAACCATACCTCCTTGAACTACTTCATATCTTGTCAACAAAAGCAGTTTGCAACAAGGGCATGTGGGTGTGCACCTAGTATTAAAATTGCTTTGTCTTAAGGTAGAGCGTGAGGATTTTAAAATTACATTGCAAAGAAGACTGCTTATTTCAGAGTAAGGATACTGTGCCTCAAATGGCTACTAGTTTGACATTTAAAAAAAAATTAAATGACCAAAAACCACCAACTTTGAAGCCGCAGAGGTAATGTCTCCATTATTGCATTTGACAAAATCCAACTTGTGGTATTTCGAGTGTATAAACAGTCTAGTTTATATTTACCGGAATATTTCTACTGATGCAGCTCTTAAGAGGGGGGAAATTCTTGACCTGTTTTATTTGCCTGATTTAAAATGTCTGAGAAACAAAACCTTCTTTGTTCTCCTAGGCTGAAACAGAACAACTTTCACAGGGTTTTGGCATTTCCTTTCTTTACAAACATGCTTAGCAAACTGCAACAGTTACTACAGTTTGGTAAATTGTTATGTTAACAATTATGACATCTGCAATGTTTTATAAAGCAACTAATTTAATAAAATCACTATTGTGAGGACTTCATTTTGTGTGTGAACTCCCAGGAAACACTTAAGTGCCCTGATGCTGATGATTTTTTCAACCTGAGTTTGCTTTTGATTGAAGAAAGCATATCAAGTGGAGAGGATGGAACAGATTTCTCTTCTGTAGTTAAAAAGAAGCCCAACAAAGATTTGTTTGCTGCTGCTTTACGAGGGGCTCAATTTTGTTATGGAATCAAGCCATTAATATGATATTGAAATTCTACAGTTGTGGGGTACTTATTTCGTATTCTGACATGTTGGAGAATTTAAATGCCTAAATACTGTCTCTACTATTTTGTAAGAAGCATTCTTTCACGGAGCCCTTAAATTTGAAGCTCTCAGCAGGGATGAGCATGTCTTTGTGGGGATGATTTAAGTGTTTAAATGCCTAAGAACATTTATGATAGAAGCTTAATTTCTGTATTTTTTATAGCCATTGAAGTGCAAAGTGGTACTGAATTGAGTTTCACTGTAATACAGCTTTGTAAACAAGGGGTAGAATCCAAAAGTTCTGTTGTTTCTAGGTTTTATAATGTCACAGGGATAGAAAGTATCAGGAGGAATGTTTTTTCATACATGGCCTTTTTCAAAATGTACTAGGAAGAGACCACGACAGTCCAGCTTCTAAGGCAAGGGTTTATAACTGTCTTTTGTCATGGAACCCTTTGGCCGCCTGGTGGAACTTAACATGGTTTTCTCAGAAAGTATCTACAAAGAAAACTTGAAATAAATAGTTATTAAATACTTTTGGTTATGAACTCCTCCTTAAAACTAGCTGAGGCTTGCCAAGGACTTACCTATAGTAAAACAGATAAGAAAACCAATGCCCACGCTTCTCTTAAGACATGGGATGAGGGGATGCAATAAATGGGAAGACATTCTAGTCTTTGTGGGGAAACCATAATTTCCAATACAAGGTACAAATGGTTTTCAGCTGTATGAAATTTATTCACAGGTATGAAAACCTTTTGAACAGCAGACACAGATTCTTAGTCAGTATTGTACCTTCTTTTTAACATGGTCTGTGGGTCTTAGCATTAGATCCATTCTATAAGACATTCTCTGGTTCTTGGAAATAGTTTTTCCTAGATTCTGACAAAGATGCATACCTACCCAACTTGAACAATTTACCTTTAAATAAAAACTTAATTATTAGAAGTGTCTGTCTTGTTAGTGATATATGAATGACAGAAACTATGTTCTGTGTTGACATACCAGGGTAGTTCCAGGTAAGCCATCTGTATCTGTAAAGAACCCATTTCCATTACAGGCCCACTGCAAAACATGCCAGAAAACATTCTTGGCCTTGGTCTAACTTGCCAACATGTCATTCAGACAACATCCAGTCTGTGGCTCCTTGAGAAGCTTATTTACAACATCATAAAACTTGTGATCATATGCCAAATTATAATGCAGGTAGACATCTTCACAGTATGAGAGTAGCTTTTTCATGTTTTTTGTGACTGTCTCAGTTGGCTGCCGCTGTTTAAATCTAAAGAGAAAGAGTAACATTATGTATGTGTTTTCATCATCAAGAGAAAACTAGTATTTTATACTACCAAGTTCACTTGGATTTCATTTAAAAGTGACAATGCCATCAATACCTAAAATGTTTGACTCAATTAGAAAATGGGCTTTAATTAAAATTTAAGTACAAAATGCTTTTTTACTCATTTGCAAGGAATTACAAGATGTAATTCATACTTTATATTTATGATACTCTAGCTAGAGGTCCTCAAACTTTTTAAATAGGAGGCCAGTTCACTGTCCCTCAGACTTTTGAAGGGTCGGACTATAGTAAAAACAAAAACTTTGTTTTGTGGGCCTTTAAATAAAGAAACTTCATAGCCCTGGGTGAGGGGGATAATTATCCTCGGCTGTGGCATCTGGCCCGTGGGCCATAGTTTGAGGACCCTTGGCTCTAGATCATAGCTCTTCCAGCAAATTTCTGTCCTTTGCCTCGAAGGAAGATCATCAAAAGGAATATTTTTAAAGAATTTGTTATTTGTTTTGAAGCCAAAGGGGCAGCCTGCTTTATAATACTTACTTCTTAGAAATCTCTTCAAATACATTGGTTTTTAATAACCTTTGCTGCTTAAATTCTTCCAGGTAATTGAAGTCACCTTTTAGAATCACTTGTTGATAAAGAATTTCAGCCCAATCTGGGATAAAGTCATAGGCCTCAGCCACAATAGAGGCCTAAAAAAAAAAAAAAATTGATCAGAAAGTACAGAACTAAAGATGAATCAATTCTAGAGTTTTATCCCATATAATTTTGACACTAAATAGTGGATTACTTTTAAAGCTTTTATAAGCTATAACTAGATTTCCCTCTTCTGCTTGGCCATTTAGCAGCAATGCTTTTATTTAAGGTAAAACGTCTCAATGTTATTTCATTTTCTTTGTAAAACAAGAAAGTTGAACTGGTCTAATATTCCTTCTTAGTTCTTTAAGGTGATGTAGATTGTGGTCCCCAGAGAGGTTAAAACACAGCTTTACTTGATCCAATAGGCTTTTTTTTCTGTCTTTCCTACTCAAGGAAGCAAAGAATTCACCTCTCTTCTGCAGGAAGTATAGACAACCAGTGATATATGGAGATCAGGAAAGAAGCCAAGGACTTGTAATCCATGCCTTTTGGTTCCTGGACAAGAGTTACAATTACCCCCAGAATAAATTCAGAATGAAATGCTTAAACTATAAATTGCAGGATCATAGATTTAGAGATAAAAGTCCAGAAGAGATCCAAGAAAACTGGTTTAGTTTTAGAATTTTGAGAACAGTTCATCCTGTACAAGGCATGAAAGTCTCCCAAGTTTAACCTCTGCAAATGCCCCTAGCCTATAGCTATATTCTCACATGCGCCCCCTCATATTTTTCCACGTTAGTGGAATGATGACATTCTGGGTACAAGAACTACGCTGGGTAATCAGATGGAATATCCCCAGTGTACCTGGAGAGAACTCCATATTCTAAGATTCTAAGGTCCCAGCGTCAGACCTGGAGTTTTCCTAATCTAGACCAGAACCAGTTCTGAACATGCCCCAATCTTTCAGGTTTGTAACCGCAGAAGGCCAATTTTGGCAGACACCAACAAATCTCCACATCCCCAAGGACTAAGATGGGGGGCAGGGGAGATAAGAGAAAGGTGTCTCAGGAGGGCAAGCCAAGGTACAGGGGGGAAAGAAGGATTGAGCAAGAGGTAGAGAAACCAATGTGCATAAGGTTGGTTGGAATGACAAAGCCACCAATACTGCTTGTGGCACTAGAAAAGTTTAAGACCTCAGACTAGCCTTAAGAACATCCTTATCTAACCAATATCTAGCAACCTCATTTGAACTTTTGCTCAGAGCAAAACAAGTTGTCTGTCCTACTCATTACAGGTTTCTTGGCCATGGTCAATATGGATACTAAGGAATTATGGCAGTGAAAGTCCTGAAATTTCCAGGGGCTTCTCCAACCTCTACCCCTCACCTGATAAAATCGAGGCAGGGCCATGATACAGTCTGTGAGACTCTGCCTGTTAAGATTGATGAGCATCGTGTTCTGGCCAGTATTTAGAAAATGAATCTGTAACGTTATCAGCTTCGTAAGGCGGTGACAGTGCAGAGCCTGACGAACACAGGAATCCTGGAGTCAAATGCAGCGTTGGGAGAGAAAGAAATGAGTAAATTTTTAAATGGAGGGTATTTGACTTGAAAAGATGGTGTTCTAAAGAGATCACATCTTGTGTGCCCTTCAATGAACAACCCTTTCCCTGGCTCTGGTCCCTGACCATCCTGAGTTTCATCAGGCAGCTCTCAGACTCGCCTGGGTTGGGCCACATGTGGTTACCTTAGCATAACTCTCCGCCGCATCCAACATTAGAGTCAGGGCTTTCAGCAGCAGCTGTTTCAGCTGGGGCCCATCCTTGACACATTCCTCTGAACAAAGAAAAGGGGACTCGTGAATTACCATTTGCCTTGGCTCCCAGTGTTTTCTGAAACTTCTGAATTTGAAAGAACAGAATCATCTGATCTTACCCACAAAGTATTCCTCCATGGGATCATTTCTATCTTACCTAATGCTGAACTACCCACCTCCTCTGGGCAGTAGCTGGAAAAATTTGAAAGGTATCTCACATATTTCTTGAGAATAGCCTTCATTCACTGGGTTGACTGAAGAAGAATGTGTCCTACTTTCAAGAAAGGCCCTTTGGCCAGAAATGTAGAAAGGCTGGGAATCCCACACTCTACTGTGATTATGACTTAGCTTCCCAACTAATAACTTAAGTTTTCTTCTTTCCTTGGTGATGATGCACCAGGATAATTATCATACCATAGTCTTGAGGCTGAGTCAGTCTGAGTGTCTGTAGATGGAAAGTATCCTATGAAGACAGGTGAGATAGCTCCCCCGAGAACAGGATTTCCAAATCTCACTCCCACAGTATCCACAGATACAGTCCAGTTTAGAGTCCTGTAACACAGCCTATGCCTATGCAACAGCTAGGCTCTGAAGCTTTTCAGGATTCCTCCAGGATAGCATCCAGACCCCCCACTGGGTGCATGCTGTCCTTGGCTTCTACTTACCCCAGGGCTGGGACTCGATGAGCTTCAGCTGGATGCGGGCAGCTGCCTCATGGTTCTCCCCAATCTCCCGGCACATGCTGAAGCAGAGAGCAATCATATTATGCTTCTCACTGTCTCCTGGGCGGCAGCGCTTGATGTAATCTAGCAGGGCTGTCTTTAATGTCCCACTCTGCCAGGGGAATGAAAGGGTAAACTCAGGGACCAAACAGCACAGAGAATGACATGGAGCTTGTTCACTTCAGAGTTCCTCGATCAAATAGCTGTAGGGGAATCTCAAAACCATTGTGGTGAGACTTGAGGACTCTGGCATTAGCAAGCCTTTCCCACAGAATACTGTCCCATCTCATTCCTCTAACTCAGTGCTAACTCTGAAATGTGACAAAAAAAGTACTATGGAGATACTCCACATGGAAGCCTATGTGCTCAGCTCTCAAGAGACCCCAGCAAGGGCAAGGCCAGCTTGTTCTTGAGCCAAATCATGTTGGAGGTGGTAGGAAAGATGGGGAGGGAACAAAAAAAGACAGTGGTTTCTTCTTGGATTCAAAATCCTGCCCTTATTTATAAAGCTTAAGCTCACAGAAATCGAATTATATTTCTCTTACTAAAGGTCAAAGAATTTCAGTCAAAGGGAACCTACAAACAGAAGGTCAGAGAAAAGTGATACAGATCACCAATGTCTATTAGCCCAAGTCAATCCTGACGGTGGTTTCTGAACCCTTCTCATAAATAGCTGTGCAGCTGAGCTGACCCCAAAACAAATCCAGCTCTTGGCCACATGCTTGTTTTCACAACTCCAGACCATCTGAACAAATTTCTTTTTTGGAAGGGAGCTCCAGCACTTTGTCTGAGACACTGAATCCCCAGCAAATGAAAGCAGCCCTTATCTTAAGACCCAGATGCTCTCCACGCCTGGCAAGCATCCTCAGCCTTAGGGAAGGAGGCACGTCCTGATCACAGAACCCTGCCCTGCGGGCTGGGGGCTTGGTTAGTGTTAGCACACAAGAGGGGTGCTCCTCTCTAGCATCACATCATTCTTCTTTGTGTCACCAGTAGCTAGCACCAGGAGATGGCAGACTAGGGATCTCAGAAGGAACAGGATGCCTTCAGCAGGAAATCTTTCCTAAGGAGACACTCAGACAAACCCATTATTTTAATTGTGCTTTCAGGGTCATGAGTGAACCAGGGGACTCCCAAGAAACAGATTTACAGCTTTAATAAAGCTCGGTACCTTCAACTACTTGGAGAGATACGAGAACTAACTGCTCATAGCATTGAGCCAAGTCAGGAAGCCCATCGGAAGAAACAGGTGAAGAGCTGAGGTTTATTTTCAGCATAGTAGTGGACTAAGAGCCAGCCTTAGAACCACGGTACAGCCTCTGACATATCTGGCTGTATGGTATTGCACTGGTGGTTATTTATCCTCTTAGGGCTCTCTCTAGTAACTCTCCAAAACTATCAAATGCAGACAGAGGGCCAACTTGTAATTGCAGAGTTTCCTCATCCAGAGATTCCCTTTACAAAAGAAATCTTAAGTACCACCCCCCAAAATATTTTCAGCCACGCTTGCCAGCTGTTCTCAGCCCTGACACACACAGGCCCTAGATTATCCTCTGCCCCCTTTTACCCAATAAAAGATCCATTCTTGTTTAAGGCAGAAACCACTCCCATTCTCAAAATTCTAGTATCAACTGAATGTATTAAACATGTAATTTATAGTCACCCTGAACCCACCGGGTCCAACTTTTTCCTCATCAGTACTTCAAAGTAGTGTTTCCTGTGCAGCAAGTCAAATATGTAGGTCATCTCATTGTATCTTCCAATGCCCGTCAGGAGGCGTACCTGAAAAAGTGGGCAAACCTCATCAGAAGTATTCATTCTCTAGGCCCTGTCAATCTGAAAGACTCCTAGACTCACCAATTCGGTTCACTACTTGTGAAACATCTAGTCTGGGTAAAGTGCTGGGAAGAAAAGAGACAACCCCAAATAATCTTTTCCTCAAAAAGCTTACATCCTATTGGGGGCAGGGGAAATAAACATGCATGGTGCATTGCGGTATATAAAGAAATACAAGGTTCTATGAGGATGGGTGCTGAATCAGCAACTGAGTGAATCAGAGAAGTGCTTCATAGAAGAAGTGAGATTTGAGCTGAGCTTGGAAGATGAAGAGAAGATTGTGAGATGGCACGGAGGTGACAAAGACTGTCACTACAGTGATTCAGTTTGACAGGAACAAAATGAAGAAAGGAGAGAAACATGAAAGAAGGCTGGAAAAACAGATGGGAGCCATACTGGGGAGGGCTTAAGAAGTCAAGTTGAGGAGTTTGGTATTTTATTTTAAAGTAATAAGGAGAAAAATGGTAAAATCCTTGAAAAAGAGAGTGACATGATCAGAACCGTGCCTTAGGAAACATTTTCTGGTAGCTATGAGAAGGCTGGATTGGAGAGAAAAAAAAACTGCAGAGGCTAATTAGGAAGTCATTAGAAATGTCCAGACAAGAAGTGACAAAGGTATAACCCAGCTGTGTGAATGAAGTAAAAGGGACAGGTGCAATGTATGTTGTGGAGAGAAAATCAGCAATACGTGGCAGCTGACTGGATGAGGGGAGGAAGGAGAATGAGGGATGATACCAAGGTTACAAACTTGGGTTACCAGAAAGTGGCATATGCCCACTATAAAAACAGGGAAATTTGGAAAAAAGTAAGCTTAGGAAAGAAGATAATCTATCCTGTTTGGAGCATATTAAGTTTAAATATCAAAATGACTAAAGTTTAGAGGAGAAATCAGGCTAAATATATAAATCAGGAATCATCTGCTTGGGGTTAATAGCTGAACCCACAGAAAACAGGTGAAATCAGCATGAGAGAATGAAGAAAGTCAACAGGATCAAGACAGATAGAGTCTGTAGGAACATCCACTCTTAGTGGACAGAAGGTAGAGGATACTATCCATCAGAAGAAGGAACTGAACATTCAACTGAAAAAACTGTAAATTAAATCAGTCAGCAACCTTAAATAAAAAAAAGGGGGCAGCACTAGGTGGTGTAATGGATAGAGTACCATCCTTAAGTCAGAAAGACCTGAGTTCAAATTTGATCTCAGACACTTAATACTTCCTAGCTGTGTGACCCTGGGCAAGTCACCTAACCCCAAGTGCCTCAGCAAAAAAAAAAAAGTAAAATTCTTTTTACAAAAAACTGATTGGCAAAAGCAAGAATTACTTTTTTGAAGAAAATAACAAATTAGATTCATCATTATTAGCCAAATTAATTGAAAGAGGAAAATCAAATTACCAAAATAAAAAAATGAACAAGGTAAATTCAGAACAAATAAAAAGAATCACCAGAAATTACTATATGTAAACATATCGAGAATTTAAAGGAAACTGACATTTACATACAAAAATTAATACCTATGCTACAAAAATTATTCTAAAATCAGATAGCACTCTACCAAAGTTATCTTTTATAAGAAGATACAGACAGTCCTAATATTCCCCAGAAGAAACAGCGGAGAAAGAGAATTACAAAGCAATTTCACTAATGAATACTGATGCAAACACTGCTCCCAGATAATATTACATTTTATAGAAGAGAACATTACACATGATTATGTTAATACATGAAGAAAAAAAATTGTCAAAATATAGTACTCATTTACATTAAAAACCATAGGCACAGAATGGTCTTTAATATGATCAAAATTAAGAACTAGCCTTGCTTCTTGGGGGGAAACAGAATCTTACATCATTAAACAATGGGGTAAAAATAAGTTCCCTCTCATCTATTTGACTCAGATGTAGAAATGTTAACTATAGTAACAAAAAAAAAGAACAAAATCAAAGTTACAAACATCAGCAGATAAGTGAGATGAGCAGAACCAGGAGATCATTATACACTTCGACAATGATATTGTATGAGGATGTATTCTGATGGAAGTGGATTTCTATGACAAAGAGACCTAACTGAGTTTCAATGGATAAATGATGGACAGAAACAGCTACACCCAAAGAAGGAATACTGGGAAATGAATGTGAACTATTTGCATTTTTGATTTTCTTCCCGAGTTATTCTTACCTTCTGAATCCAATTCTCCCTGTGCAACAGGAGAACTGTTCAGTTCTGCAAATATGTATTGTATCTAGGATATACTGCAACATATTTAACATATATAGGACTGCTTGCCCTCTTGGGGGGGGGGGGGGAGTGGAGAGAGGGAGGGGAAAAAACGAAACATAAGTGAGTGCAAGGGATAATGTTGTAAAAAATTACCCTGGCATGAATTCTGTCAATACAAAGTTATTATTAAATAAAATAAAATTTAAATTAAAAAAAAAAAACATCAGCAGAGAGACAAAACGATCACTGTTTTTAGATCTCAAGACAATGTACTTTAAAGGGAATGTAGCAATCAAGTTCGGAGCCTTTAAAATGAACTGCTGGAGTGCTGAGGGTTTCTTTTCACCATCAGAGCTATACCTACCCCAAACTCGTACAGAAATATAATTTAAAGAAAGCAAAGCTCCCGTTACATATGTCCTGCTTTCTTGTGTTCTATTAAAATGGTCCTGGAATGTCATCAGTTGAATTAAAATGACCCCAAAGCTTCCCTAAATCAAGTTGGTTTTAATTTGAGGCTCATTTTCTTTTCCTGTGTCATGTCTGACTCTCCTGACTTAAGTTTAAAAAATATGTGCAAAAACAATTTATTAAATAGCTACTACATGGAAAAATACTGTTCTGAATACTTAGAGATATAAAATTATACAGGACAAAGTCTTTAATTTATGGAACTTCTGTTCTCCTGAGCTATGTCCAGGGTAGCTGTGAGGGGGTTACTTACCACCAGTCCATACTCGTCATTAGGGGCTAAATGGTTATCAGTGAACAGTCGAGCTGCCTGCAGGACTCTGATAATGCCTTCCATATGACAGGTCAGAGTGAAACACTGATGGGCCAGAATCAATAATTCTGTAGCTGTGAACAAAAGAGAAGAGAGGCTGCTGAGATGGCTGGGAATAGAGATGCTCGTGTTTCCTTGGCTACAGAGCAGTGAAAAGGGTAAGGGTGTTTAGCTGTTCTCAGTAGTACAATAATTTGAGGAACTTATGATGGAAAATGCTATCCAGCTTCAGAGAAAAACCTGATGGAGTCTGAATGCAGATCGACTGAAGATCTAAACTTTTTTTCCCCTTTCATTTTTTTTTGTTTTCTTTCTTTTTTTTTTTCCTTGCTGAGGCAACTGGGGTTAAGTGACTTGCCCAGGGTCACACAGCTAGGAAGTGTTAAGTTTTGAACCCTGACTTCATGGCTGGTGCTCTATCCACTACATCACCTAGCTGTACGTGGTTTTCTTTTTACAACATGACTAATATAAAAATAAAAGGCTAAGAGTGCTGGACACAGGGATTTTACCCTAGTGATCTCTTTAGCTACTTTATTGAATGCCCTGATTTTGCTGGCTCTATAAATCAGATTGTCAGATCTACTATTAAATGTCTAAAAATCCCCAGTGGGTGATTTAAGAAGGAAAATTAATTTTTCTAAAAGACTACTTTAGGACTCTCTTGGCCAAAATGATTCCACGAAGGATCTTAGATACAGGAAGGAAACTATTCACCAGATGGGAATTTGGAAAATCTATTTCTTTTTGTAGATTCATAAGAACTAGAGCTGGAAGGGATCTTGAAGTTCTGATATACCTTCTCATTTTACTGGAGAAAAACTGAGATCTAAAAGTTAAAATATCTTAGGCAAGGTCACACAGGTAGAGGAGAGACCAAACTAAAAACTCAGGTTACCTCTTTGATGGTCAATGTGCCACACTATCTTTTAAAGCGCTAAACCCAATCTCTGGAAACAAAGTGCAAAGAAGGAAGGTAGTTAATCCCAGTAGGCTCTGTCCTCATACCTAGGACGTAGCCAGATGTTATTTGCTATTCGTTAGCACAATTATCTTTCTATTCAGGCCCCCTGGGCCCAAGTGGAGATGGTAGGGCAGAAACAAAGGAGCCAGGCAGCAGAAATGGGTCTAGGTATTCAGAGTTTCCCAGTCTGCAGTTCCTCCATAGTCTGCACAGTAAGTCATGAAAAACTAGAGAGGCCTACTGGTGAAATAGTGGGGCAAGAAGAGGTGGGGGAGTGGGTGATGAGCCTCCAGGCAAACAAACACAAGACCACACACATACCCAAGCCCTCAGGACTACCCAGTGCTGACTTACTACAGGCCAGCTCCCCAGGGGGGACTGAGGAAATCTTATCTAGCAGCTTCATGCCCACCAGGGTGCGATCCTGGCAGAGAGCTGTCAGCTGGAGAAACATCAGGCCTTCCTCTGCTGGACTGGACACTTGCTTCTGTCCTGTTCAGATACAGGAAAAAACAGTTATTGTTTGTAAATATGAGGGAAAAAATGCACAAGGACCCAGCTAAGCACAGCTAATAGGATGGCACTTCTCTATGAGGGAAAGATGAACTCTGAGAGGTTTTTCTGCACAGGAAAAAGGCAATTAATACCGAGAGTAAGTTCTAGAAGCTATCAAGTGTATTCAGTCTCAGCACTGAGTTTCAATGTCAAATATGAAAATTCATCTAAGGTAGCCAGCTTTCTGCAAAAGACAGCATGAATTTTTCAACTGGAAGTTTAACTACTCCAAAACATCTCGGATTTCCTCAATACGGGACCTTCCTACACCAATGCAGATTAGAACTCTTTCATACCTTTTAGACCTTTTCATAAGAGGCTGTGACCCTAAATTTATCATCTGGTGACTGGCCTGATGATAAGCTTTTCTAAACTTGGCTTGGCTGGTCTTCATGACAGGCAATTTTGGGGATGTATATTTAAAAACCACCTCTTGTTCCTGCTAAAACTGATGTCTCACTGGTCCAGACTTCAAGAATTCAGAGTCATCCTTCAAGAAGATTCAAGAGAATAACTTTGGGGGAATAATCACAAGATATGAGTTTGAAAAACATCCTGGGTCACACCTCTAAGTGTCAGCACCTCACCAGTGCTTCCCCAGAGGCAGCAGGACCCTCTCTCACCTTTTTCTGCTGAGGCAGCCAGCAGCTCCCTCATCACCTCTTCAGCCACAAGCTCAGCCACCTGTTCTGCCGACAGGCCTTGGGTTGTGATGAAAGCCTGGGCTCGCTTGCAGCGGTCAGGCTGCTGGGAGGACAGGATGGCTTGGAGCACAGCAGTACTGTCCTGGACAGAGATTTCCCGGTAAGTGCAGCCCAGCTCCTGTGGGGTGAGGAGAGTACAGTGAAACTTGAGGCTGAGACATATATGCCAGGGAATTGCGACCCAAAAGAATTCTCCATTAATAAGCCCAGGCTACTACTGGGACTAAGCAGGAATCTTTGGAAGATTGAGTCAAAAGGATTAAGTTTCTCCTCTCTCACTATTTCACTAAGGGACCCAAACTCAAAACAAATGAACATAGACAAAAAAAAAATCTTTCATTCGGAAAGGGGCAAGGAAAGGAGTTATTTATAATTTCTTTTAGATAGGTGAGTTTAAATTCCCTAAAAAACTAGAAACTTAGCATGTGCCTTCTTTTCCTAAGTCAACTCATGCTTTACCAAGCACTCTTCTATATTCCCTATTCTTTCTCTCCTTGTCAATTCTCCCTCTTTTTCTAGCTTACTTTCCTTATCTTTCCCTTCCCTTGCAGCTAACCTGAATTCCACTTTTCCCCTTCATTCCGCACCTCATTACCCACACCAGAAAAGCACTATGTGCACATACCTTGGCAAGTTCATACAGACAAAGGACTTGCCGGCAGTAATTTTTTCCATGAAGACATCTGCTTATCAAAGTCTCCAAATGGAGTGCAATCTCATCACCATGTATGACCACAACGAAAGACTGACTATCCAGACTTGAGGCTAGAAGCAATTTATAAGCATGAGGGAAACAAACAGCAAAACATAGAAGCCATTTCACCTGGTGACCCTGGAGTTCTGGACTTTGTCTCCCGCTCCCAAATTTCCTTCATATACTTCCAAAAGACACCCCGTTAGTCAAAGTCACACAAGTTCCCTTCCATATGCCTTTCAAATCCTTTCTCCAACAATTCTGGCCTGAGCTATTGTACTTTTTATTATGTTGTTTTCCACTTAGTCTTATAAATTCATTGGAAACAGACTCAGTTCTCATTTTTATATGAGATAAACACAAGGTTAATCAAATAAAAGAAAGACTTTGATCCCAGAAATCTAGAGGAAAGTCAAAATATCAAAGTCAGGATTCCATAAGTTCATTTTTAAGTCAATTTAGAATTCAAAAACATTTTTCCCATGAAAAATAATTTTGATCTAAACAATCATGATATGCATTTAGGGTTCTAGCTTGGGATTCCCAGAATAAGAAGATTAGAAACTCTCTCTTTTTTTCCCCTTGGCAGTGGGTAAAGTTTGAAATATGGGGCTGAGGCCCTCCAGTGCTTGATACTAAGTTCAGGAGGCACTAGGTTCGAGTTACGTACTGCTCTGAAACCTCTTAATTGGAACTCCAACTTGCTCCTCTTCCTTCTCTAGCAGCAGCTCAGCGTCTCGAAGGATAGCTTGGATTTCTGGGTGCAAATCATCTATATTAGCTTCTCCTGAGGCCAATGCTCTACAGTGCAACACCAAGAAAACATCTTGGTTATAGAAATGAAAATAGTGGCAAATCCTGCTTGCTTCATGAACAGAACCATCATCTAACAGATGTCCTATTAGAAAGTTTAGTGACTCTGCCTCATTCTTATCCAGTCTACTCTCAGAGGCTTCTTTAGAGGGAAAGCCATTAATCTCTAAGTATTTTGAGGCATTCAGGGCAGCTAGTTTGGAGAAGGAAAATTCAGTGGCTAAGCTATCGAAGGAAAGGTCACCACTGGTTGAAATCTGTCGAGAAAGCTTTGATTCAACCACCTCTTGGTCACTAGAGTGAATTTGTTTGGTGATACGACAAAGCCAGATCTGCTTCTCCAGCTCTTCTAGCTTTCCTAAGGGTACAGGATCCTCCCGGGCAAGCCAATGGCCTGCCAGAGTAAGCAGCAAATGTCTTTCCATAACGTTGCACTGTTTCTTATCAGTTGCAGACTCAGATGTCACAGTGGCCTGGGCTAAAAAAAAATCAGATGCTATTTTTTTTAAAATGGAGTTCTTCTTAAAATTCTCATGACATTTTTTCCAGAATTCAATTCTTGCTTGTTTCAAGTACCACTGACCAATACGTTTTAAGGTCTGCATCTCCTGAGTTATCTGTAAAATAAATACAAATGCTACTTTAGGTTTTACATAAGATTTTTTTAAAAAGGATTTTTAGTTACACTGATTCTTAAGAAAAATATGAGCAGTATAACATTCAAAATAAAAAACAAAATTATAGAAATTAGAAGATCCCTATTAGAAAAGGTCATCTAATCCATTCATTCTGCCATCCCAGAAAAATGCACACTTAACCTACTTTAAAAGAATGATTAGGAAGAGATTTCACATTACTTTTTAATTATTCATTTTAGTTTCCAAATTCCCTTATCTAAAAAGTTTTTCCTTATAACTGAGTTTTTATATTACAGTCTAAGTCCATTCATAAACATGAAAAGCAATTCTTGAAGAATTTTTATCAAGAATCACAGGACCTTTCTATAAACAATGCCCTTAAGATCCATCCCATGGGAAAGATAAAGGAGAAAAAATTTGGAACACAAAATATTATGAAAATGAATGATGAAAACTATCTTTATGTGTATTTGGAAAAATAAAATGCTATTGAGGAAAAAAAAAGATTTATCCCATGGATTAATTCGTATAAAGTTTCTTTTGAAAGTTTTTGGCCATGCTTTCAATTCACTTTTTGGATGGAATTTAGAATGATTCTGTTTTACAGAATTAATTTTACTTTTAAAAAAGTACTGCCCTAGTCAATGCTGGTTTAAAAAGACAAGTTTTTATCCAGAACTAACCAACCTAACTTTACCTCTTCAATAATCAAACTGTCCACAGGTAATTCAGCTAATCCTGCGACCTTCCTAGCCAGGGCAAACTGTCCTCCTGTCTGCAGTCTTTCCACAATGGATCTACATTCCTCCTGAAAGTTCTCAGTGCTGTAACTGGTTATAATGGAATGATTAATAGCTATGGATGTATCCTTCAAAATCTCACTGAGCATACACAGCTTCTTTACATCTGGACCTGTAAAACAAAAAGAAGAGAGTTAAGGACACCACTATGGCATTTGAGGGTAATTGGGGTCAAGGATTGCAAACATTTTATCAAAAACAATAATGTGAAATCTGGAGATAGGACCTGTTCATACTGTTAATCACTCAATAATATAATTAATAGAAAAAACTAAAAAAAAATTGGAACCTCATAATTCTGAAACATTAAAACTGTTCAAAATAATCATACCAAATAGCCTGAACTCAACTGCCTAACAGTAAGTCTTTAAAAAAATTTTTTTTAATGTTTTTTATTTTCAAAATATATACACAGATAATTTTTTAACACTGATTCTTGCATAGCCTTGTGTTTTAGATTTCCCCCTCTTTCCCTTCACTTCCTCCCCTAGAAGGCAAACTATCCAGTATATGTTAAACATGTTAAAATATATGTTAAATCCAATATGTGTAAACATATTTATACAATTCTCTTGCTACACAAGAAAAATCAGATCAAAAAGGAAAGAAAACAAAATGCAAGCAGAGAAAGAAAGCTATGTTGTGATCCACATTCAGTTTCCATAGTCCTCTCTTTGGGTGTAGATGGCTCTATTCATCACAAGATCATTGGAACTGGCCTCAATCATCTCATTGTTGGAAAGAGTCATGTCCATCAGAATTTTACATTTTATTATATTGATGTTGCTCTGTATAGTGATCTCCTAGTTCTACTCACTTCACTTAGCATCAGTTCATGCAAGTCACTCCAGGCCTCTCTGAAATCAAACTGCTGATTGTTTCTTATAGAACAATAATTTTCCATAACATGCATATACCATAACTTATTCAGCCATTCTCCAATTGATGGGCATCCATTCTGTTTCTAGTTTCTTGCCACTACAAACAGGGCTATCACAAACATTTTTGCACATGTGGGTCCCCTTCCCTCCTTCAGGATCTTTTTGAAGTAGAAGCCCAGTAGAAACACTGGTGGGTCAAAGGGTATGCACAGTTTGATAACTTTTTGAGCACAGTTCCAAATTGCTCTCCAGAATGGTTGGATCCGTGCACAGTTCTACCAACAATATATGTGTCCCATTTTTCTTACATCCCCTCCAACATTTGTCATTATCTTTTCTTGTCATCTTCAATCTGAGAGGTGTGTAATGTATCTCAGAGTTGTCTTAATTTGCATTTCTCTGATTAATAGTGATTTAGAGCACCTTTTCATGTGACTACAAATAGTTTCAATTTCTTCATCTGAAAATTGTTTTAACTCCTAGGAAGTCTTTTTTTTTTGGCTGAGGCAGTTGGGGTTAAGTGACTTGCCCAGGGTCACACAGCTAGGAAATGTTATATGTCTGAGATCAGATTTGATCTCATGTCCTCCTGACTTCAGGCTCTATCTACTGTGCCATCTAGCTGCCCCAACAGTAAGTCTTAATACAGATTAACAGATGCATCAAGTCTACATTCTAGTTTATAACAAGGAGCAGCAGAGCTAAACAGGCTTGGGGCTTTCCAGTTTTCCACCACTGCTTCCACTCTGACTTGATATATCCAAGCGGCCACCATTGGCTGAGAAAACAAATCCATTACAAGATTAGCTGAAGGCAAAACAAGTAATCAAATAGGGAACATCTTAGTTAAAACAGGATGGCTAAGACTGTAACTGACATCCAATTCTCCAACTACTAGCCTGCTGTAATCAGAAGGTCACCTTACTTCAACCCAGGGTAGCTATTGGTCCTGAGTAACCCAACTAAGGGACAGGTAGATGGAGAAGTGGAGAGAACACTAAGATTAGAATCAGAAGGACTCTTCTTCATGAGTTTAATCTGATCCATCTCTTACTAACCACATGAACCTAGATAAATCACTTAATCTTCTTTGCCTCAGTTTCCCCAACAGTAAAATGAGCTGGAGGAAAAAATGACAACCCTTTCTAGTAACTCTGCCAAGAAAATGAGGTCATGAAAAGTTTGAAACGACTGAACTACAATGACCATCTGGCTAAGTTTCCATCATTAATCCTAGGGGAATCTTATTTTTCCTATAGAAAATCTTGACCAATACTTTTTTGACAAAAATTTGTAAATAAACTTGAGGTAGTTTCAGCTCTCACAATTTAGGAAGTTTCATGAACAAACTGAAAAAGGTCATAATGTCACAACTAAACATTTTCTATCATTTTCCTCAAAAGCCTGCATTTCTTACTTAGGGAGACAGGAAATGTATTAGAAATGAAAGCACATATTTATTTCAGTGATACAGGGCATGGAGCACTTCCTGAAGTCAGGAAGACATAAGTTCACATCCAGCTTCAGACCCTTACTAGCTATACAATCCTAGGCAAGTCATTTAATTCTGTCTGCTCAGTAATGTCATCTATAAAATAGGGATGATAATATGGCTGCTGTGAGGATCAAACAAGGTAGTAATTATAAAGAGCACAGAACATTGCACATAATAATTGCTATATGTTATTATTACTATTAATGCTAGTATTGTTATTATATGGCACTTTAAGGTTTGCAGACTGCTTTCCTCACAACATTACAAGGTAGAAAAGTAAAAACATGAAATCTACACATCTCTGTAAGGGTCCCATTTCAGAGGACTACAGTTGAAATCCCTTCAAACTCCTTCTAGTGAAGGCTATAGGAGGGAGTATACAGTTGGGCTCCACGCAGGTGAACAGACAGTATACTAGCAGAATGCATGTGAAAAGGGGACACTGACTTTCTGTGCTGTTGTCACATAGAATCACTGAAGCACTAGGATGGAAGTCACCTGGTCTAATGCCTACGTGAATGAAAATCACTCTATAACATTACTGCCCAGTATTCAACCAGCCTTTGCTTAAAGAACACTAGGGAAGAGCAGTTCCTCCCTGAGGGATGTCATCCTCTCCCTGGACAACTCTAAGTTTGGGTACTCTTTCCTCAATGTGCTAAGCCCAGGTCTGCCTCTCCAATATTGAGCTGCTCTTGACACAACTACCTGAGAAGAATACATCTAGCTCACAAAAGGCCTCCCAATACTTGAAGTTGGCTGGGATCTCCCTCTTAAATTTTCTCCTTTCCAAAATAAGTATCTCCAGACCCTCCACTGATCCTCCTTGGCTGTGCTGTCTCAGCTATGGTGATAGCTGTTTTATAGTTGCTCTCTAGCTTATTACTTTCCCTCTTTTCATCAGCAAGGGAAGGGAGACATAACTAGAGTTTTCACCTTCCAGTTAGCCACTTTCGTTCTCTTTTCTTTCTGATCCAAAGAGACTCAGTAGAGAAAATGGATGAAAAACAAGAATTCAGTGCTTCTCCAAATTTTCCACCATATTACCAACTCTGTATCTCATTGAGTACAGATCCGGTCTCTTCTTGGCTCCTCTTTTTTTCTACAAAGCTAAACCTTTCTTGTCTCTAGAATTACTTGCCCATTTTAGCCCACTCTGTACCATGGTTCACAGAGCATTCTTACAGGAGAATACCATGCTTCTGCCTTCATTCTTAGTTATGTACCCTTGTATGTTTCTTCTATTACAAGTCTTAAAAAAAACTAACCTGGTGAGTAAGCTTCCCATGAGGCTCTTCTAATATTTTTTCTGTTCTCCTCATGAAAATTCTCCTTTTGTCTTCCCAATTTCATTTTAAGGAATGCCTCCTCTCATCTTAGGCTGACATACTGCAGTTCAATGTTTGGATGTGCGATTCTACCTTTTTCTGAATTTTTGAGCAACTTTTCCTTGTTGAATTCAAGCTAAAGAAATGAAATCTACAAATCAAAGTCTAATGGACTTGCATTTGATTCCTGGCAAAATTCTAGGCTGTATTACTAATTAAAGGCCTAATTTATGAACATTTAGAAAGGGGAAATGGGGATCTCTAAAAGCTAGAGCAATTCATGCCAGATTAAGCTCATTTACTTTTCTGACAGGGTTACTAAGCTGGAGATCAAGAGAACACTACAAATATATTTTACCTGAATTTTGCCCAAGCATTTGAAAAAATCTCTCATGTTATGCAAAGATGTAAGCTAGATGATAGAATAGTTTAGTGTAGCTTTCTCCCAAAAGCTACAGTGCATATCAGACTCTGCCTTTCTTTTCCTTTATCAAAAATTCAAAGATGGATGGGATCACTTCTTTCAAGGTTTCCAAAGTTTGTATTTCAGCAATAAGATCCACATATGTGGTCAACCTTCATAATCAGAATTGCAGTTTTCTTCATTGCTTCTTTCACATTTTGAAGGAATCAATAAAGACAAGTCAAGAAATTATTAATTCCTCTGCTTCTGGCAGACAAAGTAAGCTTGAGCAGAAATCTAGACAGCCATAGACCGTCATTACTATCATGTTGGCATTCCAGTCTTGTGATCCAGTTCTTAAAAATCTTCATCCATTTTCTCTTTCTATTCAGGTGATTTGTGATATATTCCAATCATAATCTTGCTTCTATTTCTCCCTCCACTATTCTTAGCTAAATGTCATCCATCAGATTTTCCCCAGGAAATTCCCTAGGTTTCCACACATGAATTAATCTACTTAATACATAATAATACTATTCTGCTCTACCCCTTCCCTGCTTTTATTTATTGTTACTTTAAAATAAAGCCTACCCTTTCAGAGTCATATTCTAGTCACAACAGCAATCTTGCAAGTTCCAATTCTACATTGGAAGTCAAATTTGCCACCCTGCTTTAGGATCTCTAGTTCACCTTGCTCATCATCTGTAGCATATCATTCTTTGAGCATTTGGATATTGACATCTGTATTTTTTCCCTTGTTTGTTTTGAGCACTTCTCCTTTTTTTTTTTTTCTTATAGAATAGCTGCCCTACTGTATTTAGCTTGGTACTGTTACACAAGTATTCTTTTTCCCTCTCCATTTTCTGTTTGAAGTTTTCACACACATGTACTATCTACAGATAGATACATAACATACACAAAAAGACCATACATGAAAGTTGAAAAAAATGCAGTGCCACAATAGAAAGAAAACGATTAAAATTAAGGATAGTAAAAAAAAAAACAAAACACCAATTACTTTATGTATACATTTTCGGATATCTTATTTCTTGAGAAGGAATCAAAAACCTGATTTAAATTTTTTTTTTTTTTTTTTTTGCTGAGGCAATTGGGATTAAGTGACTTGCCTAGGGTCACACAGCTAGGAAGTGTCTGAAGCCACATTTGAACTCAGGTCCTCCTGACTTCAGGGCTGGTGCTCTATCCACTGAGCCACCTAGCTGCCCCAAGAATTGATTTTTAAAGGGCTTAAAAGCCATCCAATTCTCCTATAATCCAATTTAATTTAACTCAATAACATTTATTAAGCACCTACTATGGGCAAAACACTGTTAGGAATTAGTGATACGAAGATAAAAAAGCAAAAAAGAAACTCAGCTATCAGAAATACCATTACCTTCAGTAAAATGACCTATTTCGGAAAACAACTGTAATAGTTTACGTAGCTCATATTGGGTCTTGCACTGCTGCAACATAAGCTTCCAAAGCAAGTTGACTTGACATTTTAGCCATGGCACAGGTATAGCAAGAGTGACGGTATTATCTGCTTTTTCAATCTAAACAAAAAAAGAAGAGGGTTACAGAGAGTGATTTTACTCAAACAGCTAATTAAAAAAACACTAGGTTGGGATTAAGGGAACTGAGGAATACCCAAATTTCATCCCATGACTGTATCTTACCTAAACTTTGTATCTGGTAGGGGTTATCTTCCCATGGTTCAATGTTCTATTGCTAAGCAAATACTTTGAATGGAGTAACATGTAGCAATCTTTGTTTAGATACTTGTATTATTCCATAGATAAAGGCAGAGGAGAGAAGAATAGAAGGGTACAAAACTGGTAGGGGAAAGAACAGTGACAATCTAGATGCTCTCCTTGATGCTCTCTCTGCCTTTTTTTGAAAAGTTCAAATGTAAAGAACTCTCTCTCTCTCTCTGCCTCTCTGTCTCTTGTCTCGGTGTCCCTCTCTCTGTTTCTGTCTCTGTCTCTTTCTCTGTCCCTCTGTCTGTCTGTCTCTGTGTGTCTGTCTCTCCTCTCTCCTCCTCCCTCTCTGTTTTTCTCTCTCCTCTCTCTCCCTCCCTTTCTCTGTCTCTGTACGTCTCTCTGTCCCTCTGTCTTTGTCTCTCTCTCTGACTATCCGTTTCTCTCTCTCCTCTCCACCCCCCCCATTTCTCTGTCTCTCTCTCTTCCTCTGTCTCTGTTTCTCTCTCTCTCCTCTCTCCCCCTCCCTCTCTGTCTCTTCTCTCCCTCTGTTTCTCTCTCTCTTCTCTCTCCCCCTCCCTTTCTGTCTATGTATGTCTCTCTGTCACTCTTTCTCTCTCTCTCTCCTCTGTCTCTCTGTTTCTCTCTCTCTCCTCTCTCCCCTCCCTCTCTGCCTCTCCTCTCTCCGTTTCTCTCTCTTCTCTCTCCCCCTCCTTCTCTGTTTTTCTCTCTCCTCTCTCCCCCTCCCTTTCTCTGTCTTTGTATGTCTCTCTGTCCCTCTGTCTTTGTCTCTCTCTCCTCTCTCTCTGACTATCCATTTCTCTCTCTCTCTCTTCTTCCTCCCCCCCCAAGTCTCTGTCCTTCTCTCTCTGTCTCTCTCTCTTCCTCTCTCTGTTTCTCTCTTCTCTCTCCCCTCCCTCTGTCTCTCTCCCTCTGTCTCTCCTCTCTCCCTGTTTCTTTCTCTTCTCTCTCCCCCTCCTTCTCTGTTTTTCTCTCTCTTCTCTCCCCCTCCCTTTCTCTGTCTTTGTATGTCTCTCTTTCCCTCTCTGTCTTTGTCTGTCTGTCTGTCTGTCTCTCTATCCATTTCTCTCTCTCTCCTCTTCCCACCCCCATCTCTCTGTCCTTCTCTCTCTGTCTCTCTCTCTCCTCTCTCTCCTTTCTCTGTTTCTCTCTCTCTCCTCTCTTCCCCTCCCTCTCTGTCTCTCTCCCTCTTTATGTCTCTCCTCTCTACCTCTGTTTTTCTCTCTCTCCTCTTTTCTCCTCCCTCTCTCCCATCTCCCCCCTCTCCCCCCACACACATGAGAGATGGCTAATGACTACTGGACTTCTGTGAAGAAGAGTATACATAAACTGATAAAAGCATGTACAAAAAATTCAGCAATGCTAAATAAATACTACCAGTGTTGATTACAAATCTAAGACAAATGTGCTTAGCATCTTTTCCCCCCCAGCTAATTCCAGGACTACATTATACAAGTCCTATATTAAACAGAATCTTGAATTTGAAAGGGACTTGGGAGGTCATGGAGTCCAAACCACATTGGAACAAAAATTTCCCTTATAAAAGGTCTGACAAGTGGTCACCCAGACTTCACTGGAAGATTTCCAATGACAGCCCATTCACAACATTCACAACCAGGGATTCTATTACACTTTTTGGAGAGTTCTAAATATAAGTTATTCCTGACATCAAATCTAACTGGACCTCTGTGAATGTAAGTGCCTGGTACATACTAGGCACTTAATAAATGTTTCCTGTCTGTTCTTTGCAGCTGCTCATTCTGCCCTGCTGGCTTAAGCAGAACAGAATTTTTACATGATAGCCCTTCCAATATTTGAAGACAGTGATTTTGTTCTTCCTGCACCTTCTCTGCTCACCCTGTGTTCTTCATATGATCCTCCTTTGATATGCTCTCGAGACCTTTCCTAAAGCTGTCCATCCTCTTCTAGCTATTCTTTTGCTCACCAGTGTCTATCCTACCAATTGACACCCATGACTGAACACAAACCAATGTATTTTGACCAAGATAGAACTATTATTACATTCCTGGCCTTTTCTGATTACCCATTATGCCACTGGGTTCATAATCAGCTTGTACACCCCCAGTCTTTTCAAGAGAACTTCCTATGTAGCTACATATCTCTCATCTTATTACTGGGAAATCGATTTCTTGAACCCAAGCATGAGACCACATTTATCCCAATTAAATTTTACCTTATGAAATTTGGTCCAAACCCTAGCCCACCAACAATGTCTCTTTAGATGCTGACTTTGGCATGCAGTTTTATGTAATGTGCAAATGTGTTAAGTTGCCCATCTATGCCTTTATCAGTGTTTTCAGTCAACAAGCATATATTATGCATTGATTATGTGTCAGGAATAATGCTGGAGATAGCAAGGCAATAGCAAAACAGTCTTACATTCTAAAGGGAATTTCATGGAGTGAGAAGATTAGGTGGAGATATGAAGGAAGTACAAGATAGGCAATGGGATCAGCCTGTGGAAAGGCAAGAAAAGAAATAGATGTCATGCATGAGGAATAGCAAACAGGCCAGTCTGGGTAGATCAACTGAATTCTGGAAAGGTAGTAAAATTAAATAAGCCTTTAAAAAGTTAAGCTGGAACTAGCTGGGAAGTTCTATAAATGCCAAACTTTATCTGAGAAGCAAAAGAGAGAGAGATTTTTGAGCAAGGGAAAACATGGCTTTGATTCTGTTTAGGATTATTATTTGAATAGCTGTATGGAGAACTGATTGGAGAAGGAAACAACTTGAGGCAGGGAAGTTAAGAAATTACAGCAATAATACAGGTAAGAAGTAATAAGAATCTGAATTGAAGATAGTAATGAAATGAATGGTGATATAGGGATGTTGTCAAAGTGGAATCAGCAAAACGTGGCAACTAACCAGCTATGGGAATGAAGGAGACTGCAGACAGGAAGAATCTGAGATTGTAAACCTAGAGGACTGGAGAAGTGGCAGTGCTCTTGACAAGAAATAGGGAAATGCAGAAGAAAAGAGAATATGCGGGGGAAAGATAATGATTTCTGCTTGATAAAAATGTTAATGAATCCCAGTCAAAACACAGATTTTTGAAGCACTCCACTGCAGAGTTCCTTCCATGGTTGAGCTTAAATCATTACTCTATGGATCTAGTGATTCAACCAGTTACAAATTCAGCCACCCCCCAATCAATAAACATTTATTAAGTGTCTAGTATGGGCCAGGCACTGTCCTAAGCATTAATGATACAAAAAGAGGAAAAAACAGTCCCTGTTCTAAGGTATTTGAAAGACTATGATGTCAATGAAAAATTAAGATTCGGTTTGCTTGGACCCAGAGACAATGGTGAGAGTTGCAAAGAAGCAAATTTAGACTTGACACCAGGAAAAGCTTCCTAACAATTAAAGCTGTCCAAAAGTGGAATGTGCAGCCTTAAGAGCTGGAAGGTACCCCCTTATGAGAGGTCTTCAAGCAAAGGTTGGACGGATATCTGCTGGATAGTAGTTATTATAGTATAACTTATACTATAGTTATAGTAGAGATTCCTTTCACGTATGGGTTGAATAGATGGCCAAACAAAATGGTTTTGTAACTGAACTCATGTTTTGTAACTGTATTCTCAAGTAGCCCATCATTTTATATTGTCCACAAGAATTACATCAGGGACTTTTTCAAATGCCTTGCTGAAATCCAAGTAAACAACCTATATCATTCCCTCAATCTATTAATCCAGTAGGGGCAGAGACTACACCTAGAAGTGCACTGATTTAGGGAGCTGCTGGTGAGGAATATCTACCATACGAGGTTAGCACTTTCTCTGCAGCTCAGGGAATTCCCCGGGGGCCCTGAGAGAGGAAGTGACTTGCTTAGGGTCAATGTATTAGAGTCAATGACACAGAGATCCAGGTTCAAGTCATGTCTCTGATACATCCTGTTTGTATAACTCAAATAACAAGTCCCTTCCAGTACTCTAGGCAACTCTCTAAGACACTATAATGCAAAGAAAGTGCCAACTTGTCCTGTAAAGACAATTTCCTCACCTGGGATTCCCTGCATCATAGTCATATCCCTATATATCTTATTTATACTTTTATCACACTGCTTCTGATAAAGTCAGAGGAGGAGATTTTTCTTCCTCCTTAGTAACCTTACTTGTACCCATGGTCAGGAGGCTCTGTGCTGTGAACCAAGCATCTGAACAAGTTAAATGGGCAACATCAATGCCCAATGGCTTAGAGTCAACCAGAGAATTTCATCAGGGACATTGATGAAAAAGGTCATATTTGTCTGATATGATAATTAATCAAAACTGTAATCTCCAAGATGATATAAAAAACCCCTAAAGCCCCCATCTGTGTTCTGTGCCACTGCAACTTTGCTCACGATATATTTCCCTGGATCCTCACCAGCTGATGTTCTGGTTCTGCCTCTCTGCCTCTAGAAGAGCCTGGCCCTAGATCACACAGCACCTGACTTCCCTGCTGTCACTTCCCCCATCACCAGCAACAGGTTATCCCCACAAGGTCCAGGAGGTTGTGGTCTAGCTTACCGTTTCAAGATTCTTTTGGAGCTCTAGCAGTTTGGCTTTGGCGCCCTTGTAGTTCTTCCAGAGCATACACAGCTCATACATCTCCATCATCAACAGCAAAGCAGAATCCTTTGAAAGTGAAGGGATAAAAGAATATCTAACCTCCACCTCTCCCACCTTCTTACCCACCCCGCCCCCCAGTAACAATGTTAGAAACAACAGATGCATATTTAACGTCATGTTTCATTTTCTTTTGGGAAAAGAAAAATTTGAAACTAAAGCTCCCACACATTCAACTCTCAATTTTCTGTTTTATATGTGACCCATGGCCCAAAATGTAGGATTTGAAATATTCCAGAAGGCAGTCATATGCAACATAATCACCTCTAGGAAATGTTCTTATACATTCCCTGGATAATTCCCTGTTTTTATTGAAATATCTACATATGATTAGCTACATGAAACTGCATTTTCTTCTCACTTTTTGAAGAGGGAAAATCAGCTCATGAGCCTGGGATGGGAATACTGGGAAAATAGAGTTTCCTAAGCCTGTCTAGTAGCAATATCATGCAAGTGCTTCTCTGAAACGTGAATACATCAAATTGACAGTCAGTACCTTCAGAAAAAGTTGGAAACTTCTGGTAAGAGTTCTACTCTTTTTTCTTGTTACCAACATTCTCCAGATAAGCGAAAGGTCCTCCAGATCCCATTCATGGTCTTCTACAGAGCCCTGAATATGACTTGTTGCTTCAGCAGCAACACGGTCCTCCACAGAAGTGATGATCCAAACACTCAGACATGGAACAACATTAGCATCCTGGAATTGGAAAAGAACACTATTAAAGTAAAGCCAGGTGGGAATTAGAGTGCCTATAGACCCAGATGAAACTTCAAGGAAAATCTGACATTTGATACAATGATGTGCAGAATGGATTCAAACTTGCTAAATTGATGTGAAAAATATTTAAAGTATTTAAAGATAAAATAAGCTCCCAACTATGCCCAGCGCATGCACAAGTATCAGAATGGGCAGAAAATTAGAGATATGAAAAGAGAAACAGAAAGGATGAAGCCAATGGATTACTCTCTCCTTCTCAGGATCTATTTGGCAAGTCCACCACTGATGAAGGGCCAAGCTCACAGGTGAGGCAGGGAAATTTATAAGGATGAAGGTCTTAAAGGGATAGAGCTGGTAAGTCTACATGCCAGGATGAGAGCAGATGTCTCTGGAGCAGAATCAAAAGCTGAGCAGGAGCAGCTATTGTGCCTTCAAAGTATTGTAACCCAGTTAATATGAGGGATAGACAACAAAGTCACCAAAATGAGACTTTTCCTACTAAAACAAGGATGAGGATGACCTGAGAAAGGATTTTTTTTTTTTTTAATGCTCTTAGTACCATGTTAAGGACCAGGCCTAAGAGCACTGTAAGGGGAAAGCCAATTCTCCAAGAGCCTCCACAGCTGTGAACATTTGAAGGCGCTGCAAAGCAACCTTTAGTGACACAGGTGTTGTTTGTGGACTGGAAAAATAAATTGGAAGCAGAGGGAAGAGGAGAGAGAGGTCAGACAATAGCAACTGCCTCTCAGTCTCCTTGAATCACCATCATCCTCTCACAAGGAGAGAAGAAAAGGTTTACCAGAGGTAAAGCAAAGTTACATATTGTGTTCCCGACAGTAGCATCATCTTCCTTCCATTTTGCTGAGCCTGTGTATCCTACTGACCTTGAAACAAGAGGCCAGGATGCTTAGGATGGGAGCCCGTTGTCTCATGGCTTCAGCCAGAAGGTAACGCCAGGAATTTGGTGCCTCAGGACATTGAAGCAGAATATGAAATAAATCAATGGAAATCCCCTCTTGTCTCCTTTGAGTCTCTTGAAGGGGTCTACCACAAGTCTGTTTATCATGTACTTTGGAGTTTGAAAATGAAGGCAAGTTCTCAAAAGCCAACTGCAAGTGGTCCTGAAGGATTGGACTGAAGTAGCAGAGGAGGGACCTGACCTGGAAAACAAAAATTAACTGACTTAGAAAAAATATAATTGTCAGAGAAAAGGTACAGAAAGGGGAAAAACACAAAAACATTCACTAAATGGCTCTCTCACACTAACTTGTTTCAGGGGAGATCATATAATTTTGCATTTTGGCAGTCTTTGACTTTTCATTGGATGTACCCAGTGTTTCAATGATTTATTTTTAGCCACAAATACTCTTTATAGCTAAAAACTAATCCCTTCTCTTATTCCCACCCACTGAATTTTGAAAAAATAAATTTTAATGGATGCCTTCTGTTTTTATGTCATAGACATTTTTGGACCAATTTCCATCACCACTGCAAAAATTGAACATGGTAACCAAAGAAAACTCATTATGGGGGGGGGGGGGGGGAGGACCCACTAAGTGCCCATATCTGATAATGTATGCAAAGTTCAATTATCATGGTTCCCTACCTCTTTACCAAGAGATGAAAAATAGGGTTCATTTTTGTTTTCCAGGCTCATCGCTAGTTTTCAAATGCTTGGATAAGTCTTTTTTTTTTTTTAATATTTTTCATTTATTTTGCACAAGTCACTATGTATCGAAAAATACTCAAGAATAGGGAAGTCTTTCAGGAATCATCCAGATCAATTTCTATCTGAAGAAGGATCCCTTCTATAGTGTACTCCTGGAGGGATCACTCAGTCTTTGTTTAAAGACTTCCAATAAGAAAGAAGCTACTTTTAGATTCTCTTTGTAGATATGTCATTTGACAACTTCTACCTTCTGCTCCTAGCTCTTACTTCTAGGGCTAGGAAGAACAAGTGTAATTCCTCTTCCACATGACAACTCTTAAAATACTTTATTATCCAGCCCACTCCCCCAATCTTCTCTTCTGGCAGCTAACCATGCTAATTTCCTTCAAATGATCATCATGCATGTGGCAGGATTCTAAAGCCCTTCCAATTAAGCTACTCTCCTCTGAAGATTCTCCAGATCATCAACATGCTTGCTGAACTGTAGGGCCTAGACCAAAAGATATGGTCCTGTGGATGTCTTCTGACCAGGATTATCACCTCCTCAGCTGGTCCAATAGAATCTAGGTAATAATGATATTACCTCAAAAAAAGTTTAATAATAAACTTTTATTATTATTTTATAATTTTAAAAGCTCTAAGAAAAATGCCCACTTTTCAATGTTAAGAAATCTGAGGATGGTCAGTAGTTTACTTACTTCCTCCAGGGGATAGTTGTGAAGCTGGCTGTGCACAATAAACTGTAGCCAATCATTGGCTCTAGAACACTCTTTTAGGTAAGCTGTGCTCAGCCTCACATTATGAAGCCTGCAGAACTGCACCACCAATGCCCACTGGCGACCTGATTCACTGGAGGTCCTGACATTAAAAATAGAAAAAATAAAATATTAGATATAGCTATAGTTCGAAAATGACAAATTAACAAAAATTTACAAATCCTACAGGCCTGTGATGACATGTTCAGCCCAAAGGACTGAAAAACTATTCAGTAAAAGTGAATCCAGGATGCTACTCAACTACTAATAAAATTTATGAATAAATAGTAAGTACAAGTCTATAATTTTTTTGTTGCCACTAACCTCCCCCACAACATAGTATATATCTCTTTACTTTAACACAATCATTCAACCAATTACCAAGCACTTATTAGGCACCTACTGCTGGTAATAGTATACACTGTTCTAGGTATACATATGTGCCACAGAGGCACAGTACTGGAACACTAGTATGAAGCAACAAAAGTTAATTTTAATAGTCAAAACTCGGATGTCTGTTGAAGGATAGAGCCAGGAGTCTATGATATGGGGCACCTGGAGGCAGGAGAGACTGAGACTAGACTGAGACTACTGGTCAAATGAAGGCTTTTGTTGTCTGGTGCTTCCCGAGGTCAAGGGCTAGATGGTAATTTTGCTACAAAGACACTCTGACACACATAGGAAAAAACAGACTTTTTCCATTTACATGAGAAAGAATGAAAATAGCATAAGCAGGATAAATCACTCATGTCTAGAAGACCCTAACTGATTACAGCTGGCAGGTAGACTTCCTTGTCTATACTCCTGAAACTCTGCTCATCTCCAATGTTTGGATTAGGATGTTAGATCCAGGGGGAAGGGTCAGAAAAGGGAAATGCATAGGTCTAACCATGGAAGAATCAGACTTAGTAGGGGTATAGTGAATGAACCTGACTTTAAGAGATTGGAGAAAGGAAAAGGCTTCCTAGGCTCATGCTCTCAGAATGATATCACTGAAATCTAACAGGCAAAATCAGAGCAGGATGTAAAGAAATCAACTTAATAGCCAATTGATTCCTCTTTTCAGTTTGCTTAAAGGATCCAATGTGACATACTTAAAAAACATTCATTCCGTTTGGATTATTTCATTCTAGGAAAAGGAAAAGCCAACCGAGCTCCATAACAAGGTGTGGTGTGAGAATTAATGAGAACACTTGAGGTCTGAATTCTTTTGAAAAAAAAGCTAGATAAACATAAATTGACACAATCACTGCTTTAAAAAAAAAAAAAAAGGCACAGAAACACAACAAACCTCGATATTCCTTGTTGTTGAATACTATCCCATATGCCTTCTTCTAAGAGACTAAGCAATTCTTCAGTTGCTGCTTTTTTACCAATAGCCAGTTTAACTAGTTTTTCAGCTGTAAAAAAATTACAATTAAAACATAGTATGGTAAAGAGATTTCCCCCTAGGAAATAGTATTTTCAGATCTCAAAACATCAGTCAATAATTTGGAATTGGTTAAAAAGTAGAGAAGAAGTAAGTGAGTCAGAATAGACAAGAGAGAATCAGAAGCAATGGAACTCAATAACCCAGTGTTTAATAAACCGCCAAATATAAATTAGTTAAGAAAAAAATTTCTAAAAGAGAAGAATTTCTAGAAATACTTGAAAGCAATCTGACAAAAATTAGATTTTCACCCACAATAAATCCAAAATAAATGAATGACCTTAATATTAAGGATAATTCCATGAAAAAATTAGAAGAGAAGCAGAAAACTATGAGTATATTTTTAAATAGATGCTATTTATTATTTTAAGGAAATTCCACTTATTTCTATGCTCTCAAGTATATTTAATAGGAATGGGTATTGTATTTTGTCAAATGATTTTTCTGCATCTATTGATATAATTATAAGGGGATGTATTCTTAAAACAAAGAACAGGCAATTATAAAGAAAAAAGATAATTCTGATTAAATAAAATTCAGAAGCTTCTGCAGAAAGAAAATATATCTAGGATAAAAAGTAGTATGATTAGATGGGAAAAAATTTTTGTAACAAATTTTTCTAGCTTGGGTATCTAACATATTTACACTCATTTATTTCTATTACATATGTATTTTTATATGTGAGTATGTGTACATGTATATTTGTGTGTGTGTGTGAAAACACATACACACACATTCTTTAACAGATCAAGGAATATGAATAAACAGTTCTTCAAAGAAGTGCAAATTATTTACAACAATGTGAAAAAATGCTCCAAATCACTAAGAAGAGAAATGCAAATCCACTTCACTTAACTAGATGAAAAATGGAAATAGTCCATATGAGTTGGAGGTGTTGTGCAAAGACAGGCACACTGGTGCACTTTTGGTAGAGCTAAGACTCAATGTAATCATTTTGGAAAGCAATTTGAAATTATGAAAATAAAGTGACTGAAATATTCATGACCCAGAGAAGTAACTGCTGGTTATATATTCCAAGGAGGTTTCTGATAAGAAGAAAAAACCTCGATATACCAAGAAATTTATATATCACTGTGCTTTAAGACAATGACTACATGGAAAGACTTAGATAAAGTGATGCTCAGGAAAGGAAGTAGAGCCAAGAAAACAGTATGTACAATAACCTTAATAACATAAGTAGAAAGAACCACCACCAGAAAAAAGTAAAAAATTAATGTTGAAAAATTATTAAAAACACATATGGCCCCCAAAAAGAATTGAAAATACACTTCCTCCACCTCCTTTGCAAAAGTATAAAGTCCAACACTGTGTAACATTGTCATTTTCAGACTTTTTCAAAGCACTGATTGCTTTTGTTGATTTTTTTTCCTTCTTCCTTGTTTTCTTTAAAAAATATCTTTATTATATAGAATGGATCTCTTAGAAGGAAAAGGGAGAGAATACTAGGAGAAATCTAGATAATGGAAAAACAAAAGATAGTAACAAAAATTTATTTTTCAATAAATAAAGGGATAAAAAAGATTTCTTCAGAAGAGCATAAGTTTCTATTTACAATGTTTCATTTTCATTTGTGAGCTCGTTAATGAAGAATCCAGGAAATGAGGCAAAACAGTAACCTGTCTGCATTCCCCCATGACAAATTCCTGATTCAGTATTACAAATAAGCCCCTTTTCTACTGCACAAAGCTGTCCAAATGCAGAGATGTCTTACCCAGGGATTCCCTGATACAGCTGTACTGAGCCTCTTCATTTCTACACTTGTAGCTCAAAATGATGCTGGCCACTTTCATATCAACTCTAAGTTTAAGGCTGTCAATACCAAGCAATTCCAAGAAACACACACAAGCAGCCCCTACTGAAGGCATATGAAAGAAGGAAAGTGCCAACATGTAGGCTTCATTTCCAACTTGCTGGATCCTAAAACAGAAAACAGACATCAAAATTAGATTGGCACACTGGAGATCATGACCACTGAGGACCCTAGTATTCATGGCACATTATGATGTTTTATATAATGAGTGAGAAGACTCACACATGCACTTGATTTCAAGGCTGAGTTCTGTGCAATTCACAGCACATTACTGGAAAATCACTGATGTAACATAAGCACATAGAGGGCTCTCAGAGGTATTTAAGATGGAAGACAGTACATTATGGTGGAAAGAATGCTGTCTTTGCAGTCAGATGAGTTGGATTCAAATGCTACCATCTGCTACTTTCCTGACCCTAGAAAAGTCATTTAACCTCACCAGGCCTCAGTTTTTTTAATCTGCAAAATCAGAGGGAGGATTAGACTAAATGACCTATTGGGTTCTTTCCAGCCCTAAACAATGCCTGTTCTTCAGTTGGTTTTTCGTCTTGTCTCATGACATCATTTGGAGTTTTCTTGGCAAAAGTACTGGAGTGATTTAACATTTTCTTCTTCAGCTCATTTTATAAATGAGGAGCCAAGGCAAACAGGGTTAAATAATTTGCTTAGGGTCAAGTAGTGTCTGAGCAAGTGTCTGAGACCAGATTTCAACTCACCAAGATAAGTATTTCTAACTTCTAAGTAGAGTCTGACACTCTACCTACTTCACTAACTAGCTGCCAGTCATAATACAAAGTAAGAAAAGTTGGTCTTTAGCATTTTGCTCACTTCATTTTGTTGCCACTGTCTTCTGAATGTTTTTAAGAGATTCTTCATACTCAACAGCATATTGTCCCTTTCTTCCCCAAGAACAGAAACAAGAATCAGCACCTTCATATGCAATGAATGAAGGACTGCGGATCCTTGGTCCAAGATTATGTTTGCAAATTAAAGTCATAAAGAAGACTAATACTGAAATCTATTAGGAATTTATTT
This sequence comes from Antechinus flavipes, assembly GCF_016432865.1. Lineage (NCBI taxonomy): Eukaryota > Metazoa > Chordata > Mammalia > Dasyuromorphia > Dasyuridae > Antechinus > Antechinus flavipes. The sequence goes on from NC_067399.1 coordinate 277,945,098, forward strand.
CAAAAGTCATTTTCTATGGCACTCAATGATTACCTCCAAGTAATATTTCTAATTTTGTTACATAGATATGAGCCTCAAAATTTAGGATCTTTATGTAATCCCCTTTATAACTCTTTTGACATTTACCAAGCTTATTTCCTATTACTCTGTAAATACTCACAGTTGTTTTGGAGACTTGCTCTTGGCTAATTCCTGAATAAGAAAAGTACCAAATGCAAACGATGGTCGACCATGACGTAAATAATAAGCAAAATTCAGACGTTCCATTATAGCATATTTGTTCACAATGTCAGAGCTAGAGAAATGAGGAAGATCACTTGAAGTATCTAAAAAAATGGGAAGAAACATTAATGTTAATAAATCTTCACTTTAAAATAGCAATTGTCTCAAAGGAGCAGAATATTAACTTCTCATATTTTTTTCTATGCTTTGTCAAATATTTAAACTACTGACCCAGATCTCAGTCTATTAAGGATAAGAATCTCACAAACAATGACTTCAATTTTTCTTAGCACAGATTCTATTCTAGGATCTTAGGATAGCATTTTTTCACAATAGAGTAAGGTCTGTTACAAAACCTCAAAATATAGTCATCTTCAAGTTATAACAGAACTGAAATGAAACTGGGATCCCAAACTTTCTCTAAGAAAGAACTAATTATCTCTAAAGCTCAATGTTGAATGAAAAGCAAAGAACTTTTATAATTAAAACTATCAGATTGAGCAATATGTACTTTCTGATAGGTGTATCCAGCGTAATACACTGAATACTGTTGAATCAAAAAGTTTTAGAAATAGGAGTTGAGAGCTAATCTAGCTTAATTATGCAGATGAGGAACCTGAAGCTCTGATGGAAGAAGTGACTTGCCTAGGATCACAAAGCTAGTAAGTAAAGAGTTTCTGTGATAACTCTACAGACAGACAGACACTGTTTATTTAATGAAAGTTATATGACATTGCCCTGGAAATCATTTGTGCAGCTACTCATGTACTTTGCTTTTATTAGAAACATATAAAAGCTTGTGAAGCTTCTGACATGTTATCTCATTGATCCTCACAACCACACTGGCAGGTAGATAACAGTTTTATCTATGCTCTCCATTTTACAGATTACAAAGCCTGAGAGAGGTTAAATGACTGGTACATTGGTCACACAGCTTGATCCTCTTGAGAGAGGATTCAAACTCAGATGCCATCAGAGGTGCTCCAAAACACCCTTCAGCTCTATATCTGGCTCCCATGACCAAGGGACACACCAGGAGCTTTTAAAAAATTTCAAGTATCCCCTAGAATCTGTAACCTCTTCACACTCTGATCCAACACCACATGTATTATAACTACATGCTCAGTATAATGACTAGCATTCATGTTGAAAACCATAGGTAATCAGGAACAGACCAAGCTAAATGATGGTCAATATATATACTCTATTATTCCTTCACAGAGCTATGCTAATGACATTCTGGGAGATTCTACTGAAATGAAAAGGCTTCAAAAGTTGGGTCTGGTGACGGACTACATATTGCCCATCTAAAATCTAGGTTAGTTAATTTCAAGAAAGTGAATCAGAAGATTGGCCTCAAGGGAATGAATTCTTTTTCTGGTCACAGCAATTCATGAAGATGAATTCATTCAGGAATATGGGTACTTAATCTCCATTAGGAAAAGAAGTACACAACTTAATGAAACCATTTATATTTGAAATATTGGTTTGATAAGGTAAGAAATCTCTTAATAATTTTATAGCCTTTCATCAAAATGTGATTCAATAAACTCAGCATTTCAGTTATCTAGAAAATCCAGTTCTTTGAATTTCCCTCCTGGAGACTGAAGGTCAGGACTGGCTAGTGGAAAAGGAGCTGGCCTTGGAGTTAAGAATATTTGATTGAGTACAAGTTCCTACTCAAACACAAAATGTCTCTGGGACCATCCTGGGCCAGTCACTTAACTTTTAAGCATACCAGTCAACTCTCTTCAAGTACAGAGCATGGAGATAGTTCTGACATGCACTGGGAGAGGGAGTTCTCTCCACCAAGGAAATCATAGATCTAGTTTCCATCCTTTTTCTCCATGCTGTCTGATAATTGGTATTCAGTTTGCACAGATGACAACAGCCTAGTTAAAGTTGAGGCTTAACTCGAAGCCTCAAATATTAGGTAAAACATGAGGGATACAGTGGTAAGAGTATTAGACAGGAGAATCAAGAGTCTGAGGTTCTAGTCTTGGCTCTGCGATTAATCAACTGAGTAGTCTTGGACAAGTCACTTAAATCCTCAAGACCTCAATGTCTTCTTTTGTAATCAGAAAGCTAGAAGGAAATCAAGAAAAACTTTCTGAATCAAATCTTGGAGACAGGCAAAGAGCTGGACTGGTACAAATGGGATCCTGAGCAATGATAATGAATCTTGTTTAGCACAAAGGATTTTGTATGTGTCCTACACTTCCCACAGTGGGTAGTTACAATGTTAAATGAGCTCTCATACTAGACTGAATCTAATGTGAGACTTTGAGTTTCTTCAGCACAGAAGTCATATGTTATTTATTTTGTTCCTCTCAGCAGCTACCAGGATTTTAAATATAGCAGACACACAGTAATTATCTGATAAATTAAGGTCACTAAGGTGCCTAGAAGATGGAAGATTAGAGTCTACCACTTCCTTCCTAACTCCATTTCCTTAATACTGGGGGTTATTTTGGAAGAACTTGATTCGGGAATTTGTAGTTCGATTGTTTTAAGTACTGAGGTGTTGGAATCTTTACAAATTGTTAAGTCATTAGAGTTGATAGAGACAATAATTATCTAATTTAGCAAGGTTCAGTATCATTGATCTAATCCTACAAGATGTTTTGGGCCAGAACCTGAAACAAGGTATTAAGTAGAACTAATAGAAACAATGCTGTGTTCATACCTTTAGAGAGCTTATATAAGCAAGAAGTATTTAAGTACTCATTGGAGTTCACAAGTATGGGAGATTCACAAAGTAAACTATGTAACTTTGTGAATTCATACCTCCCTTGAAGCTCTTAGGGCCAGAGAGCACTCTGGGAGAAAACTCATAATCCCATTCTCTCAGAAGAGTCATATATAAGCCCATTCAAGAGAGTTCAGCAGAATTAGATTGGAGAGGAGCACTCTGGTGCAGACACAGAGCACTCTGGGGGTTTGAGAGCCAGAAGCCCTCTCTCGGAGGCAAGACAGATTCAACTTGGAGCTGAATTGGAGGTTGAAGAAAGCAGAGGCAGAAGCAAAGGACAAAACTGCAAGAGCTCTTGGAACCAAGCAGAGAGATAGGCCTCTAAGCTAACTGGGCTATATTGGAGACAATAAAAGATCTGAACTTTTATCACCTGGCTGCATTTGGGGTAATTATTGATCTGAACTGATACTAAGGCTGCCTCCAGAAAACTTCCCCTGAGAAACCTGCTTTCTCCCAGAGAAAACCATCATTTATATATTTTAAAGAAGAAAATCACCACATTTGGCGCCTTGAACATGGGACTGATTTCAGTGGAAAAGCCTCCGATCCTGATCCAGTGGAAAAGCCTGTGATCCTGTTCCAGTGGAAAAGACTCTTCACCCCAGAAATTAGGGTGAGTACAACAAAGAAATTTTGTTAAAATAGAGCAGAATTTCAGCTAAGGTGGGACAGATATTTACAAAACAGCCTTCTGTTTCTGTTCAAGGAAAATGTTTAGAGAGCATTGTCAAAGTTATGGAAAGCCAAGGTTTGATTATAATTTTGGAGCAGATCACTGAACTTTTAGAAACTGTAAAGAACATATGTCCTTGGTTCTCTACAGAAAAGGAATTGGATTTAGACGAGTGGAAATTAATAGGAGAAAAAGTGAGTGAATACTACAGATCTAATTCAAACTCAGTGCAGTGGACATTAGAAAAAGAGGATCTTTTTTATAATAGAAATGAGCCTGACTCAATTTCCAAAGACATAATTAATACATACAATTTAACACAACTGGCTATAAGAAGTTATTTAAGTGTTAGAATGAAGAAAAAGAAAGTGCAGGAGGAAGAAGTGCCAACTTTACTAGGTGAAAAGGAGGACAAATCAGATGAGAATGGAATTAATTACAATTCTGAGTGTGATACTAAACAACAGGAGAAATTAGATCATTCCACATCTCATGACCCTCCCCCCTCAATTAACCCTTCATGGGTGGAAGAAGGGGGAGGAAGAGAGGAAGAAACACAGTCAGCTTCTCCTGTAAAGCAGAATATGACAAGATTAGAAGAGGCATTAATTAAAGCAAAAAATGAAGGAGAAGATATATCTGATTTTATAACTGCAAATCCTGTGATTGAAAGCTTGACTCTTCAGGTCAAAAAGAGAAAAAATACACTCCTTTTAATTTGGATAAAATTAAAGATTTGAAAAAGGGTTGCACTCTTTAATGGGGCTACATCCTCTTATTTAAAATGTTACTAGATAATTTGTCTTATGAAATCTTAACCCTGAATGATTGGAAATCCATAGCTAGGACATGTCTAGAATCTGGACAAAATTTATTGTGGCTTTTGGAGCATCATGAATTATGTAGGATTCAATCAAGCTCAATGCAATAGGCAAACAGGAGCTATTGGACAAATCACTTTTGACCAACTAGCTGGTCAAGGTCAGTATGCAGAGAATTCAGAACAGATTTATTATCCCACAACAGTGTATGAGCAAATTTCTAAGGCGGCAATAAAAGCTTGGAATTCTCTTCCTGGACAGAAAGATGGAAATAAAGCTTTTACAAAAATAGAGCAAGGTCCCAATGAACCTTTTGCAGATTTTGTGGGACGTTTGCAAACAGCTGTAATAAAAAACATTGGAGACAATGCAGCAACAGAAATAATGACTAGACATTTGGCTAAGGAAAATGCCAATGAGATTTGCAAAAGAATTATATGGGGGCTAGACAAAGATGCTCCTTTAGAGGAGATCATAAGATGCTGTGCCACAGTGGGCACAAATGCTTATTATATCCAAACTGCATTTTTACCAAAAAAAAAAAAAAAAAAAAAAAAAAAAAAGAAAGAAAGAAAGAAAGAAAAGAAACGTTTGCATTTTTACCAGCTGGCTGCATTTTGGGTGATTATTACTCTTAACTGAAACTAAGGCTGCCTCCAGAAAACCTCCCTGAGAAACCTGCTCTTCCCCAGAGAGAACTATTATTTAAAAGAAGAAAAACACCACATTTTGGCGCCCCACATTGGGCGCCAAAATGTGATGTTTTTCTTCTTTAAAACATATAAATAATGGTTCTCTCTGGGAGCGAGTTTCTTGGGGAGGTTTTCTGGAGGCAGCCTTAGTATCAGTTCAGATCAATAATTACCCCAAATGCAGCCAGGTGATAAAAGTTGAGATCTTTTATTGTCTCCAATATAGCCCAGTTAGCTTAGAGGCCTATCTCTCTGCTTGGTTCCAAGAGCTCTTGCAGTTTTGTCCTTTGCTTCTGCCTCTGCTTTCTTCAGCCTCCAATTCAGCTCCAAGTTGAATCTGTCTTGCCTCCGAGAGAGGGCTTCTGGCTCTCAAACCCCCAGAGTGCTCTGTGTCTGCACCAGAGTGCTCCTCTCCAATCTAATTCTGCTGAACTCTCTTAAATAGGCTTATATATGACTCTTCTGAGAGAATGGGATTATGGGTTTTCTCCCAGAGTGCTCTCTGGCCCTAAGAGCTTCAAGGGAGGTGTGAATTCACAAAGTTACATAGTTTATTTTGTGAATCTCCCATACTTGTGAACTCCAATGAGTACTTAAATACTTCTTGCTTATATAAGCTCTCTAAAGGTATGAACACAGCATTGTTTCTATTAGTTCTACTTAATACCTTGTTTCAGGTTCTGGCCCAAAACATCTCCTTGTAGGATTAGATCAATCATATTGAACCATGCTAAATTAGATAATTATTGTCTCTATCAATTCTAATGACTTAACAGTTTGTAAAGATTCCAACACTGAGGGGCATTTGTGTGTGTGTGTGTGTGTGTGTGTGTGTGTGTGTGTGTGTGTGTGAAGACAGCTTACTCTCAATTTGTAAACAGCCTTTTGCCTTTGAACTGAGAGGCAGGAATTCTGTACTCCTGGCTTATCTTTGCCAATAACTCAAGAGCATGACTTTGGCCAAGTATTGAACCATTAAGGTTTGAAGTCTTTAAATCTCCAGTGCTATACATGAAATAGGTGCTTAATAAATTTGCTGAATTTGTTGAACTGGAATTCAGTATCCTTATTCATAACACAAGAGGATGGGACTAGATGATCTCTAAAGTCTATTCTAACACTAACAGACTATAATTCTGTATTAGAAAATGGAACTTAAAGAGAAACCATAAGAATAATTGATCTAGATTCCTTTTGTAGAGCAAAATAACTGTTTGGACATGTATACATATATTATATTTAACTTATACTTTAACATATTTAACATATATTGGTCAAGCTGCCATTTGGGGGAGGGGATGGGGGGAAGAAGGGGAAAAATTAGAACAAAATGTTTGTCAATTGTCAATGCTGTAAAATTACCCATGCATATAACTTGTAAATAAAAAGCTATAATAAAAAAAGTTTAAAAAAAGAATAATTGGACTACCTGAAAGTTGTGGCCAAAAAAGAACCCTGATACAATACTATAAGAAATAAGGGAGCAGCTATGTGGTGCAGTGGATAGAGCATCAGCCCTGAAGTCAAACCTGAGTTCAAATCTGGTCTCAGACACTTAATACTTCCTAGCTGTGTGATCCTGGGCAAAGTCACTTAACCCCAAATGTCTCACCAAAGAAAAAGAAAATAATCAAAGAAAATTATCCTGAAGTGAGAGAATGAGAGGGGAAAGTAGAAATAGGAAAAAAAAAAAAAATTCAATGATCACTACCTCAAAGATCCTACAAGGAAAAGACATAGAAACATTACTTCTAAATTTTGAAACTTCCAGATCAAAGAGAAATTTTGCAAGAAACAAATTCAAATATGCTAGAACTACAATTAGAACTTTATAAGATTTATCAGCAACTATAATCTTATATATTGACAATCTACATAGACCAGAAGCCAAAAATATTATATCCAACAAAATTAAACATAATATTAAATGAAAAAAATTGGAAATTCAATGAACTTAAAGATTTTCAGGATTTTGGCTCAAATAAACTCAAACTCAATAGAAATTTTAACATATAAGAGCCAACATCAAAGACTACCAAAGACTAATTTCAAGGGACCAAACAAGGACACACTATTTATGTTTTATATTTGGAAATGGAAATATGTCCAAGATTAATATCAGTACTGGGTAGTCCAATAGAAAGACTGGGACAGAGTTGAGTATGATCTGACTCTTAAAAACAAAACTGTCTAAGAAAAGGTGTAAATAGTAATTATCTTATATGAATGGGATATAGAAGAACTGACACAGAGTTATTAGAGAAGGAAAGGGAGCTGTTAGTTCTGAAAACCTACTCACATTGGGAATAGGTTAAATAGGGAACAACACACATATATACTCCATGAAGAATATAGCACCCTCCAAAATTTATAAAGAAATAAAAGGGAGAGGGAATAAGATAAGATGTGGAATAGAAGATGTTAGATTAACAGTGAGATAAAGTATGTAGATTAAAGGGAATGGGATAAAGAAGGAGGGAAAGGGTTGTGAAGGAAGATAAGGGAAGCATCCATGTATGGGGGAGGTCAAGTAATAGCAAGGCAAGTTAAAAAGTAGAACTTATAGAACTAGTAGAATTAGCAGTGATAGGAAGTAAGAGATCTACATAAACATAATAACAAGAATCAGGAGTAGAATTTTTTAGAAAAGAAAAAAAGGTAGGACTAGTGATCATTGATCCCAAAGTCAAACTAGATTCAATTAAGAGAGAAATCTACATTATATGTCAGATATATTAATACTGTTTTAGATGTATCTATGTATGTGTAAATGCATATGTATATAGATAAATATATGTGTGCAGATAGGCATACAGGTATGAATGTATGTATATACATTATATATAAATATAAATGTATGTATATACATAAATATGTTTAATTATAGCTTGCTTGGGGGAAGTAAAAGGAATGAAAAGGGAACTAAAGAATAAAGTAAGAAGTGTACAGCAGAAAATAAAAGAAATAAAAAAATAACCTATAAGGAAGCAAAGAAAAAATGGACAGACATGAATATAATGTCTACTATCACTATACATCCTTTTTCTTCTTTCTTTCTTTTCTTTTCTTTTTTTTTTGCTGAGGCAATTGAAGTTAAGTGACTTGCCCAGGGTTACAAAGCTAGGAAGTGTTAAGTGTCTGAGACCAGATTTGAACTCAGGTCTTACTGATTTCAGGCTGATGTACATGCTTTCTTGAAAAGGAAATTTATTGTTACATATTTTAAATCTTCCCTGATGTTCAGCTGGACATGACAACAATGTTTTGTTTTTCCTTTTTTTTTCTGTCATTCTTTCTTTTTCTATTTTGTTTTTTCTTATTTTGTAGTTAGTTTTTTTTTTTAATTTTTAATAGCTTTTTATTTACAAGTTATACGCATGGGTAATTTTACAGCATTGACAATTGTCAAACCTTTTGTTCCAATTTTTCCCCTCCTTTCCCCCACCCCCTCCCCTAGATGGCAGGATGACCAATACATGTTAAATATGTTAAAGTATAAGTTAAATACAATATATGTATACATGTCCAAACCGTTATTTTGCTGTACAAAAAGAATCAGACTCTGAAATAGTGTACAATTAGCCTGTGAAGGAAATAAAACATGCAGGCGGGCAAAAATACAGAGATTGGGAATTCTATGTAATGGTTCTTAGTCATCTCCCAGAGTTCCTTCGCTGGGTGTAGCTGGTTCAGTTCAATACTGCTCCATTGGAACTGATTTGGTACATCTCATTGCTGGAGATGGCCAGTCCATCAGAATTGATCATCATATAGTATTGTTGTTGAAATAAATAATGATCTCCTGGTCCTGCTCATTTCACTCAGCATCAATTCATGTAAGTCTCTCCAGGTCTTTCTGAAATCATCCTGTTGGTCATTTCTTACCGAACAATAATATTCCATAACATTCATATACCACAATTTATTCAGCCATTCTCCAATTGATGGATATCCACTCAGTTTCTAGTTTGTGGTCACTACAAAGAGGGCTGCCACAAACTTTCTTGCACATACAGGTCCCTTTCCTTCCTTTAAGATTTCTTTGGGATATAAGCCCAGTAGTAACATTGCTGGATCAAAGGGTATGCACAGTTTGATAACTTTTTGAGCATAGTTCCAAATTGCTCTCCAGAATGCTTGGACATATTCACAGTTCCACCAACAATGTATCAGTGTCCCTGTTTTCCCATATTCCCTCCAACATTCCACATTATCTTTCCCTGTCATTCTAGCCAAGGGATTTCTATTCTTTATTGGGAGAATTGTACTCTTCTATTTCTCCTTTTCCTCTGTTATCTTTTCCATTTCTCTTGTTGTTATTAAGTTCCATTTTGTTCTTTTTTAAAAAATTTATTTATTTAAAACTAATTACACTCCAAGTCATTATTAATCAGAGAAATGCAAATTAAGACAACTCTGAGATACCACTACACACTTGCCAGATTGTAGAATGATCCATGCATATATCTTGTAAATAAAAAGCTATAAAAAAAAATTTTTTTTAAATCCTTAAATGACAAAAAATAAAAATTTAAATTTAAAAAAAAAAAAAAAAAAACAAAGAGTACAATCTCCAGGAAAAGGGGAAGTTTTTATGCCTAATGGAACTTACACACTCTACTTCCCCTGATCTCCACAAATGAAAGTAACCTTTTTTTCTCAAATTTTCTAGTGTAATCTTGACTAAATTGCTCATTTGTTCCATTACATTCTTCTACCTTATGTCATATGAAGCTATTTATATGTTTTATCTCTTCCATTTCAGTCTCCTGAGAGTATGGCTAAGCTGCTTTTCATATAAAGCATAGGGGCTTGCAGATAGTAGATACTGAATAAATACTTGCTGAACTGAATTTATAAAATGTTTTCTCAACAAGGATGTGTTTTTCTATAAGACTAAATTTTTTTTAAATGGGAAATTAGAATGGGCTTTATAGAAAATCACCTTAGATTAATTATGTAAGAATATGTCTGTGTCTCTAAAGTAAGGGTTGCCTATATCAACTTACCTGCAATGGCAAGAGTATTGGTGGCCTGCCAGCCAAATAGCTTACTGGGATCAAAGGGAGACAAGGACTGAAATAAAGCAAATGGACAAATGAGAGAAAGTTTAAAATAAGCAAATTCTAAAACAATACAAACACAATATTTTATAAAAGAGCTTTAGGGACAAGCTGCTTACCTAATACTAGAGTTTCTAAAAAAAGCTTCTCTTTTGGTAATTTAAGAATTTTTTAGCCACTACAAGTTTTCAATTTCTTACAATAGCATGTAAGATCCTCAAGGGGCAGAAGCTGTTTTATGGTCTCTGAATCTCAGTGCCTTATAAAAACCAGGCACTTAATATTTGTGGAATTAAATTCAAGGGAATGAATTTAAGAACTGAAACACTAAGGCAACAGACATCTAATTCTCAGAGAAAATAATCTAATTATCATGACTTTCTAATGGAATGAAGTTTAAAAAAACAGTATTAAACATATTTTTATTGTGTTATAATCAAATGGTGAAATTCCCCTTCCCCAAACACAGATTTATCACCCTACAGCTCTGCCTGTAGAAGGCAGGCATAATTATAATATAAAACTAAGCTTTACAAACATTGCTGGATTTTGAATCCTTCCTTATGCTGAGTGGTGCACATGATAATGCTTTTTTTTTCTTTTTCTATTCTGAATTTGTTTTAAATAAATCATCACATTAATTTAAAAAAGAAAAGAAATGTTGCTGGGCGGGATAGAAAAGAGAATTAATAACACTAAGAAATATGACCACAATGGGTATGCAAGCTAAGTTGCCAAGATACGTGATAAAGAGGGGAAAGAAAAAAAAAAAAAAAAAAAAAAAGAAAGCTATCTAAGAAACAAGATAAAAATGCAGAGAAATGTGACTGAGGCCAGATGGTACAATAACAAAGTGAAACAATAACTAATTAAGGGCATGCAATCTAGAAAAGGTGTGAGAGTAAAAAGTAGTTTCTGAGGGAAATTTATTTAGGAACACTGAAAAGTTTGACCTATAGAAGGGGAATTTGAAAAAGAAGCCAAGGGAGTAAAGAATGACTTTCTGAGGTTAAAAAAAAAAGAACAGCTTTGATCTGAAACCAAAATGTGGACCTGCTGGGTTAAGGCAGCAAACTAGCAAAAGGGAGAAATAGACATATAGGCTAATGAGAGCCTATATAATAAACCAAGTCAACTGATTTTTAAGCAGGGAGACTTTACACTAGAAACTTATCCAATTTGATGGGAAATATCTTAATTAAACTGGGTTTGCCATTGGTTATCAGAAGACAAGCTATTATAATTACACACCTGAATAAGATGGTAGAGGGTGATGTCATGGGGCAGGATACTAGGGACAGCATTCTGCGGAAAGAGTGCAGCTCTGAGCTTGGGGTAAGGAGTTAAGGCCATCTTTAGAAGCTGGGGATCCACCTTTCTCAAACAGATTTCCCCTTCTTCTTTCTGAACAACCTAAGTATAAAGGAAAACAAATAACTGTATTATCTTCCCTTCTTAAAATCTTCAAATATTTTTTTCTCAGTATTCCTGTGAAACAATATTTATTTAGTAACAAATATTAGAGGACACTAGGAAGATAATACAACATAGTGAAAACATAGGAATGGATCACAGTCAGGAGATCTGGTTCTGACCAAGATCTGCAACTAACAAACTGTGTGGCCACGGGCAAGTCATGTGACATCTTTTTAGGCATTAATTACCTTACCTATAAAACAAAGAGATATTGATTATCTTTAAGTTCTATAATTCTTGACTTTAATTTCTGGCAAGTAGTAAGGTCAAAAATAAAAAAATAAAATAGTGACTAATGCTGCAGAAAGGGAGTCTGGCCCCAGGGACAGAGAGTCAACCTTTGAATCAGAAAGATTTGAGTTCAAGTCTTATCTCTGACAAAAACTATGTGAACCTAAGCAAATCACAACTCGTGGTAGCCTAGACATCTCGCAGACTTTAAAGTACAGACAAGTTATCAATCTGTATCTATGGAGAAACAAACAAAAAAGACAATGTAGCTAAAGAATCAAACAACCCATGTAAAACTTTGTCAAAATCCAAAATTTTTGAAGTGATATGTTTTAAACATGAAAGTTTCCTCTAATTATTCACCTTTTTCACAAAGCAAATGGGGTAAATTCCCTTTAGGTTATTAGCCAGAATTTCCAAAAGCAGCAGTAAATGTGGTTCCTCATAACCCACACATAAACTGTCTAACCATATAAAAAGTACCAGTTAACGGACATGTCACAAGGCTTAAAAACAGATTATTAGGAAACAAAACATAGGGTGAAAAATCATCAAATAACATTTCAATCTAGAGAAAATGAAATCAGAAAATAGAAAATTTTGTGTTGTGTAATCTATAAAGGTACTTAAAAATCTGTGTATTTGAGTTTTTCTATTCTACTGAGAACCAGAGAAGCCAAGATATTTTTATTAGACCTAAGTCTGCTCTCAAAATGAACTGGTGATAATGATAGCTAATTACCTGGCTGAGGCCTCCAGAAGCATATGCTGTTGTGGCAAGGGCTAAGAGGGTATGTCCTTCCAACAGCATACTGCTCACACTGGCTTGGTTACTGGGAATCAGAATCTGAGCATTAGCAAGACTGGCCTGGAAAATTAGTTTGGGATCTAGAAAAAAAGAACATGTTTTTCTCTGTAAGAAATAACTATCCTGGCAACAACAAAAGATTAAGGGGTTGTAGGAAGATTGACACACTAGTGCTGCGTATCATTGGTAGAGCTATAAAACAATAGAATCATTTTAGAAAGCAACTTAGAATTATGCAGTGACTAGAATGTCCATATCCTTTGATTGAGAGAGGCCACTACACTCACCCACACTCTCTCTCTCTCTACATATATATATATATGACACTGACAAAATACAAAGTCTATCCTACATATCCTTTTAGCAGCACTTTCTCTATGGCAAAGAATTAGAAACCAAATAGATACTTATGGCTTAGGGAACAGCTAAACAAATTATGAGATAGAAATATAATGGAATATTACTGTGCTATAAGAAAAAAAATATGAAGGCTATGAAAAGATTTAAATGAACAGATGCTGAGTGAAATAAGTTAAGAAAACAATGTTTATGTCTGTATATATGAACACAATATAAACAGAGCAACCACAAGATAAGTAAAAATGAGTTGCAAAATTACAAATAATAAGTCAGTATGGCATCCACTGGAGATATGAGATATGAGAAAGTACCTCTTTTACAAAGATGAGAGGTTGAGAGATGTGGAATATTTCCTAAGCTTTCAGGCTTTTTTCTACATACTGATTCAATGTTTTACAATTGGAATGTTTTGCAATTTGGGGAATAAATTTAAAAAAAACATTAAGTACCACCACCACTGTTTAAATCAAATCAAAATGTTTTTTTCCTTTACTTTCTCTGTTTCTTTTAACTTTTTTTGGGGGGAGGGGGGGCCGCAACTTATGGGATTAAGTAATTTGCCCAGGGTCACACAGTTATTAAGTGTCTTGAGGCTGGATCTAAACTCTGGGCCCTCCTGACTTGAGGGCCAGTACTCTGTTCACCATGCCATCTATCTTCCTCTCTCTATTTCTTTTAAAAATATTCTTTGCTATATGGATCTCTAGGAGAGGGGAAGGTAAAGCTACATTTTGCTTTATATTTTCACTTAAATCCTAATTTGGGACAGAGTCTATTCTTTGAAAAAAAAATATTATCTTTTGTTTTTAAATTGCTAAGATTTAAAAACAAAAGATGTCAGTAAAATTATTTTCTTAAAAAAGAAGAAACTATCCTAAACTAGGAATTAGGTCAAAATAATTTTTGAAAAGCAAAATGATTTAAAAAAAAAAAAAACAAACCCGAATCCTTCTTCTTAACAAGTTTATATATCAGCACAGAGAACTCCCTATTGAAAAAAATTTATTGCAGATTTCTTTTGGGTAGTTTCCTAGACCATAATCTTTACTGAATGTTTGGAATGACACCAGACAAATATGTACTTTATCATCAGTACAATTGCAAAGCCTTAGGTTATTGAGGTTAAAAATACTATGGATCTTTCCTACTACCACCTGATCATGAATCCCATTAAATGCTGACTAGATGGTCCTTTAATGTGTTGAAACAAAGGGAAGAAATGGTTCCTCTTTAAAAAAAAAAAATAGCCTTTTATTTTCAAAATATATGAAAAGATAATTTTCAACATTCACCCTTGCAAAACCTTGTGTTCCAAATTTTTCTCCATTCCTCCCTCCTATCCCCTTCCTTAGACAACAAGTAATCCAACATAGATTAAACATGTGTAATTCTTTTGTACATATTTCTACATTTATCATGTTGCATAAGAAAAATCAAATAAAAAAGGGAAAAAAATGAGAAAGAAAACAAAAAGCAAGCAAACAATAAAAAAGGTACACACTCAGACTTCATAGACCTTTATGGATGCAGATGGCTCTCTCCATCACAAGTCTATTGGAATTGACCTGAATGATCCCATTGCTGAAAAGAACATGTCCATCAGAATTGATTGTCACAAAATCTTGCTGCTGTGTACAACATTCTCTTGGTTCTACACACTTAGCATCAATTCACTAAGTCTCTCCCGACCTTTCTGAAATCATCCTGCTGATCTTTCCTTATAGAACAAAAATATTTCATAACATTCATATACCACAACTTATTCAGCTATTCTCTATTTGATGGGCATCCACTCAATTTACTATTCTTTGCGACTGCAAAAAGAGCTATTATAAACATTTTTGCATATGTGGGTCCTTTTCCCTCCTTTGTTATTTCCTTGGGATGCAGACCCAGTAATGGATCAAAGGGTATGCACAGTCTGAAAGCTCTTTGGGCAGAGTTCCAAATTGCTCTCCAGAATGGTTGAACTGACAGTTCCACCAACAACGTATTAGAGTTCTAGTTTTCCCACATCCCTGCCCACATTTATCATTATCTTTCCCTGTGATCTTTGTGGCTCCTCTTTTCTGATATAGACACTCTACACTCAAGAATTATTTTTGCTTTTTTGATTTTACAATTAAAAAAAAAAGCGGAAGAGGAAGAAGAATACAAAGAAAACAGGTTACTTTAGAGACAGAAGACATACCCACCATTCTTTTCAAGTTGCCTGACTTCTTTCTGACAAGGAGTAGATTAACACTTTTTTGCCTTCTAAATACACAACCTGCATTCTAAATAAGGATAAAATCTGAAAGCTGGTCAATTTCTCTCTAGTCAAATGAACTAAATAATAAAGGAAATCACTGCAGAGTTTGTATGAGAGGATTACAAATGTGAAATATTACATATACTGTCAGACAAAGTCAATTTTACTTTTGTAAAACATATTTTTTCCTTTAAATAAATCTATTAATATCTTTTGTTTCCAAACACCTTAATTTCTATTTGTCTCTCTCCTCTACAATACTCAGGGAGAAATGAAGAAATGAAAAAAGAGAGAGAAAAAAAAGAGAGACAGAGAGAAAGAGAAGAGAGAAAAGAAAGGAAAATGATCTCTTTAAAAATTTTTGTTACAAGGGATGGTTCCTTGGGAAGAGAGGAAGATAGGGACACACACACCCACATATATATGTGGAAATGAAGGTGATGAAAAAACAAAAGGTATTAAAAAATATGATAAATATTTTTAAAGTAAAGGAACATCAACAGAGAAATTAGTTCTTCAAAGTTTTCCTAATTAATAGACTCCTACCTGTCAGATTACCAGTAACTTGTCGACACCGAACCAAAAATTCAAACCAAGGATAAGTTTCATGCAATTCTTTATTCTCCAAAAAGAGACAATTCAAAGGATTAAGTCTAAAATTTAAGATAAAAGTTGCAATGATTAACATGATGAACATATATGATATATTACAGATACATATGCTCAAATGATAGGTTAGGAAAGGATCAAGAATAGTAGGAAATTCCAAATATTATACCAAGCTGTACAGTCAACCCAAATCAAAAGGAAATTTTACCACTGAAAAAAATGATGCTTTCCACTTTAAAAATATCTTAGGTTTCAACAATTTTAAAATAAAAAAAGGAAAACTAAGAAATTCAAAATTTGATTGACAGAATTAATAAGATATGATTTAAACATCCTTTCTCAATTTTTAAAGAAGTTCAGACTGAAGAGTCTAAGTCCAGGACTAACCCCTGAAAAAAAAAATCACATTTCCATTCTCTAACTAGCAGAATTGAGAAAAGTTCTTCTATATCTAAGTAAGCCTTACTGCTATGTGCCACAAATATATCTGACTACCAGAACCACATGACCCAAAGAGTTAAAATAATTAAATCAGTAGGTTTAACTTATTGCCTCAATATCAATTATTATCATTGTTACATGGCTCTATGCAAATAAAACAATTATACAGGTAAGAATTTATAAAAGTAATTAATATAATACAATTAAACCTATTTAACATTTATTTACTTAAAGGAGCAGAAAGTATTAGAATTCAGCTGAGCTTTTATAATTTTTCTTCTCCTTAAAAAAATTAATTTTTTATACACTTTCTTTAATTTTTAGTTTGAATTTTAAGGGGTTAATAGAAATATTTCTTACAAAATCAGTGCTAGCAAAAACTATTTATTAAGCTTATTTGATCATGGCACTATGTTAAATGTGGTACAAATAAATAGAAAACTACTTTCAGAATATCAACATCATCTAAATGAATGTCAACATTTCCAAAAAGTTATGTTTATGTTGAAGGAAGCATTAAGAAATCATGCAGAACAGATTAAATACTAATACTTACTTGTAATAATCAAGGTAGACATAGAGCAGATGCTGCAGATTATGCTCTAAACAGTATAGAAGAAAGCGAGCATGGAAATCTAAACCATCACAGGATGTATAATTTTGAACAGGAAGTGGGTCCTGCATCACACCCCCAATTCGACTCAGTCTTAAGAGCAAGAGTTCAAAGTCTTCTAGTTCAGATTTTAGGAAAATTCCATTTCTACAAAGTGAAAGAGGATCAATTTGATGACAAATTAAAAGAGTTCAGTGTAGATCATATTATACTGAACAAATTTAAAGCATTTAAAAACGGGTATTAAGAAACAAAGTAAGCCAAGGAGCTATCATCAGAAAGATTAGCAAAAAGGACCCAAGGCATCCAGGTGGTACAGGCCCTGTAGTCAGGAGGATCTTAGTTCAAATATAGATTCAGACACTTGCCACTTAACCCTGGGCAAGTCACTTAACCCTGATTGCTCCACAAAAACAACAAAGAAAAAGATGGACTGGTCACATGGTAAGAGGGAGGAATCACTGATAGAGAAAACCCAGATGACTCACTAATATTTTTACTAATGTTAAGAGATCCAGAGGAAGGCTCTCAGAACACAGGGTACACCTGATTAGAAGAATTACAAGAAGAAATGCATCCACCTTCAATTCAGATGATCCTTCAACACTTAGTAAAGAGGGATGGAAGGTAGGTAGGGCAAGGAAGAAAGAATCAGATGACAAGTACATCCCAGGGTTCTACCTTGAGCTCAGACACTAATCTGCTGTGCAGCATTAAGTGAACCACAGCATCTCTAGATCTGTTTCCCTTTCCTTAAATGAACTGATGCAAATCAAAGGATGGACTTCAGCACCTCCCCTATACCTACTGCAAAATATAAGGATAAAGTACAATACCATTTTACAATATATATGTCTATGTAAAAGTTCTTTGAAAAAGTTAAATAAATTCCCTTAGAACCAGAGGACTGAAGATTAAGAACTGGAAGCACTTGAGAAGCCATCTAGTCCAAAGCTTCTTAAACTATGGGTCACAATGGGTTATTGTAAGTGAATATGGAGATTACAAAATTATGATTTAAATTAGTAAATATTTGGTTTGTATACCTATTTTATATACCTATAAAGCCAGGATAACATAAAAATTTCTTGGGCAAAAAGGGGAAAAAGTTTAAGAAGCCCTGATCTAGTCCAACCCCTTCAATTTATAGAAGATGAGACCAAGGCCCAGAGAGTGTATAAAGTGACTGAGTCACAACTATACTGACAATCACTGGCAGCCCAGATTCAAACCTGATGTTCAAACTCCAAATCTTATACTCTTTCCATGTGTCATGCAATTTATCTGCTTTATAATAAAAAATAAATCTTACTAATTCAAAAATGGATTGACTTGATTAACTTGTTTTTTCAGAAGCTCTTCTGGATTTCAAAGAGTCAAGTCTGCTCCTGTAAATCAGATGAGTTGGACTTAAGAGTTGAACACCACAAAGTGGGCACCCTAGATCACTTTGGGAAAACTACAGTCCTTCTAAGAACCTTGAGTTTCTTCCTCAATCAAAGGTCTATTTTTTTTTTTAAACAAAATATTTGTTTAATATTTTAAACTCCCAGTGATGACACAGGATACTCAAAAGTACCAAGGAAGCACATGATAACTACACTGTTTAACTTTATCAAATTATCTTATTTCTATTATTTCATACCAACTCTCTTTTTGGCTCATTTTAGTCACACATGTATAGCAATAAAGTAGAAAAGAATAAGAGAAATTTATGAGTTCACAATAGAGGGGAAGAAAATAGGAATCTTGACCTCAACTTAACTACATAGTCCAGGAAAAATCTCTACAAAATCTTATAGAATCTTCTCAAAATGAAACAAAAAACAAAAACTACATCCAAACTTTGAAAGGCAATCAATTGCAAGATTATTATAACCATCATAGTCTCATAAAATTTTATATACATATATATATTTTACTACAAGTAAAATCTCAGCTTTATGGCAAGGTATAATGATTTAACGTATTTTGTCCCATACAGATAACAGGATATACAGCAAGCACTAATTCTAGCTAACACTATTCAGAAGAAAAAAAAAATGTGCATTTATTTTTGACACCCTCAAATTTAGTTCTTTCTCTTAAACAGATTCCTTTACTAATAACAATACCTGGCCAGTTTATCTAAGATTTCATTTCTCAGATAGTCATTGCAGCATGTATGCTGATCAATAATATCTACTGTCAGATGGGGCCATTTAGCCTGTTGAAGTGAAATACAACCATCTTGAATCTTCAATTCTTCCATCCATGAGAAAATGCTTAGCCAGTCATGGCGAGCTGTGATATGCATCCAGAGAACTTGAGGAGAACAAGATTTGAGTTCTACATAAAAAAGACATCAAATGTATTATACTTAAATTAGCAATGAATGATTTTTGTGACTAAACTTTATCATTCAGTGATTATTTATCTGGTTCAAATATTATTCATCAAGCTATTTCCTGTTCTTCCTTTTATATAAACTCCGCTTACCTTTTGCTGCCAGAACTGCCTTAAAAAAGAATCCTGACATGGGATGCCTCTTTAAGCTATTCTTATTATCCTTATAATACCCTTTAGTGGTTCCCCAGCTGCTAGGATTTTCCTCAAAAAAACTACCTTAAATTTATTTTGGATATCTATATATCTATATCTATATCTATCTATCTGTATGAACTATCCTTTCTATAAACAATAGCTTATCCAGAACACTTTATTTCCCATATTTCAAACCATGTGACATTTACCTTCTGTAGATCTCTTGGGAAGAAGAATGGTTTCTCGGGTCGGAGATTCCCACCACTGAGCCCAACTTAGTATAATTCCATGATCCTGCTTATAAATTTCATCTTTTTCACTGAATTTTAAGAAATCTAAAACAGATCTGTGTTTAGAAAAATCATCTTCCTTTCTCCAGCTCCTGAAACTAATAGTAATTTTAAGTTTATGAAAAGGAAATTTGTTCTCTTTGGCTTAAGAACATTTATAAAAAAAAACATCCAAAACAATATTCAATTTGGCAATATTTTAACAATATTTGCTTGAAGCACCTTACATAAAGTAGTATTCAAAAAATATTTGTTGACTAAATGAGTGAATGACTATAAAAACATCAAGATGAAGGAAAGTTCTAGAACTTTTTTAGTGAGGCATGCTCCTTTGGGGGTATATTTTATATTCATGGGGAACAAAAACTTATAATCATTGACTACAGAAAATCCTGGATGTTGACAACTAGGTATCAAATACAATAAACAAAACTTAATTTCCTAAAAAATATTAATATTAACAGTGTGAGAATAGTGGAAAAAATTACCTGCAAGGCTGGGTCTTTATATTTTCTTTGAGAGGTTCTGAATACAATTTTTCAACCTGATATACATATTCTATAGTTTTCTTCTCTTCTTCAGAAAAATAATTTTCTTCTTTCAAAATGCCAACCTTGAATCAAATATTTACAAATGAAATAACTGATGCTACAAAATCAAAATCATTTTATATCTTGACACAAAATTCAGAAATGCCAAATAAGTTATGCACATTGAATACGTAAGCTAAAATTCAAATTTTGTGTGTGTATGTGTGCATGCCTGAATGCTATAAACATATAAGTAGTAACATGAATGGAAGGGAACACATTTTACATTAAAGTACCATTCAGTGTAAGACTTAATAACTACAGATTTTCAAAATCTTCACTTACCAAAAAGTCCCGTGTGTTTTTCTCAGTTGTGTAGAAACATATTTTGTGTAACTCGTCTTTTACATTGAAGCCCTGCAAAATATATACACAACACAAAATGCCTCTTACAATCAAGACTGAGAACTCCCGAACTTCTGTTGGCTAGATATAGGAATATTCTATTATAGCCAAGTATCATGACAGAAATCAAAAAAGATCTCAAAATTTAGTGCCTTCTAGGAATTCATCCTCTTATATATTATGCATATAAACACTTACAATTCAAAGGAAGAGTGAAGTCAGAAGGACCCAAGTTCAAATCAGGGCTCAGACTTAATGCTTCCTAGCTGTGTGACCCTGGGGCAAATCACTTGACCCTGATTGCCTCAGGAAAAAAAAAAAAATTCAAAGGAAGAGGATGTGTTTCTATTATGCTAAAGTAGAGTAGAGCTAACTAAATGATTTATTCAGGATGAAAGGCACATTCTAGGCCTGGTCCTCTTACAGCTCCAAAAAGTCACCATACTATAAAGCAGGGATCCTCAAACTTTTTAAATAGGGGGCCAGTTCACTGTCCCTCAGACTGTTGGAGAGCCGGATTATAGTAAAAACAAAACCTTTGTTTTGTGGGCCTTTAAATAAAGAAACTTCATAGCCCTGGGTGAAGGGGATACCACATCTGGCCCATGGGCCACAGTTTGAGGACTCCTGCTAAAGACTACAACAAAAGGATCCAGTGGGTATTATTCCCAGCTCAAATCCTATTTAGCTACAAATCCATTACTCCATAGTTTCCAAAGTGCTTTCTCTTCAGACCATTTGCTGAACATCTTCACCTCATCAGTACTTCAAAAGAAATATATATATATAAAGAATTCATATTTCCCCTAAAATATTCCCTTCTTTCCCTAACCAATACACCTAGGTTCCTAATCTAGGAGTCAATCTCAATCTTTCATCCCACATCTAATTACTAGCCAAATCTTAACAGTTCACTTGAACTTGCATGCAATTCCCTTTTCTCTATTCATACCACAATTACCTTAATAATTGCGCAATTCTTGCACAATTGCAAGGTCTTTTCAAGTCTTACTTGAACTATTTTAACAGTCTTAATTGAGCTCTCTTCTTCCATTTTCTTCCTCTCCCCAATCTACTTATGCATATGACAAAATACAATATCTAAGTTATAAGTTAAGCCATGTCTCTCCCCTTCTCAAAAATTACCTCTAGGAAAAAAATGGAGTCTCATCTCTCTACAATATAACTCCTACTACTTTTCTAGACTTGTTTTATAACATTCTGCTTCACATGCTTTAGGAGTGGAAAACACTCCATCTTCTATCTCCATGCCTACCTAAGATCAACTCCCTCCTTAGTTTCTCCTTTTAAAATCACTGGCTTCCTATGAATTTTATCTCAGGTCCTAATTCCTCTTCAAAATTTACTGCTCCTTCAATTTGTGCTTTTATGATAAAAGTATCACAATGGTGTCAAAGGAGGCAGGGAGGACTAAGAATCACACTGATTTTTAGATCACCTATAAATATTAATTGTTGATATTTTAAATATGAGGTCTTCTAAAGAAACTAAAGTATAGTAATCTTGACATTCTTACTATGAGTGTGGTCAAAAGACAAAAGATGTTGTAGCTAAATGGAATAAAAATTTACAGATTATTCTTGAAGAAGCAAATGAAGAAGTTGGCAGAGTTGCTTTTTATTACACAGCTGAAGTAACAAATTGACCAAATATCTTATAAAACAATGTTTTCTGTGCTCAAAATATTTGCAGAAAGTCAAAACAAAAGCTTCCTGAAAGAATGACAGATTCAATGTAGATCACAACACAGTATTTATTGGGAGAAGTGGGGAAGGAGAGAGAGAAATTTGGAACACAAGGTTTTGCAAAGGTGAATGTTGAAAACTCTTTGCATGTATTTGAAAAAACAACTACTATTTTAAAAATTGCAGTTTGTGTTTCAACAATATCTAATGCAGATGAAAAAGTAGAGATTCTATTCATAGACTAGAATTCATAGACCCTTCAAATTTTATTATCATATACTTTGATAACTGGTGACTTCAATGTAAAACTAGGTAAATAGGAAAAGAGAGAAAAACATTTTTGGGGGAGGGAGAGAAACAGACAACAGAGACAGAGAGACAAGGAGGAAGAGAGAGAGAGACAGAGACAGAGAGACAAAGACAGAGACAGATAAGGAAGGAAAAAGAGAGACTGATTAAAAATTTGTAAACTATGGAGATTCTTTAAATAATCATAGGAATCAAAGCACTAGGATTAAAAGCATAAGTGTGATAGGATCAATAAATACAGGCAAGCAATAGTCAATTGTTAAATGAACTTTTCTCAATTTAAAATTAAATTTATTTTCAATTCCAAATTGTTTCTCCTCCTCTTCCCTCTCCCTTCCCCACTGAGAAGGCAATGGATGCTAAATTTTCATTGTGTTTACACCTCAGAAACTGAGGCAAGCTCTACAAATTGGGGTTTTGTATTTAATGTTTAGATTTAAGAAACTGAGGGGAAAAAATGTTAATAATGCAGATTAAGCATAAAAGTGTGTCAAGGATCCTGGATTTTTTTCCTGAAAAGTCAGTTGTTACTTATTTGCCAGTACACATATGCCTCAGAAGCTACTTAATCCTGCCCCTTTATTTTATAAATGAAGAAACTAATGGTTTGCCTAAACTCATAAGCAATTAGCATTAGAATAAGGACTAAAATCCTAACCTCCTCACTCCCAAAAAAATGGGCAAAAGATGATAACCCCTTGTATTATGCAGGTTTATTCAGGAAAATTCATTTTACAAAAATTGTTTTCTTCTTAAGAGCAGTCCTGAGAATACTTTGTATAAATGACTTTGACTTATGACTTCCAAATAAATTTGCTATAAAAGTAGAAAAACTTAAAAGAATCATAGAAATCATAGAAGTAGGAAGAACCTCAAAAATTATTTATTCCACACCATATTTGATAAAGTATTTCTTCTTTGTATTACAGTAAGTAGCCTCCACTTTAAGACTCTCAAATAACATGGCACCTCCTTTCTTCAAACACAGACTATTCCACATCTGTATTCTTCTATTAAGAAGCTTTTCTTTACATCAATCAGAAATCTGTCCTCCATAGCTTCTACTCCTTGCTCACATTTCTGGCTTCTTGGGTCAGAATATGTGTAATAGCTCTTCTACACAGCAGCCATGACTTGACAAAGTCATCCCTTTGAAATGCTCTCTTCTCCAGATTAAATATGCCCAGTTACTTTATTTGAATCTCACCAGGCATTTTTTCCCCCAGCTCTTTCATGATCTTAGTTATCCTCTTGTAGAACTTTTCTTGTTTGTCAATGTCCTTCCTATAGTATGACACATGGAGTACAAGGACAATGTTCGAGATGTGGCCTGACCAGGAAAGAGTCCAATGGGTAAGACTTAACATCTCCCTATATATCCGAAGAAACGGGTGTAACTAAACTCAGTGCTCCTCCTAGATTCAGTGACTTTAGAATCAGACTGGTGTAACACTCACCATATTCTTTAAGAGTTCAGAAGCTTCTTTGATATTGCTCTTTAGCAGCCTGTCAAAGACGAGATGTAATCCTATTTGAATCAGTTCGTCAAGGTTTTGAGCAGCATGATTAGTGATCCTGAAAAAGGTCTGAGCCTCTGGTATTTTGTTGTTTAAAATGGCATTGGCAATCACTTGCTAAAAAAAAAAAAAAAAAAAAGAATATGTTTAAGTTTTTTGGGCTTGTTTGTTTTTTTATTGCTACTTTTGACCAGACTTGTTCACCGTGTCTACTCATAAATCCAAATGTTTTGGTGTGGATCTAGGAAAGCAGAAAGATATGTATCTGTCATTTCTCCGTTCAGTCTATTCTTCAGAACATCACTCCTGCTGTCAGAGCTGTGCTTAAATGCAACCAGTTTTACTCTTTTAGATATCCAGCTCATTAGCTCAGCTATGCTGACATTAATCTTCATAGTGCTCCAGGGTAGTAGATATAGGTAGAGAACATTAAAGGAAACTTGCTCCATATCACTAGGACTTCTACTCTTTTCAAGTTACCCTCATCTCCTAATTGACAACAATGTATCTCACTGCCCTAACTACATTCAGAAAACAAAGATAGGGGATATAAGGGAAGGAAAGAAGTGAAATAATCACCTGAAGTAGGGATCAAATAGTTGCCTTAAAATCCAGTCAATGGCAACAATTCCAAATAAATAAAGAGAACTATGGATCACTAGGTATGTTGGGATAAGTAGAGCCTAGCTGACATGGAAGTAGATTATATGTCAATTCAAAAGAGGGCATTGAAAAGCTGATAAACTATAGCTAATGTGAAGTATTAACAGGATAAATAGGAAATAATTAAGGCACTGAGCAGAGAAGGCTTTCTGTAGAAGGTGAGATCTTACTTGAGTTTAAAGGAAACCAGGGAGGTCAGCAGTTGAAGCAGAAAAGGGAGAGCTTTCTAGACAAAGGGGTGGGGAACAACCAAGGAGATGGAGGGGTCTTATTCCTGGAACAGCCAGGAGTCCTGGTCACTGGACCCAGTCTGCAATGGGGACTGAAAAGGGGGAAAGAATGGGGAGTGGGAAATGTGGGTTATTCTGAAATACTTTGAATGCCAACAGAACATCTAAATTTTTAGTCTTGGTTCAGGAATAGCCAGTACAATGATACAGGGGATGTACTAGCCAACTCTCAATATAATGGGTATGCAGATTCATAACTCCTACTTTTCCTTTATTTTCCCAACTATTGTAAACTATGGGGGGGGGCGGGAAATGAAGGCCAAGCATATATATATTTACCTCAGGGGTGAGCTTCCTCCACATTTCATTCTCATTTATTCTGGGGATATCTTCATCAATATATACATCTATAGAATCAGCTGGTTTCCGAGGAAATTTTATCATGAAGGTTCGAAGTTCAATAATGTAATTGGTCAATATATCCACACCATTCTGCAGGTGTTCATCTAACTCTACAAAAATCATGAATAAACTAATTTAATAAAAGAAAAGGTATATCAGTGGACATGATTTGACTTAATAGTTATGTAAAATCTTAGAGACAGAAATATCAAAATTTCTTTTTATCATCTCTTTTCAGTTCTGCACTTTGATAACTTTATTATCTCTTTAGGTAAAAGTTGGTTCTATGTCCTGGGGCTGTGAATCTCAATACCGGATCTTTTTTATTCACTCAAATAGCCTTCCTTTGGTATATGAACTTTAGCTCAACTCTAATCCAAGGACTTCTTTTGGCCTATGTGCTTTCTCACTGCCATGCCCACAAGATTTCTGAAGTCAGAGTCCCTTGACTTAACAGAATTGATGCAAAGGGGACAATATTAGTAACATTTACCTTCAGTGTGGGCAAAGATTTCCCTGATTTGTTTGTTGAGGAAAGACAACGTGAGCTTCAGCAGTTGTTCTGAAAAGTGTTTGCTTTGGGTTTCAGAATCATTCTCTCGTATAGCTGAACAAAGCAAATCCAAAGCTGGGATCAATTCTTTCACACCTAAAAAGAACCCAGATAAATAGTTTTAGATGAAGGATGTAGATCAGGGCATACAAAGTAATTTAATATTCATTTTTATGCTTATGTACTCTAGGAACTATTATTGGGCATAAAAAATATGCTATAATAAATAATCAGAGGAGAGGAAGACGGGGAAGATAGGAGACAGACAACTTCAAGTTGGGGCCTAAATGTTCCCAAAGATATGCACACTCACTTCTTTACCTTTACCACCATCACCACCACCCTAGAGAATTAGGGACCTGATGCTTCTTAACCCAAAGAAGGAGTTAAGTATGTTTATCAACAAGCTAACAAGATTATTTAAACTAGAATATTACTATTGTCATCATAGATTTGTGTGCACTTTTATTCAAAGAGTTCTTAAAGACCTTCTCCACTGCTTATTGTGGTTTTTTCTACTAGTAATTCTTACAAAACAGATATGTAAAATTCTCTCCACTTGTCAGAAGAGAAAGCCAAAGCCTTAGGAAAAGGAGTCTAAGCCATATAACAAGCAAGCAGGCAATCCAGGCTCAAAATTCATATGAGTTTCAAATCACAGCATAGTAGTTATATTCCTTTAATAGGATCAACACATAGTTCAGGAATTTTCAAGGCATCCTTTTATCTGACTTTGTTCTCTTATCCACTTTGAAAGATTATATATCTTAACCATATAGCCAACTTGGCTATGGAATACAGTTTGGAATACATAGCCAACAAACAAAAAAAACCCTTAAAATATTGCTACAAATCCTTCACACAATAACCCAAAATGCTGAATGAATAACCCAGGATACTAGAACCAAGCACTTTGAAATTATGAAAAAGAATAAATGGTAAATGGCAAAGGTTAAAATCAGGATGATTTTACTCACTTTTCAAATATAAGTGAGACGGAAGCCTGGAAGATTGGTCAGGTTCAGAAGAAATGGAAGAGGGATTGAAAAGATTCTCCTTGCTCTTCAAAAAAAAGTCTACTGTATCCAGCTGACGGTTCTCTAACCCAGCCTGAACAAAAAAAATAATAATTTTTACAGACCTAATAATGATCAAAGGAAGGAATCATTAAGTCAAGACAAGGGATAGTTTTCATTTAATTTTTTTTCTCAAGAGAATTTTTTTTCAAGTAGAGGTAAAGATATTTTCAATATTCATATTTATATGATTTTATATTCCAAATTTTTTCTCCTTCCCTCTCTTACCAAGACAGCAAGCAATTTAATATAGATTATACATGTTTAATCCTTTTAAATATATTTCCTTATTTGTCATGTTGTACAAGAAGAATCAGACAAAAAGGGGGGAAAAAAAACACAAGAAAGAAAAAATAAACCAAAAAAAAGATGAAAATATTATGCTTTGCATGACAGATGTGGAAATGTTTAGAAGAATTGCATATGTTTAACCTATACTGGATTACTTGCTGTCTGAGGGAAGAGAAGGTGAGGAAGGAAGAAGAAAAATTTGAAACACAAAGTTATACAAGAGTGAATGTTGAAAACTATCTTTGCACATATTTGGAAAAATAAAAATCTATTATTTAAAAAAAAAGAAAAATAAAGATTTTGTAACTGAAAAAAAAATACTATGTTTTGATTCAGTGTTCATAGTTCTCTCTCTGGATGTGAATGATATTATGCATCCCAAATCTATTGGAATTGTCTTTGTTGAAAAGTTATCACTTTAAAAACTTCTGACACCTCTGAAAAGCCCTCTGTAAGCCATAAACATCAAGCTCGAGTTTCTATATCTGAAAAAAATGTGGAGCTAGTAGAGCTAGAGAGACTAGATTACTTTTAGGTTCTCTTTTTGCACTAAAATTCAGTGCACCTAAATACATGTAAAGCAACTTAGAGAGATTCTGAAAAATTAGTTGTGATAGAATTGTTAAAGCTCACTTTTAAAAGTCTACAAACACAAACAGCTTATAATCTTGCATGGATATTATGACACATAAACAAATAACTGTAATGCTAGTTTTAAATAAGCCAGCAATGGAAAATCAAAATTAATAGCTTTAAGGTATTCTTATAAAGTTGAAACCAGATTGCTGAATGATCAAGCATGCTTTTTATTAAAAAGGAAAAATTCTATATAGTATTTTAATACTGAAGAAAGGGCACATAGCAGAGTAGACAAAAGGCTAACCATGGAGTCAGAAAAACCTGAGTTCAAGCTTACAACAAAGTATGTGATCAAAACAACTATCCAAGGATAAATGATGGACAGAAACAACTACACCCAAAGAAGGAACACTGGGAAATGAATGTGAACTATTTGCATTTTTGATACTCTTCCCGAGTTATTTTTACCTTCTGAATCCAATTCTCCCTGTGCAACAGGAGAACTATTCGGTTCTGCAAATATGTATTGTATCTAGGATATACTGCAACATATTTAACATATATAGGACTGCTTGCCATCTTGGGGGGGGGGGGGTGGAGGGAGGGAGGGGAAAAAAACAAAACATAAGCGAGTTCAAGGGATAATGTTGTAAAAAAAATTATCCTGGCATGGATTCTGTCAATACAAAGTTATTATTAAATAAAATAAAATTTAAATTAAAAAAAAAACAACAACAACTATCTAAGACTATCAATTGTAGAAGAGTTGCCCATATGCACTGGTGGAGGACACCAGTGACGGGAATTTTTAAAAATAGTATATTACTTGAGAGGCAGTGTGGCAGAGAATAAAGAGTCAAGAGAAGAAGTGCTAGCTTCAAGCCCTGCATCAAACACTAATTGGGTGTGTGACAATGGCAAGGCATTTAACTTCTCACCACTTGACTAAACTCTTCATAATTATAATTGGCAGACATCAGCACTGATAGATAGTTTCTTCACCTGGGAATTTCTCATACTCAAGAAGTCAGAGGTCCAATTTCTATTTAGTCTCTATCCTTTAAAACAACTTACACTAGCCATTATCTGTCAACAAGTAACAAAATACCAACTAAAAGTAGGTGTTCACATATATGGTCCCTAGTTGGCTGGAACAGAAAGGTAGGGAGGGAAAGGGAACAGTGATTGTCTTTTCCTTACTGTCCTTCCCTGTTTTCATTTCCTTTGTTTTTTTATCAATCATTTAACTTCCCATAACTTTTAAAGCAAGAATTTTTAACTCTGTAGAGTTAAAGTAGTTGATAGTAGGAAAGAGTTGTGGAAATAGATTAAAATTATACTCCTTTTAAATGCTTATGTTTGATAAATTCCTCATATATTCATGTGAAATTAATATCTTGTAGAGCTCAATTAAGCAAGTACTATAAAAGTCTAACATGAAGTTTCTGCTTTGACTGTCAAGGTTACCTCTAATGCATGTATAGGAATTGAACATCTTCCCCAAGCATTGAGATGACAAAGAGTATCAACAGTGCTGGCACTTCCATGGATCATTAGTCTATTTAAGAATTCTTCTTGAGTCAAACCAAACAAAATCAGAGAGAGTCCATTTTCTATTAAAAATAAAACACAGACATATTTGCATTAATAGGTTGCTTTTGGCTTAAACAAGGTTTCTAATCACTAGATCTTTCAATAATAATTAACAATGAAATGGCTATGTATATGGCATAGTGCTATACATTAATGAACTTGTCACCCATCAATCTAATTTCCAACAATTTTGAAATAAAATTATTCTTAAATCACACCAAAAAAAAAAAAAAAAAAGAACTTTGCCAAGAGATGAGTTCTTGTCATCACAAATGTGTCTTAATTAATTTTCATATTTCTACTTTCTATTATCTTCAGAAATGAATGACTAAGGTAGTAAATGCATTTATACAAATAATGGATTTCTAAGTTTACTGGAAGAAAAACATTTAAACACTTATTAGCATTATCATATATTCCCTATCACCTATCACAATTCTCTATACATAATAGGCATTTAATAAATGTTTGCTGTATAGTATAATTCTAATCCATAGGAATTTGTAGATTCCAAATATAGGTACACAAGAGGAAGAACATGAAAGACAGTACAACCAAAACATTTGGTGGCATATTTGTACTCTAGGCATCATATGGAAACTGGCTGCCTTTGTTTTCAAGAATTTTTGATTATGCAATGAAACCTTTCTTATTACAAAACACCTATGTGCCAAGGGCAATAAATAACAGTCTCTTGCCATGGTCCCAGATGCTGCCTACATTTCATAACCCTAGTCCCAGCTTTAATGGTTACTACAGAGATAGATACAGATTGAAATAAAAATTTTAAAAATCACAAAGCCCAGTTAGAGTTCTTAAAAGAGTTCACCAGGTAATTCACCCCCATCTTTTTTATTACTATATTATTTGTAAGATTTTGTGTTTTAACTAAGCAAAAATCATCTTAACAAGAAAATTAAACATTTGTCATTTGGTTACCAGAATTACTTTTTGAAAACACAAAAAATATAACCATTTTATTATTTCCAAATTCAGATAAGATGACAAATGTCTCAGATAAAACAATTATTTTAAAACATTCTTATTAGCAGCCATTTGTCCATGCCAAATAAGTAAAGAATGATTTAATTTTCTGAGCCAACTAATGAAGGTTAAATGGAAAAAATATTATATTTGTACAAAATTTTAACTTATTTCCAAAACTTGCTTACAATCAAACTGTCATAATTCTACTATCAATAATATGTAGTAATAATTATATCTTACTCAACCCAGTTCATAATTAAACTCAAGTGGGATACAATTATATACATACTGCAGATAAAAGATTACTTAGAACATAGAACACAACATTCAATTAAGGATTGATTTGGGCTTTATCTCCAATTTATAGATCTTGTTTGCATGCTATCTTTCCCATGAGACTGTGAGCTCTAAGAGCAAGAACATGTTTTTGGAAGTTTCTGTTTCCCTGACATTTAGATAGTGCCTGGTATGTAGTAGCTTTAAATGTCGTTGGCTGGATATGACGTGACTTCATAGTAAGTGCTAACAATGTATTAGGTTTCTGATCTCACATTCTAGTAAAATACATCAAAATGAAGCTCATACACTTACATGACAAATTATTTTATCAATATCATTTTAAAAGTCAGAAGGATTATCATGCACATGACTAGCACATGCAAACAACCTGACATTATTGATAGCACTGTGTGAACACTGATTAATGATCTTGATCTTTACTTTAACCAACTGATGAACTGCCTATATATAGAATAAATGCTTCCAAAATGACAATAAAGCTTGCAAACCCTTTTTTTTTTAGTAACTTTTGTTGGTTAGTCAATTTTGTGTTTTTTGTCCTTCTGTGCTTACTAAGGTCCAGTGCCTACTAACACTTTTTTCAGAGCATTCACAATATAAAATCACAAAGCATCAGGGCAGCTGACTAGCTTTTGGCATTTTTTATTCTTTGAACCTAAACCATATTTTTCATCATCTTATTCTATGCTCATCTTTGTGTGCAGGTAATTGAATATTAGAATACAAGTAACTTTTTGTAATTAACTAGGCTGAGCCTAGCTAAAAAAACAACTCAGCATGTTACTAGGGTCAGACCTGAAGTCTTTTAGACATAATAGAGCCTCGTCAGAGCTAATCTACTGGCAGAACTTTTGAAAGCCTTGGGTTACTTCAACACCAACAAATAAAGCATTGAAGTATATAAAACCTTTATGAAAATGACTTAAAGCATTCTCAATTGAATATGAGAGCAGGCAGATTATCAGAGGTAATTTTCTACAGTGGATCACATTTTAAAACTGTAAACATGGCTAAAAATAAAGAATTAAGTCCCATTCTATTTATTGTTTATTGATTGTTTAGAAGATTTGGCTTGGCAGAATAAAATGCAGCCTTAAACACCTTGTTCCAAAAAGACATGTTTCACATTGAAGTCACACAAGATTTTCACCTTTTTGTTGTTGTTTTGTTTGTTTGTTTTTTTCCCTTGTATTTTTTCTCTTTTGATCTGATTTTTCTGTGTGCAGCATGAATATAGAAATATGGTAAAAAGAATTGCATGTTTAACCACATTGGATTGCTTATAGTCTTAGGAAGGGGGAAAGGCAGAGGAGAGGGAGAAAGCTTTGGAACACAAGCTTTTGCAAAGATGAATGTGGAAAACTATCTTTGCATATACTTGGAAAAATAAAATACTACTAATTTTCTTTTTTTAAAAAGGACTATTAAAACTTGACGTCTATGTGGAATACAATTTGGAGAAAAGAAACAGAAGGATGGCAGCTATACTAGACATAATTTAGAGCTCAACAAACTCCAGTGGCGAACTGCAGGAATTTTTTTGGGTGTCCTCCCTGCCCCAGACACTCGAATGCTGTCCCTCCTCATTTCTGTCCCATAGCTTCTTTTGAGTCCTAGACAAAATCCCACTTCTACAGGATGAATCTATTCTGGTTCCTTCCCTCTGCTGATTATTTCCAACTTAACCTCATCAAGCTTGTTTACACATAATTGTTTACATGTTGTCTCCCTCATTAGACTGGGAGCTCCCAAAGATGAAACTATTTTTTGTCTTTCTTTGTATCCCCAGTGCTGAGCACAGTGCCTGAAACAGAGTGGGTACATAATAAAATGTTTACTGACTGAATGAAGCATAAATCCATCCATAGCAGTTCAAGGAATGAATGCAAAGACTTTAACAACTTGACAATTTGATTAAAGAAAATTTGATCTCACCTGTTAAAACAAGGCACAATTGCTGGTTTCCACTGCAGTCCACGGGAATGCAATTTTTGCCAAGGAAAACACGATGCACATTCTGTGTCTCCAAGTCCCACAGAACAACTGTCCAGCCTGTACTTTCTACTAACCATGTAAAAAGAACAGTGAATCCTGTCACAGATACACACTTGAGCTTTGCTATTCCTTCCTGCTTTCCAATGGGCATTACCTTCCACAACTTCTTTAAATCATCTGACTTAACATGATCTCTCCATGGGTGACTGTGCTGGACACAAGTTAGGTCTTGTGGAATGAAGGTCCAAATCTGTTCTTGTGTAGGGTGGCTACTAGATTCAGAAGGGTCAAAATGAAGAAGATTCTGGAACCAAGGCACACAACTCACAACTTCTAACCTGGGCTTCTTTGTTGAATTGTACAATTCAGATAGCTGAGTTTTCCAGGATCTGGGAAAAGAAAGGAAGAAACTCTTTACAGTAAGAATCAATGAGCAAAAACAATCAACTTTCTTCTCTTTAAAAAGAGGTACCATGGTCCAGTAGACAGACAGACAGCCTTGGGGTCAGAGAAATCTGAGTTCTACTCCTGATACTTACATACTAGCTATATGACTGTGGATAAGCCATTTAAGCTTTCATTGTCCAATGAAACTTAATAAGCCTCCAATTTTGCAGAGAAGGTGCTAATCTGCACTGATGGGGAGAGCTTCTTCACCCAAGAGCTCCCTATACTAGTGAAATCCCAGATCCAGTCCCCATCCCACAGACTATCTAAAAACACTTTTTCCACTAGAACACTGATACATTGCTGATGGAATTGTGAATACATCCAGCCATTCTGGAGAGCAATTTGGAACTATGCTCAAAAAGTTATCAAACTGTGCATACCCTTTGATCCTGCAGTGTTACTACTGGGCTTATACCCCAAAGAGATACTAAAGAAGGGAAAGGGACCTGTATGTGCCAAAATGTTTGTGGCAGCCCTGTTTGTAGTGGTAAGAAACTGGAAACTGAATGGATGCCCATCAATTGGAGAATGGCTGAATAAACTGTGGTATATGAATGTTATTCAATATTATGTTCAGTAAGAAATGACCAGCAGGATGATTTCAGAAAGGCCTGGAGAGACTTACACGAACTGATGCTGAGTGAAATGAGCAGGACCAGGAGATCATTATATGTAATGGGCTTAGGACCTCTTGAGTCGATGCACTGAGGTCAGGACAGTTGAGCACTTAAGGCTAATTAATGATTGGATAATACTTTATGGGCATATGCTTGGAAAATGGTCCTTCCCACTATCCTGTGCTGGCTCGATGATTGGTGTATACAGAGGATTGGAGGAGGGACTGGGGGGGGTAGAGTAAGACTAGCCAGGGTCACTTTGGCGGTATCCAAAGGTCGCAGAGATTCTGCTTCCATCCAATTCAATCCTACCTCTAAAGACCAAGAATAAAGATTAAGGACTTTTGCTTATCCTGACTCCGGCTGATTCTAAGGTATCCAAGGTGCTAACGCAGTCATCACATTTATATACTTCAACAACAATACTATATGATGATCAATTCTGATGGACGTGGATTTCTTCAGCAATGAGATGAACCAAATCAATTTCAATGGAGCCATAATGAACTGAACCAGCTACACCCAGCGAAAGAACTCTGGGAGATGACTATGAACCATTACATAGAATTCCCAATCCCTCTATTTTTGTCCGCCTGCATTTTTTATTTCTTTCACAGGTTAATTGTACAATATTTCAGAGTCCGATTCTTTTTGTGCAGCAAAATAACTGTTTAGACATGTATACTTATATTGTATTTAATTTATACTTTAACATATTTAACATGTATTGGTCAACCTGCCATTGGGGGGAAGAGGGAGGGGGAAGAAGGGGAAAAGTTAGAACAAAAGGTCTTGCAATTGTCAATGCTGAAAAATTACCCATAAATATATCTTGTAAATAAAAAGCTATTAAAAAAAAAAAAAGCTTCAAGCCAACTTTAACACTCTCCTCTTTCAACTTCAAGAGGCTTCTTAATGCCTTTTTGCTTTCTGCATCAGAGTGGTATCATCTGAGATTGCTGATATTTCTCCCAAAAAACTTTTGATTCATTCAGCCTGGCATTTTACGTGATATATTCTGCAAATAAGCTAAATAAATAAGGTAACAACATTAAAAAAAAAACAACACTTTTTCTTCCTTTACTAAATCCTTCTTCCAATTTAGCCATTCTTAAATGTAGAAATGAACATGGGAATTGCCTTTCATTGAATGCCTCCCTGTAGCATGAAGGAGACCATGTTTTTCTGCAGATAATGTTAGTGAAGCAGGCCTTCTGGCAAGTCCTATGCCAAATCAGAAAGGCTATCATCTGAACATGGGCCTGGGGATGGATATAAAGATAAGATATGAGAGATAAGGATAGCTAAGTTGAGAAAGGTTCATTGCTAGAATTGCCAGCAACCTTTTGGGATTATAACAACTTAAAAACTTTCCATTAAGGCAGGAAGATAGCCCCTATATTGGTGGGCAAAATCATGGCTCTTTTTGAGGTTAAAATAAGGTTAAAACCTTATTCTGAGGCAGTCCTTCAGAGAAAAGGTACTCCATCAATTTAATAAATCATGGGATCTTACAATTAAAAGAGACCTCCAAGGTCACCAAGTTTACCTCCTATCTG
The DNA here is from genome assembly GCF_016432865.1 of Antechinus flavipes. NCBI lineage: Eukaryota > Metazoa > Chordata > Mammalia > Dasyuromorphia > Dasyuridae > Antechinus > Antechinus flavipes. The sequence continues at coordinate 277,980,688 of NC_067399.1, forward strand.
AGACAGTAACTGTCTCTATGAAATGCTGACAAGTTACCATCAAAATATTTATTCCAAGACCATCAGAGATAAGAAAGTTACTATTTCCCTTATGCAAAGCTCTAGGTATTAGGAGGTTTATTCCTACTTGGAGTCAAAATATGCTTCTCATACTTTGTGCTAGGCCCACAGGGCCTAGAATAGTGTCTGGCACATACTAAGTGTTTATTAACACTTGTTGATTGATGTGTGACTTCTAATTGTTAGTCCTAGGCTACTGTCCTCTAGGGCCAAGAAAAACAATCCTTCCTTAACATGACAACCCTTTGAATATCTAAAGAGAAACATCACAATTATTAAGTCTTTTCTTTTCCAGGATAAAAAAGGTAACAATAGAACAACAAAATTTTTTTTGAAGTTCCCATACCACATTGTATATCCTATAAGTTTTTTCTAATTTTTTCAAATTAGTTTTTGTGATTTTATTTTTCCTCTTCTTCCTTTTTATTTTTTCTTTAAAAAAAAAAAGTCTCTGTTACTTGAAATGGTTTTCTGGGAGGGGGAGAGAAAAACAAAGAACAGAAAATTTAGGCTATATCAAAATAAAATATAAATTTGAAAAAAAAGTTTCTCTACATACCTATCAATCTGGAATGAAAACCTGGTCAGTTTCATGTTGTAAACTGAATTGGCAGGGTCATCTTCATCCATTCCATCAGGTACTTTGATGGGAAGATTTTCTAGCTTTCTCTCACATAGTATGTGTTCCGGATGTAGCCTACATTTTAAAACATAGCAACAGTCATTGTGTAAAAGTAATAATGTTTACCTCAAATATAATGATAAATATTCTCCCATTTGTTTTCCATTCACATAGGCATGTTACTGTTATTTCCATTAAAAAAAGGCAAATCATAGAGAACACCAAGATAACTAATTTTCCTTAGCTGGGCCTACTATTATGTACCTATAGCATAATACTAAGAAAGTCAAGATTGTAAGTTTGATTCCTTAGAAAAACTCTATTTTATATCAACAAATTGAATGCTAATATCATCAATCATCACTTCTATTTCACAAATGTGCACCAGTAGCAAAAAGGGCTATGCCTATATGGACAATTCAGTTCAAATCATAGATGCCCATAACTACAGGAATAACTTCACACCCAAACTCCTTAAAAACCATGAGTTAGGTGAATCAAGATCAATGAGTGAACAAATATCTACTGAGCATTTCACGATTCAATTATTTTTTAATTTAAAAAAATTTTTTAAATAAAGCTTTTTATTTATAAAACATATGCATGGGCAATTTTTCAACATTGACTCTTGCAAAACCTTCTGTTCTATATTTTCCCCTTCTTCCCTCCAACCCCTCCCCTAGATGGCAGGTAGTTCAACACATGTTAAATATGTTAAAGTATATGTTAAACCCAATATATGTATACATATATATAGTTATCTTGCTGCACAAGAAAAATCAAATCAAGAAGGAAAAAAAAAAAACCAACCTGAGAAAGAAAACAAAATGCAAACAAACAGAAAGAGTGAGAATGCTATGTTGTATTCCACACTCAGTTCCCAAGGTCCTCTCTCTGGGTATAGGTGCCTCTCTTAATGACTGAACAAGTGGAACTGGTTTGAATTATCTTAATGTTGAAAAGAGCCATGTCCATCAGAATTGATCATTGTATAGTCTTATTGTTGCCATGTATAATGATCTCCAGGTTCTGCTCATTTCACTTAGCATCAGTTCATGTAAGTCTCTCCAGGCTTCTCTGAAATTATCCTGCTTATCATTTCTTACAGAACAATAATATTCATAACATTCATATACTATAATTTATTCAGAAATTCTCCAACTGACAGGCATCCCTTCAGTTTCCAGTTCCTTGCCACTATGAAAAGGGCTGCCACAAACATTTCTGCATTTGGATCCTTTTCCCTCCTTTAGGATCTCTTTGGGAAATAATCCCAGTAGAAACACTTCTGGGTCAAAGGGTATGGATAGTTTGATAACTTTTTGAGCATAGTTCCAAATTGCTCTCCAGAATGGTTGGATCCGTTTACAACTCCACCAGCAATGTATCAGTGTCCTAGTTTTCCCACATCCCCTCCAACATTCATCATTATCTTTTCCTGTCATCTTAGCCAACCTGACAGGTGTGTAGTGGTATCTCAGAGTTGTCTTAATTTGCATTTCTTTGATCAATAGTGATTTGGAGCACCTTTTTTATGACTAGAAACAGTTTCAATTTCTTCATCTGAAAATTATCCATTCATATCCTTCGACCATTTAGCAAATGAAAAATGGCTTGATTTCTTATAAATCTGAGTTAATTCTCTTTGTATTTTAGAAATAAGGCCTTTATCAGAACTTTTGAATATAAAAATATTTTCCCAGTTTATTGCTTCCATTCTAATCTTGTCTGCCTTAGTTTTGCTTGTACAAAACTTAATAAAATTAAAATTATCTATTTTAACTTAATAAAATTAAAATTATCTATTTTGTGATCAATAATGATCCCTAGTTCTTCTTTCCTTCCTCCTCCATAGATCTGAAAGGTAAACTATCCTATGTTCTTCTAATTTGTTTATAATAACATTCTTTATGTCTAGATCATGAACCCATTTCGACCTTATCTTGGTATACGGTGTTATACCAAGTGGGTCAATGAATAGTTTCTGCCATACAAGTTTCCAATTTTGCCAGCAGTTTTTGTCAAATAGTGAATTCTTATCCCCAAAGCTGGGGTCTTTGGCTTTGTCAAACACTAGACTGCACTAGATATTGACTATTTTATCTGAATCTAACTTATTCAACTAGTTTATTTCTTAGCCAGTACCAAATGGTTTTGATGACCTCTGCTTTATAATATATCAAGTGATTCAATATTACTAGAGGTGCTATTAGTAACACAATAGTGAATGTAACAAAAGACGAGTCTGACCCAACTAAACAAAGTGTTGGGGTTTTTTTTAATACTAATAGCTTTTTATTTTTCAAAATGCATGCAAACATAGTTATCAACATTCACCCTTACAAAACCTTGTGTTCCAAATTTTTCTTCCTCTCTCCGCCTTTCCCCCCTCCCCTAAACAGCAAGCAATCCCATATAGATTAAACATGTTCAGCAAAGTTTTAAAATTACACTTTTGGGGCTATCAAACTCTGATCCAGCAATGTCTCTACTGGGTCCGTATCCAAAAAAAACTATAAAAGAAAGAAAAGAACCCATGTGTGAAAAACTGTTTGTAGCAGCCCTTTTTGTAGTGGCAAGGAACTAGCAACTGAGTAGATATCCATTAGTTGGGGAATGGGTGAATAAATTATTGTATATAAATATATTATAATGTTCTATGAGAAATGATCAGCAAGATAATTTCAGAAAGGCCAGGAGAAATTTATATGAACTGATGCTAAGTGAAGTGAATAGAACCAAGAGAACATTGTACACAGCAACAACAAGATTACATGATAATCAGCTCTGAAGGCCTTTTCAACAAAGAGGTGATTTTGGCCAATTCCAATAGACTTGTGATGCATCTGCGTCCAGAAAGAGGTCTGTGGGGACTGAATGTGGATCACAACATAATATTTCCATCTTTTTTTGCTTGCCTTTTTTTCCATTTCTTGATATGATTTTTCTTGTGCAGTATGATAATTATGGAAATATATTTAAAAGAACTGCACATGTTTAACTTATATTGCATTACTTACTGCAGGAGGGAGGGTAAAAGGAAGGAGAAAAATTTGCAACACAAGGTTTTTCAAGGGTGAATGTTGAAAATTATCTTTGCATGTATTTTGAAAATAAAAAGCTATTATTAAAATATTTTTAAATTAAAAAAATAAAATTACATTTTTTGTGTACTTACCAGAGGCTTTGAACCTACACTAAACATAAGCAACAATACAAAACAAAGGCCAACGTGCTTTTTAGAGTCTTCTGGCACTGAAAATGTATGCACATATAAAAAGTCATATTTTAAAGTGCCTCAGTGGACCCCTGAAGGTTGTATCCTTGGTGGCTGTTTACTTTGCCCATCCTTAGTCCTGATTCTGTAAAACATGATCTTACTATAATCTTATAATTATTATAAACATTATAATCTAGATGTACTTGAAAAAAAAGAATAATATGAGATTCTAGATGATAATAAATAATATAAATAAATAAATAAATAAATAAATAATGAATAATAAATAAATTCTAAGTTATATGGTCCTCACTATGCTATAAGATTTCCTGGAATGATTTTGGAATTTTCAAGCTGAAAGAGACCTCACAGATTCAGGAAAGGCTTTCACAAATGGAAACTGAGCTGAGTTTGAAGGAGTAGGATCTAAATAGGCAAACTAGCAATAAGAGGGTACAAAATGCAAAGGAAACATAAGCAAAAACCCAGTTGTGGAAATAAGTCTTTCGAGGTTTCACATCCATATTTGATTGAACAGTTTACATAATGTACTTAGACTTCTGAACAATTTTAAAAAACAACAATGTGCTAGTTAACTTCTTATTATATGTACCTGTGAAGAGGCAGCATTTTGTAAATCACTAGAAATCGAAGCAGTATGGTATGAAGGAAAGAACACTGTACTAGGAATGAGGATACCTGAGTGAGTCCCACAGCTCTACTACTAACTTCTACTAAGTAACTTCTACTAAGTGGCCTAACTTTGGCTTTGGTTTCCTCATTTGTAAATGAGGAGGTTGGATGAGAAGTCTCATCCAGCCTTCCACCAGGGGAAGATGAAACAGAGAAGAACAAATAAACGTGCCCATGTCCCTATTCAAATATTTTTCAATCCATTTGCTAAAGCAATTAAAGGACTGGGACAAGAAAACACAGTGTATCAACCTTCCCCACCAACATGGTTGCTTCCCATGGCACATTTCTCATGGATGACTCAAGCTTAGCTAAGTCCATCTTGTATATGTGTTGTAGCAGATCAGAAATGTGCCTCTCCATAGAGAGGTGAATGATCTATAAATATGCTCATCAACTTTGCCCAGATATAGATCATCAAAAATCCATTCAAAATCAAAGGAAATGTCAATGATTTTAAGTTCTAATGGCCACATGAAAATTAATTTCTCTGAATTTAGAATAATCATAAAAAAGATACCTGGACTATATAAAATTTATCTTTTGCTACTACGATATTACCAACAGTACCTCTACAACGCTTGAGGCAAAGAAACTAGTTCTCAACTGATTCAGAGTTTCCTTTCATTATCAACCTTAAAGAAGAGCTAATAGTATCTTAAGTGCTTAACAGTCCTAGAAGTTTAACCTCCTAAATGTTTCTGCACATGGAAACACACACACACACACACACAAACACACTTCAATATTCCAAAAGATCTATAAGCTCAATAGTTTGGATCCTCCCTCTGACATGTCATAAGTATTCTGAGGAGATGGATTCCTTAACCAATCAGAAAGCATGTATTATGCACCTACTATGTAACAGCTATTACTAAGTGTTGGAGATACAAATACAAAAGTGAGACAGTCCCTGAAAGAAAAGAACTTACATTCAAAAGTTCCATCTTAGATATGATGAATCTGAAATACTTGTAATAAATTAAATTAAATTAAATTAATCTGACCCATCAGCATCAATGACTGGAATGTGCCTCTAGACTATGAAATCTTAATCCACTTACCTGAAATAGACATTTAAGTCAACAGCAATTGCAGAACCAGAACAGCTGATCACAACTACCACATCAAGCTCCTGAGACACCTTCATGGTAGTAAATGAAATGCTATCAGTTAGCTGTTCATCACATGTATCAGCCTGATGAAGGGTTAGATCCATCTGAGCAAGATATGTGCCATCTGCAGCATCAAAAACATCTTTGGGCCTGAGTTAAAGAAAATATTTGCTCTAAATCTAATAAACTATTCAAAATATAAACTAGGATAAGATGAAACAGAGAAGAACAAATAAACGTGTCCCTGTCCCTATTCACCGATAAAAAGAAAAAGTATAAACTGAGACAGACAACAGGACAGTGACATGGAGAAATCTGCTATATTGCTGACATTCTCTACTACTATTCAACTACTCAGAATTTTGTGACATTTTAAAAAACAATCAGTATAATTAACAAAGTATACCACTAATTTGTGCAGGTAGAAAATATCATTTATGAAATTTTAATATAATTATGCTAATAGCCTATATAGATCTGCTATAGAGTTATCCCATGATGTTATCTCAAACACTTAAAAGGAAATAAACACCTTTCAGAATATCCTCTTTCCTTATTATTCAAAGGTTATTTCCATTAACAAGGATACAAATCCAACCAGAACTATCCAAAACAAAAAGAAACCCTCTGCAAAGTTGTGAATCAACTATCTTTTCCAAGACCTGTGGAGGTAAGGCCAGACTGAAGCAGTTGAGGGTTTTGACCTCAGTATCTCTCTCAGGAAATGCAACATGTAGGACAACACATCTGTTGATGAGCAGCAATGATGAGGTGTTTTGAAATGACAGAATTTTTAGGCACAGTAAAGAAGAAATTCCTGAAAAACAGAAAGTTATTAATTAATCCTTACTTTCTAAATTTAGTAACATTTGTTTTTGTGAAAAAATAGAAGACAAAAACAAGACAAATTTCACAACAATTCTACTTAGGTCAGAAGTCTGATTCATATTTCACTCACTTGGAACAAATTAAATATCCTTATTCATCATGTCATTTTGGCAGAGAGAAAAGAGTGCTGGTCTTGCAGTTAGGAACCTGAGTTTGAATCTTCCTCAAACATATGCTAGTTACATGACCCTCAATATGTCACCCAACTAACAGTATGAGTTATAATAATACCACTTACCTTACTGAGTTGTTGTGATATGTAAAATGCTTAACTGAATTAAAAGTGTCATATTAAATGTTCAGTATTAGTATTATATGTGTTCATGCCTTTGGAGAAGATAACAGAGTAAAAAAGGTGCTCTTTCCCTTGCAACATGGCAGCAGGGACTATTATAGCAACCCAGAAGCAATCATAGTATTACAGAACTAGTTTTAGATTTGGAAAGAATTTTAGATCAGGAACATCAATATATTATTACCTTTAAACAATTATCTGCTAGTTGTCTTCATTAGTCTTTCTGTTTATAAGAGGTCTCAAAGACCATGAATTTAAACATCAGATGAGGTGTTACGTATGAGAAAAAAAGAGACCCAGAAAAGTGACTTATCTAGTATCAGGCAGATAATAAGCAGTGTAATTACAATCTGAACCTAAGGGAAACATGGTACAATGGAAAGATTTGGGATGAAAAGACTAGGTTCAAATCCTCCTTTTCCTCAATTAGTTATAAACAAGGGTGCTTTAAAGTTTACAAAATGTTTTTCTCACAAAAACCTTATGTGGTGGGTCATATATCAATAACTCCATTTTACATGTGAGGAAAATGGATCTTAGAGACATAAAATTTGTTGCGACCACAGTGTCAATGGCATGATTCAAACCCAAAAAAACTTAGCACTCTTGCTATTACATCAAAAAAATGCCTGGTTTAAGTATACTATTATCTGTTCTGAGCAGCAATCTATCTGGACCATCACTAGCCACTCTGCAGACATTCTCTGAAGAGCCTCTCCCCTTGGTCCCATTCCCAGTTACTTACAGCAGGGAGCAAAGTATAAAATGTCATGGTCATTTGTCATAAATTTACACATTCATTGCTATAGAGCCAGTACATACTTACTAATGTTTTTATCTTCAATTAACTTTTTTAACATCTCCCCACTGCAGCTACATAATGTAGTAACATCATATTTTCCATCCTTCATCTTGAACTCATGGACAAACAGTTCATTATTATCATTGAGAGTCAGAAATTTAGGCTTGTCTGTTGGTGGGTCACTGGGTTGGGAATCCTCCCAAACAAAGCTAAAAAAAAAACACAGCATGCTGAGTTTTTTTACTGAACAAGAGTGTTAAGGGAAAGGCTGGAAGAAAGAGGAAGAAGGGCTGTGAATAGATTCCTACTATTTAATTCTACTACTCACTTTTGAGAGATCAAGATAATGAAATTAATGGTATCCAGCAATGATACCACCATTAAAAATAAATCCATAACTTAAAAAAGTTTTAACATTTAAAAACAATGAAATGATCTTATCTTCATTTGCTGAGTACCACATTCCCCAAAACATAGCATGAATGCTAAGACTAGATTCAGACTTTTAAAATTTTCCCTTGTTTCTCCATTAATAATGTTTTTATACAGAAATGTGTTTTAAATGATTGCATATATAAGTTATATCAGATTGCTTGCTGTCTTGGGGAGAAGAAAGGGAAAGGAGAAAAATCTGAAATTCAAAATCTTACAAAAATGAATACTGAAAACTATCTTTATATGTAATTGGAAAAAAATAAAATACTATCAAGAAAAATTTTTTTAGATATATATATTTTTATTCAAGTGTTATATCCTTCATCCTCTCCAAGTTCACAAACTCTAGCAGGTTCTACTAATTTAGAAAGGCTTAAAAAATGATCCTGTGAGAAAACCCCTGAAGTCTATAGATCTTGGATGAGCCACCTGGTGATGAATTATTTTGCCATATTGATTGGTTATTTAAAATATAATTGAGTCATATATCTATATGGGTGGAAGCAATACTGGCTAATTCTGTGTGGATTAAAGAAGTAATGACATCCCCATGAAATAGTTGTTACTACATTTGGATGAAAGGTTCATTATTATAAAATCTTATTCATAACCCCACTCTCTTTATAAGTCTTCATTAACCCTTCCCCTACTCTGAGAGAGTATTTTCTGCTATAATGCTATGTTTGCAAGATCCTTTGTTCAATAGTTATTTCTCTTTCAATTAAATTGTAAGCTCCCAAATAGTTACACGTTTCTTTGGTATCTTTCAAAGCACTTGGCATTTAGCACAAAAACAAATTCTTGTTAAAAGACTGAATGAAAAATCTGGACCAGTAACCAGATTCTCTTTAGCAGAACTGGGAATAAAGAAATAAATGACCAAATGATTTGCCCAATCACAAAACAATCTCAAAGGTGGACCTGGAGGCTAGATCTCCTGGACTCTGCACAGTTCTATGCCTCTTTATGAAGAAATGAAGTGACTGGTACTTACAGGGTAAAAGGGACAAGATGATCATTAAAGATAATACATTGTGGCATCTAAAGATGGAAACTAACTAATCTGGGGGAGTGGGGAGAAATAGAAAGCAAACTCCGCTTAAATCATTTAACATGATTGAAAATTATTTCGCACGTATTTAAAACTTTGTTCTTTGCGCGCATTTCATTGTGGCGCAGTGGCAATAGCCCAAGTTCTGGAGTAGAGAACCAGTAACTTCCACTAGAACACAAACTCCTTGAGGGCAGGGCCTCTTTTCCTAATTTGTATCTTCAGTACTTGAGTAGTATTTCGATGGAATAGGTGTTGAATCAACGCTTAAATCTGTGCCACGGGGAGACTCTTCAGAGTGGCAACAATCTCCGCAACCATCTCCAAAAAAGGGCTCCTCGCCCCCAAAAGGGAAAAAGGTTAGTGGAGAGCAAACTGTGTATATGAGGGGGTAAACTGACTGGAATGGGTGGGGGGCTTGGACGCCTACTATCCCTTCGGCATGTGTTCCTGGCATTTAATCAATTAACAAGCATTTATTCAGCACCTACTGTGTACCAATTCCTACCCTCAAAAAACTCCCATTCATTTAGCCTGGTGGAAGCCTCGAACCAAGGCATCCTCAGGAGGGGCGCCAGAGCCAGGAGTCTAGAGGGAGGCCGGGAGACGGACCTAGGGTCCCCAACTTACTGCCGGAAGGGGCCCGCGAGGCTGTAGCCGCTGCCGCCGCGGCCGCCAGGAGCTAATGACAGAAGCTGGAGGCTGCCCGAGGCCGTGAGGCTGCCCAGCGCACCTTGCTCCCGGTGTAGTTGGGCCCGGGGCCCCAGCCCCGCTCTGGTCTCGGCGGGGACCGGCACCAACAACACAGGCAGCACCCTTTCCATAGCCCCGGTCGGAGAAGCACTGTAGCCGTATCCACTTCCGGCCCCCTCCTGCGCCGCCATGTTGCTTCCCCTCCAGTCAGTCAGCTGAGTGTCGCATGTCTCCCGGGAATCTGGGCAGCCAGCCTAGCAAGATGAGCATGCGCAGTGGCAGAACAAGAGCCCTTTTAGACCCACCCACTTTTTGTTTTTGTTTTTGTTTTTAAACAAGTGTTTTCGCGGAACGCAGGCTGAGGAGCCTAAGAGAGATGGCTTTTAGCTCCTAGCCGCTCTCCTCGGACTCTAGCGCCCTGGGCCTTGTAAACAGAGGGTGTCAGGTGACTAGCCAGCTGACCTAGAGCCATGGTGTGGTATGCTGCCGGTTGACCTAGTAGTAGATCTAGGGGTCTGGAAAGATCTGAATTCAAATCCATTGTGACCCCGGGCAATTCAACAACTCACTAGTCTCCAATTCTTAGTTTCTTGATTTGAAGAATGGGGATAAGACCTCCTAGCTCGCTTGATCAGATAACTGAAAAAAATAAAATTTACGGGTAAAGTCGGAGTCATGGTGACTTCATTTGCAGTTTGTTATTGTTATTTTTTTAATTAAAGCTTTTTAATTTTCAAAACATATGCATGGATAATTTTTCAACATTAACGCTTGCAAAACCTTGTGTTCCAATTCTCCTCCTTCCCCCCACCTCTTCCCCTAGATGACAAGTAATCCAATATGTTAAACATGGCAAAAAATATGTTAAAGCTAATATTTACATACAATTATCTTGCTGCACAAGAAAAATCAAATTTTTAAAATGAAAGAAAATAAAATGCAAGCAAACAACAAAATGAGTTAAAATGCTATGTTATGATCCACGTTCAGTTCCCACAGTCCTCTCCCTGGATGCAGATGGCTCTCTTCATCACAAGATCATTGGAACTGGCCTGAAAAATCTCATTGTTGAAAAGAGCCACGTCCATCAGAGTTGATCATCATATAATCTTGTTCATTTGCAGTTTTCTTGGCAAAGATACTGGAGTGGTTTTGCCATTTCCTTTTCCAGCTGATTTTACAGATGAGGAAACTAAGTCAGGTGACTTGCCCAGGATCACACAGCTAGTATCTGAGGCTAGATTTGAACTGCCTGATTCTAGGCCAATTACTCTTATCCTCAGCACCACCTAGCTGCCCTAGATAACATGTAACACTATCATTCTTAGCTGAAGCCACTACTGTAAAAGGAGCTGCTCTATGTATAGGGGAGAGCACATTGCCAGGGCAGAAGTGAGACAAAATATCTAAAATACATTGTGGGGGAATTTTGTATGGAAAATGCCATCCGTATCCAGAAAGAGAACTATGGAGACTAAATGTGGATTGAAGCATAGTATTTTTACCCTCCCCACCCTCCCTCCTCATGGTTTTCCTCTTTTGTTCAGATTTTTCTCTCCCAACATGACTCACATGAGAATATATAAAAAATGAATATATGTGTATAATCTAAAAATTAAGAAATGTTAAAAGCTGATAAAAAAAGAAAAAAGTTTAATCTACACCATTAAAAATGAATAAAATATATTGGGGGAGTGGGAGCCAATCTATAGTCTAGAAAGGAGCTCAACCTTTTTAATATGATAAATCCCTTGGGAGCTGGTAAAGTCTAAAGACCCCTTTTCAAAATGTTAAAAGCATAAAATAAAATGCAAGTTCATACGAAGGAAGGGATGTGGGAAAATTGGGACATATACATTGTTGGTGAAGTTGTGAACAGATCCAACCATTCTGGAGAGCATTTGGAACTATGCTCAGAAAGTTATCAAACTGTGCATACCCTTTGACCCAGCAGTGTTTCTACTGGGCTTATACCCCAAAGAGATACTAAAGAAGGGAAAGGGACCTGTATGTGCCAAAATGTTTGTGGCAGCTCTGTTTGTAGTGACTAGAAGCTGGAAAATGAATGGATGCCCATCAATTGGAGAATGGCTGAATAAGTTCTGGCATATGAATATAATGGAATATTATTGTTCTGTAAGAAACGACCAGCAGGATGATTTCAGAGAGGCTTGGAGAAACTTACATGAACTGATGCTGAGTGAAATGAGCAGAACCAGGAGAACATTATACATGACAACAACAAGACTATATGATGGATTCTGATGGATGTGGCTCTCTTCAACAATGAGATGATTCAAACCAGTTCTACTTATCCAGTAATGAAGAAAGTCATTAACACCCAGAAAGAGAACTATGGGAACCGAGTGTGGAATAGCATTCTCACTTCTTCTGTTATTGTTTGCTAGAATTTTTGTTTTCCTTCTCAGATTTTTTTCTTTCTTTCTAGATCCAATTTTTCTTGTGCAGCAAGATAATTGTATAAATATGTACACATATATTAGATTTAACATATATTTTGACATATTTAACATGTATTGGATTACCTGCCATTTAGGGGAGAGTGGGGAGAAGGAAGGGAAAATTTGGAACAGAAGATTTCGCAAGGATCAGTGTTGAAAAGTTACCCATGCATATGTTTTGTAAATAAAAAGCTATAATAATAATAAATGCAAGTGAAAAAATGCAAATTCATAGATACCACCTACTCACCCCTGAAATCTATCTGTGGATTCTACAGTTCAATAGCCCTTTTTTCTAGGAGGTGAGAAAATAGGTTACACAAATAACCCTAATCCAAGATTAACAGAAGTGTTACAGAGATGGTATGTATAGAAGTGCAGAGTCATTGAAAGTGGGCTTTCCTAAAGTCATGTAGGTTAGCATCAGAGCAGAAATTTGAATTCAGGTCCTCCTATTCCAAATTCTGTGATTTTTTTCTATTAAAATGTAGACTTCACAGAACCTGACATCTACTACTTGTATAATTTTGGGAAAGTAATCTGGATGGGCACAGCCTAGGTTCTTTTGACTGTAAAATAAGGAGTTTCTAAGATTACTTCCAGCTCCATTTCTCTCTTATTCTCATATTTCCTCTTTATTTGCTTTACACCTAATGATAACAGGGGGCAGGGAACACATTGTACTAATTTTTCTATATCCCCAACCACCCAAAAACTCAGTTTTTGTTCAATGAAGGCCATTTTCTGCCAAAATCATAGACAACAGATAAATTGTTGCTACTAAGAAACACTGACAGATGTAAAACTAAGTAGTTCAAGAATAGCCCAAAAAAAAAAAAAAAAAAAAAGGCATGTTGAACAGAAGTCCTATACAAATGTCAAAGTTAAAATGAAAACAGGATAAAGTCTTTGAAGAGATTTGTCAGCAAATATGAGGAGAAAGAAAAGCAAGCAAAGCAAATAAAGACAAAGATTACAAGGATAATAAATCAGGTCAAAGAGTATTACTTAGGAAATGTAGATGTTCCAATTAGCTAGGATGGGAACAGAAGAGATATGGAGCAGCTTTCCCCATAATTTCCATTTCAGTTTCTAGGTGTTTATAAAAAAAATTGTGTAGGTACTTACATATGTGATGGATTCTCATATATAGTATTTATTACATATGAGAATACATATTATACATAGATTATATAAACTATATATTACATATTATACATATATTATATAGACATATATATTACAGAACCCACCCCAAATATTCACATGAACTATTTGTGCCCAATCTGTATTAGAACATTCCAAGAATGTTTTGATCTGATTAGCCACTGTCAAACACACTGTAAATTGACTAACATAGTGATGTCTTTTCTTCTTGAAGAGGACCAAAAGGACAAGTATATATATGGCATATCATTCTATTGGGCTTCCCTAATTAAATTAAATAAGATTAGCATAAATACACCAGCCTATGTCCTAACATTCAGGCTCTCCTGAGAGAATATTAGCAATGTAATGAGATGTCTTGTGCATTTGCAGATTTCCATTACTCTCCAAAGCATCCTCCAGCACTCTTCCCAGCATCAGAAGGTTACATCAGCCAGCCAAGCAAGAGAACCTTCCATTACACTCCATATAAATTTTTTCTTCCAGGTAGTCAAAGAGCAGTATAGTGTAGAGATTGCAATGTCATTTATCACCATGACCCCTGAAGAATAAAAGTTATAGGTAACTCAGAAGACAACAGAGGTGTATGGCTGGTATCCAGGCTTCAGAATATTACAAACAATAACTTCAGCAGATGTCCTAAGTATCTAAGAAATGTATTGTTGAGAAAGGATAGGTCATTAGTTCTGTAACAAAGGATAAAATAGATGGACAGAAGTGCTTTACTGGTTCTTAAGGACTGTTATAAGACATGAAAGGAAGGCCTTGAGACCACTGGATCTCTTTGGAAGACCTTTATGTACAGAATTATACAAGATGAAATAAAAATGAGTTATGATACTCATACTTAATAAAACCAGAGCCAGAATAAAGAAGGAAAGCCCTTTAAATACTTTTTTTTCAATTTGATTTTTCTTGTGCAGCAAGATAATTGTATAAATATGTATGCATGTATTGGATTTAACATTTTTACCATGTATAACATATATTGGACTATTTGTTATCTAGAGGAGGGGGTGGGGGAAGTGGGGAAAATTGGAACATAAGGTTTTGCAAAAGTTAATGTCAAAGAATTATCCATGCATATGTTTTGAAAAATAAAAAGCTTTAATAAAAAGTAAATAGAGATAATTAGGTGTTATAGGATATTGTTATAGTCAGAAAGACAAGCACAAATCTGGCCTTAGACACTGGATTTAATTTCCTGCCTCAGTTTCCTCATCTGTAAAAAGGAAATAATAATAGCACCTGTTGGAATCTTTACAAACTGCTAACTCATTAGGAGTTGATAGATTATTGATCTGATCTTACAAGAAGATGTTTTGGGCCAGAACCTGAAAAAAGGTACTAAATAGAACTAATTAATACAATGCTTGTGTTTACACCTTTACTCACTGGAGTTCACAAGTATGGAAGATTCACAAAGTTAACTATGTAACTTTGTGAATTCACACCTCCCTTGAAGGTCTTAGGGCCAGAGAGCACTATGGGAGAAACCCATAATCCCTCTCTTGTATCCCACAATTCCTCTCTCTCTCCCTCTCTCGTATAAAAGATACAGACAGAGGCTCTCAGACAGAATTCAGCCAAATTACATGAAGAGGAGAGCGTCAAGTCAGAAGAAGCCACGAGCCAAAGTTGAGCTAGAGCCAGGAGAGAATTACTTCGGAAGGCAAGAGAGACAGATTCATCTTTGTGCTGGCTGGAGGCTGAAGGAAGCAGAGGCAGAGGCTGAAGGACAAACCTTTGGATTTGGAGACATTCGGAGGGAGCTCTTGGAACCAAGCAGAAAGGCCTCTAAGAATCGAGCTATCGGGGCCCAAGGAAAGAGACAAGATTTGGAAAGAGAAATAAACATTTGTATTTTTACCAGCTGGCTGCATTTGGGGTAATTATTGATTTGAACTGATACTAAGGCTGCCTCCAGAAAATCTCCTCGGGAAACCTTCTCCCCCAGAGAGAACCATCATTTCATATATTATTTTAAAGAAGAAAAAAGAACACCACAGCATCTACTTCCTAGAGTTAACAATTAGTGATTGTTATGACAACATGTTTTGCAAACCTTAAAGTACAAAGTAAATGTTAGCTTTTGTTATTAGTAAAAGATATTTGGTGGAAAGTAGGGAGAAATTCTTCCCATTGTTTGTAAGGAAAAAAAAAATACTTCAGGAGTCTAGGATCTATGGTATATAGTCAACCATTTTACCCACTTCATGATTGTTAGGGGAAATGACCTCTCTCTGAAAGAAGACTAATACTTAAAGCCAAGGAAAAAGACAAGATGATCACGAGAAAAATACCTCATGTTTTTATTTGGCAGGACACTGCACTAGTGGGAAAAACCCCTTTACTATTATTATATTCCCATTCATTTAACAAACAACCAAAAAAACTATATCATTTATCCCTGGTAAAGATGTTTAGCTGAAGAAAAGGGAAAAAGCTATTTTGGAAATAGAGGTAGGGCTAAATAATACCTTTATCAAAGCAATATTTCAACACCCACTTGTTCCAATTTTATATGAGCACTTTAAATCATGCACTGCCCAGACCTCCATTCTTGAAGGTTCTAAATTACTGTACTCAATAGGAGAAGGGTAAAGAAACCCAGGATCTCCATTGCATCTACTGAGGAAAATAAAAAAAGCC
The DNA here is from genome assembly GCF_016432865.1 of Antechinus flavipes. Lineage (NCBI taxonomy): Eukaryota > Metazoa > Chordata > Mammalia > Dasyuromorphia > Dasyuridae > Antechinus > Antechinus flavipes. The sequence continues at coordinate 277,996,843 of NC_067399.1, forward strand.
TTCATACAACTGTCAAGGGCACAGCTCCTTCAGTGAATTTTCCCTTCTTCTACTTCAGCTCTAATAGACTGGTATGTAGGTGGGCTGGATAATTTTCCCCAACAAGTCAGGTGGTAGCCATGGGGGCGTAGCTGCAAAAACAAAAACAAAACTATCTGTGAACAGTCTTTGATCCACTAACTCATTTCTGATGCAACCATAAGAATCCTAAATACAGTTTACATAAACATCTCATAAGGTTTTAAATTCTTGGAAGGCAAAAGGTCTTTAACACAGATACTAAGTATATGGCAAAAGGCCTGCCAATTCAAGAAATTCCTTGGGAAGAGGGATGCCCATGATGAAGCATTTTTTCTTGTTAAGTTATAGTTTGGAGGACAATGGAAATAGAATAAAACAAGAGTTAGAAGAACAGAGGTATTGTGCTGTGGAACTCTACTTCATAGCCAAGTGCCTCCAGCCCATCTTAAACTCTGGAGAAATGAGAATATGGAGGCAAATGGAATATAAACTGTGTTGAGGTTTAAATAAGGATTATTATATCACTTCATTCTCTACTTACTCCATTCTGGCTTCTAATTGCTGTACTATCTGTTTGTCCACATAACGGCAGAACAGGGAGAGGAGGTTGCTGGGGACAATGAGTGGCTCTGCCAAAGAAGCTGTGGCCATGTGGGATATCTCCCAGGCAATCAGAACTACCATGTCTGTCCTATAGAGAAAAGAAAGCTTTCAGTAAGGTAGGACTAACCAGAGCCTGGTATACTTGGGGAACAAACCAGGGACAATCCTCTATCACTCATTCACTCAAAGAAATTTCACATTTTTCAGGTGCCAACAGATACCCATGCCTACTCTTTTTTTTTTTGAAGTTTCAATAGTATTTTATTTTTCCAACTACATATAAAGATAACTTTCAACATTATCTCCTGTAATATTGAGTTTCAATTTTTTTTTCCTCTTTCCCTACCTTACGTCTCCTCCTTACCAAGATAGCAAGCAATCTGACATAGGTTACATGTGCAAATCATTTCAAACACATTTCCATATTAGTCATGTTATGAAAGAAAAAATCAGAACAAAACAGGAAAAAAGCAAACCACCACAACAGAAAGGTAAAAATAGTATGCTTCAATCCACATTCAGTCTCCATAGTTCTCTTTCTGGATACACATAGCATTCTCTCTCCCAAGTCGACTGAAATTGTCTTCATCACAGTGATGCTGAAAAGAGCTAAGTCTGTATTTGATGATCGTCACATAATTTTGCTGTTTCTCTAGTTCTGCTCACTTCACTCAGCATTAGTTCATGTCTCTCCAGGCTTTTCTGAAATAGCCTGCTCACCATTTCTTATAGAACAATAATGTTAAATTACATTTCTACACCATAACTTATTCAGACATTCCCCAATTGATGAATATCCACTGAATTTCCAATTCCTTACTACTACAAAAAGATGCCACTATAAACATTTTTGCACATGTGGGGTCTTTTCCTTCTTTTATAATCTCTGGGATACAGACCCGGTAGTGACTCTCCTGCCTACTCTTAGTATCTTGGTCTGCTGCTACAAAAGACTTTTCTGAACAGAAGGGACCATTAGTTATCACTATTCTTCAAGTACAAAGATAAGCTACCTTGAGCTCACTCAAACTTCCTCTCTTCTTTACCTAGACTAGAGAACATAAGGGCGGGAAAAATCATATCCAACCCAGAACAAAGATAACACAGTGTTAAAGAAGCTGCTGTATCTGAATACTGTCTCACCAAGTTGCAAGATCATTGTTGCTGTGTTGCTTCAGGGAACAATTCAGGGACACCAGCTGTTCCCCATGGCTCAGAAGTGAATAGAGCAAAGAGATCCCAAACTATAAGAAATGGAGCAAAGACAAGAAATAACATTAGGTAGTCAATGGCTCCCAAGACTTTTCTTCCTTCATCTAATTCAAGGGAAGTTTTCTCTCTAATGAAATTTAACCTCTATGGAAATAGTCAGGATTTTACATGAACTGAAGAAATTCTGGTCTTTTCCAAGGTAATAATATTTTTACATTTATACTTTTATACATTTATATAGTGCATTGAGATTTGCAAAGTCCTTTACAAATATCTCATTTTATCTTCATAACCACTCTAGGAGAAAGGTGCTATTACTGGTTCCATTTTGCAAATGAGAGAAGCTCAAGCAGAGTGCCTTGTCCAAGGTCACACTGCTAGTCAGTGTGACTGGAACATGGAGGTTTGTGAAAAGGACTTACAGGATATTTTATTATTCATAAGTATCCAATTTGTGACTACTCCTGGGGCACTGAGGTATTCACTTAAATGGGATCTGGTTACCCAAATTAGAAATGACTTATGTTCAGGCAAGTCTCTCTAGCTTATAAACTGCAATACCTGGTTCTGAAGGACTACAGTGATTGGCCGCTCTTGGGATCCAGGTTGTAGCACCATGAGCCTCTGAAGTCCTTGGAGAAGCTCACTAAAGGCCAAGAGATTTATACACTTTCCCATGGGCTTGAACAGCATATGTAGGGCCTGTAGGTAAGGGGAAGACCAGATTTCAAAAGGCATTGTTCCATGACTAAACTTATTTAAACTTCTCCATTTTACTCTTTTTTTATCCTTCCTATTAGCTCTTTGTAGTTGGGTTATGCTGGCTACCATTCCTGATGTCTTTCAACTCAATTCTGTTATCATTTTGGCTCCTCCAGCCCTAAGACTGCCCTCCACATCACCCCCACACCAAGCCCGTTTTTTCCATGATGCCTTAAAGGAAAGAAGAACTAGAGCTTACCACCTACAAGCATGATTTTCCTACCCAACTATTACAATTCTGTGTATATAGACATCATGGCACTATCACTGAGTGTCTTGACTAGGTCCATCATATGAGAATTTGCGTTCTTAACTCCTTGATTCATGAAAAGAACTAAACAGCATTGGTGAATAATTACTGCTACCTTTCTTTCCATATGATCTGGATGAAAATCCTTAGCACATGAAGTGAAAAATTGATGGCAGGTTAAGATATTATATCATATAATTATATCATAAGATAAGAATTATACCATATAAAGGCATGAATGAATCATGGTATATATCAAAGATGGGAAACATCAGGATGGCCATAAAAGACCAAGGAAATGATTTGCATAGTTGACCACAGGTGATGATTAACTGAAAGGTAGGTACAACAACCTCCCACGGTTTTGGCTCTATAAGTTGGTAATTTTGTATGGCTCATGAATGATGTTATAAATATCCAAATGGCCTGTGGCAGAAAAAAGGTTCCCCATCCATAGTCCTTACCATGGAAAAATACAGATCGATGGAAGTATCCCTCTAGAAAAACCTCCAAAAGATTAATATCATCACTGATCTCTGACAGGTTAGGTACTCTGCCCAATCCCACTGTACCTGATCAGCTGTATCCCTTCGAATGAGGAAGGGCAAGTGACTTGTGATTGATAGGACAAGGTGGACTGCCTGATCGCGTGGAAGAAGTAGTAGTAGCCGGGCTACAAGGACCTTTCCTTTCCTCACAGATAGCACTTGTAGAAGTCCATTTGCTGCCTCCCTGCAAATGAGTTTGGATCACACAATTGAGAGCTAAATGGGACCTTAACAGTCATGTTCTTAATTTGACAGAAGAGCAAAATGGAGCTCTTAAATTACGTGACTTGCCCAAATGCATAAGTACCAGAATGAGGATTCAGATCCAAGCACCTCAGGTTTGTAGAAATGATTGTCGAGAAGGATATTCTAGAGAAATGATCCAAGTATGGTTTCCCCCAGAATGGGACTATTACCTACTCTTTTTAATTTTATTAAAACTTTTTATTTATAAAACATATGCATGGGAAATTTTTAACATTGACCCTTGCAAAACCTTCTATTCTAACTTTTCCCCTCCTTCCCTTCATGCCCTCCCCTAGATGGCAGGTAGTCCAATACATATTAAACATATTAAATCCAATATCTATATATACATATTTATATAATTATCTTGCTGCACAAGAAAAATCGGGTAAAGAAGGAAAAAAGCTGAGAAAGAAAACAAAATGCAAGCAAACATCAACAGAAAAAGTGAAGATGCTATGTTGTACTCCACACTCAGTTCCCACAGGCCCCTCTTAAGGTATATCTGGCTTTCTTCATTACTGCACAAGTGGAGCTGGTTTGAATCATCTCATTGTTGAATAGAGCTCCGTCCATCAGAATTGTGGGTAATATCCTTAACTATCCCATAAGTCCTAGGGTGAATGAGTGGGGGGTCAAATGTACTCACTCTGAATTTTCCTCATCACCTGTCCTCAAGGCCTGATAGATCTTCTCTAGCTGTTTGCTCTGCAGCTCATAGAAATAGGACTTTGCTAGTTTACCCTTCTGATTCTCCTCCAATTTAAGCAGCTGAAGGAACATCTGGAAGGAAGGGGAAGTATAAATCCCTGAATACTCCCATCCTGCAGGTAAACTTCCCTCCCCAAATTTTCCATACACACTAGCATGAGTGGAGGTATGACTACTAGAAAAAATCATAGATGGATCTCTATACTTTATTAGGAAGGGAGATTTTTAGGCTGAGGTAGGCCAGAACATGAAATCAGTGAAAAGGCAGATTCAAAAGTTTAGAAATATCTGGTGGAGGATTTGTTTGAAGCACATGGCTTCATCCTTCAGGAGCTGGTAAAGAGCTAAACAAGCAGTCTTACCTTCTCAATCCGATATAGTACTTGAAGTTTCTGATTATATATAGCTGTATCCTGAAGAGAAAAGGATATTGGCTACTGATCTGATTTCCAAAAATTAAAAAGCCTAGGATCTTAAGTAAAGTTTGAATAAACAGCTCAATTTTAGGGTTTGGCCTGACTTTTGAATTCAACTTAAGGAACTAATACTAAGATATGCCTAATATTAAAATATAATAAGTAGAAGGAGAAGCTATAAGTACACAACAAGCCTACCTGCTCCTGTGAACCATGGGGCACTGCATCAATGGCTCTTCGAGGACTGAAACAAGTAGATACAGCCACTTGCCCTAGGGAACCTTCAATCCGAACCACTGGGAAAAAACAAACAAGATGATACCTAACCACTGCCCATCCCCCCCAGTAAACTTGAAAGTATATCCTTGCTAATATGGCAAGTTCTACTCCTACCTGATTCATAGTCCTCTGCCTTCTGAATGTAAGGGGTCACCAATTTAGGTGATTCTAGCCTGTTCCTTCGACCAAGCAGCTCCTCGTCTGCCTGTTTTCTTTCTAGCCTTTGGTAATATTCCTGAGAGCAAGGGGAGTGCAGGAAGAACATACAGAAGGATGGGAAGGAAAACAAAGACACAGGACTATGTTCTATATCTGACTGGGAAGCAAGTGAGTCAAAACATTTCGTTATACTCTATTCCAAAGAGGGAGGATTCCTTTTAGCATGAAAAATGAAAATGGGCAAAAGAAGTGGAAAGTGAGAAGCAAATCAAGACCTAGAAATAATTCAGAATAGATAGGAATGGGAAAAATATAGGGCTTTTTGGTTTTGAGGTTAGGGAAATGAGAGGAGACAATAATAATTTGGGGCAAAAAGATGGCTGGAATACCACTTGCCTGGGAGAAAGAAGGAGGGGTATTAATGTTTGCTACTACCTAACAGGTCACAGGGTACCAAAAAGTGATTCAATTTTGTAAATAGAGACTCTTAGCCAACCCAAAAAGGTCAGAGCATTGGTAGAGATCACATTCCAAGATTCAGCTTTGGGAATTTTGATTTGACACCTTCTGACCTTCATTTACTTATAAACTAAGTCAACTTAGGGATGAAGGTCCTGTTTCATTTCTTGTACAGTGGATTGAAAGATTATCAATCAAAAATGCATTAATTATATTTTTAAGGCAGGAATTCTCAACCTTTTTTTAGTATCATGAATGATACTATATATGTATCATGATGAAACCTATGGATACCTTCTCAGAATAATGTTTTTAAATAAATAAATTGGGGTTACAAAAGAAACCAATTATATTAAAATATAGTATACAGAAATGAAGACTATGATAATATGATATAATGGTGATTCCAACAACTATGGTCACTGTGAAGTAGTAATGAACAGAAATATTTCAAGACATCTATAACAACTATAATATATGAAAAGACCTCTGATTTCTATTGCTCACAAAATTATAGGTACTACTAATAAGACTAGCTTGTTGCTTACCCTTGTGATCAGATAAGATGCTAAATTTCAGGTAGAGGTTAGTGAAAATAAAAATGTAATTTTTTTCCTCATCCAAGTTTATAGATCCCCCTGGTTAAAAATTTCTGCTACGAGGAAACAAAACATATCCAAGTTGGTACTATGAAGTCAGGGCTCCACCTGTTTAATCCTTACTTCAAAGGATCATAGATTTAGAGCTAGCAGAACTTTAGAAGGTGATCCAGTCCAAAGGCTTAATTTTATATATACAGAAAGTGAAGCCCAGAAAGGAGCCTTTCGACTTGCTCAATCACACAAATAGTAAGCGAAAAAAACAGGACATGAATCTGGATCTCTTTCATCTATAAATCTAACATTCTTGCCACTGCACTCCACTCCTACACAATTAGGCAGCTTACCTGGTAGTAGTAATCATCCAGGTGAGGGTTCTCACTTTGCAGCTGGACCATCTGTACCTTGATCACCCAGTCTTTCTCCCTTTGATTCATGAGACCAGCATAGGGATCTGGCTTCTGGGACCACAGTTTCCCAACACGGGGACTTTAAGTAAGGAAGAGCATTCTTTTGATGTCTGGACCTCTCTTAGCCCCCTCACTCTCCCAAAAGAGAGGCTGGGAAGGGAGTAGAACTCAGTGGGAAGAATGGGGGCAGGGACAGGGATGACAAGGGTGGGAGAGCCCAATTCATGCAGACATTCTGGGTCTATATTACCCCTCAGAGGGGGAACTGCCCACATCCAAATCTCTTGCTCCTGTATGCTGCCTAATGTTACCTCTGGTGTTTAGGACCACACCGTTGTTCTTGCTGCTGCTTCTGTAAGATCCGCTGGTGCTGGGGATGCAGCTGGGTCCCATGACTGGGAAGGCTACAAAGAAAACTCAGATACAGTAGCAAGTTCTTAGCAGCTATTTTATGGTGGTATTTATCAGAACTTCCTTCAAGATAAAGGATCTTATCACAACATAGTATTTTCACCTTTATTTGTTTTGTTATTGTTGGCTTGCCTTTTTTTTTTTAATCTCATTTTTTCTTTTTTGATCTGATTTTTCTTGTGCAGCATTATAAATGTGGAAATAGGTTTAGAAAAATTGCACATTTTTAACCTATATTGGATTACTTGCTATCTAGGGGAGAGGAATGGAGAAAAGGAGGGAGAAAAATTTGGAAGGATGAATGTTGAAAACTATCTTTGCATGTATTTTGAAAAATAAAAAGCTATTTTAAAAAAGGACAAACTATCTTAATTTGGAGTCTGTGGACTTTTTTTTTCTTTAACATTTTAACAACTATTTCAATGTGATTAGTTTCTTTTTAATCCTCTGTATTTTTGCATATAAAAACATTATTAGGGTATCGGGTCTATAGGCTTTACCAGAGTGGTACAAAGGTCCAAGACACAAATAAAGTTAAGCACCTCTGCTTTCAGAGGACCTCTATAAAGAGACACTCTTTAAAATGGGATTTTAAGAACTTCCAGAGTCCCAGCTGAACTCCCTTCCTATTTGAACCTATCCTAGTGTTAAAGTAGGGAGATTCAAGGGAAGGAGAGTGTGTGTGGATTGTGGGGTGTGTGTGTGTGGGGGTGTGTGTGTGTGTGTGCGCGCGCGCATGTACATGAACAATACAATAGGTCAAAAACACACATAATTGGGATTCAGGAAACCCAAGTCTAAACCCCTGCTCTGCCAACAATTTATTAGCCATGTAAACTTAAGACAAATCAATTTCTCTAAGCTTCAAAAAGGGATTCAGAAAAGATTCCCAAGGCTACTTTCTAGCTTGAATTTTGATTCTTTTTTCAAAGGATACAATGGTCTTAACTACAACTAATACTCCTAAGAATTAGTCATGGGAAGGACATATCCAAAGTTCTGGCAATCTCCATAATCTAAAGTACCTGAGTCTTAGGGGCCTCGATGTTGGTAGATTGTAGAAGAGAGATGGGTCTGGTGAGGACAGCTGAAGTCCAAAATGTCGTGCTGAGGAACTGGCACTTGGGAGTGTAGACCGGAAAGAAATTGGAGAAAAATAATCCATTGTCTGAGGAAAGATTTAAAGATTTAGGAAAGAAGGGTCTTATTTGACCACATACTTCCATTTCAAGTCTCCCAACCTTTCTCCTATTCACATAATCCCTTAAGTAATTTTTTTTTTTGGTGGTTGTTCTTGTTTTTAAATTTGCAGACCATCCTCATGGACTTCTTTTTCCTGGGAACTGTATATCTTCCTAAGACTTTATATCTCAAACAGCATTTCCTCCTGGAAATTTATACACCGTTTTAATATATTTATATTTATAAATTCCCCTGGAAATTTATATGTCATTAAAAAAAAACTCAAGGAAATTAAGAAAAAACACTATCAGAAAGATATTCCACATGCCATTCTACACATTTTTTGGTGTGTAGGTGAAATAGAATTTTGATATCATTTCTAGATAAATTGTCCTAATACTGCTAAAACAAATTCACCAGCATAAGATGTTCCATTCATATTGTTATTTCCTTCTCTTCTTGTTAACCTCAGTGAGTCAGCCCTTGTCTATGTCCCTTTCATATGACTTCCCAGTTTCAGGATCCTTTTTTTCTTCCCCCTTCTTTATCCAACAAGAGTGAGCTTATTTCTTTCACTTCCTTTCTTTCTTTCCCTACCCCTTTGTTTGTCACCAGGTCTGCTTTATCATTTGTTCAGCACAGCTGAAAGGTTGCTGCTTTTCTGGCCTCTTTCCTCTACTATTCTCCAGGTATTTCTGTCAGGTCCCCAACCACTTAGATAATAATATTCCTAAGATATTATCCCAATAATATAATTGAAGGGGTCTCCCCTTCTACTATTAAATCTAATGCTATTAAATTCAAGGAATGAATAAGACATAGAAATGAAATTAGAACTAGGATTCTCTCCCACTACTTTATTTCAGTTCTTATACCTCACTGCAAAGTTAGCTCACTGTAGTGATAAACAACTGGGAATAGGATAGAGGAACATCTATCTCTGTATACCCATTGGTGTGTCACCCATTTTAACTATTATTCTCCAGAGCAAGGATCATAGAAGACTCAGTGCTACAGAAATAGGGAGCAGCTGAACATGTCTTAGATTTTCATTCTTTCAGGCATTCAGCCAACTCTTTCATAAGATTGAGAATGTAGCTAACTTACCTGACACAGAAAGTGTAAGGATAATGGAGACATTCCAAGCATATTGGAGGCCTTAAGTTTTGAAGAGCTCTTGAGTCCTCTCTACAATAAGAATAAAACCTACTCTTATTTGGGACTTTGTCATCCTATGCAAAGGCCTACCTTATTTCCTCAGGATGTGAAAAGGCTAGCCAGTCATTCATTGCTCCCACCAGTTTTATTCATATTAAGTCCATTTCAAAAAGAATCATCCTCCCTCCTTTAAGAGAACTACTTGGGTAATTCCCTAGAATAAAAAGACTTCAGATTGATTCATCTAGATTTTATCCTTCTAATCAGGGAAATGCAAAGACAGGCTTAAAGAAATTTAGATTTTCTGTTGAATCAAAACAGCCTTATTTTTTTTTTTTGGGGGGGGGGGGGAAATCCATGCCATCTTTCCTTCTCCTATGCTTTTCTTATTTATTAACTACAGAAAGCAAAACAAGCCACAAAAATAGGGCGATATGAAGGTCAAAATTAAGTAGAAATAGTTTCTTATGTCCCTAAGCAAAATATTATTACTACAATTCAGGACAATATTTAAGGCCAATGAGAAAATTAACAGAGAAATGAGAGTGAGAGAGATGGGAGTGTGGGAGAACACAAGATCCTTTCCCCTATTAGCACCTGGGCAGTATGAATAGCACTAAGTACTGCTGGATCTCCCAAATCATTCTCTTCCTCTTCTTCCTCTTCTTCGGGGTCTTCTTCCTCATGGGTTCTACTAGCCTTCTCAGGGACCTGGAGACCAACAGGTTTGCCTGGTCCTTGTTCCATTAAGTTTGAGTCTAGAGAAAGGGCAACCCAGAGCTCTGATTGAGGAAGATCATTTATATCCCAGCCTAAATAAATGACTTTCTGGCTATCCCCACCACAGCTTGCTTCTGACCCTAATCTATACTTAACATCCTAATACACAAAATTCTTTGCATTATGTAAATAATCACTTCTTCTGAATGTCCCATGCATATAAACAAGCCCTTAAAATACACGATCTTAAAATACTTATCTTGAATACTTAGCTATCTTAAAATACACTAAACCTGACTGGTTTCAAACATTTTTATTGTCTTCTTTCTAAATAAAAACCCTCAGTCAGCTCTTCCCCATACCTAAAAAACCTTGATGTTGCCTTTATAATTGGGTATGAGTTCCAGCTGCCCTAACAATCCTTTTCCTCCTAGCGTGTTCCTGTATTCCTTGACCCCCAGCTTTTCATCTTGACATTATGTGTCTCCCCAGCATACCTGTGTTACAATCCATCTTGTCAAATGGGTCGACTGCCTCAACTGCTGTCTCTTCCACAGGCAGACTCTCATTTTCCAAAAAGTAATCCTTTAAGACCTATGACAGGGCAAACCCTTAGGGACGTCCTTCTTCCACCAGAAGGTTAAATTAAACCCCTACCCAGTGGGAAAAGACTCAGGTCCCATCCAGGAGAGCTGCCAGGCCAAGAGGAAGCAGTTACTTAACACGCCAAAAAGGCAACTCTTTTGCCTTTGCCTAAGACAAACTTAGTCTCTGTGAACCATTAACATATCCCCAGGGCAGAAAGAAAAGAAAGAACTACCATGGTCCTGGAGTCAGGAGAACCTGGGTTCAGATCTGAGGAGGGAGAAGACGGAGAGAAGATGATTGATTAGAATAAATAAGCTTTATACTCCAACCTTCCAACTCAAGGTTGCCCTAGGAAATGGACCTTCGAGAAAATTTATATACATAACTCTTGGACTAGAAAATTCTCTCTACCAATATAGGTCAACACCTTTTCTGTAATTTAGAAAGTGAGAGCACCTAGAGCACTAAAACATTAGGTGATGTACTCAGGGTCTGTCAGAAGCAGGATTTAGGCCTGGGCCTTCCTGGCTTTGAAGGCAACTCTGTCCACTATAGCTCTCACCAACCCAAGATATCCTGAGAAGGTAGTAGAGGAAGGAGAAAGTGGTGCTGAATGAAGTCACTGGCACTTCGCTGCTAGTACAAGAAGAAGTGGTGAAACCGTTATCAATGAGAAGAAATTAAGAGAGATTTTATTCTGCCCTTTACACTTACAGCCTGGCTGTCAGTGAAAGCTTGACCACATCCAGCCATGGCAACACCTGTTCTGGGGCAGAGCCGCTTTGGCTCCCAGCTTTTTAAAGGTTTTCAATCCCACACTCTGTTCTCTCCTTAAAGAAACAGCACTCTCTGCTCATGGGATTTTAGTAGGAACGTAATTAGGGGATAATGAATACCTTGTAACGGGGAAAAGCTTGAATGACTGAAAATGGGGTGTCCTGAGAATAAGAGGTCTCTAGAACCTATGGGGTCATAGGGTTTAGATTAGAAGGAATCTTGGAGATTATCTAATCTCCTGCAAGATTTAAGTAATTTGGGATGGTGAGGAGCAAAGAAGAGCCTAGATCTTTTAACTCTAAATCCTACACTCTTCCATTATACTAGAAGCTGCACACCAAAGTCTATGCTTGTTTGGAATTATATAGGAAGGGAGAATTTGTAGTTCCCTCTATCCTTGGTACCTCAGAGAATGAGAGCCATTTTTGAAGGAAGAAAAGTTATGGGTGCATTGAGACAATTCAGCAAATAGAATTGTGAGGAGGAGCTCTTCCTGACCTTAGCAATGGTTAGAGAATTAGAGAATAGGCATCTATGAAGAACTGGTTAATTTTCAGGACTCTGGCACAGGAAAATATGCTTTCTGCTTCACTGACCATCTCTAACCAGTACTTTCTACTACTCAAATGGGCCTGAAAGCCATATCATTTTAATTTTCAAAAAGGTTTATGCATTAATTATGCTTTTTTAACATGCTTTTTAAAAATTACCGTGCTTTTTAAAAATAGCAATGGAGAGTCCTGTCTAGAACTTGTTGCTGTTCAGTTGTTAAAGTCAATTCTTTTGGTGTTTTCTCAGCAAAAATAAAGGAGTGGTTTTCCAGTTCCTTTTCCAGCTTATTTTATAGATAAGGAATTGAGGCAAACGGGATTAAGTGACTTGTCCAGAGTCACACAGCTAGTAAATGTCTAAGGTCAGATTTGAATTTAAGAAGATGCCTAAAGATATGAGTGAGATAGATGTACAGAGCCAGGAAATAATCAAACTCACAGGACCACCTGAAGACAATCTACTTTTTTTAAACTGCTTTTTCTTGTGACCACAAGCTTTGCACTCAGCTGAAACTCCACACATTACTATTTTTTCTATGGCAGGATATAAAGTGAGATTTTTTTTTCATATTAAGATGCAGTCTAGAGCTATTCATGTATGCTAGGGGGTATGATCACTCTATTACTAAAGGCCAGAAATCTGAACTAGAAAAAAAAATCAAGTAGATGGGAAGTGTACTTTCTCAGAAATCATGATTGGTTAAATACTTTCAGCTAATTGCTTTTCAGCTGTTTTGTTGGGATTTTTTGTTGTTTTGTTTTTTAAATACTAATAAATCACTTACTTTGACAATTTTGGGAAAGGGGCCAAACAATGAATTTCAGGGTTCTGGAAGTGATTTGCTAAGCTGCTTAGGCAAGTTTTTTTTTTTGTAGTCAATATGAAGAAGGTAGTGCTTCCTGTTGATGCTGGTGCTGTCGAAGCTTCCGGTACAGGCAGAAGCTTCAAAAAAAGAGAAGTTAACCGACTGTTGCTCTGTGGTATCTAAAAACAAATCCAGGTGTGTGATAGTTTCAGACTCAGATGGGCCTCCCCATCTTATCAAGACTTGGCTAATACCTTGCCCCCAGATTTCCTTCCTGTTATAATTTAACCAAGTTATTTTTGTCACAGCTGTGGATAGTCTCATCTGGGAAAGGAAAAAAAAAACAAGCAGGAGATATGTGGAGGACTTCCTTTGCCTATCTTGGAAATGTACACTTCTGTGAGTAAGAGCTATTTGGAGATAGTAATTTTCTTCAAAATAATATCTATTTGTCCAACTTTTGGATTGATTTCCCTGTGGGTAGATAATAAATCTGAAGCCTGTTGCATTCTGATTCTCAGAGGGAAAAGAAAAGGCGGCATCTCAAGATGACCAATAATCATGAAATACAGACACATCTTTTGATCTGGCCATAGAAAAGCCTGGTGAACATAGACAAATTAACTGCTCTGAGCCTAAGTTGCCTCATCTTTAAAAATGAGATTAAAAATATAAAGGAATTTACAAATTTTAAAGTAATACATAAATGCATGTTTGTATTATTGCCTAGCTCACAGAAGCATTGTGAAGATTAATTAAGATAACAAGAAGTTCTTTAAGGTTTGTAAAGCACTATACATATTATTTATTCTCACATCAACCTTGGGAGGTGGCTTTTAAAAAGCACGGTAATTTTTAAAAAGCATTAAAAAGCACAAGAAAGGTTAAGAAAGCTTAAGTAAATTAGCCAGATTCACAGAGGTAGTAAGTATCTGAGAAAGGTTTTGAACATGTATGTTCTGCTTCATTTAGTTTTCTGTTCATGAAGTAATAGTGTTACCTAAATCTTAAAGTATTTTATAGATCAGAACTTATCACTAAGGAGTAGTACAGTAACATTTATGTTAGACAAATAACATTGAGGTTATTTCATTATGCCTCAGGTTGAATTAAAAGCAGGATTGATACCATTAGTCAAAAACAGACATTTATTATACTTCATCAATTTATCTCTTTTAGGTCCTAAAAGATCTCTTTTTAAGTCTTCTGTGTCAATGTATGTTCATTCATTCAATACAGGATAGCCTGGCGTAGGAAAACTTGGATTTGAGTGCTGTGCTGACATGTATTTACTGTGTAATCCTAAGCATATCACTTCCCCTCTCTCAGATACCGCATCTGTAAAATGAAGGGATTGGATTCTGACTTTGAAAGTCCCTTCTGGGTCTAAATCTCTCATCCTAAATATAATTAATTAAAATTAAATTAATCAATGAATTAATATTATTCACCTACTAGGTGAAAAGCACTACATTAGGGATACAGAAAGTGAAACTGCATGTGCTCTCACTCTTCTTATGTTATTTCCTGGAAAGTAATAAAGCAAGTCATAATTGTTAACTCATAACAGAGAAATGTGATAAACTTGGTATATTTGTTTTTATTCATTCATTCAACAAATCTTTATAATCATAAGAGCTAGCAGTTATATAGTTAGGCATTTGACACAACATCCCATATAGGCATCAGGACAATCCTGGAACATAGGTGCCATTATTAAGCTCATTTTACAGGTAAAGAAACTTTACAGCTAAGGCTAAGAGGTTAAGTGATGGCTTTGGTGTTGCAGAACTAGTGTCTAGCATTAGCAAGTGCCATATAGTAGTTAACATTTATATAGTGTTTTACAATGTGTTAAGTGTCTTTGAGAGTCACAACTCCTCTGGGAGGTGGGTGCTACATTATTCTCATTTCTTCAATTCTTGCAATCACGTCTGACTCTTTGTGACCCTATTTAGGGTTTTCTTGATTAAAAAAAAAACAGGAATGGTTTGCCATCTCTTTCTGCTTTTTGACAGATGAGGAAACTGAGGCAAAGAGGGTTAAGTGACTTGCCCAAGGTCACACAGCTAGCAAGTATCTGGGATTTGAACTCAGGAAAATGAGTCTTCCTAATTGCAGGCCTGGCACTCTGCCCATTGCACCACATAGCCCAGTGTCTGTCCATGAATACACATAAATATATGCATACATGCTCTCTCCTTTTTTAGAATGGCTAGGGTTAGAGACTGTTATTTTTGTCTGTGTATGCTCAGAGTTTATCAGTGTTGGACTTGTTGTAGATGCTTAAGAAATGCTTAATTTACTGATAATGGATGGGTTGGAACTCAGGACTCTGTGACTACCCCTCATTCTTCCTCTCTCCTCATGTAGCATTCTAACCACTGGACCTGCTAGCTACCTCTATTCTGAGACATGTGCAATTCAATTTTGTTTATATTTAGTCTTCATAAGACATAGATTGTTGTGAAATAAGCTTTGTAAATCTTAATACAAACTGAAATGTGCCTTATTTTTATTACTTGATCATAACTAGGATATGAGAGGGAAAGAAGTGTGACAAAGAGCCGACAAAGCCTTAAATCACTATGGAAATGGGAGTTATTATCTAGTGGATATAGAGAAATAATGGGCAATGATTTGAGATAATAGATTGGAGTCTGATTGTGGAGGGCTAAGTGGAAGCATGAATAGACTTGTTTTGTTTTAATGGTACATGTCTAATTAAATGTAAATATAGACTTCCTTCCATCTTTGGACAGGTATTGTGAATGGATGAGTAAATACCAAACCTCTTTTTTCTTTTATCAAATTAAAGATTCTATTGTATAGTTATGAATCACAGACTGCTGGGGCACTAAGAGACCTTAAGAAATTAAGAGGCAAATATTTCATTTCACAGGTAAAGAAACTGAGGTCCAAGAGTAAAACAGCATGCCCAGGGTCACACGATAATAGCCAAACCAGTTTAGATAAAAACAGATATTTGGAAGATGATTTCAGTGGAATGTACTACTGCTAATTGCAATTCTAGGAAGGAGGTATTTTCAGCTCCATGTGAGAGAAGGAGCTTCTTTTCAGGTTTATATGTACAAAGTGGTTTATAGGTTGTCTCTGTCCCCTTTCCCCGCTTAGAAGATGCTTCTCTAGGGCAGAGGCCATGTTTCTGGATCTTTGTCTCCCAACTTGGGATGCTTATGAATGTTATTTAATTATATGTTAACAACATTAATTTTTAATATTAACATTAATAAAATTAATAAATATTATTTAATTATACCAGATAAGACATTGAAGAACTGTCTGTTACTCCTCTCTGAAATATTCTTATATTAGCTTAGAGGAGCTCAGAAATTATTAACTCCAACCTACAGATGATTAAGAATATCTTCCATAACATTACTAATCATGGGATGGCTAGCTTCTGCTTGAAATGCTAGATATATCAAGCATATCTAGGTTAATGAGTTAATTTTTTTTCACGAGCAGACTATGATTTCATTTATACATGGAATTTCTAGATGGGAAACTTCCTCTAACAAAAAATCTTTGGTCTAGAGAGTTTCTGGAAGCAGTGAGACATTGTGATTTACCCAACGTTACACAGCTAAACCAAAGTCTTCATGCTCCTGAGACTGGCTTGCTTCTTGGTGAGTTAATGGGTCTTGTAAAAATCTGTATTTCTACACTGGTTTTCAGGAGATATAATACTTTCTTCAAAAGGAATGATTGTCATGGTAAGAATTTCTCTGCTCTACAGCAGATTAATATGAAACAGGAATTTTTTTGGCAAGAAGCTTCTTTGAACTTCTCTAATTATATTGCATAAGCATTGTCTTAGTTCCCCTCTCCCACTCACATTCTTCTTTCATGGATTTGCCCTCAAAACTTGTCATTGTTACAGAGCTAATACCAAAAAAATGCAAGTGTATATACCTTTAAGTTCCCACAAAAGTCCTCTGAAATCATTGTACTTCTCTCCCAAACCTTTCGCTTTCTCTGTCAGTTTGGATTGGCCTTTTTTGGAAAACTATTGGCTGAACTCCATCTATCTAGACTTTCTTGTACTCTTTTTTTATTTTGGTTTCTTTCCCTCTCTTCCTACTTTTTTGGCCATCTTATTTTTAACCTGAAAAATAATAGCCATAAAATGTTTCCATGTAATCTTTTTACGATAGCCACCCATACATTACATGACTGAAAATCAAAGTAAAGCATGACAAAAATTAAAATGATAAAATCTTTTTCTATGGTCTAAACATTTCATTATATGTATATATAGTTGTTTATGTATCTTCTATGATGCATAAACTTCTAAGATAAAAGAGCAAAGTCTAAATTATAAAACCATAAGAAATTAGAATGAGAAGGGATCTTAGAGGTCAGATAATCAAAGTCCTTCACTATAGCTAAAGTTACATGATTTATTCGGCCACATAGTTAATTCTAAAGCTAGAATTGTTATTCTGTCTCCAACTACTCTATGGACTAAAATTCGGGTCTCTTAAACTATTGTTCAGGACTATTTCTACTACATTTAAACATATAAAATTTTTTCCATGACACAATAGCCAGAGCCTTATTTGTCAAAAAATAATGCTGTATCCCTTAGTATTTCTACACAAATTAGGAATCAATTTAGTCTTGAGTTTAGAATTCTTGAGGTTTTGAAAGAGTTAATACAGTATTAGATGTCTTAATTTATAACTTTAGGCATTGCAACAACAATCAACAACTATCTTGATATTCACAAATTCTGAAGTGGACTAATAGAAAATATTATCTCTATGAATTATTATCTCTAAGAATTGCACATGTTTAAACTAATATTGGATTAAACTAATAAACTAAACTTGCTGTTTAGGGAAGGGGATTTGTGGGGAGGGAGGAAAAAATTTGGAGCACAAGGTGTGCAGGGGTGTATGTTAAAAACAATCCTTGCATTTTTTTTGAAAAAAAAAAACAGCTATTATAAAAAAAATAAAAACAACAATAATATTATCTCCTAGTGATTTTGTTTGGGTTGCTAGGTAGTGCAGTGTGTATAGAATGCTGGGCTTGGAATCAAGAAGAACTCTTCCTGAGTTCAAACCCAGGCTCAAAGACTAGCTGTGTGATTTCGGGGAAATCATTTCACCCTGTATGTCTTAGTTTCTCATCTTCTAAAGTGAACTGGAAAAGGAAAGAACAAACCACTTCAGTATCTTTGCTGAAAAAACTTCAAATGGCAATATGAATCAGAAATGATTCAACAATAAAATGATTTTGTTAATCTTCCCTGTATAGTTGAACTTTGACCTTCATAACAGAAAATTTATCAGAATTTCAGTGCTGTACAGGAATTCAGAGATTAACTCCAACCTACAGATGATTAAGAATACCTTCTGTAACATTACTAATCATGCGATGGCTAGCTTCTGCTTGAAAACCTTCCATGAGGAAATCTTGCTGGCTTTTTAATCATTTTCCCTCTTCCTTAAATCTTTACAAACTATCATCTTTTAGCAATGTCTTTAGAAGTTTGTGTGAAATACAAGTAAAGCTTGTTCTATTTTCTTTTTTGAAAATTGGGATATTTGTCTTTGTATAGTATTGAAGTATCTCTTTAATTCTTTAAGATCACCAGCAGGATGATTTTAGAGAGGCTTGGAGAGATTTAACTAAGTGAAGTAAATAGAATCAAGAGAACATTATACAAAGGAACAGCAAGTTCTGATGGACATGGCTCTTTTCAATAGCAAGGTGATTCAGGTCAATTCTAGTGGTCTTGTGATTAAGAGAGCCATCTACACTCAGAGAGAAGACTGTGGTGACTGAATGTAGATTACAAGATAGAACTTTAATTTTTTTTGTTGTTTGCTTGCATTTTGTTCTCTTTCTCATTTTTTCCTTTTTTGATCTGATTTTTCTTGTGTAGCCTGATAATTGTAGAAATATATATATATGTATATATATGAATTGCACGTGTTTAACATATATTGGATTAGTTGCCATCTAGGAGAGGAAATGGGGAGAAAATGGGGGAAGTTTGGAACTCAAGATTTTGCAAGGGTGAATGTTGAAAACTATCTATGTATACATTTTGAAAATAAAAAGTTTTAATAAAAATTCTTTAAGATCTTTCAAAGGCCATGGGTGAAAATTCAGTAACATCTGCCAGTTGTTTAGTTGCCTAACAAGTAGTTTTTGGGAATCTGGTGACATATTTTGCCTATCAGTGACCTTACTTGTCTTGGGTTTCCACTCCTTGCTAACAATTTTTTGTTCTGTATTTTTCAGATCAAAAGCCATTCTACTTAGAAAATAGAACAAACAAAAGAATTGAGTAGTTCAGCCTTTTTCACTGTTATCCTCATCCACAGTTAGCCTTCAGAGCCTTCTATTCCTGCTTTGATTCTTAACTTGTCCCCAAAATGCCGTTTTTAAAGTTTTTTTGTTGTTGTTGCTCATAGCATTCATCACCAGCTTCAACTTATTCACAATTTAGTGTTATTCACGCAATTCTTAGAAGAACACACTACATAACTTAACATGGAAATGAATTTTGCATGACTGCACACATGTATAACATAGGATAAATTGCTTACCTTATCAATAATGTGGGGGAAAGGTAGGGAGGAATAGAGAATAGAGAAACTCAGTTTCTTCCCCTAATGCAATTGGGGTCATGCAGCTAGTAAGTGTCAAGTTTCTAAGGCTACATTTGAACTCAATTCTTCCTGACTCCAAGGCTAGTGCTCTATGCACTGTACCATCTAGACATCCCTGGAACTCAAAATTTGAAAGAAAAAAAAAGAATTTAAAAATTGTTTTTACATGTCATGGGGGAAAAAAATAAAATAATTTTTTAAAAGAAGACCAAGCTACTCTTTCATATTTTATCTTCAGTTACTTTCCTTTGCTTATTGTGTCTTATTTAAATGCCTATTTATAATATGAAGCTGTTGATGACTTCTTTAGGTAGTTCCCCATTTTTCCTGTTATTAGAACAATTTCTATTTATGTGTTTGAAACTTAATTTTTGAAAATTTATCATCCCTCTTGCGTCTACTTCCCCCACAAAGTACTAGGTCATTGGATCCTTGTTCAGCTTTCTTCTAAACTATGAAATTTCTGCTTCAGCAACCAACTTCTTGTTGGTTGGAGTTAGACCAAAAAGAACAGTTCTCTTGTTGCTTCTTCCACCTTTTGAAGGATGAATTCTCATTAAGGCAACTCACAAATCTCTCTGCCATTGTTAAAAGAGTATTCTCTTTTTAGTACCTTCATACAACTTCTCCTTAAATCTAAGTAGCTATTTAACCTGAGTTGTCATTTTCCTTGGTGATTTTGAAGAAACCTTTTTTAGTAGAGAATCATGGGATGTTTATTAGAGATGAAAGGAAATTTACAAGATTGTCCAATCTAATTCCCTTTACACATGAGAAAATAGGAACCCAGAGTGGTGAAGGAACTTGTCCAAGGTTATATAAAGAAGACCTATGTTCTAATCCTTCCTCATAGTAGTCGTAGAAATCTGTAGCCAGACCCCTTGATTTTTCTTGGTTTCAGTTCAGTCATCTGAAAAAACAGATAGTAATAGCATTTACCTCAGAGGATTGATGTGTGGATCAAATAGGGTAATATGTAAAATACTTTGCAAACATTAAAGCACTGTATATAGACCAGCTCTGAAAAGTGGTGTGGTGTGATAGTAGTAGGAGCAGCAGCAGCGGTAATGGTAGTAGTAAGTGGCACAGGGGATTCAAATCCAAGCCTTCTGTCATAGCACAGGCCCTTTATCCCACCCGAAGGACATCAGAAGCTAAGTCTGGATGGTCATCTATTGCTAAGACTGGGGCAGGGAGCCTTTAAGTTTGTATCATTTGGGGAGTTTTTTGTTTGTTTTTTGTAGCAGAAATAATCTACAGAGCTGGAGTTCTTAACCCGAGGTCTCTGAACTAGGTTAAAAAAAATAAACGCCAACCCTCATTTTGACAACTGTATCTCAATGTGACTGTCTTCCTTTGCAACCCTATATATTTTATGCATTTGCAAACATTATTCTGAAAAGGAGAAGCCTGCCAATGGAGCTCAGGACACCAAAAAGGGTAAGAAGACTGTTAAAACATACAGAGAAATCACACCCCAAAGTCTGCCCTAATAATCAAATTGACAGACGGGAGGTTTGGGGCTGGGGTTTAGAGGGGAATCGCGCCTAAGCGTTTGAGAAGGTATTTTTAACAATGCAGTGTTAAAAAAAAAAAAAAAAAAAAAAAAAAAAAAGTCCAGCTTCCCAGAATAGTTACATGAGGCATGGTAGTTTCCAAGCAAACGAAAATGAAAGTATTAGAAAACCCCTCTTCTAACCTGGAGCAGAGCTTTTTGCCCAGAGACCAGTGACGCGCTGCTCTCATTCTCCGTGTTTATTGGCAAAGCCACGCGCTATATAAAAAGGCGAAGGCGTACTCGCACTCTACCCTAGAAGACCAGAAAGAGAGCTGAGAGTCTCTGCCCTCGGTCATGGCGAACTTCTTGCTAATTGCCCTTTTGGGGCAATTGTGCTTCCTTCCCTACCTGGAGGCTATCACAAGTGAGTTCCAATCTCGTTTCCCCTTTTCCCAGCCCCACAGTGGGTTCCTGAGCCTGACAGTCGCCTGGATTTAGCCCATCTCCCCACCCCACTCCGTCCCACTCCGTCCCATTCCTCCTCAGCTGGACGGAAGAAGTCTTGCGGATTGGGGTCCAGGGCAGCGGGACCCTCCGGGGTATCCGGGAGCCAGAGCTGTCGGCTTCCCTTCCGGGCAGGGCGAGCTTAGCTCCAGCTGGGAGCCACTGAGGACGTGAGTGGAGGTAGAGAGAGTCTCAGGAGAGTGATGGGTAGGGAAAGGGGAAGGGCGCAATGGGGACTGGGGGTTTCGGGATCCTAGTCAGCCCAGGGAAGGAGGGTGCGCAAGGTGCTTCTTTCCTTTAACTTCTCCGGATCAGTGGCTTTTTTCCGGGGTTGTGGAGATTTTGGTTATCTTTAATGCCCGGGTGAGGTAGCCCTGGCAGGCATGTAAGTGCAGTTGTGGAGGGGTGGCAGTCTTTCAGTCGACGGGGAGAAGGAGTTGGGGAGAGACGGGCGGTCCAGAGGTGTGATGGAAAGCACTTCGAAAGCAAACTCGCCAGAACTTGTCTTCTGCTTCAAGACAGGATCTCGATCGCGCGGTCTCTCTGCTTCCTCCTCGAATCTAGAGCAGCTGCTAACCTTCCGTACCTTAAGATCTAAACTGTCCCACATCTATGTGTAGGTGTGTGGTCTCTCTGTCTCTCTCTCTCTGTCTTTCTCTCTCTCTCTCTCTCTCTCTTTCACACACACATCATGTTCACTCAAGCCCACTTGATGCCATCCTCCTGTCCTCTTCAGAAAGTGTCCCCTTTTTAGTCTGTTTTTAGCCTTTATTTCTCTTATCTGTTGCCTATAAACACACAGGTGTTTTCCCACACCTTAAAAAACAACCCCGCGCAGATCTTCCCATCCTCCCCTTTATTTCTCAACAAAACTTATAGGAAAAGCTTTACTTTTCCTATAGCCAACTCCACTTCTTCCCCCTCTCTCCTGACATCTAGTTTCCAATACTAATGCCTTTTCTCAATCTCACTGGCTTCTCTGTAACATTTGACCTCCTGGGTACTTTCTCCTTTGTTGCTATTCTCTTGGTTCTTCTCGGTCTTCTTTGTTGACTCATAGTTCCTCTCAGGATCATTAGCTGGGTGTACTTCAAGGCTGGGTGCTGGGTTCTCTCCTTATTCTCTTTATGCTTTCTCATTTGGGGAGACCATCAACTCTCATGAGTTTAGATTACCCTTTCAGAACAAACGATCCCAGATTATCCAGCCCTAGTCTCTGTCAGAAGCTCCAGTCCCTCATCACCAACTGCCAGCTGAGTATTTCCACCTGGATGTCCCTTAGACATCTCAAATTCACCTTGTCAAAAACTATGCATTATCATCTCTCCATAATGCTGTCCTCTTTTCCAAATTGCCCTTTTATATTATCCTTCTAGTCACCCATGTTTTAATTGTTGTTGTCAACCCAGACTCTTCTTTCTCACTCAGCTTTCATGTTAAATCATTTGTCAAATTTTATCACTTCTATCTCCATAAAATCTCTGGAATAGGTCCCAGCCTCCGCACCCACATAGCCACCATTCTGATTTGGGAACTTTTCACCTCTCTTTTGGTTGCTGCATTAGCCTCTCCCCATTGAAATCCTTCCTCACCACCGCCCTTAAAGGGATTTTCCTAAAGTCTGATCATATGACATCCTCCCCCTCTCTTCCTGCTCAGTAAACTCCAAAGGCTCCAAATTGCCTCTGGAATTTAAAAAGTAAAAATAAAATAATAATGAAAAACATTCTGGAAGACATGGCATCTGACTTGGGTCTTGGAATGGATGATAGTAGTGAAGAAGTAAAGATTATCCTTGTGTAAATTTAGCATGAAAGAGCAAGATTTCACTTGTGACTGGTGTGTTGGTTCACCTCCTGCTCTTCAGAAATTGGAAAGTAGGAGCCTCTAAACTTCAGCTTAGCTGCCTTTTTCCCCAAAGATTCTTTCTGAGGAGGTTCACCATTTGTCAAGTTCATCAATAGGACCAGAAGGAGAAAACATGTTTGCTCTTTTCAAATGATCACTTGCTTTTCTCCCACATTTCTCCAGTTTATCCACCATATTGAGCTGGCTTTGTGATAAAGCATATAGAAATCAGGGGAAAGTTTTACAATCATGGGCTGAAAATTGATAAACAGAAGTGTTGGTAGAAATATGTTGTGGAATAAATAACTTAGCAGGAATTAAATTGATGCCATAATATTTTACTTATTAACTTAGAAATGGGAGTTGGCTGGGCTTTGCTACCTTCTGCTGAATTCTGATGTTTCATTTTCAATCTTTTTGTCCTTGTTCTTTTATTTACATTGCTGTAATTTTATTTATTGTTTTATTGGTTCTACTGGTTTCATTTTTCATCAGTTCATGTCTTTTCAAGCCTCTCTGTCTATATTTATCATATCCATCATTTCTTTCAGCACAGTAATATTACCAATTACATTCAATTACCACAATTCGCTTAGCCATTCTCCTTTGAATGGGTGCCTCTTATGACTCCAGTTGTTTTTCAAGCTTTCTGAACCCCACTCAATTGAGGAGAAATTAAAAACTAAAATCCTGTCTGTGATGGAACAGCTCCTGAAGCTACCTCCATTTTTTGTTAGCGAGAGAAAATGATAAATATCAGTATCTTAGTGGAAGTCTATGGGAGGTCTCTGTTATTGGATAGAAAGGTTTAAGAGTTGCTTTTCTTGGATTTGTGGAGGAATTTTCCATATTGGGGAATTCCTGGGATCTATTAATTCACAGTTCTCCTTAAAAAGGAAGAAAAAGAGTTAGATCAGAATCAAAATAATGTAGAACTTTTTAAAATTAGGAAACAAATTTGCCCCTTAGTCAAGCAACTTTTTTCCTCTTCATTTTAAACATTTTAAAGTAAACATTTAAAACTATTTATCTGGACTAGTCAAAACATAGTCTACTCCCTGAAAATAAAATTTCTTTGAAAGAAGAAACATATATAGAGAGCCATTCACTGAAAGTACATCATCAAGATAGATGTGACATATATATATATAAAGAATGCTGTAAAAATTACTTTCAGTTCAATTAAAAACAAAAGTTTGATTCATTTTATCATAATGTTTTATAATAATACTTATTAACTGATACTGTATTCTCTTATATTACTCCTGTATAGATTGGCTAATGTCTTTTTAAAATCAAGGTACCTACAGTTTGCAAATTAACTGGCAAAACAAGAAATAACATTCAGGAATTCATGCCACATTCTTAAATTAAGCAGTCAAAATGATTTTTTAATGTGATATTTTGGCTGGAATGTAATTATTTACTTAATTTTGTTTTGAGGGTCACTGTTAAGAAAAAAAAACCCAGATAATTCCTTTCTTTCTCTACCTGTATCCTAAATATTTAGAAAAAACTTTTCACTTTAGGACCCAAATTGAAATTGTTTAAGCATTATATTCTCTTAGCTTTAGCCTAAACTGGCTAAAGCTGGATCAGATAGTTTTTCTTTCTTTTTGTTTGTTTCTATAATAATTAAGATGTTTATATTTATGAATTTATATTTTGCAAATATAAATAAATGATTCATTTTCTCATAGAATTTTCATTTATATAGCTCCTTAGAACCAATAAACAAGGATTCAGCAGTATCAAGTACTTGTTTATTTTCACATTTTTTTATTATTTCCACTTTAGAGATGAGGACATTGAACCTCATGTCAAATAATTTGTCCATGGTCACATAATGAATGTGACCAAGTACCCAGAGCTCTTTCCATTATACCACATTGCTTCAGAAAAACCAGGCACATTGTAGATGCTAAATAGATTTTTAAAAATTGATTTACATACATAGATGCTATATTTTAAAAAAAGGTAACGGCAGGATTGAGGTAGGGGAAAGCAGTAACAGTGGAACAGGTAGGGAAAGGTCTTAATTTTTAAGAGATGGTCATTAACATGAAATAGCCACTGTGGCTAATTTGCCAGTAGTATTAATTCTAGGACATGAACAATATAGAGATGAGACTTACTGGAACAGAGTGGGAGTGGAGCAGAATTTGGAAAATTCTTAAAGGACATGAAGAGTCCAAAATCATACAGAGGCTAAGGTAGATGTGTGGTTGGCACTAATTAGATTTAAAAGATCACCCTAAAAAATCTACTACTTCTCCTTCCTCATCCCCTTAGAATGTGAACTTCTTGAGGTCATACAGGACTTTTGTTTTGCTTTTCTCTGTATTCCCAGAGCTTAGCACAGTGCCTGTCATGTAATAAGTACTTAATGATTGCGTGCAATAAATGTAGAATTATTCCCCAAACAGGGTTTACTGGGGTATATATAGCTAAAGGAAAGAAGAAAGAAGCATTTTGTTAAGCACTTGCCTTGTGTGGGGAGACTTGCAAGTGAACTGGATTTAAGTTAGGGAGGGCCGGGCAGTCACCAGCTCTCCTGCTGAGCCATCTGGGTCCAGTTAGATCAAGACCACTGGAGATGACCCTGGCTGCAGTGGAGGCCATGGCCTTTTTAAGGTCTTTCCCAGGTCTCATAACTGTGCTAAGTACTTTATAGTCAGTATCTCATTGGATCCTCACAATTACCTTGGAAGCTGGGCACTATGGTTATCATCCATTGAACAGATGAGCAAATGTGGTCATGCGGAGGTGGTGACTTGTGCAGAATCCCACAGCTAGCAAATGTTGTGAGGCCACATTTAAACTCAGGTCTTCTATTGTCTTATTTCTTGCATCACCAACACTACTCCATTTTCAGTCTTCAAAGAACCTTTTAATTCCTTTGCTGTCTCTGGTCCTACTCCAACTTGGCTGTATCCTCTGTGCCTGTTCTCCCTCCTTGCATCCTTTCTTCTTGGAGGCCCTGCTTTTAACCCCAAAGCTCTGACCTCACCTTGGTTCTTATATGGACATGTCAGGGTCTGATTTAAAACTAAAATACAGTTGATTCTTAAGGCAGTCCTCTATGTGCAAAAAAGACTTGCTCATTATCACCCATGTACAATTTAAGGAAACTAGGAAAGGGAAAAGGGAAAGAATATGTAGGAGAGATGGAAAGAACTCAAAAGTGCTTGTAATCTCAGAAAAATAAGGGGTGCCTATTTTGTAGTGAGTCTGGGACATGAGAAGTCCTGACTGGAAGCAGCAAGTAATGATAGATGGAATGGGAAGCTATAAGTCAAACAGCTCAAACCAACCTCTGGGGCCTAAAGGAGAAAAGAAAAGATTGCCTAAGTGGCTAGCAGA
Organism: Antechinus flavipes; assembly: GCF_016432865.1. Taxonomy (NCBI): domain Eukaryota; kingdom Metazoa; phylum Chordata; class Mammalia; order Dasyuromorphia; family Dasyuridae; genus Antechinus; species Antechinus flavipes. Next base: position 278,023,574 of record NC_067399.1, read on the forward strand.
TCAAGGATTAAAACCTTTGGGGTACTTAAATTATGGTGTTACACTAAGAAAGGGAAACTAAGTGGCTCAGAACACATTAAGTCTAGAAATCAGCAAAACAATAAATCCCTGATTTATATAGTTAGCTGATTTCTAAGGTGTCGGTGCTCACACTGAAAATTTGACTATCAGCTCTCACAAGAGCAAGAGCTGACTTGAGGATATACCTGTCTCTATCTAAAAGACCTAAAAGTGTTTACCTCCCCATACTAGAGGTGAGGGTATTAGAAGAATGACCAAAGCCTTTATTGTTTGGGACTTAAGATCAATCATAGCAAGTCAAATAATCTATTTTTTGTTTTCCTTTCTCACGTTCCTCAGGTTCTCCCAAAGTTCAGGTTTATTCCCGTCACCCATTGGACAGTGACAAGACCAACTACATGAATTGTTTTGTGTCAGGATTTCACCCACCACAGATTAGCATTGAGCTTCTAAAGGATGGTCAAAAAATTGAAAATGTAGAGCAGTCCGATCTGTCCTTCAGCAACGATTGGACTTTCTATCAGCTTGTCTCTACACCTTTTGAGGGAAGCTCAAAAAGTGAATATATTTGCAGAGTGGCCCATTCAACCCTCAAAGAACCTAAAATAACTAAATGGGGTAAGTTCTAATTTTAGGTCTCATTTTCTCTGAATAGAATCATACCAGAAAACTTCATCAAATTCAAAGAATTATTAAAACCCTGAATGGTGACATCACGTGGTTTTTTTATATGTGTGTGTGTGTGTGTGTGTGTGTGTGATCCTGGCTGAGCTGCTCTAATGCCTGCCCCAAAGCATATTGGTTTTGTGAGTTGGCCAGTGGAGGAAAGATGAACAAGAACAAAGGGCAGCAGCACTTACAAATCTTAAGAACTATAGTTCAAAAAAAAAAAAAAAGAACTATAGTTCAGGGTAAATTAGTTTTCCCAGAGGGTAGAGCACTGGCTCTCAGGTCAGGAGGACTTGAGTTCAAATCAAGTCACCATATCCTTCAACCCCCCCCAAAAAAAAACCAGCATCTATGTTGCATATTACATTTTTAGTTTAAATTAAAAATTCTTACTTGCTGCTACCCTTTTATTTTATTTATAGGCCTGTGTTCCTTTGAAGTACAACTTCAATAGCTATTTTTTATTCTTTTAGGGGAATAGTTTTGAAGCGATTTTGCCATATTTTTAGATATGGTAGAAAATATATACATATGTAGGCTTCCTTGAATGAATGAAAAAGCTATTGCTACAATTTGACAATTTCACTGACAGCACAGCCTATCAGAGAAGTTTGTGTCTTTCCCAGATCCCAGATCATTGATATTCCTGTATATAAGATGATTTATCTGATTTAGCTTACAAAAAGTCTGCTTCTGCATTATTTCCCACATCTTCCATTCTTATCCCCAAGTGAAAAGATATAGCATCCTCTCTGAGCTACCTCCAAATGGAGTAGCATTGTTCTCTCAGTATTGCCTATGTTTGTCTTTGATTTCTTCAAATTAAAGCTTAATGGATTTTCTCATTTCTTTTACAGATCCAGAACAGAACTAATCTACATTATGAAGAGTTGATGAGTTTGAATATTTTAAGGTTTGTTTTTTCCCCTCTCATTTCAGTCTTTTTTTTTTTTTCCATGCAAGTTCACAGACTTCCCTGAAATCCATCCATAGACCTGAGGTTAAAAACCCATTATGAGAAGATAGTGGTTGAACTGAATTTTTAAGAGAAGGCCTCCTCCATGAGGTGAAGGGAGAGAATGTACACAAGCATGTGGGACAGCCAATGAAGAGGCACAGAGGTGGAAGTCAGTTAAGTGTATATTTCTCATTAGGATCCCAGGCTAGTTAAGAGTCAAATGATAACCCTGTAATCAATCACTTTATCCAGATAGTGACCTTATATGAGGTAGCAGCTAGGTGGCACAGTGGATATTGTGCTGGGCCTGGAATTAGAAAATATCGCTAGTTTTGTGATACTAGGCAGGTCAGTTTAACCTTTGTCTGCCTCAGTTTCCTCATCTGTAAGATAGAGATAACTGCACCTTCTTCTCTGAGTTTGAGGACCAAATGAGAAATTAATTTGTAAATGATTTTACAAATGCTAATTGCTAACTATCTTTATCATTAAATGCCAATTACTGCTCTGATGAGCTGGCTTTTTTAACCAACTTGAAATAGAAGCTAAGGTTAAGCAACTCTAGAGTAAGGACCAACAAGCCACCCAATTTGTAGTTCATAGGACTTGTCTGTTTGACTCCACTAGCTTCCTGTTGATTCTGGGATACAAGAGAAATATCTGTTCAGCTTTTAAAATTCTTAAAACCCCAGCATGCTCGTCATTCTAGCTAAACTGACCTTCTTTTCCATAATAGTTTTTATTATTCCAAATACATGCAAAGAGTTTTCAGCATTCACCTTTGCAAAACTTAGTTCCAAATTTCTCTGTCTTTCATCCCTACCTCCTCGCAAGAGCAAGCAATCCAATATAGGTTAAACATATGCAAGTCTTCTAAACGTAAAAATTGGCCTTCTTTTCTGCTCTTTCCTCCCATCTCCCACCTCTTTGCCTTCAGTACTAGCTGTCCCACTTGCCTGGAAAACATTCCCTCCTTACTTCTACCAGGAGGCTCTCTTCAAGATGCAGCTTCAATCATTCCAGCCTTTGAACTTTGGATGGGAAAAAAAATACATCTTTATTTAATTTTCCTTTGAAATCTTTGTTTTATGCATTTAAAAACTTTATTTTTAGAAGGTATCTGTAGATGTCATTAAACTGCCAAAGGGGTCCAGGACACAAAAAAAAGATTAAAAACTTTTCCTCCATGAAGCCTTTCCTGATCCCTCATCTGTTAGTATTGTCCTTTCCAACCTTCCTTGTATTTTATTATTTTGCATTTATTCACTTTGTATTTGTGTCACACATACATATATGTATATGTATGTGCATTGTCAATAGAAGACACTTTCAATTTGAACAAGTTAAGAATATTTTTTTTACCAAGAAAAATTAAAATCCTGCTCATTTAACTTTTACACAGGATCGGTTACTTTTCATGACATATTAATACTATAATTTTCAGGGATGGTTGTCTTTCTTTTGGTTTTCTAGAAATTTTTGGTTCATTTTTTTGTTTCTGCAAAGAAACTCGAGTGCAGAGATGTTTGACCAATTTTTTGATTACCTTAAATCAATGAACTCTGTCCTCTAATGAAGTATTCTAGAGAATCATAATGGGTAAAAGAAAAAAAAGGAGGTACTATTTTTATGTGTATATATATACATATTATATATATATATACACATGTAGCACCATATAAAGTGAATACATATATTTGTGTGTGTGAGTATGTGTGTTTTATTTGCATATAGATATGCTTATCTCCTTAAGTATAAACTCTTTAGACAGTTGTGCTTTGCAGTTGTATCCCTAGTATCTCTGGGCACTTAAAGCACCCAGTATATAGTAGGTACTTAATAAATGCTTGTTTGATGGAATAATTTATTTTTTTCTTCTTCCTTAGGCTTCAAGAAATCTAGTCTAACCTGAGAGGATTTAAAATCTACCAGAACTTTCATGATTTTACATTTAATTGTGATTCAGCTTTAACTATCTTTTAAATAGCTAAATGTAATTGGTAAATGCTAACACAGTTGGTCATTTTTCTTAGTTTCACTTTCTTTGCATATTTGCAGATAGATATGTTTATCTCCTTGAGTATATGCCTTTGTTATTCAATATCTAGACTAGATTTTGTAAGAAATATATAGCTTTGAGGGATGAAATGAATTTTGAAAATTCAATATTTGTTCCTTTTGTCAATTCTGTTATTGTTACTTATTTCTTCACAAAGAATGGCTAATTGCTTATATTATATTCAATAAACCTCTGAAACTGGCTGATAAACTTATCAGTGCTCATAATTTCAATTTCTGCACTGCTTCTGTTTAGAATTTTATCGGATAATTTGAATATAATTGCTGATTTGAATTGCCTGGGAGAATTTCCTGTACTGATGGAACCACATTTTTTAAAATAGTATTTTGGGCTTTTTTTTTTCACTTACATGTAAAGATAGTTTTCAACATTCATTTAAACATTTATTTAATATTTTTCCCAGTTTCATGTAAAACAATTTTAAAACATTTGTTTATAAAATCTTGATTTCCAGATTCTAGAAATCATAGATCCCCATCCACCCAAAAAAGCCCTCAAATCCCCAAGTAAAATAAAGTTTTTCAAAAAAGCATGCTTCAATCTATATTTAGACACAAGCAGTTCTTTCTTTGGGTATGGATAGCATTTTTCATCATAAGTCCTTCAAAGTAATTTTGGATCACAGTATTAATGAGGATAGCAAAGTCATTCACATCTGATCATCCCATAAACATTGCTACTACTTTGTAAATAGTATATTTCACTTTGTATGAGCTTATGAAGACTTTCCATGTTTTTCTGAGAGCATCCTGCTCATCATTTCCTATAGAATAGTATTCCATCATAACCACACACTACAATTTATTCAACCATTCCCCAATTGAAAATTGAAAAATCTTTACCTAAGAACTGCTATAAATATTTTTGTACACATAGATCCTTTTTCCTTTTTTTTTAAAGTTGCTTTTGGGATACATGCTTAGTAGTGGGTATTGTTAGGTCAAAGGTATATAATTTTTTAGCCCTTTGAACATAATTCCAAACTGCTCTACAGAATAGCTGAACCATCAACATTCATTTTTTATTGAGTTCCAAATTCCAAATTTTTCTCCCTCCCTCTTTCCCTTCTACCTCCCCAAGAGAACAAGCAATCTAATATCGATTATATATGTATAATCATGTTAAACATATGAAATTATATATGTCAAGAAAAAAAATTTTAGGTGGTCTTTATTCACACATTCAAAAGCTGACAAAGAATGGTTACATAAAAAACTACAGGTAGGAAGTCAACAAACATTTCCTCAAACAATAAACCAGCCCCAAGACACATTGTTTTAAAGATGATTACATTAGGAAATACTCTTGGATAAAGAACATAAGCCTACCTCAAGCAGCTTACGCTTTATTGGGGGAGGCAGAACAAATATATTTATAAAATCAAGATTCAGGACTGGCAGTATGGTATAGCAGATAGAAGAGCTGACTGGGAGTCAGAAGACTTGGTTAAGACCTGCCTGACACACAGTGACTAGATAATTAATTCCCTTTTTCAGACTCCAAGCAATATTCCAAGACATAGTTTCAGAATAACCATTTATCTTCATTGATGGAGGGAATATTTATTTCAATGCAGGGAATTCCCTACACTACTGAAATCATAAGTATAGATATCCCTTTTTTCCTGCCAAAAAGAATAATGTGTTCATATCAACATTTGCCAAAACTACCAAGACTAAGTTTTGATATTTAGTAGATATTCTTGGCTAGTTTACTTAAACAATAAAATTGAAAGTTTCCTTGCTAGGCAGTACAAATCCAACAAATCCTTCAGGAGCACAGCCTCCTGTTCCTAATTTGCTGAATAAAGCCACAGTGTTAGATGAATTAGAACTTTATCTTCTTGTGTCTTCTCTGGACCAAAAAATCTGTGAAGGAGAAAAATAGGGTACTATGTTGAAAAACTGCAACTCAATACCATTTAGCTGGTCTCCTGCCTTTTGTGTTATGGTTTTGAGGAAAATGGGGATCAGCCAGGCTTCTCAACCACTTTCTCCTACCTTGGAGCAGTAGGGGATGATAATACTATGTCCCACCTTAGGTAAATGGGTAGTATGGAGAAAAAATACTTCAACTAGTACCTCTTCTTCTGGAGCAAACTATGGTCACATCAACTGACTAACTGCCACGGAACTTGCAAGCTCCTCACCCCCTCCCATCCTTGTTCTTTTTTGGCCCTATAATTACGGAGTCTTTCCAACTCTTATTCTTTAGTGAACCATCAAAGCTCCAGCCTCTTGTTTTGCAGCCCTGACTGGGTCCAAAATGTAAGCTCATGCCTCATCAAGTAAAGAACAACTCAATGAAAAAACTTCATGGAGGTGAGGGCCCCTCTGGGATGGGTGATTAAATATTTTCCTAATACAGTTGCTTTCCCAATATGATGGTATATGATGCTATAAGAATTTAGGAAGATTTAATCTGTAACATTTTGAAATATTTACTGAGTTGGACATTTAGGAAGGTTTGAAGAAGTACATGAAAGTCCAGTTTTGATACTTCATCCTAGTATGAAGGTGAGGCTGGCTTTTCAAAAGTTGTATCAGTGAGATGTAAGGATTCCTGGGTCTTGGCCGGCTGGAAAGGCTTTGAGGAACTATGTAGTGGGTCTCTTTCAAGAATCTATCTAAGAGTGAAGAGAAGATCATCACTACAAGGTCGGCCACCAGGAGACCAATTTATCAGGTGAGAAATTTAATAGGGAAGGGGTGTAATTTGTATAGGTAGAAGTAATAAATTACCAAGTGATATCCACAGGAGGTCTTTCAACTTAGTGTTCAAAGGGAGGAGAGTAGAAAAACTAGCTTTAACTTAATGTAGGAGTTATTTATTAAATATTTTCTAGTATTTGGCCCTACATAAGTGCAACTGTGTAATTCAGAGAAAATAAAAAATCATTGTGGCTAAATTAAAAACAACAACAACAACAACAACAAAGTCTACAATAAGTAGATTGTGTCATCTAATTAAAGAGTATAAATATTCATCTAAAAAAATTCAAATTATAGAAGTCCCCATATTGTGGTAGAAATGAGATAAATACTATAGGGATTTAAAATATAATCACTTCAAGGTAGGATTAATTTGAGATTTGTTGGAAGAAGTGAGCCTCAAGTTAGGCCTTAAAGTGTAGAATTTGGGTTGGCAAAAAGGAGGAAAGAATGTTAGGCATAAAGGAAACATAAGAATAGTAAAATTGTATAGGAGTGAATGTCAGAAAAGGGAAACAGAGGGAGAAACAGAGGTAAGAATGAAAAGATAAAAGTAGTCTTGGTCACACAATATACACAAAGATAGTGCTTCTTTCCTAGAGACATTATTCAATGCAATAAGTATTTGTTAGCTGTTTATTTTATGAAGGGAACTGGCGATACAAAGTGAAAACCAATCCCTTTCCTCAGGTTTACGTTCTTTTCTTTTAACAGATAGTAGGTTACAGAGAGAAAGGCTGTATTAGTAATACAGATGGGAAATAGCTAACATTGGCTTCAAACTCATCTTAGGCCATGATTGGTTACATAGATAAGTTAGTTCCTTCCTAGAGATGCAAAATTTCTCAACACTTTTAAGCTATAAAGGGAAAAAACATAAATCTTTTTTTTGGGGGGGATGGGAGAGGAGGTAATGGGTATTGTATACACTTTTGTGACATATATATCCACATCTCTAACCATCTCAGAAGAGTTTAGTTTGATTATCTGAAGAGGAAAAGACTAAGTAGATGAAAAATTTCTATTATGTAATAGGATATTATTGTTTTCTAAGAAATGATGAGCAGACTGATATCAGAAACCCTGAAAAGACTTAACAATGAACAGATGCTGAGTGAAGTGAGCAGAACCAAAATAACATTGTGCAAAGCAATAGCAAGATTATGTGGTAATCAATTAATTATATTGGACTTGCATTTCCCAGCAATGCAATAATTTAAGGAAATTGATAGATTTGGGATAGAAAATACCATCTATATCCAGAGAGAATTATGGAGACTGAATTATAAATCAAAACATAGTATTTTCACTTTTTTTGTTTGCTTTTTCTTTCTTGTGGTTTTTTCCCTTTTGGTCTGATTTTTCTTTCATGACATGACAGTATGTTTAAAAAATTGTACATGGATGAGCTATATCAAATTGCTGTCTTGGGAATAAGCAGAGAGAAAAATTTAGAACACAAAATCTTACAAAATATGAATGTAAAAAACTTTTTATTTGAAAAAATAAAATACTATTGAGAAAAAAGAAGAAATTTTAAAAAGAAAAAGAAAAATTTACATTTCTCAGATTATGAAATTCAATTGAATGGACAACCATAGTGCTTGCCTATCAATATGTCTACCTGGGCAGACAGTACAAATGGACCAGAATTAAACAGGAGGAAAGCTGGATGGATTATCTTCAGGAGATTACTACTTTATATTACTATTATATTATATATTATATTACTACTTTAATGCTCCCAAGATTTCCTTGAAATAAAGGCCCATTGTTTATATATCAACACCCTCTTCTGTTTTAGCTTTGAAGGCAGCCAGATAAAAGACTAGGCCTGTGGTCAGGAGGACCTGAGTTTCAAATCTGACCTCATATACTTAGTAGCTATATGATCCTGGACAAAACACTTAATCTCACTTGCTTCAGTTTCCTCATCTGTAAAATGATTTAGAGAAGGAAATGGCAAAACATTGTATCTTTTCTAAAAACAAAAAACAAAAACCCAAATGGGATCACAAAGAGCCAGGCATATCTAAAAAAAGTGAGAACAACAACAAAATAGTTTTGAAACAGGAAACACCATAGTCTTCAAAGAAGTGAAAATGAATATCATAGAGAACAATGGAGAGGTGTAAGGAAGATGTAAGAAAGTTGCAACATATTAAATTTATTTTACCAGGGGATTTACTAGAAGAAAAGAAGATAAGCTGGTTACCTAGCAAGAGTAATGAATAACAGGTGGTCAGCCACAATGGTCTGTTGGGATCCTCACAATGTTAAAAGAGGAAGGCTTTCAGCCTGTTGGATAGACCATCTATGGCAAATTTATGGAAGGATATAGACAGCAGTTTGACAGAATGCAAAAGCATGTATTGGTTGTTATCTACATCATTGGACAGATCATCTAAATTGATGAGATCACATATTTACTTGATGACATGCATATATGTAAAATATCAGTCTAACTAATGAACACATGTAATTTGGTTGACATTAAATATTTGCATCTCATAAAGATAATAATAAATTTGCTTAGGATTTATTTCCAAATTTGTAATTTTTGTTACAAATAAACTTTAAGGAAATAGTTTAAAAAGAAAGGTAAAATTTGCAAATAAAAAACCCAAGGCCAACTCAATAAAGGACTAGTTTTTCATAAGCCTATAGAAAAAAAGCAGAAAATTTATTAGCCTTTGCAACCAAAAAAAATAAGTCTTATAATCTGAGGTAACATAATTTTTTAATTTGAAAAGCCAGTAGCTTTAAAAAATACCTTTTAGAAAAACAACCTCCAATAGCCATAGGACCAGCAACAGCCTAAGGGGGGAGAACTCAATCTTTTTTCCTGTCTTGTTTATTATAGAATTTTAACTTTTCTGTCTGGCAGATTCGACTCTGGGCACCAATTCCTTAGAACAAATTCTTAGTTAAGTAGCTAGGACCCTCAAGCTCCTCTGTCTTTAAATTCATTTATCTTGTCCAGGAGCAAGGGCCTCCCTGTCAAATACCTAATCCTAATTTATGATGATCGTTTCCTATACGTTCTGATTTTCATCTCTGAAATCCTGACTAGCTCTGGTTATTATGTAAGGTTTATTATTCCTTCAGCAACTACTAAAACCTGACTGTCCAAGTCATTTTGGAAGTAGCTAGGATAAAGAATCATAAATTCTCAAGGTAAGTGTGTGGGCATACATTTCTCAGTATACTTTGATTTCTTTGACCTTGGAAGACTTCCACTCACAGGTTGTTGTTTTGTGGTGGTGTTTTTTTCATGGCCTTGGGTGGTAGGAGGAGAGGGAAAGGGAGGCCCAGAAAGACAGAATGAGAGAGAAAGAGAAAGAAAGAGGAGGATGTGAAAGAAGAAAATGAGGAGAATCATGGAAGATAATTAAGAGATTAATAACGGGTGTTCAAGTATTCATCAGAGTAAGACTAGTACCTGCTGAGGCTGCAGATGGTACAGTTTGTTGAAGCTGGAGGCAGGAAGATCCGAGTTTACAGTCACTTCAAACACTTACTAGCTATCTGATTCTTGCAAATCACTTAAATTCCATCAGCCTCAATTTCCTCATATATATAATGGAGATAAAACAGCACCTACCTCCCAGGGTTGTTATGAGGATCAAATGAGATAATATATAAAACACTTTGCAAACCTTAAATAGAAACACTAGCTATTAAATCATTGGAACCATTTCTGATAATCAGAGATGCCTCCCCTCAGCTTACACCTGTTATTTTTTAAATGCAACAGAAAGAAGCAAAGAATGGCAGAAGAAACCCTATACATCAACTGGAACTTAAAATATGGGGCTTTTTTTCTGAGATATTTTGAACTTTTTCTTTTATTTTCCTTTTGAGGAGGTCTGATTGTTTCCTTTGATGATTTTGAATTTTGAATTAATTTTTAGTTTCCTTACTTTCAGAGTCTTTCCTATAATGTGATTTAGGAGGGTTTGATGATGTGTTTGGGGTTTGGCACCAAGTGATGGGAAGTTTAGGCACCAGATTTTGGGGTTTGGTCATGTGAAGAATTCACAATGCCATTCTGGTTGGCAAAAAGTAGGCTTATTTAGGAGAAGAGGTTTACAGAAAAAAAGAAAAGGATACAATAGACACCAGGAATGGTAAATAGGAAATAGAGTTGGAAGAGCTTATGGTTAGTGAGGAAGGGGGCTTTAACAATTAATGGAAAGGACAAGTTCTCTAGTGGAACTCACAAGTAACTAGGAGAAAGGAAATAAACAAAGGGGAAAAAATAATCCCTGCCCTCAAGGATTTTATATTCTAATGGAAGAGACATCACATATATGAATAGATAGATATATAAGAGGCCTTTAGAGTAGAGAGAAAATAATTTTGGAGGAAAAAGCTTTAGCAGCTGGGGATATAGGAGAAAGATCTCCTATAGAAGATATTTTAATTGTCTTTTTAAAATTTCATTTTTAAAAAATGAAGATACATTTTCTCTCCTCCCTTCCTACTAAAAAAGTAAGAAAAACAAAATCCCCTGCCACAAACCATATAGTCAATCAAAACAAATTCCCACTTGACCATTTTAAGAAATAACATGTCTGTCTGTACTCTTTAAGAGGTCCACTTTGAGATGAAATGGCAGGTAGTTTGTTTTTATTATGAATCCTCTGGAATCACGGTTGGTCATTATGTTGATGAGAGTTCTGAAGACTTCCAAAGTTGACTGTCTTGATACTTAACTATGTCTTGAAAGAAACCAGGGATATTAAGATTTGGCGATGGGAGAATTTCAAGTATGGAAGATAAAGGTATTGAGATGAGAGATGATGCTTACTGAACAGAAAATAGGCTTGCAAAGTCTTTGTTCAGACTTCTGCCCTCAATAATGATGCAAACTCAGGAAGAGAAAATAGAACAAAACCCCAAAGCAGAAACATGTTAGTAGACCAATTCAGAATTCAAGATGGAGTCTACTTTTAAGACAACTTTTCATAAAGAGCAAGACAATTCTGATTTATAGATGTCTACAAAAAGGGATGGTCCATTGTATCTCAAGCTCCTGCGTCACTGCTGTATTACAGAGGAAGAAGATCAGAGATAAATGGCTACTTAAAAACTACATGCTGACTAGCAGATCCATCCCAGAAAACAAGCCAGCAATGGAGTCACTCTGCACAAATTTTAATAATAGAATTTGTGGAGGAAGAATAAAGTGTAAGAAAGCTGGAAATGTAGTAAAAGTACAGTGATTTATGCCAAAAGATCTTATATTTGATCCTGAAAGTAATAGGAAACCAGGGGGGCTTATGTACTAGAGAGATGAGCTAGATGGAAGTTAGATTGAAGTAGAGAGAAAAGAGTCAATTAGAAGACTATTACCATAATCCAGACAAGAAATGGTAAGAGCTTGAATTAGAATTGGGAAGTTTTCATGAGTTGAAACTTTCCAGTGGGAAAAATATTCTCCTTTATTACAAATATCAGGGACCAAATTAAGAAGCTTCAGAACAGGTCCCATGGGATCTAGGAGAATCAATAGAAGCATGGACTAATTATATAATAGTATTTCAATAGACTGTATCAGATTGGCTTTTGAATGTGTCTGCTCTCTAAGAATAGAACTCTGTAATCACACAGGAGAGTTTGAAAAAGCTAGAGTTGTACTATGAGCTTGGCCAAAAGCTGTGATGGCATTTGCTAAGTTTAGCAATGCCATTCATCATGGAATGATTACCTTGTATAGTGTATGTTGATAGCCTACTCTTTTATTTTTAAATTTCCTTTTCATGAACTTGAACAAAGAAAATATATATATATAAGATGGTAAACTATTAAGTGGTTTAAGTTTTTAAGTGCATAATAAATGTAACATGGCAGTAACAAAAACTCTTTTAAATCCTCTAATGAATTTCATTCTCTTTTGTGATTTAAATTTTGAATTTAAACCCCAAAATCTCTCCTACACATTTCCATATATATGGAACACAAAAAATTTCTACATAAAACCATGAATCTTCATTTGACTACTTTTCCCCCCTCAATATTATTGTATTTTTCTAATTACATGTAAAGACAGTTCTAAACATTCATTTTTGTAAGATTTTATGTTCCAGTTCTTTTCTTCTTCCCTTAACTGAGATAGCAAGCAATTTGATGGAGGAAGACAGAGAACTAGAAATTGAGTGGATGGCTATCAGTTGAGAATGGCTGAATAAATTATGATATATGAATGTAATGGAATATTATTATTTTATAAGAAATGATGAGCAGGCTGACTTTAGAAAAGCCTGGAAAGACTCACATGAACTGATGCTGAGTGAATAGAACAAGTGAACAATGTACACAGCACAGCAAGATTATGTGATGATCAACTGTGATAGATTTAGCTTTTCTCAGTAATGCAGTAATCCAAGACAATTTCAGGTGCCTTGGGATGGAAAATGCCGTCCACATCCAGAGAAAAAACTATGGAGACTGAATGTAGATCAAACATAGTATCTTCACCTTTTTTGTTGTTGTTATTTGTTTGCTTGATTTTTTTCCCCATTTGATCTGATTTTTTTTTGTATAGCATAATTAGTATGGAAATATGTTTAAAAGAATTGTACACATTTAATCTACATAGGATTGTTTGCTATTTTGGAGAAGGGTAGGAAGGAAGAAAAATTTAGAACAAAAGGTTTTTCAAAGGTGTAGAAAACTATCTTTGTTTATATTTGGAAAAATAAAATACTATTAAAGTCATTTCACTGATTTACTAAGAAAAAAAGAAAAATACTGAGGATTTGGTTGGGACTTCTTTTCAGAGATGATCAGTGGATTCTTTCTATTTTTTTCCCTTTGGTTCTAAAAGATATAGGTTGGTATTGGTTTTTTGAAATAAGATTGTTTAGGCTTTTTAAAAAATTATACTTTTATGGTATCCAATGATTCTTAAATTATCTGTGCTTGATTTTTTTCCCCAGGCAAGTTTTATACACACACACACACACACACACACACACACACACACACACACCTTCATTTTCTTCTGTTTTCCCAAATTTTGGGTTTATTCTATATTTCCTATTATCTCCTGGAGCCACTGATTTCTATTTGGTCTACTCCACTGTTCTGAGAGTCCATTTCTTGGGTAAGGCTTGTACTAGTTTCTCTTTAAAGCTGATTGTTCACTTTACAATTTTTCTTCCAAAAGTTTCATTTCATTTTTCAAAAAATACCTTTCTTCAAGGTATTTATACAGACCTAATGGAAAATCCATTTTTCCCCTTTGAATTTCTGTTTGAAGTTATTAGAATTTTCTCCTACTTGAAGATTTCTATATTTATTTATTTATTTTATATTTTATTTTATTTTATAATAACTTTATATTGACAGAATCCATGCCAGGGTAATTTTTTTTACAACATTATCCCTTGCACTCGCTTTTGTTCTGATTTTTCCCCTCTCTCCCTCCACCCCCTCCCTCCCCTAGATGGCAAGCAGTCCTATATATGTTAGATATGTTGCAGTATATCCTAGATACAATATATGTTTGCAAAACCAAATAGTTCTCTTCTTGCACAGGGAGATTTGGATTCAGAAGGTAAAAATAACCCAGGAAGAAAAACAAAAATGCAAATAGTTCACATTCATTTCCCAGTGTTCTTTCTTTGGGTGTAGCTGCTTCTGTCCATCATTTATCAATTGAAACTCAGTTAGGTCTCTTTGTCAAAGAAATCCACTTCCATCAGAATACATCCTCATACAATATTGTTGTCGAAGTGTATAATGATCTCCTGGTTCTGCTCATTTCACTTAGCATCAGTTCATGTAAGTCTCTCCAAGCCTCTCTGTATTCATCCTGCTAGTCATTTCTTACAGAACAATAATATTCCATAACATTCATATACCACAATTTACCCAGCCATTCTCCAATTGATGGGCATCCATTCAATTTCCAGTTTCTAGCCACTACAAACCGGGCTGCTACAAACATTTTGGCATATACAGGTCCCTTTCCCTGCTTTAGTATCTCTTTGAGGCTGGATCAAAGGGTATGCACAGTTTGATAACTTTTTGGGCATAATTCCAGATTGCTCTCCAGAATGGTTGGATTCGTTCACAACTCCACCAACAATGCATCAGTGTCCCAGTTTTCCTGCATCCCCTCCAACATTCATCATTATTTTTTCCTGTCATCTTAGCCAATCTGACAGGTGTGTAGTGGTATCTCAGAGTTGTCTTAATTTGCATTTCTCTAATCAATAATGATTTGGAACACTCTTTCATATAAGTGGTAATAGTTTCAATTTCATCATCTGAAAATTGTCTGTTCATATCCTTTGACCATTTATCAATTGGAGAATGGCTTGATTTCTTATAAATTAGAGTCAGTTCTCTATATATTTTGGAAATGAAGCCTTTATCAGAACCTTTAACTGTGAAGATGTTTTCCCAGTTTGTTGCTTCCCTTCTAATCTTGTTTGCATTAGTTTTGTTTGTACAAAGACTTTTTTAATTTGATATAATCAAAATTTTCTATTTTGTGATCAGTAATGGTCTCTAGTTCATCTTTGGTCACAAATTTCTTTCTCCTCCACAAGTCTGAGAGAGAAACTATCCTATGTGATTTCTATATTTATAATATTTCTTCATAAGGTCAGTGTTGTTTCAATTAACTCAATTTTTTAGCTTTGGGGCTTAATGCCAGAAGCATAAAATCCTACCTGCTGTGTTTTTGGATGGGGGGTGGGGTTCCTGTTACAACTACTTTTGTTTATGTGGGTTTTTCCCTGTCTTTGATTTCTTTGAAAATATATACACAATGAAGAAAAAAAATGTACTGTCTGTTTTAAGACTTTCAGAAACAATTTAACTGATTTAATATCATTCTAAATCTAAACATTGCTAGCTTAGAGAAAGAAAAATATTCAAATTTACATAATTTCCACATGCCCTTAGATATCTTTCTAACAGAAGATCATTTCAGGTAACATATATAGGAATACTGACTGAGAAAAAGGTCACAGTATGTTAAAAATCATTTGGGCTAACATTCTACTCTTCTTATTAGGTCACTAATCACTTAATTTTCTTCTAAAATTACTCAAATCCTTTTTCTACCATTCCCCGGCAACGATTTAACAATACCCTAATCTTGTCAGAAAAAAGAAGCAATGATTTTAAGTATTGTTAAGTCTGTATTTATACAAGTTTGAACAATATGAAATTAGAGTTAATATAAATTATAAAATAATAGTAAGTCACAACGTCCAAAGTTAAATTAATATAATATGTGCAAGGTAGTCAAGAATTTTAACACACTATTATTGTTTTATCAGGTTATACTTGCCTACCTTTGAGTGTGAATGTGAATGAGACATGCTACTAAGTATCACATTAACAACAGTTGTGTTAGGTTTTTTTTTCCTTAAGAGTCTTTGAAGAAATGATTAGGATGACTTCTTCAGATGGAAACACTGCCAAAACAAAAAGAAGAGCTTATTCCTACATTAGAATAAAAATTTGAGGTAGATAAGTAGTAGAAACATAATCTGGTCTCCACTTACTCTGCCAGGCTTCTAACACCTTATGTTTAGCTACATTATCTTCCTGGCTATTTCTTGAACAATCTCCTAACTCTGGACATTTACATTTGCTCTTCTCCTTGCCTTGGTATGCCCTTTTTCCTTATCTCTGCTTCTTCTTCTTCTCCTTGGTTTTGCTGAGGCAATAGTGGTTAAGCGACTTGCCCAGGGTCACACAGTTAGAAAGTGTTAGGTGTCTGAGGTCGGATTTTAACTCAGGTCCTCCTGACTTAAGGGCTGTTGCTCTATCCTAACTGCATCTTATCTCTGCTCCTTGTTTCCCTTTAGCCCCTGATAAACATCCTACTTTTTATAGAAAATCTTTTCCAACCACCCTTCATTCTAATGCCATCTCTCTGTTGATAATTTCTAAATTATCTTGTATACTTTATGTATACATAGTTATATGTTGTCACCCTCATTATACTATCAGTTACTTGCGAATGGGGACTGTCTTTTGCCTTTCTGAATTCCCAATGCTTAATATAGTATCTGGAACATGGTAGGTATCTTAATATGTTAACTGATTGATGAGTGAACTAGTGACAATGATTGTCATAGTAACTTTAATATATCACAAGATGACAGAATGCCTGAATTGATAGTTCAGAATATTATAAAATATGCAGGCAAAATAAAACAAAATGGCACAGTTGCTTTTAGCTTTTTGTGGTCTACAAATAGACATAAAAAAGAAAAATAAGACTATGATAGAAATGGAGCAAGTTTTATCTGCATACATTTGAAGATTGCAAATAAAAAATATTACTTTTAGCAGAGCAGCCATTCAGACAAAAGCTTCTAATTTATGCAAGATAATAGGGGGAAAAGGAAATTCAGTAGACAGAGAAGAAACTTTTGATTCAAGCACTAGTTGGAAAAATCTAGGACAAATGAAAATGTAACAACTAAGTATCCTGATTTTTAAAAATAATATAATATTTTATTTTTCCTAATTACATGTAAAAACAATTTTAACATTATTAAAAAAAACTTTTAAATTCCAAATTCACCCCCTCTGTCTTCATTAAGAATGCAAGCAATTTGATAATGTTCATTTATACATGTGCAGCCATACAAAACATATTTCCATATTAGTCATGTTGTAAAAGAAAACACAGACCAAAAAGCCCCAAAAACAAAAAAGAAAGTTTGGAAAAAGTGTGCTTCAAATTGTATTTAGACTCTAGTAGTTCTTTCTCTGAAGAAGGAATAGCATTTGTCACCATAAATCCTTCAGATTTGTCTTACACCATTGTATTACTAAGAACACAATTGTTCACAATTGATCACTGTATAATAAAGCTGTTACTATATAAAATGTTCTCCTTGTTCTGAACATTTCACTTTGTCACTCCATGCAAGTTTTCCCACATTTTTCTGAGAGCATCCTGCTCATCATTTCTTAAAGAACAATAGCATTCTAACACAATAATATACCATGACTTGCTCATCCACTCTCTAATTGATGGGCCTCCCCTCAATTTCTAATTCTTTGCTACCACTAAAAGCGCTGCTACCATAATTTGTGTTATGTGTGTGTGTGTGTGTGTGTGTGTGTGTTTCTCTCATTTTATTTTGCTTTTAAGAAAATAGATTAATTTAAATCAAAGATGAATGACAATTGTCCTTTGCAGCTGTTTTGAACACCTTTCTTCAATATTTCAAGAATATCAGACTCAGTTGTACAGATTCAACTCACAACTCCTCCACAACTTGGTAGGATCTCTGAGAGTGATTTAGTTTAGTTAAAAAGTTTGTCACTGGCCACATTTTTTCAATGGACTTCTGGGTTTGTCAGACTATATCAATGTATCCTGTACTTTCTAGCTCAGTAAGACTTGTCAAAACTTATGTTTTATTGGCTGAGACTTTCAATTTCTTGATGACTCATGGAATCATTAGCTTTCATCTGTTCAATTCTAATTTTTAAGAAATTATTTTTTTAGTAAGCTTTTATATCTCCTTTTTCATTTGGCTAATTATGCTTTTAAAGATGTCCTTCTCTTACAGATTTTTGTGCTTTTAACCATTTGTCTTTGTTATTTTCTTATGTGTATATTTCTCTCTGTGTGTGTTTTCTTTACCAAACTGTTACTTTTTTCATTGTTTTCTTGCATTCAGTGATCATTTCATTTCCCAATTTTTTGTCTACCTTTCTTATTTGTTTTTAATTTTTTTTTGATCTCTTCTAGAAATTCTTTCTTGGGTCTAAGACCAATTCACATTTTTCTTTAAAGTTTTGGATTCAACAGTTTTGACTTTGGTGCCTTCTTCTGAGTTTGTGTTTGATCTTCCCTGTTACCATATTAACTTTTTATGGTCATGGTTTTTTTTTTTTTGTTCTTTGCTCATTTTTCTAGCCTATTTCTAGACTTTTAATTTGATGTTAAATTTGGGCTGTGCTCCTATGGTAAAGGGGACACTGTCCCAAGTTTTAGATTTTTTTGTAGTTGTTTTCAGAGATAGTTCTAAGGGTCTGTAACTTTTCAGTTCTTCTAAGATAATATGATCTAAGGAGAAGTTTATTTATTTTTAAAGCACCCTTTTCTGCTCTGGACTTGTGACCAGTTTCCCTACTTCTCTTCAACTGAAAGCTCGGTGGCTAATGCCCCTCTGTACCTTGGCCTGAGACTTGGGACCATGACCTAAATCTGCAGGTAAAAAATATCATGTACTCAGTGCCAGCAAAGGAATCCCTGTAATAACCTTCTGACCAATTGCCTGACACCCTTACTATTTGTAATCTGAAAATTGTGCTGCTATGACTGATTCAGTCTTATTCAGGCTTATTCCTGGTTTACTGGGGTAAAGTGCTTAAACTATGTTTCACACTCATTCTGGTATGAAAAACCTTTTCTGCCAATCTTCTTATTTGTCTTGAGCTGGAAAATTGTTTTACCCTATTTTTTCACGGGTTCTACTGCTACAGATTTTATTTTTTTGGAATCATTATTTGGAGTTGTTTGAAGAGGATTTAAGGAAGAGCTCAGATGAGTTTCCACCTTATCTCTGTAATCTTGGCTCTTTATCCTAAATATCCTGATATTTAAGAAAACAATCAAAGAAGACAAAAATATTAATAAACACATTTTAATGTGTTTGAAATGGGCTTATTCTAGAAAAGGATGCCTTCATGAACTTGAACTTATGTTAAAAAAAAAAAAACAAACCAAACTCAACCTGAATTTAAAGTATTTAAAAATGAAGTACTTTATACTTGTACTGAAAGGGATTGGTTCTAGATCATGTAACCTATAATGGAAAAACTTCAGAAACAAAATTAACTGATGGTAAATGGTATCATCCAGCAATTGTGATAACAAAAAAGGAAACACAAATTATATATACACAACTGGACCCAAAGGAATTAACCTGAACTAGTACAGCATAACAAGAATTGTCTATTACTCAGCCTATGGTTTTCTGTATTGAATATTTGCAATAAATAAAGTCTCCATTCCTAAGGCAGGGGAGAGAGTTTTAATCTCTCAATTTAAGCACATAATTCAAGGCATCTCAAAAGCACCTGCCTTTTTTAGTACCTAATGGAGAAAATAACTGAAGACATGAATTACACAGAAGCACTGATAATCCCCTGTACTGGCTATCACATTTTCAAATAGTTTTGCAATTTGGGTTACCCACTTTTTGAACTCGAAACTTATAAGAATCTCCTTTTTAGATGAGTGGATATAAGGGGGCAAACTATCCTTCTGACTATGCCAAACGTAAGGGGCCAGATCTGTTTTACCCTAATGCCAAAGGTAGGAAGAAATACCCACTGAGAGAATACTGAGATACCAAAGAAAGAGAGGCACATACCAACTTGGTTAATAATAGGTTTTAATAGGGTTAATTAAATTAATTGAGTTGTTTAAAAGAGTTTGCTCACAAAAAGCCAGTTTTCCTTGGTGGCCCCAGGACAAAGCCACATCATGGATCCCCATACCAATCCCACTCCAGATCAGGTATTATTTAAATAAATAAATAAATAAATAAGGCATAGTGCCAGGATGGCTCAGGGTTATGATTAAAAAATTTATGGTTCAGATTCACACCTACAATGACATACTTAAGAAAATGATGGATGTTTTATTGATTTATAAAAAAGGCAAATGCATAGGCAATTCGCAGTAACAGCAACAATAGCTAATAAGCCCTAATACTGACATAATTAGAACAATACTAATATAAACGTAAAAAGTAGTAGAAAACATCATCAATTCAGGGGAGCACCAACTCCTGAGTCTCAACTGGGAGGTTCTGGATTTCAGGTCTCAAGATTCCCAATGGGAAAGTTCCAGGTAGAAAATTTTCACCATGGGTGAGATTCCCAAGCTAGTACAGTATCTGGTCATTTAAATATTAAATATTTGCAGGAACTTGGCTAAGTTTCTGCAAAACATTTGAGGGGAACAATTGGGAGGTCGGGCAACCTCCTAATTTACAATATTTTCTGGCTTACAGCCCACCTTACTGTTCCTCAGTTCTCAGGATTTAATCTGATTGGCATTCAAATATGTTTCTTTAGAGGGGCAGATATTTTCTTTAGGCATGGGAGTCACCTAGAAGATACATCAGTTTACATGTTGGGCCTGTGCAGAGACATGGAAGAACTTCTAAAGCATATTAACCACTCATTTGGCCTTAAATTCTTACATATAGATATTATAGGTCATTGAAACTTTAGGGATAAATTTAGTATATATTTTTTTCATTCAGAGGAACATATAACAATTGCATATATGTAATATGACAAGAACAATAGCAAAAACTAATAAAGGGTTAGCTAATGCAGAAAAATATCTTTGTGCAGAAGGAGATTTAAACAAAAAGGCATACCAATGGTGATTAGTATCAGATATTACTAAATGAGAGGCCTCCATTAATTTTCTAGCAATTATATGAATTTGATATTCATTAAGAACTCTTTGATTAATCCAAAAATTGCCATAATTTGTGAGAAATCAAAATAGAGATCAAAGGTTCTAGATTCAAATATACATAGGGTAGAGGCAATGGTTTGGGTACCCAAGACAATAACATTATCCATTGTGTCAGGGGAAAAATAGAAATCATCACCCTGCCAGTGGAGAAAATGTATGTTCTATATACAACTAGCAAAAGGGGCAATTTGCCCTACAGAATTTAACTTGCTTTGATCATTGAACACTAAACAAATATCCTGGACATATTTCACATAAAATAGAAAAATTAGATACTGGATATAGAGTAAGATCACAGAGACTAAAGGAATGGTTTAGCAGACAGGGCTCCATCTGCTGCATAACCATTTAGCAGACAAGTCCGTAATCAAAAGTTGGGCAATCAACTAAAGCATGAGTAACATTTAAATCTACATAGCATCCATTAATTTGAGACAGAGCAAAAGTTAAAAAAACACAAAGGGAATAATGATGGAAGGTGTACACATCACTAAAGCAGATCTGATTTCATAATGTGTTATCATGCTTATGCATGAAACACTATCACACTTAGAATCTTTTACTTCCTCAATCACTCAATGTCCTGTGGCATATGATCTTAAAACACCTTACACCATAACCATACACCATATGCCTTGTGTTAACATCCTCTGTGCATTTTCTTTTTGTATTGGACTATACATATTTTGTAGGGAGCACTGTGTCCAACTGAACAATAAGGACATGTTAATATCAAGTTGAAGACTGGCTAGTGTGGAGGCAGTAAAGATTTGTAAGCACTGTTCATGGTAATCAAGAATGCACTGGTGTGGCAGGATTGTTGTGGGCAGCCATCTTGCATTTATGGCCAAAGGTTGAACCACATGCCACCAGCACTGCACAGTTTGCTAGACAGGATCTCAAGGTCCACCAAACTCACTATGCCCAAACCAGTTTCTGTCCCACTAACGAGGGTGGGCCTCTCTTTCTGTTAAAGGATTGAAGGAGAGAAAAACTAATAAATGTAATATGTATTTCGGCATATTTTGAGTTGCATCAACACAACTTTTGGGTACTCTCACTATAGAGATAACATATCACCAGAGCATTAGTGCAGATTAGAAAGAGGCCTGGGGAAATTCTATTTATAAGTATTTCCTGTGTACTGTTATTTATGATCCATTGTGAACAATTCTGGAGAACAATCAGAATGATGTTTTGTTGTCCAGATGGAAATGAAAAAGGGAAGGGTTTTGTACAATGTGAAATGTTAACCATAGTTTTGCATGGTCAGATTTATAGGAAATTGACTTTGAAGTCCTGTTTGTATGGGGAGTACTGTTTTCCATATTATGGCCTCCTTGATAGATACAGTCCAATTAGCTATATTACAAACATTATTTGGAGGTCAATTGTAAGTATCTTATTGCTGGCCTTGTGCAACACCTCTTCATCTTAATTGTATATAGTTATGAGCTGCAAGCAGCTGTACCTCCTGGGGACTAGGAATAGTTAATTTAAGCAGTCACCAACATTCGCAGTCCTGCAAAACACTTTATTCACATAGAAAGACATGTATTAATGGGACAACATATAAAAGCGTAACAGATTAATACAATGTTATTTTTTCCCTCAGCCACAATTTCCGTGATTTTTGGTCTATCAGTAGGTTTACTCCTGACTCACACTTTGGAACTGACTTTCATATCAATGGAACCAAAGCTTCTGGTCCTTGATTCAGAAGACTCAGGCCTTAGCCCATTCAGTATTCAAACAAGGGATGATAACTAACGGTGCAATTCTTTTCCCTTCAACAGAAAAAGCCTTATCCTTAAGGCTTAGGACCTAAATTTTGTAACAATTTTAGGGATGAATACAATCCATGGGAAACCCCTTCAGAATCAAGTGTGTCCAGTTTATTGTTAACTCTTGCTCAGTACTACTTTGGGAAGTAGATGGTAGTGGTGACCAGAGTTTCCCACACTCTTGCTAATAGGGACAGTCTAAGTTGAACCAAACATAACATATGGCTATGTGTGTTAGCTTTTAAATTGTGTTTAGGGCTAGATTGACTAGGTACGTTAGCTCTCCATTCTTGGCTTCTGGATCTCTATTCCTAGGTCTGAGAGTCAGCTAGTTGGAAATACAAAGCTGCCCCTTATAATCTAGATTTTCTGTTGCGTCCTCAGCATTTCTTACAGAGAGCTTAGAAAGAGGGACTTACTACAACTATTCCCTTCCCACAGAAACAGAAATCTGACAGATCTCTCAACAGTTCTTCCAAGGCTTCACTGAATGTCAACATAAAAGACATGGGTAAGATGATCAATTACTCCACTCCCACCAACAAGGCAAACATAGAGGATGTCACTAAGGAGCTGCACTGCCAACTGTGCCATGAGTGGTTCACTAAGCCTGTCATGCTGACCTGTAGCCATAACTTCTGTAAAGCGTGCATTGAGAAATCATGGCGGCATCATCAGAAAACAGTGTGTCCCGAGTGTCTCATACCATGCCAGAGCAAGAACTTTATTCCCAACACAGTGCTAGAGAGGCTGGTGTTGAGACTCAAAGATATGCCTTTGACCCAAGCTCAGCCTCAGTGCCCGGAACATGGTGAGAACCTGAAGTTGTTTAACAAGCAAGAAGGGAAGCTGGCTTGCTTCCAGTGTAAGGATATTCGACATTCCCAAGAATTTATGCAGATAACCGAAGCTGTTGAGATCTACACGGTAGGTAAGCCCCACACCATGAACTACCCCTAGAGAAAAACTGACGGACATATTATAATGGGACCTGACGCATTCCCTTCCCCTCCTCCTCTGACCCTGAGTTTTATAGGATTAATCCAAACAAGCACTAAACTGCCAAGTGCTCAAAAAATACAAACCATTATAAAAGCTCTCCTCCTTGGCTCTACTCATGCCAATGTAGCGGCTCGGGTATATTCCCACTAGTGAGAAGCAGGCATTTATTCATTACCATTATTCCTGCTACTCTCCCCAGAATTCAAGGAAGGAGTAAGACCTATTTGTGAGGATGGGAGTAGGGGTGCAGTAAGGAACCATTACACTAAAAAACTTCCCTCTTTGCTGCTTTTTTCACTTATTCCTAATTTTATGAAAGGCCTATGGTTGGTAATTTTATACACTGTATTGGGCATTAAGGTGATATTCTCCTGTAGCCCCCTTTTCTCTCAAACTTGTTGGAGAATAACCTCATCTGTTGCTCCCAGGGAAAGCTGACCACCAAACAAACTCAGGTGGAAGCAAGCCTAAAGGAATTGCAGAGATTAAAAAGCGTGCAAGAGGAGGCAATCTGTGCTCATAAGGTAAGGCACTGTGTGATGGGATAAGACCTGGACATATCATCCTAGATTGCATAGGATAGTGTTAATGTTAGTAGGAAAGTTAGGGCATTGTATATCTTCCTTCCACTTAGATCAACCTAAGGGCTAGATGAGAGGATTGGGAAATTGAGATGGACTGGAAACTAGAGTATAAGTAGAGGAGTCTCTTAAGACTAAGATTAGAGTAAGATTCCCTGATAGCTTTTGGACAACATCAAAGAATTGGATCTTTCACTTGATATGATTACTGCTATGATTATTTGGATATATGGATTTATTAGGTATATTGGATATATTCTCTAAATATTCTTTTATTTATAGTGAAAAATTCCTTCCTTCCCTCTGGTACAATTTTCAAGCTATGGCTTGAATCCCTGTGGTTCTTCTTTCAGCAATTGAACTAAATTTTACTTGGGCCTTACTATGAGCAAACAGATGCCCATGTAAAGGAAAGGAAACAAAGATGAATAATAGATGATATCTTCAAGGAGCTTGCAATGTAATCACAGACACTTTGATTTGCACAGCATTTTTCTTACAATAATCTTAGAGATACTATGAGTATTCTTATTATCTACATTATTTTTGTTGCTTTTACATTATTTCAGTTATGTCTGACTCATGACCCCATTTGGGGTTTATTTATTAATAAAGATACTGGAAGAGTTTGCCATTTCCTTCTCTAATTCATTTTACGAATGAGGAAACTGAGGCAAACAGGGTCAAATGACTTGCCCAGGATCACATAGTTAATAAGTGTTTGAGGCCAGATTTGAACTTTGGAAGGAGTCTTTTTGACTCTAGACTGCACACTGTTATCCACTGTACCACTAAGCTGTTCATTCTATATCATACTACACTATTAATACAAATGCCAAAATCACTAGACTATAAAGTAGAATGTGATAAGAGCTATAGGAGAGATACAAAGTGCTGCACTTGCTGGCTTCTCCCTCTTCTTTTTGTATCCCCAAACTTCTCCAAAGAGAGACAGTCCAGTTTGCCTGTGCTACACTCTCCAACCCTGCTTCTATGACCTCTCATTTTCAGTTGGGCTGCCAGACAGTGAATTAGATGTTACAACTAATTGTTAGGAAGTTGGCAGTATGTTTGCTCCACCACAACATACAGTTTAAGAGAATACACAAGAGAGAGACTGTTTTCTTCACTGAACATTTTAGGACACAAAGTCATCTTTAGTTCGTAGCATCTGAAAAAAGGAATATGGTGAAAAGTAGAAAAGAGAAACAATAGATGGCAACAATAATACCCACAGAACAACTAGAGAATTTTAAAAATCATCTCTCAGTTCAGTTGTTGTCCCCTCTGGATGATTTCTGATCTCTACCTTCTTCTGCAATTGGAAAAGAGGTAGTACTTTTCAATTCTTGTCTTCCAAATCAGGATTTTTTTTTAGGATCACTGAGTTGGGGATAGCAGGACTTTCTAGAGCTTCCCCATTACCCCAAACTGCCCACATGCAATACCCACATGACCAAGCAAGAGACAACATGGAGCAGAAAGTATGCTGGCTCTTATGTCAGGACAACCTTGACACAAGTGTGACCTTAGACAAGTCACTTAACATCCTTGGGGCTGTTTCCTAGCCTATACAAGAAAGAGGCTACTAGATGCCTAGTAACTGGGGTGACTTCTAGATTTAAGTCTCTAAACTTCTAGGGAGACCTATTTCTTTCATTTGCCCTGAAAGATGGACTGTGGGAGCTAAAAGAAACCTTGGAAGTTGTATGGTCCAATATTTTCACTTTGCAGATGAGGAAAATAAGGTCTAGTCTCAATGAATTTCCCAAGGTTATATAGCCACAGCAGTAGCAATAGTTATCCATTCCTGTGACTGCTGAATTCTTTTCTGAATGTCCAAATAAAATTGTGGCATATCAGGTCATAGAATGTTATATTCTCTTAGGGGCAGGAAGAAATATTTCTAATATAAAAGTACTGAAACTCAGCAAGTCAGTCATATATATATATATATATATATATATATATATATATATATATATATATATATATATGTGTGTGTGTGTGTGTGTGTGTGTGTGTGTGTGTGTGTATACATAATATACATATATATATATATAATTTTGTTTTGTGTTCCCTAAGTTGTCTGAATGTTGGGGGTAAGGGGCCTCACCCCCAAACACTAGTCTCAGTAATTACCATGTCTGTGATGGAGGTTTCAGGAAAACAAGCTACTTCTGCAGCAAAACATTTCCCTGGAGTTTTTAAAGCTGCATCAGTTCCTGCACAACAAGGAGAAGGAACTTCTGGATGAGCTTCTGGAGATGGGGAAAAAATTGGATGAAGACATGGAAAGGAGTCTGAACCAGCTACAGGAGCAATGTGTCCTAGCTAAGGAAATGTTGGTGGACATCCAAGTCCAAATGGAACAGCATAATCCTTTCGACTTTCTTAGCGTAAGACTCACAAGATAAGTAGCAAAAATTGAGAATCTAAGAGGGTTGCCAAACTGAGAGAAACAAAACAAGCCTGACTAAGGTGATTGGGGCTCATATATTTGTGAGTGTTTATATTTGTAGTTCCTCTTGAAATGAGAGCTTCTAACTGGTGTTTTTTGATAGCATGTACTATGGTAATAGTAAATAAATCCAACAGCCTGATTCTTCCTTTACATAAGGGAGATCGAACTAGTTTGAATTTGTGGGCAGGGACAATCAATATAAATATATGTAGGAAACAGTTATTTCTCACTTGAGCAATGGTAGGCAGGTTATTACAATACATATTAGTTGTGCTGCCCCAAAACCCTTTGTGATGTGAGGCATGTTGAGATTTCATAGAGGTAGTGCACACTTTTGTGATTTTGGCATCATCAACATTATCTAACACTTAACTATGGGTGAAACACCATGTTAAGTGTTTTATAATCATCTCCTATAATCCTCACAAAAACTCTGGGAGGTAGGTGCTATTAATATTCCCATGTCACCAATGAGGAAACTGAGGCAAACAGAGTCACACAGATAGTAAGTGTGTAAGACTAGATTTGCATTTAGGTCTTTCTAACTTCAGATCCAGAGCTCTATCTACTCTACCATCTAATTGGGAGGGAGGGGAAGAGTAGTTTGGTAAAATTAACCATTATACCATTTATTTATTTAATGGTAAGTTTTATCTCAGTGGTAAATATGAAACCAATTAGTTCTCAATATAGTCACAAGTGAGGTCTAATTAAAATTTCTGCTCTTTTCTTTTTTAAGAGAAAATATCAAATGATCTAAGATAGACTTTATTTTTTTTTAATTTTATTTTATTTAATAATAACTTTGTATTGACAGAATCCATGCCAGGGTAATCTTTTACAACATTATCCCTTGCACTCGCTTATGTTTCGTCCTTTCCCCTCCCTCCCTCCACCCCCCCCAGATGGCAAGCAGTCCTATATATGTTAAATATGTTGTAGTATATCCTAGATACAATACATATTTGCAGAACCGAACAGTTCTCCTGTTGCACAGGGAGAACTGGATTCAGAAGGTAAAAATAACTCGGGAAGAAAATCAAAAATGCAAATAGTTCACATTCGTTTCCCAGTGTTCCTTCTTTGGGTGTAGCTGTTTCTGTCCATCATTTATCCATTGAAACTCAGTTAGGTCTCTTTGTCAGAGAAATCAATAGACTTTATATAGGTAAAAAAAATCAAAGAATCCTAGACAACTCCAAAAAGATCAAGCTTCCCTCAATTCACTAAAATAACCACAACAGTAGCTGTATAATTTACTAGAAAAAAAGCAAGATGCTGTTACTTCATTTGTACCAAAGCCAGTATTCTGCTAACAAGTAGTTATAAAGATGGGAAATTCTAACATTTATAATAATGTTAAATGTATTGATTTATAATTTTTATTGTTATTTTTGTTTAAACAAGTTTTGTTTGCTTGTTCTTAATCCCCATACAAATCAGGATGCACCAAATTGAACGTTACAGTTTCTACTCATTCTCCACTGTTTGAAGTAGAGAATGGATAAAAACAAATGCCCTTTGAACTTGTCAGTCAATACAAGTCATATTTTTAACTCTTGGAGGGATGATCCTGTGTCTAGTGTCCTTGTAATAGTTCTTACCCATCAACCAACCAACTTAATAAATCAACAAATATTTATTAAATAACTTTATTGCCAGGCACAATCTAAGATGTTGGAGATATAACTGTCAAGTAGCTTATATTGTAACCAGAAGACAACAAATACCTATAATAAATATATACAGAATAGATATGAAGAGGAAAAATACAAATAAACACAAGGAGAGAAAAGAAATTAATGGTGGATCAAGAAAGTTGGGGAATCATATAAAAAGGGATTCTATGAGATTGAAGTGAGAATAAAATACACTTCAGGCACAGGAAAAGCTAATTTGGCTGGACTATAGAGAAGAAGTAATCTACAAAAAATCTAGAAAGATAGTTTGATATCAGATCATGGAAAGTTTTGAAAGCTAAATAGTTTATATGTTATTCTAGAGGCCATAGGGGGCCACTGAACTTGATTAATAGAGAAGTGTCATAGATTTATGCTTAAAGGCTCATTTTAGGGAGCAGTATAGAGAATGGACTAGAGTGAAGGGATTCTTGAGGGAAAGAATAACAAATAGAAAGCTGAGTTGACAAGGGCCACTACTACTAAAGTAGTGGATGTATGAGCAAAGAGAAGAGTTTGAATGTAAGAGCTGTTGAGATAGAAATATTAAGATTTAGCAGCACTGGATACATGGAATGAGGGAGAGTGAGGAGTCAAGGATAATATTAATGCTACAAATATTGGTAACTAGAAGAATGAGAGTAGCTTTGATAGAAAGAAAATAATATGGAAGAGGTTTAGCGTTGGTGGAAGATGATGAGTTCTGTTTTAAAAAGGTTGATTCTGAGATGTCTCCAGGACATACTGTTTGGAACATCCAGTAGGTTGTTAATGAATTGGTAAAGGGAAGGAACTTGGGGGCTAGACACATTGGCAAAGTGATGATAAACCCATGGAAGGTGATGAAGTACCAGAAGAGAGAGTGTAGGTAAATAAAGAGGACCAAGACAGTGCCTTGAGAAATACCCATAATTGGGGGATAAAATAGCAAAGAAGACTGAGAAGAAATGTCAAGCAGGTAGGAGAACCATTAAAAACCCAGAGACAATAACCAGGCGAAGAGAATGGTCAATCAGTATCAAATGTAGTAGATAGGTCAAGAAAGATGAGACTAGTTCCTGGTAATAAAAAGTTTCTAAGGTCTGTTTGAATTATTTCTTTGAGTATATTGACTGAGGGAAATTTCTTTTTTTTTTTTAATTTAATTTTATTTAATAATAACTTTGTATTGACAGAATCCATGCCAGGATAATTTTTACACAACATTATCCCTTGCAATCACTTATGTTTCGTTTTTTCCCCTCCCTCCCTCCTCCCCCCCCAAGATGGCAAGCAGTCCTATATATGTTAAATATGTTACAGTATATCCTAGATACAATACATATTTGCAGAACCGAACAGTTCTCCCGCTGCACAGGGAGAATTGGATTCAGAAGGTAAAAATAACTCGGGAAGAAAATCAAAAATCAAATAGTTCACATTCATTTCCCAGTATTCCTTCTTTGGGTGTAGCTGTTTCTGTCCATCATTTATCCAATGAAACTCAGTTAAGTCTCTTTGTCAGAGAAATCCACTTCCATCAGAATACATCCTCATACAATATCGTTGTCGAAGTGTATAATGATCTCCTGGTTCTGCTCATCTCACTTAGCATCAGTCCATGTAGGTCTCTCCAAGCCTCTCTGTATTCATCCTGCTGGTCATTCCTTACAGAGCAATAATATTCCATAACATTCATATACCACAATTTGCCCAGCCATTCTCCAATTGATGGGCATCCATTCATTTTCCAGTTTCTAGCCACTACAAACAGGGCTGCTACAAACATTTTGGCACATACCGGTCCCTTTCCCTTTTTTAGTATCTCTTTGGGGTATAAGCCCAATAGAAACACTGCTGGATCAAAGGGTATGCACAGTTTGATAACTTTTTGGGCATAATTCCAGATTGCTCTCCAGAATGGCTGGATTCGTTCACAACTCCACCAACAATGCATCAGTGTCCCCGTTTTCCCGCATCCCCGACTGAGGGAACTTTCAAAGGGAAACTAATTAGTTGTTTCCCCATATGCTATGAACAGCTGGCAATTCTCATGAAACAGGTTAAACTTCTAGGTCAGACTAGAAAATAACAGATGTTTCTGGAACAGGAAGAGTTTATGGAGTCATAAAAAGCATAAGTGGGAAAGGGCTATTTTTATTTCTTAAACAGAGGCTTACATGACCAAATTCAGGTGATGACCAATATCACCAACAGAAATGCAGCTGATATCTGTCTCTCTTTTTCTGTCCTAGGACATTAAAGCCTTCTTGGGTAGGTAAGTATTACTTTTTAGTGTTCTTATTGTCTTTATCTGGGTCTTTGATGACTATCTAAGAAGAGGTGATTTGTGTTCCCTTTCAGCTTGGAGAAAGGAATTGAAGTATTAACCCCCAGAGACTTCAATTCCAGGGATCTGAGCCTGGGCAAGTTCAAGGGCCCTATCCAGTACATGACATGGAAAGAAATGCAAGCCATTCTCTGTCCAGGTACCATGGGAATGTGGCTTTTTTTTCCGGGGGCAATTAATCCCTTATCCACCTGGGGTATTCTGTGTGCTCCTACAATTTATTCAGCCATTCTCTAATTTATTCAGCCATTTTTTAGATACCTGCTGTTTTCAGTATCTTATTACAACAAAAAATGCTGTTATAAACACACACATTTACGTATGCATATATGTGTGTATGTATTAACATATGTATATTTGGAACTTTTCTTTTCTTTGGCCTTATTGGGATAGATGAGCCAAATGGTCTGCATAGTTCATTTACTTTTTTGTACTCCAGAATGGTTGGACCAATTCACAACTCCCTCACTGATGAAAATTTAGTTCATTTGTCTTTTTATAATCCTTCCAACACTTACCAATTTGTCTTTTACAAATTTGATTGGTTTGAGGATAGCCCTCTGAGGTGATTTAATTTGTATTTCTCTATTACTGATTTGAAATATTCCTTCATAAAGTTGTTAAGAGCTGCAATTCTTCTTTTCCAAGCTGCCTATTCCTATCTGTGGATAACTTATTTATTGGGAAATGTCTCTAGTTCATATAGTGTTTGTATAGTTGTTGCTTTAAGTCTTGTTTCCTGTCTCCAGTCTCATGGCTCCTTTCTCAGCAGGAACCAGTCTTTCATTCTCTTCCCCTCATCAGGAAAGAAGTGCTTACTTTGGGGCCCCTGTACTTTTTAAAATCTTGTTCCTGTATGTACCAGCCCAGTTTATACTTTCAGGCTCCAGAGGTAACAGTGGGCTCCCTATACATGCTCAGTAAATTCTAGGAACAAGCAATCAGGCACCATCCCACTATCTGATCCTACCAACCATAAATGTTGTCAACCAGCTCCAAAGCCAGTGCCATTTTTGTGTGGGTTTGATGATAGGGAAAAATGAGGAACTTACAAGGCACTAAACATTTAACAAAATTAGAATTTTATTTTGTTTCAACATAGCAAGAATATGCAATAAAGTGGCATTTAGCTTTTCTGAAAGTGGCTCCCCACCCCAGACTCCATCTGGAAGCATATCTGCTTAGTCATTAAGGTATAGTGACTTATGGAGGTCTTGAGCACCCCCTAAGTTGAGAGGCAGTGACTTTGTGAGTTTGGGACCTTATGCTCCCAGACTAGGAAGCTACATCAGGAACTGTTTTCCTACCACAAATTGTAATTGTACATTTTTTCATGTATAATCACCTCTAACCCTTATTTGGTTAAAAATTCTCTCCGTAGGCGTAGCTGTGAATAGTAACTGTAATTTTTTCCCACTTATTTGATATTACATTACATATAACATTACAGTTACATGTAAAACAATTAACATTTGTTTTTAAAACTTTACATTCTAGATTCCTGTTCTTCCTCCCCTTCTCCTTTGAGAAGGAACATATGAAGCTATACAAAACATTTTCATAAGTCATGTTGTGAAAGAAAACTTAGATCTCCACCTTGTTATTCCCCCTAAACCCTCAAAAATAATAAAGTTTAAAAGTTTTTTAAAGTATGCTTCAATCTGTATTCAGACACAGCCAATTCTTTCTTTGGGTATGGACAGCATTTCTCATCATAAGTCCTTCAGAGTAGAGGGATGAAAAGGTTTGGAAGAACCATTGTGGAGAATGGGATAGTGAGTTGAAAAGAGAGACATAGTAGTACCACAATAGCTTTTTTTGGCTCATTTTTCCAGAAAACTTTTTGACATCAGATTTGAATCTAGAGGCTGAGCTCTGTGCACATTTGAAAGGAAGAACTGGACTGGTCTTTTTGTTGCTTTCTTAAGGATATACTGAGTAGTGTGTTGATACACAATCTCAGGGATAGCTCAGATTGTAGATCTATAAGCTTTTAGTGCTCCCAAATTGGCCACATCCGGAGTATGATATATAAGAAAGTTGATAGTTTCCCTCCCTCCACCCCTTCCCCCAGATGGCAAGCAGTCCTTTACATGTTGAATAGGTTACAGTATATCCTGGATACAATATATGTGTGCAGAACCGAACAGTTCTCTTGTTGCACAGGGAGAATTGAATTCAGAAGGTATAAATAACCTGGGAAAAAAATCAAAAATGCAAGCAGTTTATATTCAGGAAATTATCTTATTAATCATGCTAGAATAATTAATAAAAAAAATTTAATACTTACAAGCTATGAAATTAGAAGGACCCGAGTTCAAATTTGACCTCAGACACTTAACAGTTTCTGGCTGCGTGACCCTGAGCAAGTTACTTAATCCCAATTGCCTCAGCAAAAAAAAAAAAAAAAAAAAAAAAAATCTTTGTTACTCCCAAATGCTAAAGATTTGTTATGGAACCCACTCAATGCTTATATGCTCTTGGAAGAGTGAACTCTCAACCTGAGAGTTGAAATCAACTTTGGTTAATAAGTAATGAGAGTGAATATTATAATAAAAATGGGCTTATTCTAATGAGGATCTGGGGGGTATGACTGATCATTCAGTGTTGGTCAAAGACTTATTTATATCCATTTATATCCTAGGGCAATCTAAACAAAAGAGGGAATCCACTTTTACCCAAACCTAATTGAGTAAAACCCAATGGGCTAGAATCCATCAATTCACCTAATTAAAATTCCTTACCTTTTGATCAGATCTGAGTTTTCCAGTTGTTTAGTTTTATGTCATTATGAGCTCTGCACTTTCAAAGGCTGTCTGAATAACCTACAAGAGCCTATTTCTAAATGAGGAAAGGAAGGGGGAAACCATAGTCTCCTAATTCAATAACTGGCTATTAATATGGGAGAAAAAATAATTTCTGTCAAGGGCAAGGTCTGATTACTATCTTCCTCCTTCCTCAGCCCTGCCTCCTTTATGGTTTTTATTTGGTGATTTTATTTTGGGATTTCTTTTAGGAGATGATCAGTAGATTCTTCCAATTTCTATTTTGCCTTCTTGTTCCAAGATATCTGGGCAGTTTTCCTTTAATTTCTTGAATATGCTGTTTAGGTCTTTAAAAAAAAATTTTCCTCTATTTCACATTTTTCTATTTTTCATTCTTTTTAATTTTATTGCTTCTTGATATCTCATAATTTTTTTTTCCTTTAAAAAAAATCTTTTTCTTTAGCTCTTCAAAGAATTCTAGCTGGGATTTTGTCTAATCTGAAGTTTTCTTTGAGGCTTTGCAAATGTTTTCAAATCAATGTCCTCTAACATTTTTTATGGTCAGGTTTTTTTTTATTATTTTGTTCTATTTGCTCATTTCCCCATTATATTTCTTGACTTTGGACTTCTTGGTAAAACTGGGCCCTGTTGGGGAGAGAGAAGCAGTAAGGAATATATAACCAGAGCCCCTGCCTTTACGAGCTTCTGATGTTTTTACAACTCTGTAGGCATTTTTAAGTTTACAGAGCTTTCAAAGTGGTGTAATTCAGGGAAAGGTCTGGTCATTTTGCCCTCCTGGCCTGTATTCTGGTCTTTCCACAACTAGGGGGCCTGCTGCCTTGTGACTATGGCTATTCCTCTCTGCCTTGGAATTGTGTGTAAAGAATGACATAGCAGCTAAATAGCGTCTGATCCTACACTAGTTTAGGGATCCAGTGGAATCCCTTTCTTATCATGTATTCAGTCTCCTTTCCACTTCCAGAAGCTTGTCTGCTACTGCTGCTGCCACCTTACAGCTCAAAGCTGTACATGCACAGCTGTGCCATGCTTCCAGCTAGCTCTCAACCCAGCTCCTTCTGTCTTATTAAGCTCCATGGGCTGGAAAGATGACTCACTCTGGATTTTTGTGAGTTTTCCTGCTTATTTGATTTGATTGATTAAATTTAGATTACATTTTTTTAAAAAGTTTTTGTAAAATAATTTTTGTAATTGAGAGAACTCAACAAGGTGTTGACTTCATTCTTCAGTCTTGATTTTGCCTCTCTATCAATGATTTGGAAAAAGAAATAGATTGTATGCTCATCAAATTTGGGGATGACACAATGGGAGGAGCTAATGATCTTGACAGGTTAAAGCATTGGAATGACCTGAATAAGATTACATTTGACAGGGATAAATATAAAGTCTTGTACTTGGGCATAAAAATAATCAACTTTATAAGTATAAACTTGGGGAGATATTTCTAGTTCTAAAAAAAAATCTTGAAGTTTTAGTAGACTGCAAATTCAATATGAATCAGCAATAAGATGATAGCCAAAAAGATTTAATGTGATTTGGGGCTGCATTAAGAAGAGCATAGCTTCCAGAAATTGGAAAATGATAGTTCCACTGCACCCTGTTTTTGTTAGACATAATATGATACTATGCTCAGTTCTAGGTGCCATAATTTAAAGACACTGATTAACTGAAGGATACCTAGGAACTGGACAACCAAGATGGATGGTTAAGGGCTTTGAATTTGTATCATATGATAACGGGTTGAAAGAGCTAAGGATGTTTAACCTGGAAAAGAGAAGATGGCAGGAAGTTATTGATGAGAGAAGAGTCACAAGTATTTGAAAACAAGTATTTGAAGGGTTGAGGTTAGAGCCTGTCATATTGAGGAGAGGTTATATTTAAGTTTTATATCAGGAAAAACTTCTAACCATCAGTAGGATCCAAATTGAAAAAAGTTGCCACTAGAGGCAATGGGTTGGAGGTCTTTTATGAAGATTATATTATAATGAGGATTCATTCATATATGGATTGGACAATATATCTACTAAATTCTTTTCCAATTTTCCATATGTAAAGAGCAAAGAGGATTTTATACGAAACTGTGGGTCTCATGTAACAATTAAATTTTAGTTCCAAGCTGTTCTGCTTAACTGTCTCCTTCTATAATACATTCAGTTTGCTTCTGTGCATTTAAAATTTTTTTTTGATATGCTATACTTATTTTTCTATTCATATCACTCTTAGCAGTACTCTTTCTTATTCCCCCAAATCACATAGGTCCCCTGTATCCCAGTTCTTTTTAACCACTTAACAGTGGTTACAAAGGAATATATAAATTTATGTTCTCAACATTTGGTCCTTAATCCTCCTCCCCCTAGGGCAACTAGGTAATAGATAGTGCCTGGTCTGGAATCAGGAAGACTCATCTTCCTCAATTCAAATCTGGCCTCAGATTCTTTTAGCTGCATAACCCCTGTACAAGTCATCTTAACCTCATTTGCCTCAGTTTCTCATCTGGAAAAGAAGGAAACTGCAAAGCACTCTAGTGTCTCTGCCAAGAAAACTCCAAAGGAAGTCACAAAGAGTTAGATATGACTGAAAAACAAGTGAACAACAACAACTTCCTTTCTCATTGCTCCATCCCACTAGAAGAGAAAAAGGAAATTAGGTTCATAGCTTAGCTTGGTTCCTAAAAAGCACAGTGCCAATTCAAAGTTCAAATCCCCTCAAAGCTTAAGTCCAAGACACCCTAGCTTTTCTTCATGCCAGTTGGTTAAAAATACTCTGACTAAAATATTGGCCTTAAAGTCATCATGACTTGAACTCTCAGGTTTGGTAGATCCACTTGGAATAATCACCAGGCATCTAAAATTGAGAAACTAAAAAATGAAATTTAACAGAAAAATTTCCAGGCCCCTTTCTTGAAGCTAGAGTAAATGAGGGATCAGAGGAAAGAAGTCTTGTAGCAGATAAGAGTTCAAGACAGAACAAAACTTATAGTTTGACTGGTTTTAAAAATACAGTATTTCTAGTTACACAGCCAATTAAAGAAAACTTTCACCTTCCATGGAGTTGGGGACTCAAGAATGCCTCTATCCTAGATGATTTAGATATGTGTAAGCGAGCCCCTCCTCCAAACTCACATATGGTTATAGTCAATGCAAATATAATATAGTTCTAATTCTACTTCTCTCATTTTATATCACTTCACATGGGTCTCCTCGTGTTTTCTTGTATAATTCAAGCAATCAATAAACATTTAATAAGACC
This sequence comes from Antechinus flavipes, assembly GCF_016432865.1. Classification (NCBI taxonomy): domain Eukaryota; kingdom Metazoa; phylum Chordata; class Mammalia; order Dasyuromorphia; family Dasyuridae; genus Antechinus; species Antechinus flavipes. The sequence continues at coordinate 278,060,381 of NC_067399.1, forward strand.
AAAGTTGCAAAGTACTTCAGTGTAGTGAATAGAGAGCCAGTGTCAAAATCAGGAAAATTTAGGCTCAATTCTTGCCTTTTGAGATACATACTGACCCAAGGCATCTCTTTATATCCCTTTCCCTTGGCAACTCTTAAGACTACAAATTACAGAGAAACAACCAATCAGAATTGGTAAAAGAAGTTCCTTACTTAGAGATTACTACAAAGACAAAATCATAAATCTGGATCCAAAAAAAGGGAGAAAAAAAGATAGAAGTTCATTGAGGGCACAAAGACAAAAGCAAAATAATCACTGCCTCTTAAGAAGCTTACTTATATATACCATATAGTTTTTAATAGAATTATATTCCATTACAATAACATAATATTTTGTTCAACCATTCTTTAATTGTTGGACTGTTGATCAGTCTTGAAGTATTACAAAAATTAGTACTAAAAATGAAGTAACACTTTCTCCAGAAAATTTCCTTACTATCTTCTTATCTCCAAATCTTTAGTTTTATCTCTAATCCAAATATCCCCCTCAAAAATATTTTTAATTATTACATTTTAAATACCAACTTCAAAAATTAAACATTTTTTAATTTTAAAAATTATTTCCCTCCCTCCCACTTCAATAAAAAATTCAAAATCCTTCTAATAAATAAGTACTGTTGTTGTTCATTTGTTCAGTATTGTCTAATACTTTGTGCCCATAGCACATTGACATTGTCAATGGAGAGCCAAGATGGTGGAAAGTAGCCAAGAAGTTAGCTGAACTCTTCCTAGTTTCCCTCAGAAGTAATGTTAAATCAAGCCTCTGAAAGAATCCTTGAGTGACAAAATCTACAAAAAGGCAGAATGAAACAATTTTCCAGCCTAAGATAAGTTAGAAGGGCTTCAAAGAAGATCCGTCTCACTTGGGTAAAAGAGCACACCACAGAAGTGTGTATAGGCAAGCTTTTAACCAGAAGAGGACTAGTACAAAGGCTAGCCATGAGGCCTCGAGTCTCAGTGCAGCAGTCCAACTGCCAGTCTTAGAACCCAGGGTATAAGAGGACAACTAGGCTGGGCCATCCTAGCACAGTGGACAAAGCTGCCAGGCCCAGAGGTCCCCAGCACAGAAAATTAGTGACCAGATTCCTAACCTCCAATGTAGGAAGCTTGGAACAGTGCCCTCTGTACCCCAGAAACAGAGGTCAACTTTTAAAAATTGTCAAAAAACTAAAACGAGCCATTGACCATAGAAAGTTACTATGTCATACAGAAGATCCAAACCCCAAACCAGAAGAGAACATTAATATCAAAATGTCTACATATAAAGCCTCAAAGGGCAAAAAGAATTTGATTCAAGCCCAAAACATCATTTTGGAAGACCTCAAAAAGGATTTTTAAAATCAAGTAAAAGAGATAAAAGAAAAATTAGTAAAATAAATGACAGTTTTGCAAGAGTTATGAAAGTTATGAAAAAGAATCAACAACTTAGACAAGAAAGCACAAAAAGTGACTGAAGAAAACAACTCTTAAAAAAATAGAACTGCCCAAATGGGGGGAAAATCCACTGAAGAAAACTATTCCTTAAGAAGTAAAATTGGTCAAATGGATAAGGAGGTACAAAGTTAACTGAAGAAAAGAATTGCTTAAAAACTGGAATTGGGCAAGTAGAAACTTATGACTCTTAAAGAGATCAAGAATCTGTCAAACAAAATTTTAAAAAAGAAAAAAATAGAAGAATATCTGACTTGGAAAACAGATCTATGAGAGATAATTTAAGAATTATTGATGTAGAGGACTGCAAATATTGAGGAACTCTGAGAAAATATACTTGAAGCAAAGATACTTACAGCAGGGTGTTTACTCAGTGTGACATATATACTTAGTGTAATATAATGATGATATAATGAGGAATTGATGTAACCATTCTAGTTGGTATATATTTAGTGTGATATGGTGCTGTAATAGTTCTACAATCATGCTTAGTGTGCTGTAGTGATGTAATCATACTAAGGTATTTAAGGGCTGAGAGGACTGGAGATGAGAGCTCAAGCTCAATCTCAGACTCAGACACAGACTTGAGACTCCAGACTCCATCCTTGACCATCCTCCTGCCTTTATCACTTCTCCACCTAAGACCAAGGCCCACACAGAGATCTTCCAGAAAACTAGTCTGGACACTACAATTGGACTATCTGAAAGCAATGACCAAAAAAGAGCATGGACAGCATTTTTCAAGAAATTATCAAGGAAAACTTCCCCAATATCCATGAACCAAAAGGTATTGTCATTGAAATAATTACCTCCTAAAAGAGACCCCAATATGAAAACTATAATGAATATTGTAGCCAAAGTCCAAATCTATCAGGTCAAAGAGAAAATACTACAAGCAGTCAGAAAGAAATTCAAATATCAAGAAGTCACAGTAAGGATTTAGCAACTTCTATATTAAAGGATTAGAAGACTTAGAATATAATATTCTAGAAAGCAAAAGATCCAAGGATTACAACCAAGACTCAACTACCTAGAAAATTTGAGCATAATCTTTCAAGATAGAAAAATGAATATTCAATAAAATAGAGTACTTTCAAACTTAGCTAATGAAAAGACCAGAACTGAACAGAAAATCTGATCCTTAAATATAAAACTTGGGAGAAGCATAAAAAAGTAAACAAGAAAAAAAAACTCATGGTATTCAATAATGTTAAACAGTTTACATCTCTATATGAAAAGATATTTGTAACTTTTTAGGAAATGCATCTTTATTAGGGCAGTTAAAAATATTTAGACAGAAGGTATGGGTATAAGTTGATTTTGATGTGATGATTTAAAAAATTATTTTAAAAAGGTGGGAGAAAAGGAGAGACAGAAGGAGGTAAATTATATTACATAAAGTATGAAAGACTTATTAGAGTAGAAAGAAAGAAGAGAGAGGGTAGTAAGCATTGTTTGAACCTTAATGCCATTGGGTTTAGTTCAAAGAGGAAATAATAATATACACCTTCAGTTGGATAAAGAAATCTATCTTAACCCTAGGGGGAAGTAGGAAAGGAAAGGGAAAAGAAAAAGGGAGTGTGTGTGATAGAAGGGAGGGAAGATTGAGGAATGTGGTGGTCAGAAGCAAAACAATGGTGAGGAGAGAGGATGAAAGGAGAGAGAGAAATATAAACAGAAAATAGGATGGAGGGAAAGACATATTTAGAAATCTTAACAGTGGATGTGATTGGGATGAACTTTCCCATAAAACAGAAGCAAATAGCAGAGTGGATTAAAAACCAGAATCCTATAACAAGATTTTTATAAGAAATACTTTTGAAATAAAATATACACACTGAATACAGTCCTTTTATGACATAAAAATGGTGCTGATACCTAAATCAGGTAGAGTCAAAGCAGAGAAAGAAAATTATATATACCAATTTCCCTAATGAACACCGATGGCCAAAATTTCAAATAAAATGTTAGAGATAGTACAGAATAGTTAGTTCTGGTATTTCTAGATCACCTTTCTAACCACTTTATTCATTTTTTACTCTTAAGATTTTTGACTTTTTGTCAAAAGCAGAGATTATAGCAATTTATCACCAAGGCAATACACCATGGTGTATAAATACCAAGTGGTATTTATACCAGGAATTCATACCAGGAATTCAAGGCTAGTTCAATATTAGGAAAACTATTAGGATAACTGACCATATAGTAATAACAAAACCCAACAGAAATCATAGCTTTTGACAAAAAAGCATCCATTCCTCTTAAAAACACCAGAGAGCATAGAAATAAATGGAGCTTTCCTTAAAATCCTTAAAAAGATAGATATCATCTATCTAAAACCAGCAGCAAGCATATCTGATATGAGGACATGTTAGAAGTTTTCCCAGTATTATCAGGAATGAAACAATGATGCCCATTATCATCAATATTATATTAGAAATGTTAGCTTTGCTAATAAATGAAGAAAAAGAAATCGAAAGAATTAGAACAAGCAGTGAAGAAACAAAACTATCTTTGCAACAGACAATTCTGGAGAAACTTTAAAAATTATGTGAAATGATTAATAACTTTAGCAGGATATAAAGTAAACCTACACAAGTCATTTCTAACCAACAAAACCTAGCAGCAAGAGGTAGAAACAAATTTCTTTTAAAATAATGATAGACAATGTAAAATATCTGGGAATCTACTTGCCAAGACAAATTCAAGAACTATATGAACATATTTAAAAAACTTTTCACACAAAGTCAGATCTAAACAACTGGGAAAATACGAGTTTCTCATGGGTAGGCCTAACTAATATAATTCAGTGTCATACTAATCAAATGACTAAAAATTATCATACATAGCTAGGAAAATAACAAATTTAATTTAGAAAGTCAAGAAAATTAAGGGAATTAATTTTTAAAAAAAGTACAAAGGATGATGGCCTGGACATACCAGATCTAAAACTACATTATAAAGCAGCAATCATCAAAACTATATGGTAATGGCTATGAGTGATGGATCTAGAATAGGAATAGTCTATGACTATAAAGACTCCAGCTTCTGGAATAAGAACTCATTATTTTTTTTATTATAGCTTTTTATTTACAAGATATATGCACGGGTAATTTTTCAGCATTGACAATTGCAAAACCTTTTGTTCCAATACATGTTAAATATGTTAAAATATATGTTAAATACAATATATGTATACATGTCCATACAGTTATTTTGCTGTACAAAAAGAATTAGACTTTGAAATAGTGTACAATTAACCTGTGAAGGAAATCAAAAATGCAGATGGACAAAAATAGATTGGGAATTTTATGAAGTGGTTCATACTCATTTCCCAGAGTTCTTTTGTTGGATGTAGCTGATTCCATTCATTACTGCTCTATAGGAACTGATATGGATCATCTCATTGTTGAAGAGGGCCATGTCCATCAGAATTGATCATCATATAGTATTGTTGAAGTATATAATGATCTCCTGGTCCTGTTCATTTCATTCAGCATCAGAAGAACTCATTATTTGACCAAAATTGGGAAAACTGGAAAATAGTATAGCAGAAATTAGCAAAGACCAACATCTCACACCACATATCACCATATGGCCAAAATGCATACATGATTTAGAAATAAAGTGTGACTCCTTAAGTAAATCAGGAGAGCAAAGAATAGTTGGTTGACCTGTTAGATCTGTGAAGAAAAGAATTTGACTAAGAGACATGAAATATAAAATGGATAATTTTGATAAGTTTTACATAAAACCAATGTAACCAAGATTAGAAAGAAAGCAGAAAGATGGGAAACAATTTTTACAACTAGCGTTTCTGATAAAGGCCTGACTTTTAAAATACATACAGAATTCAAGTCAAATTTATAAGACTACAAGTCATTTCTCAACTGATAAAATGATCCAAGAATATAAATGGGCAGTTTTCAAATGAAAAAATAGTCATATGGAAGAAATTATAGTCTTGTGGGGAAATGATCTAAATCACTATTGATTAGAGAAATGCAAATTAAAACAATTTTGAGGGACCACCTCATACTTCTCAGATTGACTAATATGACAGAAAAGGAAAATGATAAATGTTAGAAAAGATGTGGAGGAACTTGGAACATAATACATGGTTGGTGGAGTTCTGAACTGATCTAGCCATTCTGGAGAACAATGTCCAAAAGGCTATCAAACTGTGCATACCCTTTGATCCAGGCAGTATCACTGTTGAGTCTGTATCCCAAGGAGATAATAAAAGAAAGGAAAGGACCTACATAAGCAGAAATGTTTGTAGCAACCCTTTTTGTAGTGGCAAGGAACTGGAAATTAAGTGGATATCCATCAGTTGGGGAATGGCTAAATAACTTAAAGTATATTAATGTTATGGAATATTTTTGTTCAATAAGAAACTACCAGCTGGATGATTTCAGAAAGGCCTGGAGAGATTTACAGGAACTGATGCTGAATGAATCAAGCAGAGCCAGGAGAACATTGTACACCATAATAGAACTGTGCAATAATCAATTACAACAGACTTAGCTCTTCTTAGCAATACTATCCAAGAAAATTCCAAAAGAATTATGTTGGAAAACACTATTCACACCCAGAGAAAGAATTGTGGAGTCTGAATGCAGATCAAAGTATGTTATTTTCATTTTGTTTTTTATTGTTCATATTTTTCATGTTTCTGTTTATTTTTTTCTTTTATAACATGAAATAATGTGGAAATACATTTACATGATCTATATTAGACTGCTTGATATTTTAGGAAGGAGGGGATGGGAAGGAGGGAGAAAAAAATTGGAACCAAAAATTTTATTTAAAAAATGTTGAAAACTATCTTTTCATGTAATTAGAAAAAATAAAATACTATTTAAAAAGACCTTTCATGGAGTTTTCTTGACAAAGACACTGGTGTAACTTGCCATTTTCATCTCCAGTGGATTAAGGCAAACAGAGGTTAAGTCACTTGTCCCCATCACACAGGTAGTGAGTGAATGAGATTGGATTTGAACTCATCAGATCTTTCTGATTCCAGATATACAGCTCTATCCACCTACCTACAATAAATATCAGAGTCAAGTTAAATAAATTCCCAAGCTGTCCATGTAAAAAAAAAAAAAAGTCTCAATTTGTATTCTGAGTCCATCACCTCTCTGTCAGGAGGTGATTAGCATGCTTCTTCATTGATCTTCTAATATTATACTTGATCATTGTGTTGATCAATTAAGTCTTTCAAAGTCATTTGTCTTTATAACGTTTTTATCATGTAAACTGTTTTCCTTGATCTGCTCTCTTTGCTGGGCATCAATTCATATAAATCTTGCCCAGTTCCTCTGAAATCCTCCTTTTTATCATTTCTTATAGCAAAAAAGCATATTACATTTATATATAATATTTTGTTGAGGTTTTCCTCAAGTAATGGACTCTCCAGTTCTTTGCCACAACAAATAAAGCTGCTATAAATATTCATGAGGAGACTTGTCTAGACAAGCCCAGATTAATATGGAGGCACTCTATATCTCCTATCATGATGAGGGCCTCTTTTGATAGGCTGTGTAGCCTGAAAAGACTATGTCTTTCAATTAGCTAGACTGAGATAATCACTTTGCCTGCATGTTCTTTATTGTAGCACATAGAGAGAAAAGAGCAAAATATCCCCGAAACGTGGTACCATGAATTGAATGGCTAAATGAATGAATAGTGAAGGACTTTCCCTGCTCTTCCTCTCCTTTACCCCAATTCCTAGAAAAAGGCCTGGGGATGATGTTTTTGTTGTTTCATTTGCCCTCAGTTTGAGGTACCAGTGGTGAACACCTTTGGAGCCACCAAATATGGGAGTGGGAGTCGTAATAACTTTGAATCCAATATTGCAGGCAGAATGGGGCAACTAATCAGCCCAGCAAGGAAGCATAGAGAAGCCAGGGGGCCTGTGTCCTAAGCCTGAAGGGGAATTTGGACTTGGAACTGTTCTCTACAGGAACCAAACTAAACTGTGAATCTAAATCCATCCCCCACTAAATCAGAGATAGAGATGGTTTAAGAAGGGAGGAGATTAAATCCCACTTGTTGGGAAAGTATATCTTATATTTGCTAATATACCTTTCAAATATTCCTTTGAAAAGGTAATCTGTTAGTGGCTAAAAGGAATTGGGGTACAAAGACTTACTCCATACATAAAGGGAACACCTCTGGTGGGGGGCTGGAACCCATGATGTAAAGACTTTTTATTTTAAACCCTCTTAAAGATAACAAAGAACCCTGGGGAGGAGTGAAAAGCAATATATCTGGACTTTGTGGTAGTGAGGGCTAGGATGATCAATGTTACAGATTTTTGTACATATGGATCCTTTTCTTCTTCAATCTCTTTGGGACATATATCTAATAGTGTTATTGCTGGGGAGGACTATACACAGTTTAACAATGAGCTTTATTAAAGTTTCAATTGATTTTCCAAAAAAGCTCCAACAATTCACAAGTTTTTAAGAGAGCACTTAAGTGTTGTTTTCCTTCAGTCCCTCCAACATTTGTCACTTTTCTTTTTGGTCAATTTTGTAAATCTGATGGGTATAAGGTAGAGTCTCAGAATTGCCTTAATTGGCATTTCTCTAGTTATTGGATATTTGGAGCATTTTTCCATTTACTCACTTTTTTGGATTTCTTCCTTAGAAAATTGCCCATTCATGTCATTTGACCATTTTATAAGTTAGAGAATGGTTCTTATTCTTATAAATGTGAATCAATTCTTTTTATGTTTTGGAAGTAAAACTTTTATCAGGAAAATTTGCTTTAAATTTTATTTCTCTCATTTATTTCTCATAATTTTATCTGCATTGGCTTTATGGAAAACCTTTTTAAGTTTAAGTAATCAAAATTGTCCATATATCATTTTTAATCCTTTCTGTTCCTTCTCTAGTCATGAACTTTGCCCCCTTTCCATAGTTTTGAAAGATTATATGGGCTATATATAGCTAAACAAATCAAACATATACTGACAAGTCATAATTTCGTGACCCCTACATTTAATTGTGATCTCATATGGGATTGCAACCCATGGTTTATGAAGCTAGCTTTTATGATGACTTTTATGTCTTAATTAATGAATCAAATTTAGCACTTATCTTCATAAGCTGGACCACAAATTTCTGAGAGAATACTTTCTAGATGAGCACTTATTTTTGCTGGTATTTTCTTTATTAAATCATATATATCTTGATAGTAATTTATTATGAATCCCCAAATTCTCATTATGGTATTTGTTTTATTTTTTTTTTGTTAAATTTTAAGTTCTGAACTGTCTTCTTCCCTCTCCTTACTTCCCACCCTCTAAGGCCATCATTTGACATAGACACAGACGCGATCACACATATACACCCATACCCACACCCACACATTCTGTACTATATATACTTCTATTTATTAGTTCTTTCTGGAGGTAGAGAGCACCTTCCTTCAGAGGTCTTTTGTACTGGTGCATGTATAATACTCAGGATAACTTAGTCTGACTTGCCTGACATTGTGTCTAAATGTGTATGCCATATTAAAAGGGGAGATGTGTGTTTGTGCCATTTTACTAGCAAGGCAGGTTACAGTCACATTTGGCCAGCCTTCTTCTTGTCTTGAATCATCTTTTTTCCTCTAGGTCTCTGTTTGATAACTCTGGACCCCGTAACAGCTCACCCAAATTTGGTGATATCTGAAGACCGAACCAGTGTGTGGCATGGTGATGTTAAGCAGATGATTCCTGACAATCCAGAGCGGTTTGACTCAAGTGTGGCAGTGCTTGGTGTAGAAGGCTACACCAATGGAAAATGGTACTGGGAGGTAGAAGTAGCCAGGAAAACCAAATGGACAGTGGGAGTGGTCAGAGAATCAATCAATCGGAAAGGCTGTTGTCCTCTAACTCCTATGGATGGTTTCTGGCTCCTCCGCCTAAGAAACAGTATTGAGCTAAAGGCTCTAGATGTACCTTCCTTTGGTATGGTACTGCAAAACACCCTTACCAAGGTGGGAATATATTTGGATTATGACGGGGGACAGGTGTCCTTTTATAATGCTGAAGATATGAGTCACATATATACCTTCAGCAACACCTTTACTGAAAGACTATTCCCCTACTTCTGCCCCTGCCTGAATGATTCTGGAGATAACATAGAGCCACTGAGCATCATTCATCCCTTTGGCATAAGCTCAGACAAGCAGTAATGCTGCTTTGTTGATTCAGAGCTTTATTAAAGGTACTGATGCAGTTTCTTGGATTCATGACTCATTTCTTCAGCCTTCTATCTCTGTTGACCCACTTAATTGGAACCACAGTAAACAACTATAGTAGAAACCTGACAAATTAGGTTTTAGTTTCACTGTTTTAACTTTACTTGACAATTTTATTGCAATCAGAAAATATTAAAGCTAAAAGAGCCTTCACTTCAATCCATTCATTAACATAAATTCCTATGGCTGCATACATACAGAATTCATACACACATAAAGAAAAATGGTCATTCAGCTCTAACTTGATCTCTAGTGAAAGTAATGAATTACCTTCTGAGGTAGCCTATTTAGCATATCTAATTATTGAGAAATGTATCCTTGTATTAAGCCAGACTTAATAAGCTGATTTTCAATGAGTCCATTTTATTCTTTTGGATTTTATAAAGCCTCAATATCTTTTTAAATAATATTTTATTTTTTCCAATTACCTGTAAAGACAGTTTTCAACATTAATTTTTAAAGATTTTTGAGTTCAAATTTTTTTTCTCCCTCCCTCCCTTACTTTCCTACTCCCCTAGACAGTAACAATTTGATATAGACTACACATGTACAATCATTTTAAACATTTCCATATTAATCATGTTGTGAAAGAAAAATCAGAACAAAGGGGGGAAATGATGAGAAAAAAAGCAAACAACAACAAAAAGGTGAAAATGGCACACTCTGATTCACATTCAATCTTCATAGTGCTCTCTATAGATGCAGATGGCATTTTCCATTCAAAGTTTATTGAAATTGTCTTAGTGAATTGCTAGAAGAGCTAAGTCTATCACACTTGATCATCACATAATCTTGCAGTTATTGCATACAATGTTCTCGTGGTTCTGCTCATTTCACTCAGCATCAATTTATGTAAGTCTTTCCAGGCTTTTCTAAAATCGTCTAGTCATCATTTCTTAGAGAACAATAATATTCTAATATATTCATAGGCCATAACTTATTTAGCTAATCCCCAATTAATATCTATTCTATTTCTGATTCCTAGCTACCACAAAAAGAGCTGCTACAAACATTTCTGCATATGTAGATGCTTTTCCCTATTTTATGATCTCTTTGGTTTACAGACCCAGTAGTGATATTGCTGGATCAAAGGATATGCGCAGTTTTATGGCCTTTTAGTTCCAAATTTCTCTCCAGAATGGCTGGATCAGTTCACAACCCCACCAAACAATGCATTAGTGTCCCAGTTTAACATTCAGTTTAAAAAAATTTTGAGTTCCAAATTTTCTTCTACCTTTCCTTCCCCCATCCTAAAAAAAGGTAAGAAATAGTATATGCAGTGATGTGCCATATTATAGAAGAAAAACTAAGATCAAAAGGAGAAAAATATGAAAAAGTCAGTGAAAATAGTATGCTTCTCTTTGTTTTCAGACTCTACCAGTTCTTTTCCTTGAATATGGATATCATTTTCCATCATGAGTCTTTTGAAATTGTATAGACCTCAATATCAAAGAAAGGCTGCTTCTCCCCTTATTATTACTGAAGCAAATTATCTCTTGAGTTCCATGGCACTACAAGTACATCTTTAAAGAGGTATGTGGCCCACAAGTTGATTAAAATTTAATTTTAGGGCACCTTCTCACTTTCACTTTTCATATGTACTCAAACACTCAGTGCTTTCTGGCAAAATTCAGTGCCTGCCTCCCCTCTTCTCTTTCTTCTTCCCTGTTCTCCCCATAAACACACTATATAACATTCTACCTGTGCCTAGACAATGCTTCTATTGTCCAAATTTTCTTTCCATTGTCCACTGGACCATTCCTAATCTTACCTTTCCCTAAAATAACAACAAAAATTACCCATATGAAAATTTAAAATCTCTTTAATTCTATCTGGAAAGGTACTCTAATGAGTCTAAATTTCATAAAGATAACTGTTAAAACTGACATTTTAATACTTGTTTTTTAAAAAAGGATCAAGGGTTCTGATAAAGATCTAATTTCTAAAATATAGAGAGAATTGATTCAAATTTAAAATGCAAGCCATTCTTAAATTGGTAAATGGTCAAAGGAGACGAACGGCAATTTTCAGCTAAAGAAATTAAAACAATTTCTAGTCATATGAAAAAGTACTCTAAATTAACATGAATAAAGAATGCAAATTAAGACAACTCTGAAGTACCACTATATACCTCTCAAATGGACTAGGATGACAAGAAAAGATGAGAAATGTTGAAGGGGATGGGGGAAAATTGGGACACTAATACATTGTTAGTGGAATTGTGAACTGACCTGACCATTCTGGAGAGCAATTTGGAACTATAATCAAAAGAGCTATAAAACTGCATATTCTTTAATCCAGCAGTGTGTCTACTGGTTCTGTATCCCAAAGAGATCATAAAAGAGGGAAAAGGACTCACATGTGGAAAAATGTTTGTGGCAACCCTTTTTATAGTGGTAAGGAATTAGAAATTGAATGGATGCCCATCAATTGGAGAATGGCTGAATAAGTTATGGTATATGCATGTTATGGAATATTATTGTTCTGTAAGAAGGAATCAGCAGGATGATTTCACAGAGGCCTGGAGAAGCTTACAGAAACTGATGTTATGTGGGATCGACATGAGATCTTTTCAGAGAACTGACCCCTGCCACAGTTTGAGGTTACAGTTCCAGGAACCCCCCTCCCTTGCCTCTACCCTTGCTTAATTTGGCACAAACTATTTTATAATCTATAGTCTCTCTATTTTTACCCTGGGGATGGAGAAAGTCAGGTACAGCTGGGACCCAAGATGTGATAAAGTTTTAGGGTATAAAAAACTCTGTTCTGTTGCCTGTCCTTTGCTTCATTCCATTAGACTATGCTGATGGAGATAATGCCTTTTTTTCTACAGAAAGTAAATAAACTGCTTTCTGCTCTGGCTCAGAGAAAGGTCTATTAGAATTATTTTAGGCTGGTGGTCACTCTCCCATGCAGTTTTCTGGGGACTCATCTAGGATTTGCTCTCTCACTGGCAACTCTCTCTCCTCACTCCCAAAGGCAGACGCCTATTGGGAGAGCAGCCTGATAGTCTTTGGACTTGATGGGGGAGATACCGTTGTGGGAAAAGTAGGAGGCTGAAGAGAAGGATTCACCAGAGCAGAAACCAGAAGAAGCTCCAACAAATTAAAAAGAGGAAAAAAGCCTGGTTGGTAGTAAGAGGAACAATTATACAAGGTATATATGGTACCCTGATGTGAAAGCTTGAAAGGGGGCCCTGAAAGGAGCAGGTCTTAGTAAGCCCCTCCAGGTGATTGAGGGAAGGGGGCAACTCCTTTGTAATTGACATCCAATAATAAATGGAGCATGAACCTAAGAAACAAAATGAAAATTGGGTGAGTCCCTTAGGTGTAAGCTAGGAGGAGATACTTTTTGGCCCAAGCACATAACTTCTGAGGATTAGGTATGTCAAAAGTTAAAATCATATGTAAGGGATTTAAAAGCAGTATATGGGTGTGAGTCTGTGCTTTGTCTTTAATATTTTTCTCATTCAGCTGAATTACAAAGTAAAAGAAATGGCCATTTTGGGATTTAAAAGTGCTTGTGCAAAGTAAACTTAATTTTTTTTTAAGCTTTCAAGCTTCTCTCCCTAAAAGGTACTGAGAATGACCAGTGTTACTGCGTGTAGACTTATGTCCAGTCCAGCCTCTCCAAAGAACGGTAGGCTCCCCCAAAATCCCATGCTCTGAAGTCAGCCTCAGTTTCTTTGTAGATGAATCCCTATATTCCCCAACCCCCAGAGTCCCAACTTCAGGAGACTCTGGTTTCTGTAAAAGGGTGTGATTTATTTTCACTTGGGGGCAGTTGTGCATAAGGTAGAGTACAAAATTTAAGGAGGAAGATAGGAACCATTGCCATTTTGCTTCCAGGGGCTTATCTTTGGTCTCAGATAGTTTACTGCCATTTCAAAGATCTTGGACAGAATAGAAGAATGAAGTTTTTGAGGGGGGAAGAAGAGTTTTCTCCCAAAAATGTGACCTAAATTACTATGTGTTTAAATTTAAATGATATATGATAGAATTACTTTCAATTGTTTGGGAATAAAATTTCAGAAATATTTGTGCGTTAATATTGTAGCATTGCTACTAGAAATTTAAATCTGTATTTGATTTAAGTTGAACAAAATGGTTATTAAAACAAAATTCTCTAGTAACTTACCTAAAGAGGTCACATGTTGTATCTCCTAAATAGATAAAATATGTTGCTTTCTAAATTGCATATTGAGTAATTTGTAAAAATTATGAGCTATGCTTTAAAATTTAGTCAGCTCTGCTGGACATATGTATGTTTTATGGAATTTGGTCCAAAATTATTTAGATATTTTAAAAAGGTGAACAAGACAGATTGATTTGCCAAAGAAATTGATAGTCTGAATGGAACATCTAGTTAGGACTGAATCTAACAAGCAAAAATAATGATTTTTAAGATAATTTTTTCTCAATCGATATGTATTTGTTAAAATTGGAAACCTGACTGTAAATAACATGAGGATTCCTATCCATTTTTGTGATAAGTGATAGACAAATAGACATTACATAGGTTATGAAAATTGTGAAATTGCTAATTAAGTTATTTGAGATTATTGTCATAACAGTGAAACCTAAAATTGTTAAGGATTATTGATATGAGAGTTTATTACAGAGAGGAGTAGATGTTTTGGCTGACACCAAAAGATGTGGTTCCAGGACCTAAAAATGGAGGGATAGAATAAACACCAAGAATGGTAAAAATGAAATAGAGTGGAAGAACATAGAAAGAGGTTTTAATAAGAATGATGGAAAGGGCAAGTTCCATTATTGCCAGGAGAAAGGAAACACCCCATGAAGTTGGTGCATGCTAAAACCTTTAAGTGTTAACTATAAGATATGAGGTCAGAAAGCATAGTGGAGTTAGAAAAGACACCACATGGAGTGGGGTAAGGAGAAAGGAAAAGAGCTCTTGGTTTGAGAAAAGGAGAAGGTTTAACCCCTTTTCCCCCCACTGGATGTGGTTGCTTCTTAGAAATGAGAGAACAAACACAGTTATTGGAGCTCATCCCCCTCCTTACTTCTGCCATCCCTCTCTCCCCCACACTGGTTAGATAAAATTACTTTAACATTGTTTTTATTATTTAAAGGAAAAGCTCATAGACATGGTGTTAATACCTGAATGTTTTTATTTTTCAAGTCTGTGGTTGTTTTAAGGCAAAGTAATTTGAGATGCTATGTCAAAGGTTCTACCACTTAGTAATGAAAGGAACCTCTAAGAGAAATTTGTTAGATTTCTGGTTAACTGCAAATTCTCTGAAAGTGGTTATTTCAAAACCCATTCAGCAAATTATCTAATATTAAGTGCATCATAGTCTCATTGTTTAATGAATATGCTTTATAGCTTTCTTGTTCTTGGCACATGGGATAGATTAAGATTTTAAACCCGATTAGTGAAACTTGCTATTGAGATTTAATCTCTCAGGATTATAACTATTATTGTTTTGAGTTCTGAATTTTGGGAATGATTCTCTGATGAATTATTAAGCTAGTAAACTACCATTTGACAGCTGAATTGGCTAAAGTGGGATTGTTACTACATGATTGGTTATCAAACTGTACCCTCAGACTGAGGATCAGTTTTGATATTATAATCATGCTCCTGCTTTTCCTCTTATAGCAAATTTCTATAATCAGAAAATGGTAAATAGAAATCATAAGTACAGATCAAGTATGTAATATTTTGCTGTTTTCGATCTGAAAATACAATCATTATATCTTATCATCTATCTGTTGCTAGATGTATGTGTCTATATGAAATAATGTCTTTAAGAACCTTATGTAAATGTAAAAACAATTAATACAATTATTGAAAGTGAAGCTGAAATATCTTTCATCTTTTAGATAAGAAGATTTTAGTGTACCTAATTTTTCTTAGAGAGGTACAACTTATGGAATATTTTGTTACATTTTATAATTTATAGAAAATTTATAGAAATCTGGTTTTTAAACATCTTCAGGCCAGTTTCTAATCCCAGAGCCAAGCAGTAGAATTTAAAGCCAAAAATAGGCTACAAATACAAAGGCTCTTGTGAAATCTATTTTCACTGGTCTCAGGCTAGCAGCCCAAGTGACTCTTGAAAGTGCCGCTGAACTTTCTTCTCCTGAAACCTATTCAGAGTTAATAGTGTGTGTGTGTTTGTGTTTCTGTGTGTGTGTGTGTTTTAATCTCTCTCAGTATCCTGCTTTTGATAAATGAGACCTGTTAATGAAGGATTTTGTGAATATCTGCTATTCTGATAGGATTCCCCCTTTCTGAAAATTGCTTTTGGGATGTAATGTAGTTTCTAAAAAGGAGATGATGCCTAACTATTTGCAGAATCTTCAGGGAAAATATAAGCACACCTCCCAAGAATGAGGGTTCTGTTGTTTGTACTTGCTCTCTCTCTCTAGTGCTCTTAGGTTTGTTTTCTTCTAGGCTTTCAGCAATTAACCTTGAAATGACCAGCACTAAATAGTTGTATTGACTAGTTTAAAGAGATATGACTCAACCCACTGGATCTTCAATCAGTTCAAGCCTCTTCAAATGAGATCCTGTAGGATGACCCAGCTCAATGCCCATTCTCAGCAGGAAGTACTTGCAGAAGAGGAGATTATCATCTCACACCCTCAAAAGATTTTGAATCCTGTTTATTTGGGAAGGAACTGGGAACTGGTTGGTGAATGGACTCCAAATTACCCAAAAGGAACCCCAAAACTCTAAAACTCCTTGAAGGACAAATTCTCCTTGAATCCTGCCATTATAAAGGACCTGTCCGAGGACAAACAGCTTCATTCTGTAATCTAGGTGGGGCTAGCTGAGTCCAGAGTTGGAGATACCAATCCCATTAAATTGGAGAAACATTCCTTCAATTCCAGCTCAAGCTGAAAACCCAGCCCCCATGGCACAGGCCTTCAGCTTGTAGTCAAAAGTTTATAAAAAGAGCCAATCTTAAATGCAGTCTTTGCAGAGGAGCTAATATGCCATGCCAAGGACACGCTCTCTCTTCCTGGCATATCAGAAAACTCTGCCCACTGGGATGATATTCTCTTCCAGTGCTACCCTCTCTTTATCCTCACCTATTTGCCTAATGAGACTTTATATCTCTTTGTCTGGATTTCTTTATTGGAAACTTTACTTCTCTGTCAGGACCTTGCTACTGAGGAATTCAGTCTTTTTATTCATGCATAGCAAAGGCTGACTTCCCAATGTCTGTAATAAACTTCTTTTTATCAGTCTAGCTTTTCAGGTTTGTAAATTCCTTTATGAAGGATCTCTGTGCCACCAGAAGGGGGTTCCCAAAACTCCTATCCATGTGCCAAATCCCAAGGGGTTTGGGGGAGTCTGACCTCTTCATTTGGTTCCCTGAACCCCAAACCTGCCACTACTCTCATGATTTAACTCCCTGACCATCAGGAATCCTAATCCCCTCATTTAGTTCCCTGAATCTAATCTCATCATAAGGAATCCATCAATCCTGTGAAGGGAAGAAGTTAATGCTATCCCCTGCTGCGATAGTATTTGGATCTTTAGATGGGGATACTGAATTAACATTTGGGTTAATATTACTGGCAAAGGCTATCACAAACAATTCATTTTGATACTTGTCAAATTATAGAATTGTTGAGGCTTGACTAGCCTTAACAAGTAGGTACAATTGTGTCCTAATAAAGAAAGGTTTTTGTGGAACTGCCTGTCCAATATGGAATTATGTTTGGTTTGCTACAAGGGTTGGACATTTAGAAAATGCAAATCAAAAAATAAGTTGGTTATACATGTAATAGGTAATAGATCTCTTAGGAAGAACTGGAATCAAATTAAGGTCTTAAGGCAAGTGATAGATACCAATGCCTGGATAGAATCGGTAAAGTACTCTGTAAAAAGAGCCTGAACAAAAAGCAATACCTATGTCTGTACTACAGGTTGCCCCATGTCCAGAGTGTACATTCCCTTTGGGAATAGAAAAACACAAGAGTGAATTCCTCCTGATACCAAAATAACCTTCCTGAGGAGAATTACAATGCTTTATACTCTTACCTCTGGAGATCAATCAGCTTGCCTCTATCACAGGGTCAAAGATTGCAAAATCTAGGGACTGTAGTGGCAAGTACCCAAGTCATAACTGAGAGTAGCTCTGGCAATTTCTTGGATGAGCATACCCCAAGCAAATCTTGGATGTATTGAATGAGCTTGGATGAGCACTCTCAAACCTTTGTCTGGAAACTGAGTGGTCACCTGTGCACCAATTCAATTGGCTATTTCTTTTATCTTGGCACTCGAAGATTGAATCAGGAAGAATTAAATTAAGAGTAGTAACCTATTAATTCAAGACTAGAAATCTAGTTCTGGATTTAGGTTATTCCTATGCTGGTGAGTAAATATTAAGTTACACCAGAGAAGCAGTGAAGGGAATAGTAAAGTAGTTAGATGCTACTAGCAGAATAGTATGGGAAAATAAAATGACTCCAGAAAGATTAATGGCAGGAAGAGGAACATATGTTACAACTGGAAATTTTACTCCTAGCACAGCCCTACCAGAAAAATTAGCAGAAAATTCAGGGATTAATTATCCATTCTAATTTGTGCAGTGGTTAATAAGCTTTTAAGAAGAGGGATGTAAAAAATTAGATGTGAAAACCAAATTATTAAAAAGAAAAAAGTGGGATTGTGAGGAATGGATGGGCATTTGTATTTTTCATGGTTGTGAAAATTGGATTGGAGAAAAGAAGCTTGAATTGGAGGGCCGAAGGACATTGAGGAATAATCAAGGGGGAATTTATTTTCTCCCCAAAGAATGTAAACTGCTTGGCGCAGGGACTAGCTAGGTAATGAAAAGTGGAGAATTCATGTATTGTAACTTCTGTAACATCCAATTAATGAGGGATCAGGATTGGGAGTTTATAAGTCAAGAACATAGGGGAAGTCCTGAAGGTGAGATATAGAAATTGACAAATTATATTAGGATTGGTGTGAGAAATACTCAAATGATCAAAAAGGGATTATGTGGGATCGATGTAAGATTTTCCCAGAGAACTTGATGGGGTTCTAGTGGCAGTCAGAGAGTTGTGGGAATCCTCTTTTGGTTGGCGCAGGTCCTTCATGAAAGAATTCAGGAACCTGAAGAGTTTTAGGTGGCAAAAAGGGAAGTTTGTTGGATGAGAAGTCAGCTTTGCTAGGAAATTGACTTCCTCATGGTAAAGTCCTATTAGGGTAATGGAGGCTGGCACAGAGAAGAGAATGTCTTCACAGCGGGCAGGGTCCTGGGCACTATGCCAAAGAGGCAAAGCATACTACTTTGGGATATTCTGCAAAAGAAGTGAGTTTAAAATTGCCCTTTAATAGGGAATATTGAGGCTCAAGTTTCAGACTGAACAGAAAGCCAAAGTCCCCAGGCCTAGATCTCCAATTGAATGGTGGAAATCACTTTGAAGACTTCTGGAATTTGGAATTTACTGAAAAGGGTCTGTATCCCCAAAAGATCAATGGGATGATTTGCCTTAGAAAAAGCCCAGCCAGGAGGATATGCTCTCTCTCATAGACTCTTTGGAGTCTGGGAGACCCCAATTTCTCTTCTTTTGCAGATCAAAAGACACAATTTAATTTTACAGATTAAAAAGGGAACACAGTTTCATACCCCTGTCATACTGACCTCTGCCACAGTTTGGGGCTACAGTTCTAGAAAACAAAGCTCCTTGCCTTATACCCTTGCTTAATTTTGCATAAACTGCTTTGTAATCTATAGTTCCCCCATGTTGTACCCTGAAGGTACCATGAAGGTTACCCTGAGTAAGTTAGAGACAGCTGGGGCCCAAGATGTGATAAAGTTTTAGGGTATTAAAAAAAACCTGTTGCCTGTCCTTTGCCTCATTGCATTAGACTATTCGCTGATAGAGGCCACGTTGTTTTTTTCTGCAGAAATTGAATAAATTGCTTTTTGCTCTGGCTCAGAGAAAGGTCTATTTGTATTATTTTAGGTTAGTGGTCACTGTCCCACACAATATTAAGTAAACTAAGTAGAACCAAGAGAACACTGTGCACAGCAACAAAAAGATTATATGATGATCAAGAGTTGGCTCTTTTCAACAATGCAGTGATTCAGGACAATTCCAACAGACTTGTGATGGAGAGAACCACCTGCACCCAGAAAGAGGAGTGTGGGCACTAAATGTGGATCACAACATAGTATTTTCACCTTTTTTTTTTCTTTCTAATCTGATTTTTCTTGTGGAGCATGATAAATGTGAAAATATATTTAGAAGAACTGCACATGTTTAACCTATATTGGATCACTTGCTGTCTAGAGAAGGGGGCTGAGGGAAAGAGAGGGAAAAAAATCTGGGAACACAAGATTTTGCAAGAGTGGTAAAAACACTCTTTGCATGCATTTTGAAAATAAAAAACTTAATTTTTTTAAAAAAGGACCAAATGCAGGAGTTTTTATATAGTATTTTTGAGGGAAGGGGTCTTCCCAGTCTAAATCATTGATCAATTCTACTAAGGCCTAGACTGTGCAAAACACCTTAAAAATTCAGGAGGGACAGGTAGGTGGCGCAGTGGATAGAGCACCAGCCCTTAAGTTAGGAGGACCTGAGTTCAAATTTAGTCTCAGACACTTAACACTTACTAGCTGTGTGACCCTTGGCAAGACATTTAACCCCAATGCCTCAGCCAAAAAAAAAATTCAGAAGGATAGATCAACATTATATGCAATAGTTCAACTGGAGGAACATTAAGTCAAGATTTTTTTTCCCCTGAGGCAATTGGGGTTAAGTGACTTGCAGAGTCACACAGCCAGGAAGTGTTAAATGTTTGAGACAAATTTGAACTCAGATCCTTCTAACTTTAGGCATGGTGCTCTCTATCCACTGCACCACCTACTGCCCCATTAAGTCAAGATTCTAAGGGAAAATAATGAGGGAAAAATATATGAAAGGAAGGGACCTGAAGATCTCAAAATTATATCACAATTATTTGATACTAGCTAAAATGAAAATTTCATTAGTGAAACAGATTAGGTACACAACACACAAAAGATACAAATATAGTAATGTACTGTTCAAGGACAGCAATTGCTGTTGCAAGAACTCACTATTTGTTGAAAACTGAAAACAGCCTAGCAGAAATTAGATTTATAAATCAATTTTTCACAACTATATACAGCAAAATAATCCCCAAATATATATAGACACACTTAGGTCACATTACAAAGGAGTGAGGAAAAAAATGCTTTTCATGATTAAGTTTTGAACTCTTGAGAAGACCACAGAAGAAAAAATGGACAATTTTGATTACATAAAATTGAAAAGATTTAATCAAAATCCTAACTGTAATTAAAATTAGAATATGAAGAGGGGGCTGGCAGTACCAGATCTCAAACTGTGGCAAGAACTAACAGGAAAAAAGTCTTTGAAGCAATTTTTTCAAAAAAAGTTTCTTGTAAAAGGTGGGATTTATCTGAGAATTGAAGGAAGCCAGGAAAGCTAGGAGACAAATGAGAAGAGATTCCAAGCATAGAGGAATAGCTAATAAATATACATGAACTCAGAAGATGTCTTAAGGGACACCAAGGAATTCAGACTATGAAGTCTGTGTCACTAGATAGCAAAGTACATGGAAAAGAGTAAAATATGAAAGGAAGTGGCCAGTTATGAAGGGCTAAAACCAAAGAATTTTATATTTGATCCTGGGGATAACAGGAAGCTGAATATGGAAGTGATATAAGTTGCACATTAAGAAAATCATTTTGCCAGATAAGTGGAAGATGGACTGAAGTGAAGAGAAATTTGAGGCAGGGAGGCCAACCTGAGGCTACGCAAGCAATAGTCCAGGAATGAGATGGTGAGGTTCTATAATAGGATATAGATAAATAGAATAGGCAATTCTCGAAAAAATAAAAGTGATCAACAAAAAAAAAATTCTAGTAGAGAAATGGAAATAAAGCAATTCTGAATGTTTAGTCTTAAGAGTGCTGAAAATGAGGAAAAAAGAAAATGACAATTGTTGGAGAGGAATTGGAAGATACTAATGAATTGTTGATGAATCTATGTCAAACTATTTGGAAAGCAGAAATCACTAAACTGTGCATACCATCTTAACCATTAATACCATCATAAGAGTCATATTCCAATAAAGAGGAAAAGGACCAATATATACAAAAATCATTTTTTTGGTAGGAAAGAACAGGGAACTAATAGAGAGTCCATAAATTGAAGAATGGACCAAATATGATATATGAATGTAATGGAGTGTCATTGAGCTACAATAAGTGACAAAAGAATTTCAGAGAAAATCTGAGGAAACCTGTAGGAACTGATGTATAGTAAGGTGAGCAGAACCAAAAGAATATACAATAGTAAAGATGGGACAGTACAGTAACAATAGGAGGAGGCTGAAGGAAGTTGGAGGGGAAAGGGTATTTGCAAAGAAGAAAGAAAAAATTAAACATTTGTTAAAATGTACAGAAGAGCAAGCCTAAGTTCAGGAGGAGTAACAAGCACATTAGCCTTGTAAATGATTCACTACATACTTAAAAAAAAATCCAAACTGCACTTAGTAGTGATTTGCAGTTTTACATATAATTCTTTTTCTGTTCTACTTTATATAAGAGAAATAGTTTTTGGAATTCATTATCAAGAATTTCCAAAAATTAAACTAAAGCAACTCTAATAAGATATACAAAAATTATAGATCTTAAAGAGCACACTCAATGATTTATCAATAGCAATGGCAGTAGCTTATGGGATAAAACAACTTAATTAGAAAAACAATCCAAGCCTCAAATGGGATCTGGAACTAGAGAAGTTATTGATTCCTCTATAGAATAAGGATAGACTTCTTAAGTTGGAAAAGTAGCTAGAAGACCAGCAAAATAACAAAACTATAGCTGTTCATCATTGCCATGATGAAGGGGAAAAAATCTTGCTTTTGATAAATACAAAGACATTACTGTTAAAGATGGGGAAAAAATGATTTCTTTTTACTGTTACTCATTTTTTCTTTCAAGGCTATTTTCAGAAGTCTAGGTGAGCCAATTAGACCCGAGCATCTTTATAGGATTAAAATATCTGTCCTAAAAAAAAAAAAATGCTCCAAATCACTTGGATTAGAGAAATGCAAATTAAAACAATTCTAAGAAAAATATTACATCACTGCTAAAAAACAATTTTGAAGATCTTTATATAGTGCTTAAAGAAGAATAGTACTGAGTGATTAGTTCATACAATAACATATTGTAAAGTCAAACAACTTTGAAAGCTGTAACAACTGTGATCAATACAGGTTTCAGCCATGACTCCAAAAGACCAATGGTGCAACATACTTTCTGACAAAGGAGTAAGAGAATATAGAATGAGGCATGTGTTTTTTATATAGCCGATGAAGGAATATGTTTTGCTTGACTATGCATATTTGTAATAATATGTTTTTTGATGTCATGGACAGTAGGAGGGAAATAAAATATATTTTTTAAAATTGAAATTTAAAGTTTTAGATGTTGCTGCAGATATGGAATGTTGCATGTATTTACAGTTGAGGTCACTGCTTATACTTAAGTGTTTTAACTTTGTACAAGACATCTTTTATAGAATAGAAATAACCTGTAAATATAATGTAAAAAAAATCATCTCAATAAAAAACTTAAGGTATCCCCTTCTACTGATCAGATTGGCTAAAATGATAGAAAAATATAATGATAAATATTGGTGGAGATATGGGAAAACCAGGACACTAATATATTGTTGGTGGAGTTGTGAAATAATCCAACCATTCTGGAGAGCAATTTGGAATCATGCCCGAAAGGCTATATAAAAGTGTGGGCAAATTGATTCAAACATTCTGGAGAACAATTTGGAAGTATGTCCAAAGAGTTATAAAACTTACATAGCTTTTGTTCTAGCAGTGTGACTACTGTATCTCTATCCCAAAGAGATCATAAAAGAGGGAAAAGAACCCACATGTGCAAAAATGTTTGTAGCAGCTCCTTTTTTAAAAAAATTTTTTTTTCCAAATACAAAGTTATTTTTTAACATTCACCTTTGCAAAACCTCATGTTCCAAATTTTTCTCCCTCTTTCCCCTCCCTTCTTCTCTAAGACAGCAAGCAATCTATATAGGTTAAACATGTATACTTCTAAACATTTCTATATTTATCATGCTGCACAAGAAAAATCAGATCAAATGGGGTTAAAAAATGAAAAAGGAAAAAACCAAACAACAACAAAAGGATGAAATTACTATGCTTTGATCCACATTGTGTCCATAGTTCTCTGGATGCAGAAGGTATTTTTCATCATGTCTATTAGAATTGCCTTAAATCATCTCATTGTTGAAAAGAACAAAGTTCATCACAGTTAATCATCACATAATCTTGTTACTATGTTCTCATGGTTCTGCTCACTTCACTTAACATCATCAGTTCATGTAAATATTTCCAGATAGTAGCTCTTTTTGTAGTGGCAAGGAATTGGAAATTGAGTGGATGCCCATCAATTGGGAAATGGCTGAATGAGTTATGGTATATGAAAATAATGGAATGTTATGCTATAAGAAATAATTAGCATAGGTTTTTTTTCTTGGTTTTTTTTTTCCCCTTTTAAACCTATATTGGATTGTTTGATCAAGTCTATGGGAAGGATTTGGAAGAGGAAGGGAGAAAAATTTGGAAAATAATATTTTGCAGAAGTGAATACTAAAAATCATCTGTGCATGTATTTGTAAATAAAAAGCTACTTAAAAAGAAAACAAAACAAAACCAAAAATAAACAGAAAAAAAGAAATGATGAACAGGCTGATTTTAGAAAAGCCTGGAAAGATTTATATGAACTGATGCTGAGTAAAATGAGCAGAATCAGGAAAACATTTAGACAATAACAGCAAGATTATGTGATGATCAATTGTGTAAGATTTATCTCTTTCTCAGCAATATCCAAGATAATTCCAATAAACTTTGGGATGGAAAATGCCATTTGTATCTAGAGAGAGAAATAAGGAAACTGAATGTGGATCAAAGCACAGTATTTTAACTTTCTGGTATGTTTGTTTTTTCTTATGGTTTCTCCCTTTTATTCTGACTTTTCTTTCATAACATGACCAATATGGAAATATGTTTTAAAAGACTGTACATGTATTCAACCTCTATCAGATTGCTTGCTCCCTTGGTGAGAGAAAAAGTAAGGGAAATAAGGAGAAAAAATTTGGCAACTCAAAATCTTACAAAAATGAATGTTAAAAACTATCTTTACTTGTAACTGAGAAAAAATAAAACACTATTAAATGTAATGTTCTGACTAGCTTTCTGGAAGGCCTTGGGACCAGCCTTGGTTTCAGCAGAATCATCATCACAAGAATAGTCAGGAATGAAGTCCAAAGTATTATCTCCTTCACAGTCTGTCTCCTTCACCTGGGGCCAGGCTAGCTTTCTGGGGGACCTTCAGATGGTCCTTGGTCTTAGTGGAGAAGTGAAGGAGACAGGACAGCCACCACGAAGGTCTTTATCTTTGAGTCTGGTCTCCAGTATTCTATCTTCTCTGCCTATCTCCGACTCTGTCTCCCTCCCAAAACTCTTGGCTCTTATATACTCTAAGTACATCATTATAGGTGTCAGTCTTGTAGAATAAGTGTCAACTTGTAGAATTATACTAAGTACTAAGTACATGTAAACTACAGAATCATTATCTCAATTCCACTAAGTTAACACCTTGTTGTAAGATTACTTGTTTCAAGTACACTTGGCCCTCTACAATTAAGTGCAAAAAAAGATTAAAATGTCTGCCAGAAAAAAATGCTTGGGAAAGGGCAGCTAGGTGGTACAGTGGACAGGCCACCAGCCTGAAGTCAGGAGAATCTGAGTTCAAATATAATCTCAGACACTTAACACTTCCTAGCTGTTGTATGATCCTGGGCAAGTCATTTGACCCCAAATGCCTCAGCCAAAAAAAAAGAATACTTTTTACTTCTACTAGTCAAAAATTTTGCCCTATTGAGGTGGTGATGAACTCTGATTAACATATTAATATCATATTAACATAATTGATTAATAGCCTGAGAGAATCAGAATTGTCCAAGAATAACAGAAATTCCCACATGGAATTGAGGGAATTTAATTCTGCAACATATACCACACATTGTAAAGAGTGAAGAAATCTACAGTGACAAAAAGTTTCATGAAGAATTAAAGAATGTACTTCAAATCTTATGAACTTAATGCCAAATTATGTAAAGCAAGTTATTATAGCAAAAGGAGACTGTAGTGCACATTAAGAGATTTTTTAAGATGTTAAAAAGTTTTAATATTTATTGTATAAATCAATGTAGTTATTTTATTTTACCCCATTAAATTTGTTTAATTCTATATACTTGGGCCTTATGACTTGAACTCAAAAAGGGCACTGTATCATAGCAGCCTGGTTCTGTTTTTTCCATTTTGTTGGTTATCACTGCTTCATTAATCCTATTCTTTTTTTTCTCCTAATTTCACCAAATGTTTAAATGTTTAAACTCATCTTTTTTTCTATTCTAAGTCTTTTTTACCTGCCTACTTTAAACTATATACTTGATATACCTTAATCCAGCTCTTCTCCAGACTAAATAGTCCCAGTTCTTCTATCTGACCCTAGTCACACACAGCATATTGATATCCTTCCTAAAAGGTCACCAGAGGACATTTAATGTTTGTTGAAGTGATTCCCACATCAGTAACCCCATATCTGACTTACATGTACTCTAATTATCTCTATTACCCACAGCCTAAAGCAGAGTTGTCAAACTTACTGTTTCTACAATTTCTGAATGGTTGGAAACAGATTAAAAAGTTAACTGAGAAATATTTGAACAAAATAAAAAATATAACAGATAGTTAATTTGTGGGGTTTTTTTTAAGTTACTACATGGGCTTGAAGGGATTCCTTTTTTTTTTTAATTTAATTTTATTTAATAATAACTTTGTATTGACAGATTCCATGCCAGGATAATTTTTACATAACATTATCCCTTGCAATCACTTATGTTTCGTTTTTTTTCCCCTCCCTCTCTCCTCCCCCCCCCAAGATGGCAAGCAGTCCTATATATGTTAAATATGTTGCAGTATATCCTAGATACAATACTTATTTGCAGAACCGACCAGTTCTCCCGCTGCACAGGGAGAATTGGATTCAGAAGGTAAAAATAACTCGGGAAGAAAATCAAAAATGCAAATAGTTCACTTTCATTTTACAGTATTCCTTCTTTGGGTGTAGCTGTTTCTGTCCATCATTTATCCAATGAAACTCAATTAAGTCTCTTTGTCAGAGAAATTCACTTCCATCAGAATACATCCTCATACAATATCGTTGTCGAAGTGTATAATGATCTCCTGGTTCTGCTCATCTCACTTAGCATCAGTCCATGTAGGTCTCTCCAAGCCTCTCTGTATTCATCCTGCTGGTCATTCCTTACAGAGCAATAATATTCCATAACATTCATATACCACAATTTACCCAGCCATTCTCCAATTGATGGGCATCCATTCATTTTCCAGTTTCTAGCCACTACAAACAGGACTGCCACAAACATTTTGGCACATACAGGTCCCTTTCCCTTTTTTAGTATCTCTTTGGGGTATAAGCCCAATAGAAACACTACTGGATCAAAGGGTATGCACAGTTTGATAACTTTTTGGGCATAATTCCAGATTGCTCTCCAGAATGGCTGGATTCGTTCACAGCTCCACCAACAATGTATCAGTGTCCCCGTTTTCCCGCATCCCCTCCAACATTCATCATTATTTTTTCCTGTCATCTTAGCCAATCTGACAGGTGTGTAGTGATATCTCAGAGTTGTCTTAATTTGCATTTCTCTGATCAATAGTGATTTGGAACACTCTTTCATGTGAGTGGTAATAGTTTCAATTTCTTCATCTGAAAATTGTCTGTTCATATCCTTTGACCATTTATCAATTGGAGAATGGCTTGATTTTTTATAAATTTGAGTCAATTCTCTATATATTTTGGAAATGAGGCCTTTATCAGAACCTTTAATTGTAAAGATGTTTTCCCAGTTTGTTGCTTCCCTACTAATCTTGTTTGCATTCATTCTGTTTGTACAAAGGCTTTTTAATTTGATATAATCAAAATTTTCTATTTTGTGATCGGTAATGGTCTCTAGTTCATCTTTGGTCACAAATTTCTTTCTCCTCCATAAGTCTGAGAGATAAACTATCCTATGTTCCTCTAATTTATTTATAATCTCGTTCTTTATACCTATGTCATGGACCCATTTTGATCTTATCTTGGTATGTGGTGTTAAGTGTGGGTCCTTGCCTAATTTCTGCCATACTAATTTCCAGTTATCCCAGCAGTTTTTATCAAATAATGAAATCTTATCCCAAAATTTAGAATCTTTGGGTTTGTCAAACACTAGATTGCTATAGTTGACTATTCTGTCTTGTGAACCTAACCTTTTCCACTGATCAACTAATCTATTTCTAAGCCAATACCAAATGGTTTTGGTGACTGCTGCTTTATAATATAATTTTAGATCAGGTACAGCTAGACCACCTTCATTTGATTTTTTTTTCATTAATTCCCTTGAGATTCTCGATTTTTTATTGTTCCATATGAATTTTGTTGTTATTTTTTCTAAATCATTAAAATATTTTCTTGGAAGTCTGATTGGTATAGCACTAAATAAATAGATTAGTTTAGGGAGTATTGTCATCTTTATTATATTCGCTCGGCCTATCCAAGAGCACTTAATATTTTTCCAATTATTTAAGTCTGACTTTATTTGTGTGAAAACTTTTTTGTAATTTTGTTCATATAATTCCTGACTTTCCTTTGGTAGGTAGATTCCCAAATATTTTATGCTATCAACAGTTATTTTGAATGGAATTTCTCTTTGTATCTCTTGCTCTTGGATTTTGTTGGTGGTGTATAAGAATGCTGAGGATTTATGGGGATTTATTTTGTATCCTGCTACTTTGCTAAAATTATGAATTATTTCTAATAGCTTTTTAGTAGAATCTCTGGGGTTTTCTAGGTATACCATCATATCATCTGCAAAGAGTGATAGTTTGGTTTCCTCATTGCCTACTCTAATTCCTTTAATCTCTTTCTCGACTCTTATTGCAGAGGCTAGTGTTTCTAATACAATATTGAATAATAATGGTGATAGTGGGCAACCTTGCTTCACTCCAGATCTTACTGGGAAAGGTTCCAGTTTTTCCCCATTGCATATGATGCTTACTGAAGGTTTAAAATATATGCTCCTAACTATTTTAAGGAAAAGTCCTTTTATTCCTATGCTCTCAAGTGTTTTTATTAGGAATGGCTGTTGGATTTTATCAAATGCTTTTTCTGCATCTATTGAGATGATCATATGGTTTTTGTTTGGTTGGTTGTTGATATGGTCAATTATGTTAATAGTTTTCCTAATATTGAACCAGCCCTGCATTCCTGGTATAAATCCTACTTGGTCATAGTGTATTATCCTGGGGATGATTTTCTGTAATCTTTTTGCTAATATTTTATTTAAGATTTTAGCATCAATATTCATTAGGGAGATTGGTCTATAATTTTCTTTCTCTGTTTTCAGCCTACCTGGTTTAGGTATCAGTACCATATCTGTGTCATAAAAGGAGTTTGGTAGGACTCCTTCAATCCCTACTTCTTCAAATAGTTTATTTAGCATTGGAGTTAATTGATCTTTAAATGTTTGATAGAATTCAGATGTAAATCCATCTGGTCCTGGGGTTTTTTTCTTAGGGAGTTGATTGATAGTTTGTTCTATTTCTTTTTCTGAGATAGGAGTGTTTAGGATATTTACTTCTTCCTCTGTTAGTTTAGGCAAGCTATATTTTTGGAGGTATTCTTCTATTTCATTTAAGTTGTCGAATTTATTGGCATAAAGTTGGGCAAAGTAACTCCTAATTATTGCTCTAATTTCCTCTTCATTAGTGGTGAGTTCTCCCTTTTCATTTTTAAGACTAACAATTTGATTTTCCTCTTTCCTTTTTTTAATCAGATTTACTAAGGGTTTGTCTATTTTGTTGGTTTTTTCATAGAACCAACTCTTAGTTCTATTAATTAATTCAATAGTTTTTTTACTTTCAATTTTATTGATCTCTCCTTTTATTTTTTGAATTTCAAGTTTAGTGTTTGATTGGGGGTTTTTAATTTGTTCCTTTTCTAGCATTTTTAGTTGCAAGCCCAATTCATTGACCTTCTCTTTCTCTATTTTATACAAATAGGCCTCTAGAGATATGAAATTTCCCCTTATTACCGCTTTGGCTGCATCCCATACATTTTGGTATGATGTCTCATTATTATCATTTTCTTGGATGAAGTTATTATGTCTATAATT
The DNA here is from genome assembly GCF_016432865.1 of Antechinus flavipes. Classification (NCBI taxonomy): domain Eukaryota; kingdom Metazoa; phylum Chordata; class Mammalia; order Dasyuromorphia; family Dasyuridae; genus Antechinus; species Antechinus flavipes. Next base: position 278,090,427 of record NC_067399.1, read on the forward strand.
TGCTGTTTCACCCAATCATTCTTTAGTATGAGATTATTTAGTTTCCAATTATTTTTTGGTCTACTTTCCTGTGGCTTTTTATTGAATGTAATTTTCAATGCATCATGGTCTGAAAAGGATGCATTCACTATTTCTGCCTTACTGCATTTGAGTTTGAGGTTTTTATGTCCTAATATATGGTCAATTTTTGTATAAGTTCCATGAACTGCTGAAAAGAAGGTGTACTCCTTTCTGTCCCCATTACATTTTCTCCAGAAATCTATCATATCTAATTTTTCTAGTATTCTATTTATCTCTTTGACTTCTTTCTTATTTATTTTGTGGTTTGATTTATCTAATTCTGAGAGTGCAAGGTTGAGATCTCCCACTATTATAGTTTTACTGTCTATTTCTTCTTGCAGCTCTCTTAATTTCTCTTTTAAGAATTTAGATGCTACACTACTTGGTGCATATATGTTTAATATAGATACTGCTTCGTTATTCATTCTACCCTTTAGCAAGATCTAGTGCCCTTCCTTATCTCTTTTGATTAGATCAATTTTTGCTTTAGTTTGATCTGAGATCAGGATGGCTACCCCTGCTTTTTTGGCTTCACCTGAAGCATAGTAGGTTTTGCTCCAACCTTTTACCTTTAACCTGCATGTATCACCCCGCTTCAGGTGTGTTTCCTGTAAACAACATATTGTAGGATTCTGGCTTTTAATCCATTCTGCTAACCGCTTCCTCTTTATAGAGGAGTTTACCCCGTTCACATTTATGGTTAAAAAGACCAATTCTGTATTACTTGCCATCTTGTTAACCCCGATTTATGCTTTTCTCCCTTCTTACTCCCTTACCCCCCTTTCCAGTATTAAGCTTGTGAGCACCACTTGCTTCTCACAGCCCTCCCTTTTTTAGTATCCCTCCCCCCCCTTAGAGTTCCTCCCCCTAATTTACCCCTTTCCCTCCCAGTTACCGTATTCCCTTCCACTTAGCTTATTCCTTCCCTTTTCACTTTTCCCTTCTCACTTTTCAATGAGGTGGGAGAAGTTTCACCATAGATTGAATATGTCTAAAATTCTTCTCTTAATGCCAATTCTGAAAGCAGTAAAATACTCACTATATTCATCCCTCTCCATTCTTTCTCTCAGATATAATAGGTTTCCTATGCCTCTTCATGAGATGTACTACCCCCACTTTCCCATTTTTCTGGTACAATGTCCTTTCCACATCTAGTTTCTAGAACAAGGTATACATGTATTCTTTATACATCTTTATAGCCAAAATATAGTTCCCAAGATTAATCTTTACCTTTTTAGATTTCTCTTGAGTTCTGTGCTTGTAGATCAAATTTTTTGTTAAGTTCTGGCTTTTTCATCAAAAATAGGTGAAATTCGTTTACTTCGTTGAATGTCCATCTTCTTCCCTGGAAAAAGATGCTCATTCTCGCTGGGTAAGTTATTTTTGGTTGCATACCAAGTTCCTTAGCCTTTCGGAATATCATATTCCAGGCCCTTCGATCCTTTAATGTGGATGCTGCCAGATCCTGGGTGATCCTTATTGTGGCTCCTTGATACTTGAATTGGGTTTTTCTAGCTGCTTGCAGTATTTTTTTCCTTCGCCTGAGGGTTCTGGCATTTGGCCACTATATTCCTTGGTGTTTTGATTTTAGGATCCCTTTCAGTGGGTGATCGATGAATCCTTTCAATGTTTATTTTTTCCTCTGTTTCTAAGACTTCTGGGCAGTTCTCTTTGATAATTTCCTGGAAAATAGTGTCCAGGCTCTTTTTTTCATCATACTTTTCTGGAAGTCCGATGATTCTCAGGTTGTCTCTCCTGGATCTGTTTTCCAGGTCTGTTGTCTTCCCCAGAAGGTATTTCACATTCTTTTCCATTGTTTGATTTTTTTGGATTTGCTTGACTGATTCTTCTTGTCTCCTCGAGTCATTCAATTCCAATTGTTCGACCCTGATTTTCAGTGAGGTATTTTCTTCACTCACTTTTTTAAGATCTTTTTCTAATTGTCCAATTGAGTTCTTTTGTTCTGTGGAATTTTTTTCCATTTCGCCAATTTTGTTTTCCAGTTCACCAATCCTATTTTTCAAGGATTTGGTTTCTTTATCCACTCTCTCTTTAACTGACTTCTCCAGGCTCTTTTGCCAAGCCTCCCTCTCCTTTTGCAAAGCCTCACTCTGCTTTTGCCAAGCCTCCCTCTCCTTTTCCCAAGCCTCCCTCTCCTTTCCCCAAGCTTCCCTCTCCTTTTGCCAAGCCTCCCTCTCCTTTCCCCATTTTTCTTCTAGCTCCCTTGTGAGAGCCTTTTTAATTTCCTCCATGAGATTCATCTGTGCTGAGGAACATATGATCTCCTCCTTTGGGGATTCACCTGGGGACTGTTTGTTTTTAGTCTCCTCAGGATTTGGAGTCTGCTCTCTATCTGTATAGAAGCTGTCAAGGGTTAAATTCTTTTTCAGTTTCTTGCTCATTCTGTCTAATAATCAAAGACAAACTATGAAAGAAACAGAAGAAAAAACCCCTTGAATGGAGGCTGCTTTCTTTGGGGGAGGGGCAGGGTATTCGTGAGGCACGGGTCCTACTGTGCTGCAGCGCCTGTGCTCTGAGACACTGTGGGGGAGGGGTGGCCAGGTCCCGAGAGACTCCAGCTGTTTGGGGTTGTATTCTTCAACCTCAGTGTTTTTAGCTTCTCTGCTGGGCTGCTGACTTGCTGCCGGAGCAAAGTATCTAATCCTGTAGCAAAGCTCTCCCCGCAGAGACGGCCGCGATCACGCCCCACCCCCTCTCTGCTCCGCTCAGCTCTGAGCTGCTTTCTGTGCTCTGGCTGCAGCCGCTGCCCGCAGACTGCTTCCGATTTAAATACCGTCCCCGCCCTCGCGCAAAAACAGACCCTTCCTGACGAGTCTCAAGGATGGTTTCTCTTGGTAAGTAATTGTATGTTTTTTTTTCAGTCGAGCATTAATTCAGAGGCATGAAATGCAATGGATAGTGAGAGAAAAACATGGAGGTTACACAGGAGTGTGCTTCCTCTCCGCCATCTTAGCCGGAAGTCTCTTTTTCCGAAGGGATTCCTTTATATTTGAATCTGACATCACTGGTCTAGAAAGCTGTTCCCAAATATCACTTCATTGAAACAACATATTCAAAACCAAAGTCATCTCTCTCCATATGTTTAACACCAAACAGATTCTCTCACTGTCAATGGCATTATTTTTATTCTAGCCCTAGACTAGAAACTTTGGAATCCTAAGATCACCTTGGCCTTTTCCCTCTATTTCATCCTCTTTATCCAAGATTCCTTTAAAATATTTTTAAGATCAAATGTTTCTCTTCATTCTGCTCCCATCCTTCTAGTCCAGGCTCTCATACCCAGAGTACTTAAAGAGGCTTCAATATAGTGTGCTGGACAATAATCTTTCTCTCAAATGAAAGCAGAGATTTGATCATATTACTATAAATCTAATAGCTTAATCCATCAAATCTAAATTCCTCTTCCAGATTACTATTATCCCATTACATTATGGTATAACAGCTAGGAAGCTGGACTTGGGAATCAGGACAGCAGAGGTTGTCTTTGCATATTGCCTAGTGTTCAAATACTTCAGCTACTTCCTAGCTATGGGACTCTATTCAATTAATATTCTGCCTCCTGTTTATAAATCAATTACCCAAAATGGAAGTAACATCAAGACTTACCTCACTGGGTTGTTGTAAGGATCAAATCAGTACCATCTATCAAGGTTTGCTTTTTATAAAGCTTTAAAATACTATAGCGAAATGAGCTATTATCACTACCCATCATCAATCCTTTGTCTAGGCAGGTCAGTAATCTCATTCCTAATTACTATTCTAATTTCAACATAGACTTTCTTTTCTTTCTCTGACCCATCTCAAGTTCCAAACTCTCTATGAATTCAAGAACAGTAAATGCCTGGCATACATATAGTGGATGCTTGTTAGAAGACTGAATATACAGTAAGAGGAAGGTACATGAAAAACAAATAAATGACTTTAATGCATGCTGGAATAATCAGGAAGGCCAGAGCAACGTATTGGCTTTTGGAGTATTCTGAATCCCATTCTCTGAAATCCTAATGGACTTGCACAACCTATCAATTGATTTTAAGGTCATTGTTCTCTAACGGTTGCCTACTAATTTATTGTAAACTCATTAAAAGCAAGGGATCAAGAAAGGACCTGGGGGCCTAGCACCTACCTAGTCTCAGATTTGGAGTAATGTGACCAGGTTCGATCAAGGCCTGTTTCTTTATCTGTCACTTTAGTGGGATGGCCTAAATGACTCCGAAGTTCGGACCGTGGGTCTCTTTAGGTAAGTCAGATAAGACTTATCAACAGCCTTCATGTGAAGGTTAAAGGTGAGCCACAAGCAGGTTCCAGCCCCTCAAGGTTGGAGGCCCGCCGCCCGCCTCCCTCCCGCCCCCTGAGTCGCGGGGACCAATCAACGAACTCGCGGAGACCAATCAACGAGCTCAGAGGGGGCTCGCGCGCAGAGTTCGCGGGAAGACGGTCGCCGACAGCGGCATGTTCCGGGGCCAGCGAGCCTGGTTTTGCCGAAGCGTGAGCCAGGATCTGCAGGAGCTCTGGGGTAGGGGACTTTCGGCCTTGCGGACTTGCCAGGCTCTACTGTCCCACCCCCGTGGGGGACCTGGGAATCCGGGAGGTACGGGTGAGGGCTCTGCAGCCTTTCTCCTCACACTGACACCCACTCTCTTCACAGTGGCCCAAGGCGGAGTGATCTGCAACGCTCGGGAGGCGGACTTTCTGTTCAGCTGTGACGCCTCGCACCCTGACACTATGAGGTATCCCTGCGCGTGGGCAGCTAACCACGTGGCTCTTTGCCATCTTTGCTCTGCAGACTTGTGTGCCTAAATGCGCTCCGCCTCTCACTCTGGGGTTGGCAAACCACCTGACCGACGAGCGAACTGAGGCCCAGGGCCATGCAGTTATACAGAGATTCTCATGGAGCAGTATAGCTGACGGTTCATCCAATCAGTATGCATTTATTAAGCATTCCTATATTCCGGAAATCTTAATAGAGTCAGAGGACCCAAAAGCAGAAGTGAGAGTTCCTACCCTCACGAAGCTTACGTTCTACTGAAGAATGCAACATATTCACTCATAAATACATAGTTATGAGAGAAGGAAAGAGGGAAAGACTTCACTATTAACTGGGGGAAATAAGTAACAGACTTTAGAACGAAAGGGTATGGGCTGAGCCCTAAAGAAAGCTAGGGGCTCCAGTATTTAATTGAGAAAAAAATGAGTATTCTACCTTTAAAGAATGAGATGTCATTTAGAACAAAGGAGTTTGTACTTTAAACTGGGGGCACTTGGAAGTCCTTTGACATCCAGAAGGTAAATTGTAAATACATCCAGCCGTTCTAGAGAGCGATTTGGAACTGTGCTCAAAAAGTTTTCAAAATGTGCATACCCTTTGGTCCAGAAGTGTTACTACTGGCCTTATACCCCAAAGAGATACTAAAGAAGGGAAAGGGACCTGAATGTACAAGAATGTTTGCGGCAGCCCTGTTTGTAGTGGCCAGAAATTGGAAACTGATGGATGCCCATCAGTTGGAGAATGGCTGGGTAAATTGTGGTATATGACATCCAGAGTTGACGGAGACCTCAACTAAATCAAAGCTACCTTGGTGGGAGGGGAAGTCTGTATGGTGGAAGGCCAGTTAAGGAAGCTACAATCTAATGGGGTAGGTGAGAAATGATTAAGGTCCTAATTTGGGTGGTTGTGTGAATAGAGATAAAGAATTGGATTTTAGAGTTATTGAGGAGATAGGATTGATGAGACTTGGTTTTGGATTAGAGATAGATAAGTATGGCTCCTATGAACCTAGGTGGTTAAAAGAATGTTGGGATCTAAAGAGGGAAGATTTGCTGTTTCTGAGAGGACATTCGATAGACATTGGGAAATAATTGATCTGATAGGCAAAGCAGAATTGAATTAGCTCAGAAGAAACTCAAGATGCACAAAGTTAGAGGAGCCACCCCAAATGTTCATAGGGAATATTTGTATTTTACTTATGGCAGAACATTCTAAGCTGAATGTAGTCTGATCAAGTACAGTGTGACACACTGTAACTCAACTCTAACATAGTGATGTCATTCTAGTCCTCTTCGAGAATGAAGGATAACCATTTTAGACATAATAGTTGAATTTATGAAAACTGCTGCTATTATTGACAGAGTATCATAGGAAGGAAAGATGAGAGGGTTCAGGAAAGATCTGAGGTACAGTCACCAATAAGAGAAGAGACATGGTTGATGATCTTGAAAGGGGAACTGAGAACTATCTTATCAGACAGGTAGGAGGAGAACCATAAAAATTCAGGAAAGAAAATTATCCAGTACCGGATGGCCATCCATTGAGGGAGACACAAGAGGTAAAACACACAATCAGAGGGGTCGGCCTTGTCAATGAGAAGAACTGTCTTATCCAAAACAGCAATGGAGGAGAGATAGTAGGGTGATGATGAGATGATTTAAATGTGAAATTGGAAAGGAGAGGGAGCTCTAATTTTTTTTTTTTTTTTTTTTTTGAGAATGAAGCAAGGTTCTTAGTAGGTGGGAGGAAAATTGGAAGTGGCTTTAAAATAGAAGGTTTAAAATATCCTCTGTGGAGAATATGGTGGAGTCATTTAAGGAAAACTCATGAAAAATTAAAACAGTGGAAGCCTCATTATGACTGGAGAATATAAATTTACAGTGGATCCATTTGGCAGAGTTGTGAGTTCCTCCAGCAGTGTGTGTGTGTGTGTGTGTGTGTGTGTGTGTATAGATATAGATATGTCATATATATGCATATATTGTACACATATACAATTGTAAATGTACAATTATACATATACATATAGATACATATATTAGATATATGTATATATCTATATCAATCAATCTATATCAAGTATTTATGAAACACCTACTATTTACCAAGTATGCTAAATACTGGGGATACAAAAAAGAAGACAGACAATCTCTGCCCTGAAGGAGTTCATGATATGATGGATAAATGAACAAACAGATATTTACAGCTACATACAGGATAAATAGGAAATAATTAAGAGAGGGAAGGCACTAAAATTGAGAAAGGTTGAGAAAGGCTTACTATAGAAGGTGAGCTTAGTTGAGTTCAGTAGTCAAGAATAGAGGAGGGAGAGCATTTCAGATGCAGGGGACAACCAGAGAAAATGCCTGTGGAGGGTGTCCTGTTCATGGAATGGCCAGGAAGTTAATGGCACTGGATCAAAAAGTGGCAGAATAAGGTCTGAAAAGATTGTAAAGGTAGAAGGAGTCTGTGTTATCAAAGACTTTGAACTAGAAGCAGTGAGTCTGAATAGGAAGATAGAAAGCAAAAATAATCCATTATTTGTAAGGGGATGTGAAGTAACAACCTATAGCCTCTAATAGTTGTGTGTATGTATGATTTGAGGAAGTCACTTAGACTCCTGGCCTTCAATTTCTTCTTCTGTATAATTAGGGGTCCAGGATAAAGGGGTTCTGAGATTTCTTTTAACAGTAATTCTAAGACTCTGTGTATGACTCACTGGTCATAGGCAAGTCTAAAACTGAATTGGTTATCTAAAGGTTGAAATTTAGAAGGAAGAAAAAAAGTGAGGCTGTGATTGATGACCTGAGAAAATAGTAATAAAGACAAAGAATGGATTTAGGAGGAGTGAGATCAAGAGCAGACAGGAGAATTTTCCATCACATCAAGTTTCAAAATTGAAAGCTGTCTCAGTTACAAAGCTTGTGGGTGTAGAAGGCCATCAAGGTTTTCTTTCATCCGTGAGCAAGGGGGAAAACACCCAAGGGAAAAAAAACATACAAAATGTTTGAATAGCTTCATGATTAAATTCTCTGTGTGGACTCAATAGCTTACTTCTTTCTCCTTCCCCTGAAGTGTGTCATCCTTATCTTTTCAAGGATTGAAGTTTGAGTTTAAACAAATCATTTCACCTTTCTCTTCTATTTATCAGATCTTTTCTCAAATTGACTAAGATATTAAATGTTTTAATGTTTGTTTTGCAAATTAAAATATTTCCCTTTTTTCTCCTAGAATATATCAAAGCTTTGATTACATGGAAGACAATGCTACAGTATTCCATGCTTATTATCTTTCTGCAATAGCGAATGCTGATATGAAAAATACAGTGTCTTTGGGTCACTATGTCCTTCCACCTGCCTGCCTGCAAAAAGGTTAGGAAAAGTAAAAAGTGTATAACGGTATTACAACATTTCAACAAGTACAATTACTCACCCAAAACCAATTTCTTAACTGCAATGTGTTTTAAATTGCAACTTTTCTACATCTCCTTCTTTTACACTGTTTTCTGCTACATTCATCACTAAATTTTATTCTCCCATCTTATTGCAAGAAAGCTTTTCCTTATACACAAGATATGATACTGCTTATTTTTTTAATTTTATATTCAATTTTTTTTTCAATTACATGTAAGCAAAAAATTTTAACATTAATTTTTATAGCTTTTTATTTACAAGATATATGCATGGGTAATTTTTCAGCATTGACAATTGCAAAACCTTTTGTTCCATTTTTCCCCTCCTTCCCCTCCCTCCCTCCCCCTATGGCAGGTAGACCAATACATAACATTAATTTTAAAATAACTTTTGAGTTCTATTTTCTCTTCTTTTTTATCTACCTTACCTTCTTAAGAAATCAAGCAATTTGATTATACATGTGCAATCATGCAAAACATTTCCATATTAGCCATGTTGTAAAAGAAAATTCAGACCAAAAAAATCAAGAATAATAAAGTTAAAAAAATAAAATATGCTTCAATCTATATTCAAACTCTATCACTCTTTCTTGGAAGTGGATAGCATTTTCATCATAAATCCTTCAGAAATGTCTTGGGTCATTGTATTGCTGAGAATAGCTAAGTTATACACAGTTAATCATACAATATTGCTGTTACTGTATTTTATTCTGCTCTGCTCATTTCATTTTACATCAATTCATATAAATCTTGAAATAGAGTATCTAGGCTGTTAAAAATCATAGTTTTCAGAGAATCACATGATTCTTAAATTAACTCTTTTCTGTTTTCTAAGTTTTTTGTTGTTAATCTCAGATATCTTACATTTTCTTCTATTTTCTTTCAGTTGTTTTGTTCTATTTTTTGCTTTCTCACAGTGATTGATTTTTATTTGGTTTATTCTTATTTTTTCAGAGAGTATTTCTTGGGTAAGGCTTAATATTTTCTCTTCTAAGCTATACATGCATACATATCTGTATCTGTACATTTATTTATTCAGTTACTATTGCTTTTAAAATTTTACAGCAATTGAATAATGGATTTGAGGAAGCCAATGCTCAGAGGAAATTTATTTTTTAATTTATTACACAAAGATAAAATATATATTGAGAATCTGTGCCTTTCAGTGACATACCCTCCTAGGTCCTTTTTGTTCTGACTTAGATATGTCATGGCATATATGAAATTCAACCAGGAGCTGCTGGCCAGTTCTTTTAGAACTTTAGACTGACCATGAATAGTACCTAAACACAAAGGATTTTATACTTAGTAATGATTAAATTTTAAAAAGGAGCTCTTAGCAAATTTATAGCAAACAGATCTCAAATTTATAGCAAGCAGATCTCAAGCACTTGTCATGAGTAGAATAGATAAGGAAACACATGTAGGTTAATCAGTTCTTTGGTGTTAACAACATCTACAGAATAATCCATTCACTCTAGCAATTTCTGCCTACATGTTTTCCCTCTGTTTTCCCACTTGGCCAAATCTGATTAGACTATCTCAAAAATGTAAAAGGAAATTATGTTGTATCATTCATTGTTCTTAGTCACAGTTATATTAAAATAGCATGATAACTGCTTTTTACTCAAACATTTGATGAGAATCAATGTGATCCCAGAATTGATCCCCCAAATCTTCATTCAGTCTGGGAGTACTTTAGAAGCAAATATGAAATTTAAACCTCTGTAATCTTTTTTTTAAAAATTGTAATCTTGTTGATCCTACATTTTCAAATCTGTTTACCCTACAAATTCTACAAATTGGAAGATCAGGCAAAGTTCTTAAACATTCTATGATGTCAAATTTAAAAATGGTTTTTCTGAATACCATTTATTCTTTTTTACTACAGAAATAAGAAAAAAAATTGGTAATTTTATTTGGGAGCAAAACAATCATGTGATGACAGAGAAGGTAAGAATAAATGATTGTTACTTTGACAGGCACCTTTTTGTACTTTTGGAAGAGAGTAATGATTAATTGTTTTATTTTGGAAACCAATCTCAGGAACATTTTTCATTTATTATCTTAAAGATGGTGATAATGATGACAATAATAATAGTAAAAGTCACAGCTAGAATTTATATAAGACTTACTATGTCCAGGGCAATGTGCTAAGCTTTTTACAAATATTATCTTATTTGATCCTGGAAGATGGGTGCCATTATTATCCACATTTTAAGTTGTAGAAACTGAAGAAAACAGAGGTTAAGTAATTTATTCAGTAGTTGATAAGTGTTTAAAGACTATATTAAAACTCAGATCTTCCTGACGCTAGGCCTAGAGCTATATTCACTGTGTTACCTAGCTGCCTAGGTTATTTTTATATAGATTTAATTTTTAAGTATGTTCATTCTCACTTTCCTATCCAGGGATATGTTTCTTATAATAAAGAATAAAAAGAAATTTTAAAAAGTATTTCAGAAAAACAAAATAATATGATGATTAAATATGTGAGCTGTTGCCATTATTGAGCTAAATGAAATTAAAAGTGCTTATTATTATTACATAATTAATCAGCTGCTCTGTTATGGTAGTTGTGTAGATTTATGTAAATGCAAAAAATTATATACAAGAGAATCTAAAATGTGATCATATTTATTCCACTAAGTGAGGAATACTTATATAATCCCAGTAACTCTACTATTATATTCTTTGCAACTCTACCTCATAAATTGTAGGTAGTAGATGGAAATTGTATGTGGTGGATGGATGGCACTTTTTTGCGTGCAAAAAGTAAAAATTAGCTAAATTTTCTACCAACTTCAGACTGATTTAATCATAATAATACTGTAACAATTTTACATTTTTTGCACTTATTTTTATTTGTTGGCTTTCCTCAACCTACCCCCAACCCCATTGTTTTTCATTTGGTAATGCCTATCTAATTTTCTTTATTTGTGTGCATTAAAAAAAATAAAAATAAAAACCCTGTTTGATTTTTTGAAATTGTTGCCTTTGTATTAAAAAATTAAATTAAATTTTTTTAAAAAAATTAATGTTTTACTGAGGCAAAAAAAATTTTTAATCTTAGTCATTTGCTAATTCAGTCGTCTCCCAGTGGAATCCTCCTTTAAGCAAAACCAAAGCACAGTTTACCTTTGATTCCAACTAGATTTCTAAGAATTATTAATAAAGGGATGATTAGTGAATATCTAGACAAGGAAGTTATGATTACAGAAAGCTAGCATGGATTCATTAAGAACCATATCACATTATATATGTATATATATAATTATATCACATTAATTTTACTTCCTTTTTGAATTAGTCTAGTAGATTAAGAGGATTAGATGGGTTTGCTTAGATTGTAGCAACATATTTTAAAAAGTCTTTAATGCTGTTCTTTTGGAAGAAATGGAGAGATTTGTTTCAGATAATACAGCTAGGAGAGTTCAGATTTGGTTGAATGATTGGGCCCAAAGAGTAAACATTAATTGTTCTATGTCAGATTGAAAGGACACATCAAGTTGAATGCTTCATGGATTTGTGCCTGGTTCTTAATGATGAAAATTCTTATCAGTGATTTGTTTAAGGTATAAAATGATGTGCTTATCAGATTTGCAGATTAACAAAACAGAGTGGGAGAGCTAATGTATTGAATAAGAGAGTTAAGATATAAAAAGATTTTGTCTCACTTAAATCTCTTTTTATATTATTACATTGCCTATGTTTCTTAGCATTGTAGTAATTTAAAAGTACAAATGAGGTCCACTTAACATTACATCCTATGCTCTTAACACTTTTTTTTCAATAAGTACTCCCTATCCAGTCTCAATATCAGTAATATCTATAAAAATTATATCTCATTAAGGCAGTGTGCATTAAAATATTATTTTTAGTAACAAAATATGTAAAATATTTTTATCATTCCTCTTTGGCAATGCCTGATTTTTCATTTATAGCAACACCAATGCATAGCAATAAATTATATAGAAATTAGTGTGAAGCATCCTATCATAAATACCCCTTTTTTGTTTTTAAAAATTAATTTCTCTCTCCCATTATGCTCCTCCTTAACTAATGAAAAAAACAGACTCCCCCCCTAAAAAACACACAAAGGTTTTGAATTTTAATGAGGTAAATGTTACATTTTATATTTAGGTTCAAAAAAATCAACTTCATAAATTAGAGATGGCACAGCTAAACAATAATTCATCTGAAAAAGATTTGAAAATTCTTGGAGATTGCAGATTCAATATGAGTCAACACTTTGAGATAATAGCCAAGAAAGCTAGTGTAAGTTGGGGCTTTATTAATTGAAGTGAGAGAATACAGAGCTAGGGAAGGGACAGCCCTGCTATATATACTCTGCGCTGGTCAGATTATTTTTAGATTACATTTTCTATTGCAGGTCCTGCTTTTTTAGGTAGGACTGGCAAATTGCACCTTAATTAGAGGAGAATATTAAGGATAGTGATGATACCTCAAGATTATGCCATATGAGGAAAGAGTCGGGCATGTTTAAATGGGAATAAAATAGTCATAGAGAAGATGTGATAGCAGTCAAATAGTTGAAGTGTTGTCAGGTGGAAAACAGACTAGATTTGTTCTGCTTAGCCCCAAAGGGAGAAACTAGAAATGCTAGGTGGAAGGTTCAAAGAGGCAAATTTAGGCTTGATTAGAAAAGTCAACATTTTCTAACAAAAAGAATAGAATGGATTGCCCGTAGAGATAGTAATAGATTCTCCCTATTGAAGGTTTTTGGTAAAGACTGGGTGACTACTTTCCGGGATGTTATAGGGGGCATTCTCATAAAGTTATGAATTAGATTTTTTATTTAAAACATTTTACTTTTTTCTGATTTACTTTTTTTTCCTTTTTTTTTTAAATTACAGCTTTTTATTTACAAGATATATGCATGTGTAATTTTTCAGCATTGACAGTTGCAAAATCTTTTGTTCCAATTTTTCCCCTCCTTCCCCCTATCCCCTCCCTCAGATGGCAAGTAGACCAATACATGTTAAATAAAAACATCTTACTTTTGTTTAAGAATGCATAGTAGTTAAGTCATCTGTGAATTGTCTTTTTACAAAACTTATTTGTCTATCCACAGCCCAATGAGGTAAAGCCAAGTGAAATAAAGAATCTCAGGAAAAATACTGAATTATCAAGACAACCTGAAAAAGATATATACATAAGGTATTATATTTGTCACTACTTATTATTGAGATGATTATTTTAAAAATACAAATCAGTGATCCAACTTTTAATCCTTGAAGTTATAGGGAGTGGAATGGTGAATGGAGGATGCAATTTACAATCATTTATTTCTTGAATGTCTAGATAAATTACTGAAAGACTAATAGTACAACTATAAAATTTAATTTTCTGTATTTCTTCGATTCATTTATTCAACAAGCATGCTGTATTATGGAGCTGAAAAGTTTCATTAGGATACAAGATTGTAGCATAGAATTGTCAGTTAAAAAAATAAGAATTAGGAAATAAACTAGATCTTTATTTGTTTTTAAATGGAGATGTCATATTTTGAAGCTTAGACACTACCAAAATACCATCTTACTTATAGCCCAGCTCCTACCCATTGTTCTCTTGCTTATTGGGATCATTAAGTTTGATTCTCCTTTTGACTAATTTTAAAAAGGGCTCAGTGTCAAAGCCTGTTTGGGAGAAGTCAATAGGAGAGAGAAACTGCAATAATTCTAGTAGGGGAGAAAGGAAAAAAAAAGGCATAATCAGAAGAGAAAATAAATGTAATTTTTAAGAATTTAAGAGGAATAATTAGGTAAGCAGTAGCCCAAGTAAGGAAGGAAGCAAAGACGCTGTCTTCAGGTCTTGATTCTGCAACTCAACTGCTTTTCCCCAAAATTAGTCTCTACATAAAGCTATTTGGTGTGAAATCACCAGAGGGCACAGTTGCAGCACAAATAAAATCTGGATTGTAGTTACGCTCCAAAAAGTCTCAGATCCCAAGAATTTACCAAGAGGAAAAGATTTGTGAGGAGGCCATTCTGACTTTTATTGTTACAGCCGAAGAGAAATTTATTTTGCTTGAATTAGCTGATAATTTTGCAAATGTTTTAGTTGTTGGGAAACAAATACCTGTGGTTCCCATTTTCTATGAGCAATGTTATTTATTCTTGGAGGAATTTAAATGAATCCTATTTTTAGCCATTTAATATTCCTTAATATATTTCAAGACTACTAATCTTTTTTCTTTTACAAATGTTAATGTTTTGATTTATTTCATCAAACATCTCTCAATTACATTGAAAAAAATTTTAACATTTATTTTTTAAAATTTGAGTTCCAAATTCTCATCCTTCCTTTTGCCCTTCCACTATTCCTTGAGAAGGCAAGCAATATGATAGTGAATTTTATACATGTGAATGTTGTAAAAGGAAACAAATATACCTAAACAAGAAAAATAAAGTTTAAAAACAATGCTTCAGTCAGTATTCAAAGTTCATTAATTCTCTTTATGGAGCTGGATAGCGTTTTTCATTGTGGGAAGACTAGCTTTTTAATTACATTTTTATATTTGTATTACTATGGTCAGATTCATGGAATTTTTAGTTGATTTTCAGAACTTCCATTGAAAAGAAACTCATTAAAGGAAGGACATTCTTGTTCCAAAAGGAACAAATTATTTTATCTGGAATGAGAGTGTGTCCTTGTTAATAAAGAATAAGCATTTGTAAGTTATTTAGTTTTTGAAAGTATTAGAATTCAGTTAAATATACAAGACAAAAAATACATTCACCATAATTTTAAAATTTGTTTAAAATGTCAAAAGACATTTTAAAATCTTATTCAGAATCTTGAAATTATTAGGGTAATGATGCATGGAGATGCTAATTAATAAAGATCTCATTAATGAATGCTGAATAAGTTTGCTCTTTTATGTTTTTATTATAAAATATGCAACAATTTTTGAAGTGTATTTATCGTCCCTGCCTTCTTTTTGGAATATTTGGCATTAATCCTTTGCGTAAAATTGCATGGAAAAATGAACTAACTCTTTTATTTAAGACATTCCAAGTAAACTTTTAAGAGTATGGAGCTAAATATCTCATGAACCAAAAAAGTACTTCTTTTAACTCTTAACTTTGTAAGAATGATTGTTAGGAACACAAAAGATTATACATAAATATTGTTTTGCTCAATAAGACCTAGGTTCAGAACAATGAGACACTGAAGCTACCATATGTTAAATTTAAATAGTGTTATAGTTTTGTTTTGTTTTTAAGTCTGAGTAGAATCCAGAAAAAGAAATACAAATTGTAACCTATCGGGCTTTGACCTGTATATTTCATTTTGCAGCACAAAAAACCATTTCTCAAGGACTCCAGTTACAGGAAAACAACTGTATTATCCTCTTCAGAATTATCCGGTGAATAACATGGTAACAGGTAAAAAAAAAAAAAAAAAAAAAAAAAAAAAAAAAAAAGAAAGAAAGAAAAGTTTAAACAGATTTCTATAGAGAAGATACAAGTGATTAAGTTGTAGGAATAAAATATAATATAATGCATCAGTAACTTGGCAAATCAAGCCCATTATCTTTCAGTCATAGAAATGGAGGCCAGGGAGCATAATTCCTACTCAGATGCTATACTTAGTTGATAATTAATAGTATTAATTAACTAACAATAGGCAGTAATAATTGAGGTTTTTTTGGTTCAGACCTGTGATTTCTTTGATGTGGAAAATTTCTGGTGAGGAAATACAATTCCCTCTATCTGTGCAAGTGTGAACTGTTTTGTAGCTTATAGTCTCAGAGAGTTACCTGAGAGATCATAACATGGAGAAAGAACCTAGGTTTTCCTTATACTATCTATCACTCCAGATAACTTCGCAAGAAACCCAGATTGTGGAAGAAATAGAAGCCAGCAGCTCCCAAAGCCAACTTCAAATAGTAACTGATAGGATCATACTATTGAGAAAGGGGAAATAGTGAATAAATAGGGTTAAGTGGGTACATTAATTTTTTTTCAGATTTAAATTTTTTATTGTGAACTTAACATAAACATTTCAGTATACAAAGAACAAAAAAGAGGATTGTATATGACACTGAATTTGTTCTATACAGTTTTTAAAAAACATAATTGAATTTAATACAGTGACAAAATTGCTTTGTGTTCTCTTCTGAATTTTTTTCTTCTGAGCACTTTTAAAATATTTTTGATTGCTATTTTCTTTGCTTTTTTTGTATCTTTATTACTACCTACCAAATCACTCCCTTCTCACCCTAAAGAAGCCATCTCTTATTACAATGGTAAGCAATAGTCAAGCAAAACAATTCAACAAATCAGCCATATCTGAAAATGTATGTCTCATTCTACACCCTTTCCATATAACCTTTTTACCAAAAAGCATGTGCTGTACTTCATCATCTGTCTCCTGAAATTGTAATTGGTCCCCATACTGATCAGAGTTCTATATTTTTTTCAGAATTGTTTTACATTTCACAATTGTGGTTGTCATGGAAATTGTTCTCTTGTTTCTGTTTATGGAAGGTAGCATAGTCTAATGGTAGCCATGCTCTTCCATGATACTGCATTTATTAAAAAAAAAAAAGAAAAAATATTGTCAGTAGAATTGGTTGGCTTAGAAAATCTTGGCTTCCTGGATGTGCAAAGGTGATAAATTATATCTAAAGAAAGATCGATAAAAGAAATCAATATTGATGTTTTAATTAAGACATGAAGTAAGATTTAGACATGTGCTACTATACCTCATTCTTTATTGCTGGATAAAGAGAAGATCTGAGCTATTACCCCTTTCCCAACACATCCCCCATACCACCATCACCATCTCTGCCACTAAAAATAAAGTCAAATATAATTCTAGAAAATAGTTGGCTGTCACACAGAGACATAAATCCAATTATTTTATTCAGCCCAGAGTTATCTATATGATAGCGTAAATAGAATGTTGAATTTGGAGTCAGGAAGATCTGAGTTCAAATCCAGCCTCAAACACTTACTAACAGTATGATCCTTAGCAATTCACAACCTCTTGGTGCCTCAGTTTCCTCATGTGTAAAATGGGGACAATAATGCTCTAGGATTGTTGTGAGGATCAAATGCTATTATTATTGTTGTTATTATTACTATTGTTATTATTGTTTATGGGTTTGAAGGAAAAATAACTGTTTCTTGTTTTTATGCATGTATACATTAACAAATAATTCTTCACCTCCTTACATTTGTATTTTTATATTCAATTTTTTAAAAATCCACTTTTGGGAGTGGGAAAGGGAATTGGAAAGAGCTTTTAGTTAGGTGCTTTTAATTTCTTCATTGGCAAGTTATGGTTCTTTGATCATTCAGTCAAAGAACAAGCATTTACAGATGCTTACAATGTGTTAGAGATACAATGATAAAAAGAAAGAGAGAGATCTAGTCCCTGTCCTGAAGATGCTCACATTCTTTTGGGGGAAATGACACTTAAAAACAGGGAAATACAAAATACACGTAAAGACAAAGGAATGAGAGGAGAGGGCTCTCTAGTACTTGGAGGGTGAAAGGGAGAGACCAGGAAAAGCTTTCTGTTTAAGGAGACACTTGAGTTGAGACTTCAGGCAGAGAGACAAGATTCTAAGGGGTAAAGATGAGGAAAGAGTTCACAATGGATAGATATGAAGGAGCAGTCACCTGGGCAAAGATTCTTGTCCTGTATAAGGAACAAGAGCAGGCCTGCTTTACTGATTAGAGAATAGAAGTATTATATGTATGTATGTGAATACACTCAAATGTGAACCTCTATAATAGCCTGCTTAAAACAACAATATGTAATAACTGAACATTTTTATTTCAAAACTGTCTTTGTTTTTCCTTCCTTCCTTTTTTCATCTTCCCTCCCTCCTTTTCTTCCTTCCTTCCTTCCTTCCTTCCTTCTTTTCTTCATTTCTTCCTCCCTCATTGTCACTAATTCCACTGCTTTCCACCTTCCATCCTTAAATAATTCAGTTTGGTTTTCAATAAACTTTCAGCACCTACTATGTTCCAGGCACTCTGCTGAGCCCTGGGAGATTCCAAAAGAGATCAAAAAAAAAAAAAATTCACTATCTTCAAGAAGCTTACATTGAATGGAGGAGAAAACATGCAAACAAATATATACAAAGCAAGCTATGTAAAGGATAAATAGGAAATAATTAACAGAGAGAAGATACTGAAATTAAGAGGGTTTAAGGAAGGCTTCCTCAGAAGATGGGATTTTAATTGGGACTTAAAAGAAGTCAAGGAGGTCAGTAGTCAGAGAGGAGAAGGAATTCCAGGCATGAGAAACCAGAGAAAATACCAAAACTGAGATAGAATGTCATGTTTGTGCAAAAGCTAGCAAGTGAATTTCACTGAGTAAAATGTACATACTGAGGATTAAAGTGTAAGCACACTAGAAAGGGAGGAGGGGGATCGATTGTTGTGCCCTTTCTAGAGCCCCCAACTTGGGGTGACAACATGTACTATTGCTTTCTAGAACTCCCACCCCGGGGTGATTAAATATATCTTAGAAATGATGAGGTGGGCTCCCGAGAATAGTGGGGGGAAATGGAGTCCGTTTGTTCCAAGGACTTTCCCCTTTATATAATGTAACAAAAACAACTCTGAGCAAGTGGGACCACATAAACAACTTGTTATGTAGTTTGCCACCTGGTATCACTCTGCTTCTATCTCAACACAGATTGTCACCACCCCATGAGAGCCCTTAGGGGAGATGGGGAAGCAAACCAGGCATTGTTAGCAGGTTCCTTCTGGGCTGAAGGGTTCTATACTTCACTCAAGTTTCCCCACTGACCCTCTACACTAGATTATAATGAGCTTTAAATGCCAAGAAAAAAATTGTATTTGAGTCCAGAGATAATAGGGAGCCACTGGAGTTTATTGAGAGGTGTGACTTGATCAGATTTGCATATTAGGAAAATCACTTTTAGTAGCTGAATGGAAAATAGATTGGTAAGGGGAAAGACTTGATATAGTCCCTCTCACCTCAGAAAGCAGTAAGCAATCATGTGGTGATAAGGGCCTGTACTAGAGGGGTGGCAGATGAGAGAAGGAGGTGCATAAGAGAGATGTTGCCAAGGTAAATTTGTCAGATCATGGCAACAGCTTGCATCTGAGGAGTGAAAAAGTGAAAAATCCAGACTGGGACTGTGGTATTGCCCTCTATAGTATAGGAAGATGGGGAGGAGAGAGTTAAGGGGGAAAGATAGAGTTCTGTTTGGAACATAAGTTTAAGATGTCTGTTAGAGTTGGAGATGCAAGACTGGAGGTCAGGAGAGAGACTGGGGCAGGATAGGTCGACTTGAGATTCATCAGCATAAAGATAGTAATTAAGTGCCATGGAGTTGATGAGTTCCCCAAATGAAGTAGTTTAGAGGGAGAAGAGAAAGAGACCGAGGATAGAATCCTGAGGGACCCCTGTGATGAGAGAGGATGGGGTCTGGGAGAGGATCCAGCCAGGGAGATAGGAGTGGTCAGAGAAGTAGGGGGAGGACCAAGAGAAAGGTGAAGAGTTAGCGTCTGAGGCTGCAGAGAGGTGGAGGAGAATGAAGGTGATGGAATGGTAAGGCCAGAAGAGTGAGAGAGTAGAAGCATCTATCTATAGAGAGTCTTTTTGAGGGCCAGAATACAAAGGGCAGAATAGAAATGGGATAATAATTAGCAGGGCCAAAACACATTCCTTATAACAAATAAGCATAGTCAAGCAAGCAAATTCACACATTTGCCACATCCAAAAATGGTTTTGAGTCTGTTGTGCTTAGCAGTTCCTGGCCCATGGTAGGCTCCTAATTAATGCTCATTCCCCTCCTTTCCTACCTCTCCTCTTTTCTTACACCATATACCCTACTGTATACTTGGCCGTCCAGTGACACTGGCCTTCTTGCCATTCATCAAACGACATTCCATCTCAAACTCTTTCCTAGTCCTTTTTTTTTTAATTTAATTATAATTTTTTATTGACAGAACCCATGCCAGGGTAATTTTTTACAGCATTATCCCTTGTACTCTCTTCTGTTCCGACTTTTCCCCTCCCTCCCTCCACCTCTCCCCCAGATGGCAGGCAGTCCTATACATGTTAAATATGTTGCAGTATATCCTAGATACAATATATGTGTGCAGAACAGAACAGTTATCTTGTTGCACAGGGAAAATTGGATTCAGAAGGTAAAAAATAACCTGGGAAGAAAAACCAAAATGCAAACAATTTACATTCATTTCCCAGTGTTCTTTCTTTGGGTGTAGCCGCTTCTGTCCATCACTGATCAATTGAAACTGATTTAGATCTTCTCTTTGTCAAAGAAATCCACTTCCCTGGTCCTTCTTAATGCTGGGGCTTCCCTATGTTGATCATCTCCAATTTATGCAGTATCTCTCTGGTTTGTACATAGTCATTTGCATGCCTTCTTCATTAAACTAATTTTCTGAGCAATTTCATGCTAAAACTGGGATCTTACCTTCCTTTCTAAGCCACTTTTCATTTATCCTAACTCAAAAGGAACAAAAAGATTGGGAGGGGGGCGAGGAAAGGAAGCCTGACACTTCAAATATAGTTTTCCCTCTGTAGGTTATATCTCTATTGATACAATGAAGAAATTCCTTGGGGAGCTACATGACTTCATTCCTGGAAGCTCAGGATACTTGGCATATCATGTTCAAAAAGAAATCAACCTCTTTTCTGCTGTAAAAAATAAATTGAAGAAAAAATGTTAAGTTGGATTATCCTCTGCTCATCTATTTTCTATAAAATATGTTACTAAATTAAGCATTGTTTAATATTACTAATCTTATCTTTAAATTACACTTTCTTTTCCTCAACATCAATTTAGAACTTTTTCTCCTTAGAAAATTTAGAACCATTTTGGTCAGATAATAGAAGTTCTATAGCAAGTTATTTTGCCTTAATTTGTGGCATTGACCAAACAAATTATAAAATTCGCATTTTTTTGTGTTGTAGTTGTTATTGAAATGTCCATCCCAGTATAAGTCTTATATTTACCCTTTTCTGTAAAAGTATGTCTTTTGGCTTAAAATTTCTATATAATAAGTTTATTGCTGTTAAACTCCATAAATATGAACATGCTTCTGAAAATTCAATTTTACATACAGTATTATGGAATACTATAGTAAATTTTGAACTAAGAAATAATAATGAGGAGCAGCTAGGTGGCGCAGTGGATAGAGCACCAGCCCTGAATTCAGGAGGACCTGAGTTCAAATTTGATCTCAGACACTTAATAAGTCCTAGCTGTGTGACCTTGGGCAAGTCACATAACCCTGATTGCCTCAGCAAAAAAGAAAGAAACAGGGAAAAAAAGAAAGAATAATGACTTACTTTCTTTGCTAAAAATTGAATAGTGTTTAGGAATTGATGTATAAAAAATATTAAACTTAATATTGTATAATTATGGTCTAGTTTGATACCATCACCCTCTCAAACTTGTTTCTTTAGAGTAATTTCTTTAATATTATTATGATCTTTCCAGAGTTTTAAAAAACCCAGATTTATTCATGTCTGGGTCAGGCTTTCTTAACGGGTGTGTGTGTGTGTGTGTGTGTGTGTGTGTGTGTGTAACTTGTACTCCTTTGGCATAAAGTCTGTGGATGTCTTCTCAGAATAGTATTTTTAAATACATAAAATAAAATGCATAAGATTACAAAGGAACTAAAGGTTATAAAGTTTTTTGTGTGCAAGATTCATGGATCCCCGATTAAGAATCTCTGGCTTAGGGCAATTCTCTTATATAGATAGATACCACTGCTTATTAAACTGTTAAAAAGTTAAGAAATAAGTACCAGGATCTGAACCTATTAATTTACAAAATATTTTTAGTTAGTCAAAATAGATTAGAAGAATAGAAAATTGAAAAAGTATCCTAGACTTAGGCATTAAGCGCTTATCTCTGATGGTTTGCCTAATTTTTACAAATATCTATAGTTAGTAACTTATAAACAATTTATAATAAGCTTATTGCAAATAAATAACTTTCTTGGATCGTTTTACTATGTATAGCTTCCTTAGAAATATTTCCTAGTTACAGTAAATTTGAGGGCATACATCTGATTGCTCTGATTATATAAAAAAGCAAACCTTTCTTCAAATATTACAAACTATTCTTGGAAATTACAGGTAATACTGATACCAGGTAATGTGTATTCAGGTTTCTTGGGAGTATTTAGCATTCAGGAATGAGTGTCTTAGATTAAAAAGCTCAACTGTTCCTCAAACATCAATGTGTGTATATAGGAAAAGGTCAGAAATGACATATCCTTGGAATACTGCCAACCAAGAAATGAAATGGGCAGGTCTAATGATTCACAATGATAACTTTTTGTTGATTTAATGAGATAAAAAAACACTAGGCTCTCAGCTATTATTCCATTCTCTCTTATTTCCTTTAGTGAGTCTAATGGATGTTGTATCTCCCTCTTTCTTAAAACATTCTGTATTTTCAAAACTGCTAGTCTGTTGCTTTCATAAACTCTTACTGCCCTTTGTTCATCTCCTCTTGGCATCAACTATAGTCATCCCACTCAGCACCACCCCCAATTCTTATTTTCTAATAAAATAGTTGCTGTTTCTATTAATGGCTGGGTTTTTGGTTTAAAAATGTGATTTGTGAAGAATAAAAGACTTCAGAACTTATCATTTTGCAGGTTCCTACTTTTAAGGCAGAAAACCAAGCGATCTCAGGCTTTGTATATGTAAAACATCGGCAGATATGTAACATTGGAGTTATATAAGTTTTAGCCCATATGCCAGCTGGGCCCCGGCCTTTGCCATAAAAGGATTATAGATTTTGTTTTTTGGAAGGAGGAAAGTGGCCTCACAAGATACCTCTTGCTTATTTTCCTAACCTGGAAACATTAGTACCCGGCTTGTATTTACCAAAAAAAAATCTGACTTCTGCTGCCGTCCAAGAAAACTAGAAATAGTAATAGTTGGCACATTTTTCTTAGAAAAAGAGCCTTGTTCTCCCTTGTACACATTCAGGTTATGAAAACACCGCAAAATATTATGCATAAACAAAAACACAGAAAGCACTCATGTCCAAGCCCATCAACAATCCAGAGGGCTTTTCCACCTTCTCCATGGGGAAAGAGCTCACTGATGTCCATGGTATCTCCCCACCATACATTCTGCATGACTCACTGTGCCAGCAAGGCTAGCTGTGCCTCAGAGCACAGTTTCCTGATAGTCTAGTCTCTCATTCCATTAAGGGTCCCTGATGTAATGCTTCCAGTCCAAACTCGTCTCCTTATTTCTTTCTCTGTAAAGACTCTCTTTTTTCTGGGGGACTGTGCATCTTTAGTAGCTTATAGGTGTTCCTTCCTGGGTGACCTTTTTCTAGCTCTAGATCTTCATTCTCCATCTGTATTTCTGTTGAGGTTTCAGCCTCCATCTGGTGCTAGTTTATTGATGCACATGGCTGTGCTGTCCATTCACCAAGTCCTTTGTTTAGTTTAGCATCTCTTATTATCTTTTTTTAATTTGTAAATTTTTATTCATTTTTAACAAATACAAAAGAAGAAAAGGAAATAAAAGAGAACTTTTCCACGTACATAACAACATAGAGGAGGATCCAACATAAAACAAATTTCTATTTCAAAAAACCTATAAAATAAATACTACATATTTATTTCAAAGCTACACAGGTTTTTTCAGCTTTCTGGATTTTCTTTTGTTCTTTGCTGTGCAAAAGAAGGTTACAATTAAATGTTTTCTTAATATATGTGTGTATATATTTTACATATACACATGTACATATGTGTGCATATATAGTTATTTATAAATATACACATATACCCTTATATACTTACATGTAAAACTATTATATATTTCTACTTGCCATCTTTTTCTGGAGCGAGATAGCATCTTTCTTCAATTTGTCCCAAGTCTTTCCATGTTTTTCAGAATCGACCAGCTCATCATTTTTTACACTACAGCAATACTCCAAAATAATCACATCCCATTGGAGAAATTGCTTATGAAAGTTTCTTCCCCATTTTCTGCACTCCTTTTATCTTTGGATATGTTAATTTCATTTACATAAGAACATTTTAGTTTAAAATAAATTATACATTTCAACAATACTGTCACCTTATAACATAGTTTAAGATCTGATACTGCTGAATTGTCTTTCTTTACATATTTTTACCCTTGTTGCTTTGAACTCCCACTACCCTTAAGGATGACATGTTCCCTCATGCATCTGGAAGCTGTCTCCTGTAAACCAAGAGATGACATCACATTTGTTATATTTGTTATCAAAATATTCTCAGGAGTTAGGTGTAGCAGGAAATTATTTAGAAAACAATTTCCCTAACTTCAATATGTCTGTGATCTCAACAGCCTAAGTACTCTTTATGGGTACAAATTGAAACCCCTTCCCCATTTCATCTTATTCCATTTTTTAATGTGTTAGTTGGTATATTCTTTAAAAATACTATTTATTCTTTAGAATATACCGGAAACCTATTTTTTAAAAAATCTAGAGGGGCAACTAGGTGGTACAGTAGATAGAGCACCAGCCTGAAGTCAGGAGGACCCGAGTTCAAATGTGGCCCCAAACATTTAACATTTCCTAGCTGTGTGACCCTGGGCAAGTCACTGAATCCCAATTGCCTTAGCAAAAAACAAACCAAAAAAAAAAAAAAACCTAGAAAAATTCAAGTGGAACACCTATGTTCTTCTTGTATAATCTATCTTTTTGATACATGATTAGCCCACTTCCTTTTTCTGCCGCAAATAGATAATGTCTTTTAGAAGGAGAACTTATTGGTTTATGACACTTTAAGATTTACAGAATGTTCCCACATGTGATGGTCCAGTCCTGGATTTAAGGGAAAATGTCAGTTATGGGATTCCTGCTTCTCTTTTATCCTGATGTATCTAGACTATGTTACAAAATACAAGAAGTCTAATCAATAGCAGATCCACTCTCCCAGGCCGGCAAGGTCCCTCCTAAATATTGGAGCCCATAAGCTTTTCTATTTGGAATAAAAGAACCTGAAGAACCTTTATGTGATCTATGCCAAGTAGTCCCCAGTCCCTTTGGATATGATAATCTTAAACAGATTCTAAGGATGCACATAGGGTTTGGCGCTCACTTAGGATTAACCATTTCTGTCTATCCCTACTTTCCTCTAGGAAGGAGGTGTAGTCTGACTCTATTATGCCCTATTTCACAACAGCCATTTGAAATAATAATAAAAACTAGCATTTGCATACTACTATAAAATTTACAAAGCATTATACAAATATCTTATTTCATCCTCACAGTAACTCAGGAAGGTAGGTACTATGATTATCCTTATTTTATAGGTGAAGAAACTGCTAATTGGGTAAACGACTTATTCAGGATCACTCAGCATAAATCATCTTCCTCACTTTGGGTCTGTGCATTTATTCACCATGCCACTTAGCTGCTTATAAGTAAACAGTATAAGAATTATCATCTCTTTCTTGCAGTGAAAAAACAGAAAATGAGAAAGATTAACTGACTTGTCCAGCAGGGTCAAAGAGTTAGAAAATAACGATATGAGCCTCTTTTTTTGATACCACTTCTCATGTGCAAAGTCATCTTGTTAATATCCTAACTCCTACATGTACTGACCATTTATGGTAAAAGATAGTGCTCTCAAATAAGTGATCTTGCAAAGGGAAAGCACAGAACAGAGTAGTTCTTAGCCCATTCTTTCATTTAGTAGCTAATTTACCTAGAATATGTAATAGTCAGTGGTGAACCAGCAAGTATAATGATTTTAGTATTTATCTTAACACTGCCTCTTTCTGGCATGTATGTAATTATTTCCATGTTGTCTCCCCCATTAGAATGTGAATCTTGAGGGCAAGGATCATGTTTTTGTAATTTTTTTTCGCCTCAGTACTTGGCACATAATAAGCACTTAATAAATGGTTATTGATTGTGGCCTGGCCTAAGAGGGGAAGTTCAGGGTAGTGAGGTTGTTCTAACAGTGTGAGATTGTTGTTCAGTCGTTTCACTTGTGTCTGACTTTGTGATCCCATTTGGGATTTTCTTGGCAAAGATGCTAGACAAAGATCCCCTTCTCCATCTCATTTTTACATAAGAAAACTAAGGCAAAGGCTTGCCCAGCTAATAAGTATCTAAGGTCAGATTTAACTCAGGAACATTAGTCTTCCCTACTTCAGGCCTGAAGTTCTATCTATTACTACACCTAGTTGCTCTAAGTGCCCTAAATTTCTCAGTATTGTGGCATTTTTACATTTTCAAGTTCATGTGAATAAGATTCAATACCTCATTACTTTTAAGGTAAAATTTTAGTGGACAAGCTAAAAAGTGATTTTTAAGCTACCTGGTACTTAACAAGAAAGAATAGTTTAATTTATTTTAAATTTTTTTTTGTCATTTTTAATTAAACCTCTTTAATTTTTAAAACGAATAATTTTTCAACATTAACCCTAGCTTAATTGTATAAATATGTAGGCATATATTAGATTTAACATATTTCTACCACGTTTAATATATATTGGATTACTTGCCACGGGAGATGGGGGGGAGGGGGGCGCACAGGTGGAAAATTGGAACATATGGTTTTGCAAGGGTTATTGATTTTTTTCCCTTATTAAAGCTTTTTATTTTCAAAACATATACATGGATAATTTTTCAACATTAATCCTTGCAAAACTTTGTGTTCCAATTTTCCCTCCCTTATTCCCACTCCCTCTCCTAGATGGCTAGTAATCCAATATATGTTAAACATGGTAAAAATATATGTTAAATCCAATATATGCATACATGTTTATATAATTGTTTTGCTGCACAAGAAAAATCTAATAAAAAGAAAATAAATAAAATGCAAGCAAACAACAAAAAGGGTGAAAATGCTGTTGTGATTCATACTCATATTATTCTAGAATCCATACCCATATTATTCTAGTTGTTATTCAATCAGTGAGTCATTCAGTCAGCTTGCATTTATTAGGAATACACTATGTGCCAGACATTGTATCTAAGCACAGCACTATAAAATGGAATTGTTATTTTAGTCATAACACTAACAATTCAGTTGATTTTTTTAACTGCCCAAGTATGAGACTTGACTCTCTTATACCCCTATATCGTTCCAGCAGCTACCATACATATACTTCAAAGAGGTCATTACCAAAAAGAAAGGCTCCATATATACCAATGTGTTTATAGCAGCACTTTTTATAGTAGCAAGAATTGGAAATAAAGTAGATGTCTATAAAGGAGAAAACAGCCAAAGAGCTAACCAAATTGGGGGTCCATATGGGATGTTGTCCTGTAAGGAACAGAGCATGATGAATACGGAGAATCACAGAAAGACCTACCTGAACTGATACAAAGAAAAATAAGCAGAATAAATGGATATATACAATGTCCACAATTTAAATGGAAAGAACAACTACCACAAAATAACAAAAACAGAACATTAAGAAATTTTATAGAAGAAACTTATTCCCAAAGAAGACATATGAGAAGATACCTCCCCCTGCTCCTTTATAGAGGTAAGAGTCCATAGGGGTAGAAAATCACATATAAATATCAGATTTTTTTTTTAATGCATTGGTTGGTTTGATTTTTTTCCTCCTGTTCCTGTTTTGGTTTTTTTTAAGTTTTTATAAGGAATGTCTTTCTGAGAGGGAAGAGGGATTCAGAGGAGGAAATCTTGAGGATAAAAATCAATTTTTTAAAAATTTATTTTAACAGTTCGGATTTTTTGCATATTCCACTGGGCACAATGTTCTAGGCAGCTTGGGAGGTTCAGTTGACAGACAGCTGAGTCTGGAATTAGAAAAATGAGTTCAAATCCAGCCTCAGGCACTTTCTAGTTAAGTGAGAGTCACTTAATCTCTTTCAGGTTAATTTTCTTTATAGATATAAAGTGGGGTTAATAATAGTACCTATCTCAAAAGGTTTTTTCAAGGATCAAATGAGGGAATAATGGTAAAGTGATTAGCACTGTATCCAGCATATAATAAACTCTGTGTAAATGTTAGCTTTTATTATTCTAGTCTATCAATATTTTGGGGGTCCAGTGTATCATTTAACTTTTTTATCTGCAAATATGATAAATGTGTTATCTATGTCTTTATCCAAGTTATAACAGTAACATATTAAACCACTATTATGTTTCAGACATATTTGTGAAATATTGTTTTTATACAGTATGACAAAAAAGTGTGTTTCTATAAGAACATTGCAATTCTTAAGTTGAGGGCTATTTGTTTTATTAATTATAAGAATAGGAGCTGGATTTGTGATTTCCCTGGTACAGGGAACTCCTGGATTAAGAAACTCTCTACCAATAATGTACATTATCTGTAACTTAGAGTTTTAGAGTATTGCTTTAGATGTAAGAAATTATGTGACTCAGGATCACACAGCCAATATGTGTTGGAGAAGACATTTGAACCCAGCTTTGAAGCTGGCTCTTTCTCCGCTATACCTGAGATTCTTAGTGTATGTTTGTGTGTGTGTGTGTGT
Source organism: Antechinus flavipes (assembly GCF_016432865.1). Taxonomy (NCBI): domain Eukaryota; kingdom Metazoa; phylum Chordata; class Mammalia; order Dasyuromorphia; family Dasyuridae; genus Antechinus; species Antechinus flavipes. The sequence goes on from NC_067399.1 coordinate 278,119,182, forward strand.
GTGTGTGTGTGTGTAAATCTTGGACCTTTTTGGAAATCTGGTAAAGCCTATGGATCCCTTCTCAGGATAATGTTCTTAAATTCATAAAATAAAATATGGTTACAAAGGAAATTAGGGATGCTGCAATACAATTATCAAAATAGTTGAAAACCAAGTTCGTAGGCCTCCAGTTCTAGAAGACTTGTCATGCTGCCTTTCATTATTAATACTGGCATAATAGGCATCTCCTCACTAATATCCGGATTTTCAGGTCAATAGGAAAAGATCAAAGGTGTCTTATTTCTGTGTGTCTTGTGAGTCAACTAAGGATAAGTTTCTTGTGTGTTTTGTACAACACCTGGAAGGGATGATTGACCATTTTCCTGAAATCTTCAGTCACCTAGTAGTCAAATGAGGTACCTAATTCCTGTTCACCACTAGATGTCAGAAGAATCCACTTCATATAAAATTATACCTAATTTTACTATGCGGTCCACAAATTCATAAATCCCGGTCACTAGCAGTTTTTACTCAATCCTGTATTTTCCTTAAAATATACAATACAAATTTACTTACAAAATGATACTTCAAATATTACCATTTTCTGGTCATCTGGCATTTATTTATTAAACTCAAAATGGGACTGATGGTCGCCTTGGGAACAGGAAAAAGGCAGGGAGCCATGCACAGTATTCTATGGGTTATAGGACTTTAAGGTTTGTAAAGCTTTTTACCAATCTTACCTCAATTTGTCCTGAGACAAATCTAGGAAGCAGATGATATTGTTATCTCCATTTCATAGACCAGGAAACAGACCATGATGAGCAACTTGGCCAAGGTCACATAGCTAGTAAGTAGTATCAATTCAGATTTGGACTCAGGTCCAGCTGTCTACCCCCTCCTATAAGTGGACAGATCAGGGGGGAAAATATATGTATGTGTGCATATGTGTGTGTGTGTGTGTGTGTGTGTATACATATGTATATATATGTGTGTATATATATGTAAAATATTTGCTTGCTTTGGACAGATTTTATGTATATAATTAGGTATTATAGGCAGATAATTATCAATGAGAAGATCTTTAGGCACTTGGTAATAACCAGGTATACTGCAATATTTACTTAGGGAATTGAGTAAATTTGGAGAATGAGTAATCTTATGGAAAATACTGTATTCATCTAGATTTCTATTTTAATTTATTGAAAAATTACAATGAACTAAAAAATCATCAATAAACACGAAGCACTTACATATTTGAGGGTTAGATAAAAAGGATTGTATATGAAACATCAGTCTGTGACACAGCTTTTTAAAAATACATATGAAATTAAACATAACAGCAGCATTGCTCTTCTTTTCTGTGTCTCCTTTTGAACTCCTTTCTGCTGCCTTCTGTGTATTTTAAAGTTTTTCTATGGTGCCCTCTTCCTACACCTTTTTGTTCTCCCTCCTTGACAATGAGTTTATTAAATGACTGGTACAGGTCAGACATTGTGATGAAATGCCAAGGATACAAAAACAAAAAAAAGTTGTCCTTACCCTCAAGAAACTCACATTCTACTGCATGAATACTGGTTGTTGTTTACATCTCAAAGAGGACTAAAATGACCACTGTGTTAAGAGTTGAGTTGCAGTGGGTCTGACTGTGGCTGATCAGATCTATATGAGCTTAGAATGCTCTGCCACAAGTCAGGCATAGTCCCTATGAACGCTGGGGCAGCTTCTCTAATTTTGTGCATTTCTGGTTTCCTGCGGGCTAATTTCATTTTACTTTGCTCACAGAGCACAGCCCCTTCCCTGATGAAGGTTCTCCATCCTAGCCCATCCTGTGCCAATGTCTCCTGGGTCATACAGTTTTTCCTAACGTTCTTAAGAGATACCTAGAGAGTGTCTTTGTATCACTTTTTCTGACCATCTTGTGAATAATGCCCTGTATGATTTCTCCATAAAATAGTCTTTTTGGTAACTGTACATTTGGCATTTGAACCTTGTGGCCAGCCCAATGGAATTGCTCTCTGCAGTAGAGTTGGAATGCCAGGAAGTCTAGTTCAAGAAAGGAACTCAGTGTCTGGTACCTTATCCTTCCAGGTGATCTTCAGAATCTTCCTGAGACAATGCAAATGGAAGAGAGTCAGTTTGCTGGCATGGCACTGGTAGACTGTCCAATATGGTCAAGGGGATAGTATGTGTCAGGAGGACTTGGATCCCAATCTTTCCTGACATATACTGTATGTGACCATGGTCAAGTCTCTTAACCCCATAACGGATTTTTTTTTTAAATAACTTTTTATTGATAGAACGCATGCCAGGGTAATTTTTTACAGCATTATCCCTTGCATTCACTTCTGTTCCGATTTTTCCCCTCCCTCCCTCCACCCCTTCTCCCAGATGGCAAGCAGTCCTTTACATGTTGAATGGGTTGCAGTATATCCTAGATACAATATATGTGTGCAGAACCAAACAGTTTTCTTGTTGCATGGGGAGAATTGAATTCAGAAGGGAAGAAAAACAAAATAACCCGGGAAGAAAAACAAAAATGCAAGCAGTTTATATTCATCTCCCAGTGTTCTTTCTCTGGGTGTAGCTGCTTCTGTCCATCTTTGATCAATTAAGGCTCTCTTTATCGAAGAGATCCACTTCCATCAGAATACATCCTCAAACAGTATCGTTGTTGAGGTATATAATGATCTCCTGGTTCTGCTCATTTCACTCAGCATCAGTTCATATAAGTCTCGCCAGTCCTCTCTGTATTCATCCTGCTGGTCATTCCTTACAGAACAATAATATTCCATAACATTCATATACCATAATTTACTCAACCATTCTCCAATTGGACATCCTTTCACTTTCCAGCTTCTAGCCACTACAAACAGGGCTGCCACAAACATTTTGGCACATACAGGTCCCTTTCCCTTCTTTAGTATCTCTTTGGGGTATAAGCCCAGTAGAAACACTGCTGGATCAAAGGGTATGCACAGTTTGATAACTTTTTGGGCATAGTTCCAAATTGCTCTCCAGAATGGCTGGATGTGTTCACAATTCCACCAACAATGTATCAGTGTCCCTGTTTTCCCACATCCCCTCCAACATTCCCCATTATCTTTCCCTGTCATTCTAGCCAATCTGACCGGTGTATAGTGATATCTCAGAGTTGTCTTAATTTGCATTTCTCTGATTAATAATGATTTGGAGCATATTTTCATATGTCTATAAATAGTTTCAATTTCTTTGTCTGAGAATTGTCTGTTCATATCCTTTGACCATTTATCAGTTGGAGAATGGTTTGATTTCTTATAGATTAGAGTCAATTCTCTATATATTTTGGAGATGAGGCCTTTATCAGAACTTTTGATTGCAAAAATGTTTTCCCAGTTTATTGTTTCCCTTCTAATCTTGTTTGCATTTGTTTTGTTTTTACAAAAACTTTTCAATTTGATATAATCAAAATTTTCTATGTTGTGGTCAGTAGCGATCTCTAGTTCTTCTTTGGTCATAAATTCTTCCCTCTTCCACAGGTCTGCGAGGTAAACTATCCTATGCTCTTCCAATTTATCATCTCATTCTTTATGCCTAGGTCATGAACCCATTTTGACCTTATCTTAGTGTATGGTGTTAAGTGTGGGTCAATGCCTAGTTTCTGCCATACTGATTTCCAATTTTCCCAGCAATTTTTATAACAGAACATTTTTAAGTAGAGACTGAAAGTCTTTGTTGGAGACATTGTAGAAAGGATTACTGTTCTGGTATAAATCAGGCTATATTACCATTGGAGGCCCCTTTGAACTCTTGTTCAATTGAGTCCTACCTCATAGACTGTGACATACCATTATCATTGTTCATGGAGTTTTCTTGGCAAAGATACTAAAGTGCTTTGCCATTTCCTTCTCCAGGGGATTAAGGCAAACAGAGCTTGACCAAAGTCACAAAACTTATAAATGTTTCACTCCACATTTGAACTCAGCTCTTCCTGACTCCAGGCTTAGCACTCTGTCTATTGAGCTACATAGTTCCCTCTAATTCCATGCTTCTCTAGTTCTCTGAAATGGGGTGAAGGAAAGGGGCTGAAGTCTGGATAGTGGCTGGGAGCAACTGCAATAGTTTAGGAAAGAAGAGTAGACGAATGATAAATTAGAAAACAATTAAATGTTTACTATGTGCAGAGCACTGTGGTGAGTGCTGAGAATACAAATAGGAGGTCTATTAGACAGTCCTTGTTCTCAAGAAGCTTATATCCTAATGGAGGTTGATAAGTCCTAGGCTCAGTGGGACGAGATGCCAGGGACAGGTTGTGCCCTTGTACACACAGCCTTGAATGTAAACAAATTATGTTTGTAAAGTAAATTGATTTTTTGTGTGTGTATTGCTTGTGGAATTATTTGTGTGCTGCTTGTTTATTACCCTTACCATATCAAACTGGCTCTTCTCTCTCTTCTTTGTAATTTGGTAAGTTTGTGGCTTTCCTGGAGTTTCCATTGAATAAGAACTAGAAATAGGGCAGCTAGGTGACATGTTGGATAGAGCCTTGGGCCTAGATGCTTACTGGCTATGTGACTTTGGGAATGTCACTTAAACTGTGTTTCAATTTCCTCACCTTTAAAAGGCACATAATAACAGCACTCCCTTCCATAGTTATTTCTAAGATAAAATGAGATAAGATTTGTAAAGCACTGAGCACGGTGCCTACCATGTTTGTGGTGCTTAATCATAACCACGTATTTCCCAATCTCACCTCCTTTAGGGGCTGCTTGAGAAACTGGTTGCCAAATCCATACCATACCTTTATGCTATAGTAGGATCAAATGAGATAACAATTGTAAAGCATTAACACAGTGTTTAGTCCATATTGCTATGTAAATGCTTTTTCCTTCACTCCAACCCTTTCCTGTTGTAAGTTCCTACATATTTTTTCCTATGTTGGGATAGGAGTGTGCAAATAGGGAATCACTGAAACAAGAGAAATGGATTTTAGATTCGAGGTAGATTTTCCTCCTGGTTAGAATTGTTTCTATTCATATCTTCAGAATCTCTTTTCTTGAGAGTTCTTCAATAGTACTGGGCTGACTTTTGTTGTGGTATTTTCCAAAGTCATGAGATCCTATTTATTCTTTCATTGAATACTTTGAAATTTGCTCTTCTCTATAACCAGTTCTAAGAAGAAGAGGTTACTTTCTCCTAGAGTTCTCATTATTTTAAACTCTGTAATCAATTTCTCCTTGTTAATGCAAAGGAAATCCAAAAGTTCCTTTCATTGAAGGATGGAATTATCCATCTCCTACCTCTTTGCATTTGCACACACCTTTTGTCTTGCCTGGAAAATCTATATACACACACACATACACACTCTTCTCATTTTTCCCTCTGAGAATCCTTCCCTTCCTTCAAGGTTCAATACAGGTGTCAGCTTCCATGATTTCCTAAGTTCTGCTCTATGTTTCCTTAAATGTGTTTATATATATTGTGTTTCCTCAGTAGAATGTAAGTTCCTTTAGGATAGAGACTTTTGATTAGTCTTTTATTAGTCTTTATGTCTTCATGCCCAAGCAGAATACCATGTACATAGTATTAATGTACTATTAAATTATTTGAATTATAGAAACATAAAAATAATTGAGGATTATGACTACTTAACAGATTAAAAAAATCAAAACTGAAGAGCTTAAACCAGCTACCATTAATAGCTAGGTACTTTCTTTGAAGAAAATCATGTTTAGATGGACAAAGACCTTGCTTATAAAAAAATTAATCACTATATTATAAAGGACTGATTATAACACAAAGAACTAGATCTGGGTCATCTACTATGACATAAAAATAACTATTAATTAAAAACCATTCTTTATAATATATTCTTTGTAATAGAATTTTTACTGGACTATAGAGTTAGAATTAGAGAGGATTTTGGAGATTATCTAGTCCAATCTCTTTTCTTTTTAAGATAAGGAAAATGAGGCTAAAAGGAGGAAGAGATTTGCCCTGAATCATCCAGTTACTGAATGACGGAGGCAGGATTTGGATGCATTTGACTCCAAACTCAGCACTCTTTCTATTAGCGCAGCTGCTTCTCCTGTATCTTGTTTGATTTTTGGCCTCTTGTTTTCTCCTTCTCTTGACTGTTTTATATGTTAACATTTAACCTAGGCACAAAACATTTCACAAGATACACCCCAGTTTTTACCCTCTGTTTAGTTGCAGGACAAAACTCCTTTTCTAGACTTTGTACTTTTGCCCAGGCCATTTATTCTTCATGCATAAAATAGTCTTTTTTTTTTTGAATAGTTTACCTGTCAGAGCTATGTTGAGAAGGGAAGAATTTATGACCAAACAAGAGAAAGAGAATGTTATGAAATGCAAAATGAATAATTTTGATTACATTAAATTACACAAGCAAAACCAAAGCAACCATGATTGGAAAGAAAGCAGAAAGATTGGAGATAATTTTTCTGAGAAAGGCATTTTTCAAATACATAGAGATATGAGTCAAATTTATAAGAATACAGGTCATTCCCCAATTGATAAATGGGTCCAAGAATATGAACAGTTTTCAGATGAAGAAGTTGAAGCTATCTAAAGTCAGATTTATAAAATTCTCTAAATCACAGTTAATTAGAGAAATGCAAATTAAAACAGCTCCAAGGTGCTACTTTACATCTATCGGATTGGCTTATATGACAAAAAAGGAAAATGATAAATGTTAGAGAAAATGTGCAAAAATTGGTACACTAATGAATTATTGGTGGAATTGTGAGCTGATCTAACCATTAAAGAAACTGGGTACTATTCTAATTCTCCATTCTAATCCTGTGGTGGCAGAACTATAGCTCATTGTTGATATGTAATAGCTAGGATTCAGAGATGTCATTTGAATGACTGTCACCACCTCCACCCACAAATCATCAGAACCACATTTCAATGCTAAATTGTCTAGTAAGTACACTTTCCTTGACCTCTGAATCTGACATTTCATCTCATCAGTGGTTACTAATTGGTTTAGCTGATTGCCAAAGAAAGCAAGGAATACAGATCTTCTTGAAAACCATTGGCTTTAGTCATCATTTTGCTCACACAATGATGCTGAACTAATAACTGGGTATGGAGTAGGAATTTACTTAAGATTTTTTGATTGGATGATTGAAAAGAAAAAAAAAAAAAAAGATGATTTCCATCTGCCAAAAGTAATAGACCATAGTCTAGGAATCACATGCAATGGAAAATAAAAAGATTACCAAGTGAACCTAGCCATGGAGGAATTTGCACTGTCAGCCTTTAAATCATAGGACATATTAGAGTGGAATGAACTTTCACAATCATCTTGTGCCTCTGCCTCTCTTTATGGATGAGAAAGATGAGAAGAGTGATTCAGTGACTTGTCTGTGGTTAAATAACTGGTTAGTGCCAAAGCTTAGAAACTGTATCTCCTGGTTGCTAGTTCAGAGCTTGTCTTTCTTTCCTCATCTCCCTTATTATATTACTACCGTCCTCTCTGTTGATTATCTGCTATTTATGCTACTTATATCTTATTTGCACATAGTTGTTTGCATGTTGTCTTTCCGACTAGACTGTGAGATCTTGGAGAACTGACACCGTGTGGTTGGGTTTTTCCCCTTTTCTTGTATCCCCAGTGCTTAGCAGAGTACCTAACACATAATAGTCTTTGGTAAAAGCTTGTTTGACTGACTGGCTGACTATAATAAATGGCCCTGACACAGAGGGGGATGCTGAAATCAGCTTTACCACCTACAGAGGAAGAAATGACCAAGGTCAGGTAGTATCACAAACCTGCCTGTGTGACATGCTGTCTGCCCATCCTTTCATGTAGGGCAGGCTATTCATCTCCGCCAATATGTAGATAGCTCCATACCAACAGGGAGCTAGGCCATTCAATGGTGAGAGCACCAGGCCTGGAGCCAAGAAGGCTCATTTTCCAAATTCAAATCTGGCTTCTCAGCAAGTTACTTACCCCTGTTTGCCTCAGTTTTCTCAACTGTAAAAATGAGCTGGAGGAGAAATGGCAAACCCCTCCAGTATCATTGCTGAGTAAACCCCAAAAGAGATCACAAAGAGTCAGACACTACTGAAATGACTGAATAACAACAAACCTACAAACGGAAAGGATTTACAATAACAATAGTAGTTTGCTGGAGCTCTTGTTCTGAACAAAAGCAGAGAAAGCTAATCAATGATTGACTTTCCATAATTTGACAAAGAAGTCTGCCATTTTGTACAGAATTCTGACCCACAAGAAGGAATTGACTGCTAGTGGATTAAGTGCTACACTTGAGGAAAGGAAAAATAGACTGAGATCCCAATTAAATCTTAGTTCCTCACCTGTACAATAAAAGATTTGGGATGGTCTATGAGATCCTTTCTAGCTCTTAACTCTGTAATCACATGGTTGGAATCTTGAGAAATGTCCTATATATCTTAGAATTTTTGATAGATATGGTGAGGAAAGCTGGTCAAATTTCTGGAGAGCAGCTTTCAAAGAGTACCAAAAAAAAAAAAAAAAAAAAAAAAGATCTATTAAATCTAGCTTAAAGCTCTCTATAACAAATAGGTAAAAAGGGATGTGAAGTTTTCAAAAGTCAAATCTTGAACTTTATACATAAAGGATTCTGCTGAAGATGAAAAGAGGGATTTCTCTAAAGACACTGCTGTATATATAAATAAGGAAATAATCAACTAAGGGATTATTTTTTTTTCTAACTTTTCTGGGTCTTCTGTCTTTTTAGTAGTGTCCTAGAACTTTCCCAGCAAAGTAAAGTTTACTGAGCCCGAGTTTTCAGACTGTATTTCCTTCCTGTTTTTTGAATATTGTGACATCCACTCTTCTCTAGTCATGTGTCACCACTCCCTTTCTTCATGATCACTCAAAGGTTACTATCAAAGACTCAGCAATCAAGCCACTGCCAGCTTTTCTTTTTTAAATGTTCTAAAACAATAATTCACAAAGTGTAGTCTAGGGATCCTTTTTGGGAATCCATGAGGTCAAAATTAGTTTCATAATAATATCAAAATTCATTTTTAATATGGTAAATATTAACATAATTCACATAAACAAAAATATTGAGATATATGTATATATATGATCCCCATAAATAAAAGCTCTTTTGTGGGGAGACTCTCCATAATATAGTGTAAAAGAATCCTGAGACCAAAAAAGAATGCATTGACTCAAGAATGTATTTTGTCTTGGTCTTGCTGCTTAAATTCAAGAGCAGCTAAGGGCTCCCTTCTTTTTTCCCCAACTGTTGGACCTAGTTTACAACTGTTATATATGATTGCTGAACCTCTATTACTGATCCCTGGAAAATAATTTGGATTTTTTTTTAAATATGTATATATAAGTAAAGGAAAACATTAGAAGAGGATTACAGAATAGTGAAACTCCTATCAGCATGGAAGTTTATCTGATTTATTAACATTTTCTCCATCACTTTATTAAGTCTACATAATCAACAAAATAATTAAAGGCTGATTTAAAGTGTTTGTTGATTTCTGTTCTGCCCTGCAGGACAGAGAGTGTGTAGGCCCTGAAAAGAGAAGAGAAAGGGCAGGACAGGAGACCCATAGAATTGAGACAAGATAGGCTTTCTGATCAAGTCTCGTTTATTGTAGGCAAAAGTACAAGTATTTATAGTGGGTTGTAAGGGAGTGGGGGTCATGCGAACTCAATACAGAGAGAACCCTAGACAAAGGATTTGTTCCCCCCCCTCCCGAAAGACAAATTGATCAGGGGCCTTTGATGATGTAGGAAGCTCCAGAAGGCATCTAGATGTCTATTTATTCAAGGTTAGAATAGTCTTAGGAATGTGGCTTTATCACCTGTAGATTAATGCCGGCTCCCCAAGGTCCCCCTTTTTGTATTTATATAAAGAATCAAATATAGAATTTTTCATTTCCCGACCTGTGCCTGGCTTAGGTTGTCCCTATGGGGAGAAGTCTTACCCGTCATAGGAAGGATGTACAGAAACATCTCTTCCTGGCTTATGTTGGCTAGTCCTTGAGGAATCTTACCTGTCATTGGCTAACCAGGTCTTGATGTTTTTTGGAAATTTTTGTTGCTCATATGAGCATCAAGGGGGTCATCATCAGTCTCAAGGCGGTGATAATGTATGTGGATGGGTTTTGCCAGTGTACTATCTATCTGGGATTTTACAAAGGATGTAACTTTCTGGAAGGCCCAGGGTCCAAAGTACGAGAAAGTCAATTAAGGGAAGGATATAAGGGAGTATCCCATGGAGCCCACTCCAAAGAGGATTGTCAAAGAGTTCCTTGCGCTGCTTAACCAGGTCTTCCTGGAGCTTCCTAATTTTGTCTTTTACAATTCCGGATTTGTTAGCATAGAAGCAACAGCGTTCTTGGAGGGCTAAACATATCTTTCCTTGTTCTGCAGTGAGGAGTTACAGGCCTCGTCTGTTTTGCAAGACAACTTCAGCTAAACTATTGATCTGATCCTGAAGATCATTTATAGTACTGGAGAGGCCTGGACGCAGGTGCCAGTCCATGGTCTCATTTTAAAAACTGCTGCTCCAGGCTGTGAAATGTGGATGTGCCGTGCTGACAGTCAAAGCTGATCAAAGCTGATCCAGGTCCCAGAAGCAAGCCAATATCTGTAATTTGATCAAAATCTAGAACAAAAACACAGATCTAACAAAGAAAGATTAGATCAGTCTCAGATAGAAAGACTCAGTTCACCAGACTGCTGCAAAAGATGAGGAGGCCAAAATAAATTGTTTCCTATGTGAAGAAATGAGTTTGCTTTATAGGCCAGGCAAACGGCTGCAGTCTTACAGACCATTATTAATTGTCCTCTTATCATGTAGAAACCTTAAATAAACAAAACACAAATATCCAGTAACAGACAGATGATCAGGCGAAATACTCAGTTGCCCAAGCATTTAGGATACAATGATTACATATGACCAGACTGAAAATAGCAAGGCATGACATAATTGAATTGCATTAACAATTCTATTGACCATTGCTCTGATCATAGAGATCAGTTACAGAAGGAAAAATGCAAGAACATAACTATAACATAACATCAACAGTTAAAACTTAACCTTCAGCAGATAACCTTATAGTAATAACAGAAAGAAATTTTGTCTCAGTAAGTTCACAATTTAGAACAATTATCAAATCCAGGTAGATATTACATGAGTGAACATTATACATACAAATCATTTTGCTTTTAAAATACCCAATATGTAGAAAAAATATCCCAAATTGCATATTGTCCATAACAGAAACATTTTCAAAAGGACAAAGAAAAAAACTATTACATTCAGAGGCCCTTTAAATAACCTCAGGATGACCCAATACAATCAATTTAAACTTATACAAAAGGCCCAATTCCACATAAAAGAATTCAAGAAGGTTTTTAACATAGCAATTAAACTTTTAGAAATATTCATACCAAAGTATGGATCACATTTATGACCATTTTCCTTAACCAAGAAAACGTTTATGTATCAAGAACAAATATTCAATCAATTAACCTAAAAGTAAGCATGTCCTTAAAAAAATCACAGTTTGCTGCACTGGCTGTAATCAGATAAGAAAAAAAAAAAAAAACAGCAGGAACATACTCAAGTGGGGTGAGGGGAGGAGAGGATTCCATATGGCCACCCTTCCCCCACTCCTTGCCCCTTAGGAAAAAACTTCCCTCAGGTTCCCATTCAAATTCCTACAAGGGGATCCTTTTCAAGATTTAGCCCATCATTTTTTACTTTCTTTCCAAATCTACCAAATTCCAAACCTTCTTTTCCTTCAAAAACCTGTAAGATTCATACTATATAGTGAATAATTCAAAACTCCACAAAACCCACACATGTCCAGCAGAGTTGGATTTAAAGTATAACTTATGTTAACAAATAACTCAATATATTTCAGAAGGTAACAAACTGAATCAAACTAATATAGCTGTTTTTTATAAGTTTTTTTTTTCTTTTTCTTTTCCATCACATTTCTTCTAACAGCTATTAGCATCTTATCTTCAGAGCTTTTTATTGCCCAGGCCAGCTAAGCTTGAATTTTATTGCTCCTTACTCTAGTAAGCTTTTCTTTTAAGAAACTAGTGCAGGAACATATTTAACATATATAGGACTGCTTGCCATCTTGGGGAGGGGGGCGGGGTGGAGGGAGGGAGGGGGAAAAAACAAAACATAAGCGAGTGCAAGGGATAATGTTGTAAAAAAAATTACACTGGCATGGATTTTGTCAATACAAAGTTATTATTAAATAAAATAAAATTTAAATTTAAAAAAAAAAAAAAAAGAAACTAGTGCAGGGAAACAGTCAGGACAGTTAAAGAGAACTGTGGCATAACATTCCACACTCTCTCTCCTAAATATTCAAACCTTTGAATATTAGCACCTTCCTCTAGATACCCAGGAGGTCTTAGCACCATAATTTTGACCAACCCAAAATAAAACTAGAAAAATGTAAGGACTCATATGGCAAGAGCAAGTCTCTCCCTGATAACCCCAGAGTTAACAGCTGTACAAAGACTCCCTTGTTGCAAGCATGTTCAGGTCCTCTACAATTCTGGAGCACCATCTCAGCCAGAGAATCCAGTTTGAAATGGACAGTTAGATCTGTGGTCATTTGTGCACTTAACTAACAGCAGGGCTCAAGGGCTCATTCAAAGGGGCAACCCACTCCAGGGGAGAAGGGTAAGGCTTGGAGTAGCTTCACCTGTCCCTGCCCAGAGCTATTGCTATTGGAATACAGATTTCTGAGCAGATTATGCACAGTAAGACCATCAAGGTTGGCAAACTCCAAACTTTTTAGGTGCCTCATGCCAAACTTCAAGGTCCTTTGAAATGCTGAAATACTTAATGAACTGGGGTTATAGGAATGGAAAAACAGTTCAGAGAGACTGACAGTCCCAAGTCAGGTGTCTGATTTCTAAAGCTTTTCTAAAAAAATAATAATCCCAAAAACTGAGTCTGCCAGGGCAGTTTTAACAAAATAAGGGATTCTAAAGCTAAAATATTCAAATCCAATCTGAATTAGTGAGATAGGGGGTGGGGCAGAAGTGCCTAAGCCAAAGTGAATAGGAGCTAGGGGTTCCTATTCTTTCAGGTATTTTGAAAAAAATACACCAGTTTCTCCAATGTTCTATTTCTTCCTTCCCCTTGTTATTTTTTATTAATTATTATTATTTTTTTCTCATGGAAAGGAATTATCAAATGACTATTCCCCATATTTAAACCCCAAGAGTGAATCAAAATCCCTATACATAACAGACTTGTACAGTAGCATTTCCTAAAAAGCCCTCAAACAAAACAGCAATAATTGCACAGTTTTAACAAATCCCATCCCAAGTCTTAAACACACAGTAATAGATGATCCAGGCAAGATTTAACAGTCAGTCATTAACCATTCCCTAAGTCCCTCATATCAGTCCAAAGTACACTAGATGCAAGATCCAAAGGCTCGTTGTTGGGAAAGTTAAAGAAAAGTTGTTGAAGGGGTAGATTTTTTTCCCTGTCTGTTATCTCCTTTTCATTATTATGGAGACTTAATTCAAGCTTAGAATTGGTGCGCTTAAGGGCATCTTTTAAGAAAGAGGAACTGTCCTGAATAACTTTGTTAACATTTGTTAACATCCTCATCGTGTTGATGGGCAGGCGAGTAGGCCGTTTATGCAATTCCAATAATTGAAAGCTGTGATAGGGACCTTTCAGGTCCGAAAGTTCTATAAAAATCATTAAGGCAATCTCCAACTCTTTTCCACCAAGTTCTTTTTTCTTAACCCTTACTCTACGCGTCCTTAATGAGTCTTTGAGACCCTCAACATCCATCAGAGATGAAAGAGCACAAGATAAGAACTATGCTTGAGGAAGGGGAAGGACCTGAAGAATCTCCTTTCCATCTCAAGGAGATTAGTCCAGCAGGAAAAGTGTGACATAGGGCAATAATTTAGCACAGATAGTTGATTCAAGGTTAATTAAAGAACTTTTTAGAGATAAGGGGGAACTGTGATTGTAGGTAACTAGGAAGGAGATTAGAAAGAAATTGGAGAAGATCCCTATAATAATATTATTTTTCATATCAATGGTTTCTTCCTGCGGGAACCATGGACAAATATCTCCTAAAAATTTAAAAATTTTACAAGTTCTTTTTTCTTAACCCTTACTCTACGCGTCCTTAATGAGTCTTTGAGACCCTCAACAAACCTATCATGTACTCTAATATCCTGTCCCATATCAAAACCTCACTCACCTGGTCTCTATTCCCCGGGGCGGGCGGACCGGTGGCGACCTTATTCTCTTTATTCTCCAGGACTGCGCAGTCTTTTTTGTTCAGAGGTTGGATCCAGCAGTGGCTACTCCTTACTCCAAAATCTTTTGGGCCCTACATTTGGGCACCAATTGTCCCGGCCTGCGGGACAGAAAGTGTGTAGGCCCTGAAAAGAGAAGAGAAAGGGCAGGACAGGAGACCCATAGAACTGAGACAAGATAGGCTTTCTGATCAAGTCTCGTTTATTGTGGGCAAAAGTACAAGTATTTATGGTGGGTTGTAAGGGAGTGGGGGTCATGCGAACTCAATACAGAGAGAACCCTAGACAAAGGATTTGTTCCCCCGCCGAAAGACGAATTGATCAGGGGCCTTTGATGATATAGGAAGCTCCAGAGGCATCTAGATGTCTATTTATTCAAGGTTAGAGTAGTCTTAGGAATGTGGCTTTATCACCTGTAGATTAGTGCGGGCTCCCCACAGATTTCAGAAGGGTCAGTGCTCACAAAGGATATTTAGCAATTTTTCCAGAGTAAGTGGGAGCTGGTTCCAGCACACTCCTTCATTTATCCCTATTAAATTTCATTTGTTGAATCCAGTCCACTGTTTTAACGTGTTGAGAACTTTTAGAATTCAGACTCTATAATCTAATGTACTTGCTATTTCTTCTAACTTTAAGTAATCTATATATCTGATGAACATATTTCTATTTTCCTTGTATTCACTGATGAAAAAATGTTGACCAAAATGGAGCCAAAGATAGAATCCCTTGCACTCCCTTGGAGATCTCTATCCAAGTTCAATTCAACAAGCATTATAAAGGCACTGGCTTTGGAGTTATCTACTGTAGTGCCTTACATACAATGGAGGGTTAATGTATATTGGATTGGATATCAAGTTTATGGCATACTGCTGAATTGGGGAGTCAGGAAGACAGATTCAAATCTCACTTCTGACACTAATTATATGAATATGGAGAAGACATTTTATTTCTTTGGGCTTCAACTTTTTTATCTACAAAAGGAAAAACAAATAAACATAAGAAGGTTGTTAGGAAGCTAAGATAAAATGCATAATGCATTGTATCCACTTTAAAGCACTGTGACATTGAGGCAATTACACTTATTATTTTTCTATACAAAGCATTATTGCTAAATATAAAATGAGGGAGAAGTCAAAAAGATGAGGGAAGCTTTGCTCAACAAAGAGTTTATAATTCAATAGGCAAAAAATTCATATACACAAATAACTATGATACAGAAGGAAAGATGATGAATGCAAAGGATGGGATCAGGGAAAGTCCTAAAAGAAATGAGAGAAAGGAATAATAATTTTCAGGTGAGGTTGTCAAAGTTGGTTTCATAGAGGAGATGGCAACTGAGTTTTAAAGAAAAGGAAGACTCTCAATAAGCAGAGATAGATGGGGTGTTATTACAAGTATGGGAGATCAATCAACCAATAAACATCTATTAAGAATCAGCTATGTGCCAGGCAAAAAGACAGTCTCTGTGATCCAGGACTTACAATCTAATACCATAAATCCAGAGATGAAAGAGCACAAGATAAGAACTATGCTTGAGGAAGGGGAAGGACCTGAAGAATCTCCTTTCCATCTCAAGGAGATTAGTCCAGCAGGAAAAGTGTGACATAGGGCAATAATTTAGCACAGATAGTTAATTCAAGGTTAATTAAAGAACTTTTTAGAGATAAGGGGGAATTGTGATTGTAGGTAACTAGGAAGGAGATTAGAAAGAAATTGGAGAAGATCCCTATAATAATAATCTCCTATAATTAATAATAATTATATAATTATATATAATAATCTCCTATAACCTGGAGAAGATGGGAAGAGAAGGAGAAATCTTGGTGTGAGTCTGGAAAGATTGGTTTTGGCTAGGAGGAGATATGATCAAAGAGGAAATAGTGGTAAAGATATCTGAGTAATGCGAGATAGGAAGAAAGTGCTCTTGGTAAAGGGACTAGATTTGTTCAGTGAAGTTTAAAGCAGTGTTTTTAGCTGAGAGGGCAGGAGAGGTCCTGAGAACATGAGGAGAGATGAGAACTTTTGGAACAACTGTTGTGGAGAATGGGAAAGAAATCTGACTGGGGCGGTGTAAAAGGATTGCCTTGTTGTAATGAAAGTCTTTTGAGATTATGAAACATAAATTTATAGTGGAAATCATCATCAGTTTATGATTTTCTATGAACTCCACTGACCAGCACATGTATAGAAACTAAGGAGGTGAGTAGTGGGTATAATCCAAGTTTGGAGGTGGCAAGGTGTAATAAGCATTAGGACAAAAGGGTAAGGGATTCATCCACAGAGAACTGTGTAGATGGAGTTGAATGGATCACCAAGGGGTCAAGAGAGAAAGGGAAGGTCAGTATAGCCAATGCATAGGGTTGGCAAAGAATCAAGAAGTGAGAAAGATGGTTGGTCACAATGGGGATGAGGAACATGATTAAGGTTAATGAGGTGTAGGGAGAGATAAAAAGTTAAAAGATGATGATAAAATAGAGGAATTGGGGAGTTCATGAACATGATGTAATGACAAGATCAAAGGTATTACCATCTCTATTGGAGCTGAGGCTGAGCAGAAGAGGTCATGAGAATAGAGTAGAATGAGGACCTGGGAATTTGGAGGCCAAACTGGTACCAACTGTCCCAAAGGCACTGGTAAGTCGGACCTGGGGGTGGGCATTTGTAACCACTATTTAATAAATGTAAGGGTTATAGGATCATAGGTCTAGAGCTAGAAGAGATCTTAGAAGTCATCTAGATGAACTCCTTCATTTTACAGAAGAAGAAACAAAGCTCCAACCTTTAATGTTGCCTAAGTTCATTCACAAGGTAGTCTTAGAGCCTGCTTCCTCAATTCTCCATCACTCCTGTCCTATATTCTAGGAAGTCCAACCAACTTCCCTGTGTAATTTGTCTGCTGTCTTTGTATAAAAACATCTCTAAGCTCTCTAAGATGGTATCAGTGTGTCATAGGAAGGGCTTCCTTAAACCTGGCATTATTGAGGTAAATTGTGTGCTTTGCTGCATGGTTAAATCACACAACCCACTAGTGCAGAGAGGACACACTGGCTTTTGTTTTTCTGAGAGCAGTGAGTCAGCATGCTTGTCCATCTGCTACCAGGCTTAGCTCCTTCACTGATATCTGGTTGATCTGAGATCGCCTCTCTTTGGTTCTTAGTGACCTAAGATGTCCTGAGACCATGCTGGAACAATTTTTGTCATCTCCAATCACTTTGTCCATCAACTCACACTCAATGTCCCTAATCAATATATCAGCTTTAAGTAAATTAAGGGATGTCTTTCTGGCAGTGTTTGTTTGTAGCACTTGGATTTTAGCAAAGCACTCAATAATATCCTGTTTGCTATTCTTGTGCACGACATGAGAAATGTATTAGGTGTATAATGTAAGTGTGGAACAATTGACTGTCCAGGAAAAAAATGTGTGTGAATCCAATCTAATCTGTTTAATCTCAGCTGCTCCTTTGTTGCAGCAAGAAAATCTTTCTATTCCTTCCTAATTAGTTCTTTGTTCCACTTTTCACAGTGGCTATTCCAAACTCTCTTATCTCTTCAAATCTCCTGTAATACCGCACCCCAACCCTCTCAGCCCAAGGCCTTAGCTCATATCCTGCCATCCCAGGTTTTGAGAGCATTTGCCAAAAGCTTTCCATTTTTCTTCGTTTCACATCCTCCTAAATGAAGTTGGATATTCTCAGAAAAATCTGGAAAGTCCTCCATGAGCTCAAGCAAAGTGAAATGAACTGAGTACAAAATAATAGCAACATATTGGGATGATCAACTGTGAATGACTTTGCTATTTTCAGCATTATAATGATCCAAGACTATTCTGAAGGACTTAGGATGAAAAATGCTATCCATATCCATAGAAAGAATTGATTGTGTCTGAATATAAACTGAATCATATTTTTAAAATTTTTTTCTTGAAGATTTTTTTGCGGATTGGAAGTTTATGGGTTTTTTTTTTTTTTGCAACATGACTTTTATAGAAATGTTTTGCATAACTTTACATAAGCTTTATTAATGGGAAAAGAAAGGGAGGAAGGGAGAGAATCTGGAACTCAATTTTATAAACAAATGTGAAAATTTGTTATACATGTAATGGGAAAATAAAAATATTAAAACATTTCACATCTTTCTGACATCATACTTCAATATCCCCTCAATCTGATGAAGACAGCCCTTCACCTTAACAAAGCCCATTTCTCTCTGTGTACTTTTGATCCTTAATCCTATTCTCACCAATATTTTCCATCAGATTGCTCAATTATTCCATACATGTATATATATATATGCCTGTATATAAATGCATATAATCTTCAGTCTATTTTTATCTACTTGTACTTTTCCTACTACCTACACAGATGTACACTTCTTCCCCAACATTAAAAAATTTTCAAGAAATTTTAACATTCCTGCTAGTTACCATCTTCCATCTTTCCTTTCTTGATTAAACTCCTTGAAAAATTCCATCTACATTCAATAACTTCTACACCTCTAATGTTTATGTAATATTTTATCCCTTAGAATATGTGCTCCTTGAATAGAGCAATTGTTTTTGCTTTTTCTTCACAACCTCTGTGCTTACCAAAATCCTGGTATACATTGTTAATACTTAGTAAAAAAAAAAAAAAAAAAGTGTTGACACTTGTTGATTAGTAGTTCCACTATCTTCTGATCTTATTAGAATATATCTAAGGTACTATCTTCATTGACAAGCTAGAATGCATCTAGAGGAATGTGACTAGGATGATAAGGGAATTAGAAACCATGCCATGCAAAGATGATTTGAAAGAACTGGAGATGCTTGTCCTGGAGAAAAGATTAATTGAAGTGAAGGAGTATAGCAAGGAAGCTCCTAGCTGCTTTCGAGTATTTGAAGGGCAAAGAGATTGGTCTCATTTTGTCAAGACCTAGAAGGCAAGACTATTTGCAAATAGAAGTTGCAGAGAGTTAAATTTCATCTTACTATAACAAGAACACTGAAAAACATCTGTCTCTAAGAAACAGATAAATATGAGGAATTCAGAGAAACAGGGAAGGACATGAATGATGAAGTGAAACAAAACCAAGAAAAAAACTTGCCCCCTTACTTCAACAGTGTAATTAAAAGCAATACTGAAATGTAAAGGGCTGAAACTCTTAAAAGGTGTGCTTGAATCAGACAACCGAACACTTAGGCTAATTACCTATTGGACAATACTCTATTAGCATATGCTTGGGAAAATGGCCCTTCTCATTATTCTGTGCTGGATTAGAGGGTGGAGTGAGACAAGCCAGAGTCACTTTTCAGGAGGACCAGGAGAAGGGAGTTGTGGAGAGCTTGTGGCGGTTTTGTCCATCTCCCTCACTTCTCCCCCAAAGACCAAGGATTTTTGCTTTTCCTGACTCCTGCTGATTCTGAGGTCTCCAGGGAACTAGCCCAGAATTCAAGATCAATAAGATCTGCAGTGTAGCTGTGGCCATGACCTAACTAGGGATGGAAATCATCAAGTGGGCCCCATTCCCTTCTCTTTCTCTGGCCTAATTCATTAACCCCAATTAGTACTCATGGGGTAGGTCTGGAGGGTTTTTCCCAGATGGTAAGAGGAGGGGCCTGCTATGGTAAATCCATGTAATTATGAGTCACTCTCTCTTTTAGGGTGCTAGAAATAACTTGGAGTGTGGGGATACAAGGAGAAGAAGAGGAAGGTAATAAACAATTATAGAGCATCTCCTTTGTGCCAGGCACAGGATTAAGTGCTTTACAACTATTATCACATTTGATTCCCATAAAAACTGAGAAGTAGGTGCCTTTTTTGTTGTCATTTTACAGGTGAGCAAACAATGAGAAATCCATTGATCACATAGCTAGTAAGTGTTTGAGGCTGACTTCAGACCCGGGCTTTATCCCTTCCTGGCTGCCTTTGTTACTTGGGGATGGGAGATTATAGGAGAGGTGACTATACTCTGACTACTTACCACTCTAGGGCCAGAACATCAACTGGCAAAAAAAAAAAAAAAAAAAAAAAAAAAAAATCAGTCACATTGATATCAACTCCTAAACATAAAACTTTGATCGACAAGACAAAAACACAAATAATCATGCCATTTATTCAGTATAAGGCAAAAGACAATGAATAATGAAAATATAACTCTCCGCCCAAAAACCTAGATTACATTCCCACTACTATATACAGTATCCATATATATTTTTTTTAATGAGGTAGATTGAAGTTTTATAGAAACTTGCCTGAATAGTAGCATAATCATTGTTTAAAATACATTCTGAAATTGGAAAAAAATTTCGTTGTCTTCCTGTGTCTGCCTTTTTACTTATTTTCACTGATTGAAAGCCTGTGCAAACATTCTGACATATTTCTTCATTAAGAAAAACAATTAGAGGGTATCTAGATAGTGCAGTGGATAGAGCACCAGCTCTGAAGTCAGGAGGACCTGAGTTCAAATTTGATCTCAGGCACTTAACACTTCCTAGCTGTGTGACTCTGGGCAAGTCACTTAACCCCAAATGCCTCAGCCAAAAATAAAAAAACTTAGGAGGCCATGTTTTAGGTTTTTTTAAATGCTTTTCCCTACCTTGTTTAGCTCATTTTTAGATTTTTTCCAAATGGTGTAGTGTGTCACATGATGTGGCTATATGTATACATATACATATATGAACGAGATAAGGTGAGATCTTTCAAGACAGTTGTGAAAATCGAGTAAGGCTTCATCTATTTCAAAGTTTGAGTTGGCCTGAAGGACTTTAAGCATTAATGTCTCCTCCCTGCTATTCTCCTAAGGGCATACTTAAAGCCCCCTCCCTATTATCCCCCTAAGGGCATACTTAAGCCCCCTTCTTGTTATCCTTCCTATTTCAACCAAATATGGGCAACTATGTACTTATTGGTCAAGTTCAATTTCTTGGGTAGTTCCCCCGTTTAGAATGTGAGATCCTCAGCCAATAAGGATGAGGGTCAGTGGTGGAAGGGGGAATTTGCGTTAGGGATTAAAAGCATCTACCCTGCCCCCTACGGTGCTTCCTCCCTTCCATTGTCTGCTCATGTGTGGCACACCGGATTCTCACGAGAATGTATAATAAACTTTGCTTTGCTTCTAGAGATCTCTCCAGCTTTTTTATTAAATGGTTTCTGACACACACATACATACATACATACAGATTATATATATATACCCCCTTTCATTTTCTTTAAAAACAGATGATCTTGACCTTTCTCCTCTTAGATATAAAATGGATTTATATTATGATTTGCTTCTAACTTTCAGATTCTAGATTTCTATGAGGTGATTTTCTTCTTTTTTACAAGAAAAGTAGAGTTAAGAATGTGGACATCAAGAGAAGCATAGGAAAGATGCAACCATATTTGGTCATACATTTCACACACTTCTCTCTGGTGATGTTGGATGACAGCTGCTCCTATGCTTATTCTTGTTGTGTATTATCTTCCTACTTAGATTGTGCTTTTTCTGTTTTTTAGGGTCTTAAATTTCTAAACCCAGATACAGAGGTTGATTCACTCCATTTTAGGTATGCTTCTGTCTTTGATCTTCTGACCAGGACTATTACTATCACTACTGGCATTCCACAGATAGCCAACTGATTAGTATTTACAAATTAAATGTCTTTGTCATTGGGATTAGAAAAATATGTAATACAAAACAAGGCAATTGATTGGCTAGGGGGTAAAGGACAATGATAAATTAAGGTCGATCCAGAGATTGAGAGCCTAGGTAACAGGAAGGGTTGTGATGATCTCAACAGAAATGGGGACAACCTTTTGACTTATGCTCTTTCCCTTGCAAATGATTCCCTTAGGTCAAAGCTCTCTAAAGCTGTTTCTTTAGCAGCTTCTCAGCTGTGAAATTTTGAATATGAAAATATGTACCTTTGTTTTGTTATTATCCTGGAATTTAATATATACATTAAAAACCCCAATGTAATATTTCAGTTTCGTGTGTGTGTATGTTAATTTCATAACAAAAAAGAAAATTTTAATTGGGGAGGAGAAGGCCTTTTTTTTCCTGAGGCAGTTGGGCTTAAGTGACTTGCTCAGGGTCACACAGCTAGGAAGTGTTAAGTGTCTGAGATCAATTTGAACTCAGGTCCTCCTGATTTCAGGGCTGGTGCTAAAAGCTTCCTTTTAAGCTCCATAGTTTCTATAATCCTCTCTGCCTCATCTGGTCCACTATTTCAGAAAGGGCCCAAGAGAGATACTTCACTTCCTATTTTCTGGCCAACTCCTTTACAATCTCAACAAGTTATCCTTTATTCCAAAGCTGCTTAAGCTGTGGGTCATGACCCCATATGAGATCTCAAAAAATTTGGTGATAGTAAAAGATATCAAATATTCTGCCAAAAGTTAATTATTTATATAAAACAAACAAGCACATCATTTCATTAGCATACAATTTACTTTCATCCTTAATAAAGATTATATATAATATATATTTATATGTACACATATACACACATACATATACAAATGTATATCAAAGAATTATCTTAACATAAATTTCCTTATGATTTATTATCATTTGTAAACCTGTTTTATATTCCTCTATATTCAAGGTTGCATAAAAATTTCTTGGGTGAAAAGGAGTCTTGAGTGAAAAAAGTTTAAGAAGTCCTGCAGTTTTTGAAATTAAGAACTATAATCCTATCTTTCTGCATCTGCAGAAAGAATCCAGCTGGCATGTCAGAGCCTTGATGCCTCACCTGACCTGCTACCTATAGAATTGTGTGCCATTGTTCCTGGATAGGCTGCATCAGTCTGCTCTCCTACAGAGTCACTTACCAGATGGATAACTTTTCAGACAAAAATGCTTCTCCCTGGCCACCACTTCCTCTGAAAAGTGTTTCCTCAGCAAGTGTTTCCTCCATTAGGATATAAACTCCTTGAGATCTATGATCATCTTTGCTTTTATTTGTATCCCTAAGTTTTATCTTAATGTTTAGACACATAGTAAACACTTAATAAACATTTTTTCATTTCATTCATTCTGACTACTAAAATGGCTTGTACTAATATTGTCTTAGTAATTAAAGTCCCCAGTGGTAATGACCTCATCAAAAAACAAAAACAAAAAAACAACAAAAAAAAGGAAAAACTCAAAAGGAAATCAGTCTTTCCCTTTTGATTTCCTCATTGCATACCTGTGTCATTGCTAGAGTTGAAATGTTATTATATATAAAGATAATGTAATGATATATATTACATATATACGTATTTGTGTCTGTGTATGTGTGTATGCGCATATATATATCTTGCTTGTATATAATTGTTTGCATGTTGTCTTGCCCATTAGACTCTAAGCTCCTTGAGATCAGAGACTATCTTTGACCTTTCTTTGTGTCCCCAGGACTTACCACAAATGAATATTTACTGACTACCCAACAGTTGGAAAATGGCTGAACAAATTATGGTTTGGCTGCAAAAATTGATGCAAAGTGAAATGAGCAGAAGTAAGGAGAACAATTCACATAGTAACAAGGACAAGAAAAACTTTTAAAGACTCAAGAATTCTAATTAACTCAGAATTTTTTTTTCTTTCTCTTTCTCTTCCTAGGGGAAGAAGGGAAAGGAACAAGCATTTATTAAGTGCCTGCTATATGCCAGGCACTATGCTAAATTTGTGAATATCAATTACATGTTATCAATCAATTTTTGCTTATTGAAAATATAAAATTAAATTAATTTTTTCAATAGCATTTTATTTTTCCAAATACATGTGAAGATAAATTTCATCATTCATTTTTGTAAGACTATGTGTTCCAATTTTTCTTCCTCCCTTATTCCCCCTTGCCCAAGATAGTAAGTAATCTGGTTTAGGTTAAATATGGTGCAATAAAATTAAATTTTTAAAAAATATTTCACTTGTGAAACTTTTGTAATTTTTATGTTTGATGGATACCTGTGGGCCCACTTACACACCTCTTGCTCCATAAGCCAGATACTAGCTTTGATGCCTTGGAACATAACAGCAGTGTTTACAATTTACATTCCAACTCAGACAATCACTGTCAGAATTATTACTTTTTTTTTCCCTTCCCACCCTTTTAAGGTATTTTCCCAGGCTGGTATTTCATTTCCTGTTTTAACTGCTTTTGCAGTCTCAGGCATCTGCAGAAAGAATCTAGCTGGCATGTCAGAACCTTGCTGCCTCACCTGACCTGCTACCTATAGAGTTGTGTGCTTTCTTTCTCCATTTACCCGATCTCTTCCTACCCCTTCCTTGGTACTCTGGACTTTTGCTCAAACCTTGCTGAGTTACATTCTTGGTCAGATTCTCTCTCTCTTGATCAGAGGGGTTTTTCATTCCTCGGGCCCTTCCCTCTGCAGGGATGAGTACGTCACACACATGGCCTCATCTCATAGAATTTCAGGTTTAGTTAAATCTTGTTCACTGCGATGGGCAGGCAGGCCCAACCACAGTGTCGTAGGTAGCCCCAACTAGGAACATCATTCACTCTCACCTCATCAACTACTCTCTCAGGAAAGCATTCCTCCCCTTACTCATTCCTCGACCATTAGTCCTTTCATTAAACCATGCCTGCTTTAGCCTACACCGTTTGTCTCCCTTGGAGATTCAATTCTGACTCCTCTTTTTTTCTTGAAGTTGCTCATATATGCCAGATACAGTGGATGGAGACAAAAAAGAGATCAAGGGTCCCCCAGCTTGATATCTCATAGTTTACCTCATAAAACACTGGGGAAACAGATCCTTGATGGGAAGGGAAGATAAGAGCATTTTGGAATGGATGAATGCATGTTAGGGCAGGAACTTCTTTTAATAATAGTTTTTTATTTTCAAAATATATGCAAAAATAGTTTTCACATTCACCCTTGCAGAACCCTATGTGACAAATTTTTCTCCCTCCCTTCCCTCCACCTCCTTCCCTAGACAGCAAGTCTTATATATGTTATATCTTCTCTACATATTTCCACATTTATCAATGCTGCACAAGAAAAATCCGATCAAAAATTAAAAAATGAGAAAGAAAACAAAAAGCAGGCAAACACCAACAAAAAAAGGTGAAAGCACTTATATTGTAATCCACATTCAGTCCCGTGGTCTTCTTTCTGGATGCAGATAGCTCTCTCCATCACAAGTCTATTAGAATTGGCCTGAATCACTTCATTGTTGAAAAGAGTCACATAGGTCAGGAATTCTTAACCTGCTTTGTGTATGGACCCTTTGACAACTTGGTAAAACATATGGACCATGTTTCAGATATTTGTAAATGCATAAAAAACAAAGGGAACCAATTATATTGACATAGAGCTATCAAAATATATTTTTTAAAAGCTTGCAGAGCACAGGTCAAGGACTTCTGGTTTGTGAGACAAATATTCTTTTTCCTGGTGGCCTTAGGGTGTCTTTGCAAATAGGTCACTGGACATTCCTGGACAACCTATCTAAAGGTGATGTCAGGTACCACTTAAGACAAAAATATGAGGAAGCATACCCTGGAGCCAGGACAAAGAGAGAAAGAGATTGGAGGGAGGGAGATGGTGAGCTCATCAGCTAAGAAACATTTCCTTATTGAGGGAAGACAGAGACCCTGGAGCTCATTTCCTCTTTGGTCTCCCCAGAACCAGGGGATCAAGAGAGCCATAGCTGGGAGGAGGCTTTGGACCTCACAAAAGCACTCTGAAGCCCACCTCTGAGGTAAAGCCAAGTGAATACCAGAATAGGGGCCCATTAGATGGCTCTGAAAAGGAGGAGATCACCTGGCTCACGGCGAGGGCAAAAGGGATCCATTTAACCATTTAACTAATTTTTCTAGGTAACTAATGTCAGTCGTTTCTACTTTCTGGTGGACAGGCAAACACAAAGTGTAGCTACATTGGCTTTTCCCTCCCTCCCTTCTCCTCCTACTTCTCCGTCTTCTTCTTCCTCTCTCTTTCTCTATCTCTGTCTCTCTATGTGTCTCTGTATGTTTCTGTGTCATGGTATCTTTCTGTCTTGTCTCTCTGTCTCTCTTTCTCTTTGTCTCTCTCTAAGACTTTCTCCTTCCCTCCCTCCTCCTCCTCCTTCTTCTCCTTCTTCTTTCTCACTTTCTCTATCTCTCTATGTGTCTCTGTGTGACTGTCTTTCTGTCTCTGTCTCTGTCTCTGTCTCTCTCTCTCTCTTCTCTAAGACTTTCTTTCTCCCTTCTTTCCTCCCTCTCTTCCCCTCTCTTCCTCTTCTCTCCCTGTCTCTGTCTGTCTGTCTGTCTGTCTCTTTCTCTCTCTCTCTCCATGCCAAATCAATGAAGTAAAAGCTCTATCTGTGTCTTCTGGTATATTTTTTGGGGTGAGGCAATTGGAGTTAAGTTACTTGTCCAAGGTCACCCAGCTAGTAGGTGTTAAAGACCAGACTTGAGTTCAGGCCCTTTTTACTCCAGAAATGGTACTCTATCCACTATGCCATTTAATTGCCTCTCCCCCTCACCCCCCTTCTGAATATTAGCACACTTGCATAGATAGATGCCCTGGAGTCAGGAAGCACTGAGTTCAAATCCAGACTCAGATAACTACCACCTGGGCAAGTTACTTAACCCCTGCTTGCCTCAATTTTTTCATCTTTAAAATGAGGATAATTACACCTGCTTCCCAAAGTTGATGAGAAGAGCAAATGTAAAACACCTATCCCAGGACCTAATACATAATAGGTTTTTTATAAATGTTGTGTAAGGTAAAAGCCCAGGCACCCTTATTTACTTAAGAGCTCTGGACCCAGAGACCCATTCTGACCTGACACTACTATATGGGGTCAGCTCAGTCCATAGGCTGAATTGCAAGTTTGAAAGATCCCACAAGAATACAAGTTAGTTCAAATATTGATCTATCATTCTGATTTTAGGAAGACCCATTAAAAGTGGAAGAACCAAAAGTATAAGAATATCCCATATATCTTGGGATGGGGACCCCTGTAGTCTTCCAGGGTTGGACAACAAATTGAAGGGTCATTTCAAATTCTGCTACATCCCAATCTATTTTAGAGATGGGGATTATATTAAAATGTCAAACTGATTTCCATCTACTGTTTATGTAGTTTAATGTGCTTATCTTATCTCCCCCAAAAGATTGGAATTGCTTTAGGGTCAGGGATTATGTCTTCTACTTTCCAATTGTACCTTGGAATATAATGCCAAGCACACGATGAAAGCTAAGTAAATGTTGACTTAATGATCAACTGATTTCACTGAAAAACAAGGCACAGAGAATAAGAAAACAGAGGCAGCAATATTGACCATACATCAAAGTCAAATAAACATCCTTATCTTGCCACCTTTTAGGGGCTGACCTAATTAAAAGGAAGAGTTTTTCTATCATGTCCTGAGAATCAATAAATCAAGCAAGCTAAGTAGAACTATATTTTCAAAAACAAAAACAGTAAAATGTTATCCCTAGATGAAAGGTAACTGCATCAGCAACTTGAAATGTAAGTCTAGAGCAGTAATTCATAACCTTATCTGTGCTGTGGACTCTTTTGACAATTTGGTAACTGTCTTCTTAGTCATTGGATTGACCCCTTCTCAGATTCATGTTTTTAAATGCATAAAATAAAATACAAAGAATTATAAAGGAAACCCATTATATTAGAAGGTTGTTATCAACATAGATTTAAAAAATAAAACAAGGGACAGCTAGGTAGTGCAGTAGATAAAGCACCAATTCTGAAGTCAGGAGGACCTGAGTTCAAATGTGACCTCAGACATTTAACACTTCCTTGCTGTGTGATCCTGGCCAAGTCATTTAATCCAGTTACCTCATCAAAAAAATAAAAAATAAAATAAAACAAAACCAAAAAATTCACCAACTTCCTGGACTCCAGATTAAGAACCCTTGGTAGAGGATATTCCTCCTGGAGTCCTGGAGATACCACTAAGAGAATCAGGCACCCAGAGTAACATGAATTTCTATAGAAAAGGAGATGGTGGGAAAAGGAATGTTGCCATAGAAGGGTGAGGAGAAAGAGCTAAAATAAGAAAAGATTATACCAGCAAAAGCTGAGCAAAGGGTTGACTGATTGAAAGATGATAGAAGAGAAGGTGAAGGAAGAATTAAGAAAGAAAAAATCACTATAATTCTGGGAGGGAGGATGTCTCAGCCAGAGAAGGGAAGGAAAAGAAGCAGTGGACTTGGGCAAGAGGAACAAAGCTAAGCCTTGAATAATGGTGGTTTTTCCCCAAAGAAGGAAAAGGAAGTGAAGGGTAAAGATGAATGGAACTGAATTTTCCCCTGGCCTGGGACTAGCTTCTTAAGAGAAGGAAATGAGTTCATTGAGTGGCTCAAGAGATGGAGTCAGGCACAGAGTCAGGAAGACCAGAGTTCTTTTTCTCTCTCAGATAAACACCAGCTATATGACCCTTCATAAAACACTTAACTTTTCTCAGATTTGGTTGTAAAATACAATTGTATTTTGTAATAATTGTAACGATATGTATATAAAATACAATTTATAACATCTGTCTATTGGGGTTGTTGTAAGAACCAAATGATATAATATTTATATAGTGCTATATAACTGGTAGCTAAGGGTGAAAATATTATTCTTTAATGTGTATTCATTTTCCACAGCCCTCTCTTTGAGTGCAGATGGCATTTTTTTTAATCCCAAGTCTGTTGGAATTGCTTTGAATCACCTCATTGTTAATAAGAGTCAAGTCTATCACAGTTGATCATCATATAATCTTGTTGCTGTGTATGGTGTTCTATTGGTTGTACTCACTTCATTCAGCTTCAGTTCACGTAAGTCTCTCCTGGCCTCTCTAAAATCATCCTATTGGCCGTTTCTTACAAAACAATAATATTCCATAACATTCATACACCATACATAACTTATTCAGCCATTCTCCAATTGAGGGGCATACACTTAGTTTTTTTAGTTCCTTGCCACTGCAAAAAGGGCTGCCACAAACATTTTTGCAAATGTGGATCCTTTCCCTTTTTAATGATCTCTTTGGGATAAAGATCCAGTAGAAACACTGCTAGATCAAAGGATATGCACAGTGTTATAGTCCTTTGGCATAGTTCCAAATTGCTCTCCAGAATGGTCTGATTATTTCACAACTCCACAAACAATGCATCAGTGTCCCAGTTTTCTCACATCCCATATAACATTCACCATTATTTTTTGCTATGATTTTAACCAATCTGAGAAATGTGAAGTGGTATCTTGGTTGTTTTTTTACATGATTAGAAATGACTTTAATTTTATCATCTGAAAAAGGTTGAACAAAGGATTATTTTGCCTTTCTTTTTCTTCTCATCAAGTTACACTTCCTCTGGAACAGAGTGGTCAGTCAGTCAATTAACGTGTGTTAAGCTTCTACTATGGGCTAAGTACTGAGGATACAAAAAGAAGCAAAAGACAGTCCCTGCCCTCAAAAGCTCACAATCTAATGGGAGAGATGACAAGCAAACAAAATATATAGAAACAAGCTCTATACAAGATAAATAGAAAGTAATTAAGGAGGGAAGGCATTAGAATTAAGAGGAGTAGGGAAAGCTTCCTGTAGAAGGTATTTTAGTTGGGACTTTAAAGAAGCCAGTAGATGAAGATATAGGGTCTTTTTAATTTATTTTTTTATTTAATAATTACTTTGTATTGACAGAATCCCTGCCAGGGTAATTTT
The DNA here is from genome assembly GCF_016432865.1 of Antechinus flavipes. Lineage (NCBI taxonomy): Eukaryota > Metazoa > Chordata > Mammalia > Dasyuromorphia > Dasyuridae > Antechinus > Antechinus flavipes. Next base: position 278,149,073 of record NC_067399.1, read on the forward strand.
TTTACAACATTATCCCTTGCACTCGTTTCTGTTCCGATTTTTCCCCTCCCTCCCTCCACCCCCTCCCCTAGATGGCAAGCAGTCCTATATATGTTGGATATGTTGCAGTAGAAGATATAGGGTCTTTTTTTTAAATTTAATTTTATTTAATAATAACTTTGTATTGACAGAATCCATGCCAGGGTTATTTTTTACAACATTATCCCTTGCACTCGCTTAAGTTTCGTTTTTTCCCCTCCCTCCCTCCACTACCCCCCCAAGATGGCAAGCAGTCCTATATATGTTAAATATGTTGCAGTATATCCTAGATATAATACATATTTGCAGAACCAAACAATTCTCCTGTTGCACAGGGAGAATTGGATTCAGAAGGTAAAAATAACTCGGGAAGAAAATCAAAAATGCAAATAGTTCACATTCGTTTCCCAGTGTTCCTTCTTTGAGTGTAGCTGTTTCTGTCCATCATTTATCCATTGAAACTCAGTTAGGTCTCTTTGTCATAGAAATCCAAAAAGATATAGGGTCTTAATAATTTTTTTTCCCCCTAAAGTGACTTAGGTGACCAAGGTCACAGGTGACTAAGGTGAGAGGTATCCTCGGCTTATAGCAAAAATTCAGTCGGGACAGTGTTTCTTAAGAATCTGGCTTTTTGGCCACACTAGTTTTATGGTCTTCATGTATCTCAGGGTCATCTATTGAGATATAACATCCATTTTAGTAATCTGTGTGGTCTCTAACTAGAAGGGAACATAGATAGAGAAGAAAGAAGGTAGGAGTGGTCTTGTCCCTGAGATCTTGTCTAACTTGACTAGACAAAAGGCAACTAGATAGTATAAAATGAATGGGATGAGTAAGGGATTGCTTGGCTACAAGCCCTGCATTTTATATCCTGAGCAAATCACAGAATCTCAGTGCCTCCAGGGCAGTTCTCTAGCATAAACAACTGTGGCTAATGAACATAGGGAGTGAGAGTTCTCTCCCTGTGAATTTCCTAAATCCATGGATACAGCTTCCAAAAAACCTCAGTCTCTCTGGCAGGAAGGACTGAGAGAAAGCAGAACAAAATCTAGGTGATTTTCCTTCTCCCTTCCACGCCCTTGATTGTTTCTCAGTTCTGGTCTCAGCTCCTAGGAAGTAAATGTAATCAGTTCCATCCCAAACCTGGATGTCATTCAATCCAGAATCCCTTAAGTCAAATCTCCCAAGCCTGCAAGAGAACTTGAAGGGATTTTCGGCCTAATTTGGGATTTATTCTAATTCCTAAACCTACACCGTATCTGGGAAAGAGTGAAAGAGCAGAACTGTTTGTGGCCTGGGAGTCATCCAGATGTTCTTATGGAAGAGCACATAGACTCATAAGACCATCAGTTTTTCAAATCAATAAACATTTATTAAGCATCTACTTCGTGCCAGGCACTGTGCTTAGCGGTAGGGAAACAGAAAGAACTAAAAGACACTCCTTGCCCTCAAAAAGTTTGCAATCTAATAGGAAAGAATTTAAAGCTGGGAGGGATTGTAGAGATCATAGAGTCCCACCCTCTCACAGAAAGAAACGGAGACCGAGAGAGCCCCCAGCTAGCCATGTCTGAGGCAAGGCTTGCACGCATCGGCCCGTGTCCTTTGCCCAGGGCAATTTTTTATCCTCCGGATTACTGCACTAGCCTACTGGAGCCTCTCCACGTGGCAGTCCGCTGCCTGTTCAGCTCCGGCAGGGACTTCTCCCTAAGGCAAGTCTGCTCATTTCGGAGGTATCAGCACCTGTAGGATCAAACCCAGAAGGGTGCATTTGGCGCTCAGAGCTTCCCAGAGCTCACCTCTTTCTGCCTTTCCTGGCTCTCTTTGAGAAAGGCACCAGGATACAGTGCAATGGCTTACTGACCCAAAGGAAGGTGGCAAGCCCCATGAGTAGATCTTTTAGGGATTTCTGACAAGGCTTGGCAAGGTGGGAGTGCTGGAGACCTCTAAAGAGGGTGGGCATCAGGGGTCTGACATAACTTGGATCTCAGACTGGATGACCTCCCCAGAGGGTTTGACCATGAAGCTAAACTGATTTCTATCAGAGCCTTCTCCCTGCCTATCTCTTTTCATTGCACTTTGGGGGTTGCGTCATTAACTAATTATAACATATTCCAACAAATGTACCTAATCTTATCTACATAAAACAAAATCCAGTGCGTACCAGATCCAAAACAGTAAACCCGTGCCATCTGTAGTCCTGTTTCCCCACAGTATCAATTACAGGGAACATAGGTTGATCACTGTTCACTATTACCTGTTCAAAGAACACTGCAGGGAATTTTTTTCTGAATAAGTTGATTTGTGTTTTTTCAGAGAAAATGAGATTTATTCCTAATCAAACAATATACTGAACCAAAAATGATGTGATCACTTACTTATGGGAAATATCTTGGTGCTTCAGGCCAACAACTAATTTTTTTACAACTCTTTACACACCTCTCCTATGATCCTTACAATAGCCATATAAAATTGTGCTGCAGATAAAATGCCCATTTTGCTGAGGTGGAAACTGACCCCTGAGGGAAATGAAAAGATTTCTCCAATATCACATTGGTAGTTAAGTAAGGACCTGAAGCAGAATTGAATCCCACTCTGACTGAGGCCTTTTCTGGGAACCATCCATCTGGAATTTAGCTTTTTAAATGAGGACCTTGGAGCTGTAAATTCATGTTGGGATTGGCTTTGAAAGAAGTAATCAGATTGTTGCCTCCAGTTGAGTAAGAAAGCTACTTAGCCATTTCTTTTCCTTCTTTGTAAACAGCCTATTCTCAGTAACTGGACAAGTATCAGCCAGCTGGAAAAGAAAGGTGGGTTTTACCACTGCTGCAAGTCACTTCTGGACTTGGTTTCTGTTTGTGCAGGCAAGGGTGAGCTGACTTGGGGGAAATTTTCCCTAGTGCAGCTGGGGAAAGATTTGGCCAATCAGGCACTTCAGATTCCACTTCTGAAAACTGCTGCTTGTATGACTTTGGGCAAGTTTTTTTTTTTTTTTTTTAAATAATAGCTCTTTATTTTCAAAATACATGCAAAGATAGTTTTAACATTTACCCTCACAAAAACTTGTATTCAAATTTTTCTCCCTCTTTTCTCCCCACCCAGGCAGCAAGTAATCCAATATAGGTTAAACACATGCAATTCTTCTAAACATATTTCCAATGGCAGAAATTAAGCATTGGCCTACAGTTAATATTATATACCAAGATAAGGTTGAAATGGGTCCATGATTTAGACATAAAGAGTGATATTACAAGCAAATTAGAAGAACATAGCATATTTTACCTCTCAAATCTGTGGAGAAGAAGGAATTTGTAACCAAAGAAGAACTGGAACTCATTATTGGACACCAAATAGATACTTTTGATTATATTAAGTAGAAAAATTTTTGTATCAACAAAAGTAATGCAGACAAGATTAGAAGGGAAGCAATAAATTAGGAAAAATTTTTACATTTAAGAGTTCTGACAAAGGCCTCATTTAAGATAGAGAATTGACTCAAATTTATGAGAATTCAAGCCATTCTCCAATTTGATAAATGGTCAAATGATATCAACAATTTTCAGATGAAGAAATTAAAACCATTTCTAGTCACAAGAAAAGGTGCTCCAAATCACTATTGATCAGACTAATGCAAATTAAGACAACCTTGAGGTAACACTACATACCTCTCAGATTGGCTAAAATGACAGGAAAAGACAAGGATGAATGTTGGAGGGGATATGGGAAAACTGGCACATTAATACATTGTTGGTAGAATTGTGAATAGATCCAAGCATTCTGGAGAGCAATTTGGAACTGTGCTCACAAAGCTATAAAACTGTGCATACCCTTTGATCCAGAAGTGTTACTAATGGGCTTATATCCCAGGGAGATCTTAAAGGAGGAAAAGGGACCCACATATGCAAAAATGTTTGTGGCAGCCCTGTTTGTAGTGGCAAGAAACTGGAAACTGAGTGGATGCCCATCAATTGGAGTATGGTTGGGTAAATTGTGATATATGAATGTTATGGAATATTATTGTTCTGTAAGAAATGACCAGCAGGATGAATACAGAGAGTCCTGGAGAGACTTACATGAACTGATGCTGAGTGAAATGAGCAGAACGAGGAGATCATTGTACATGGCAACAACAAGACTATATACAAAGATCAATTCTGATGGACGTGGCTTTTTCCAACAATGAGATGATTCAGATCAGTTCCAGTAAACTTGTAGAACCATCTACACCCAAAGAGAGAACTATGGGAACAGAGTGTGGTTTACAACATAGCATTTTCATTCTTTCTATTGTTTGCTTGCATTTTGTTTTCTTTCTCAGTTTTTTTTCTTTCTTGATCCAATTTTTCTTGTGTGGCAAGTTAACTGTATAAATATGTATACATATATTAGATTTAACATATATTTTAATATATTTAACTTGTATTGTATTACCTGCCCTCTAGAGGAGGGATTGGGGGGAAAAAGGGGAACGTTTTCCTATAGAAGACGGGATCTTACCTGAGCTGTATGTACTCATACAGCACATGAGTACTGAGATTCTGAAGCAATTTGTCATTGTTGCTTCTGGTTTGGGAGTAGGGTAGGGAGAAGTAAGGGAGAGAAATCCTCTTCCCCTAACCTTCACTACAAAATCAAAAAGAGGAATTGCATAAGAGCTGATAGTCCCTAAAGTATGTTCAGTTTGCCTTTATTGGCCAAGAGGGCAACTGCTCAGGGTATCCAGATTCCTTCTCCACCCTCCACTTCCCATACAAGGTCTTAGATAATTGCCTAGAGCACTTGAAAAGTGGTGATCTGTCCAGGGTCACACACAACTAGTACATAGCAGAGGCAGAATTTAAACCCAGTTCTTCCTCCCACCATGCCTTTGCTATCTTTTGTTCCTTCACTCTATGTGTTTAAGATGTTTCATCTTATAAAATACAAATTCTTGAGGTAAGGGACTGTTTGTTTTCAGAGGCCTGTTGAAGTAGACAGAGATTTATGCTGGAGGAAGGAATATCCATAGATGACATAGTAGATAAGAGTGCTGGGCCCGAAAGTCAGGAAGTCTCATGTTCCTGAGTTCAAGTCTGGCATTCACTAGCTGTGTATCCCTGGGCAAATCACTTCACCCTCTTTGCCTCAGTTTCCTCATCTGTAAAATGAGCTGGAGAGGGAAATGGCAAATCACTTTAGTAGCTTTGGCAAGAATATCCCAAATGGGGTCATGAAGAGTCTGACTGAACAACCACCACAAAAGGAAATCTGAGTTTAAATTTTGCCTCAAGACACTGACTAGCTATCAATTAACCTCTATTTGCTTCAGTTTCTTCATATACAAATTGGGGATAATAACAGTACCAATCTCCAAGGATTCTTGTGAGGATCAAATGAGATGATAATTATAAAGCTAGGTCTGACCTAGCTCTCTAGAGAGCAAGCATCTATATTGAAGAGGTTTTTTTTTTTTTTTTTTTTTAAGGCAGTTTATGAGGGTAGTGACTATGCATCATTTATAGGATTATAATTCTGTTGGCTCTGCAAAATGAGGCCCTTGTGGCAGGCAGTACTGTAAAATGAAAGAGCTATAAATGTTTATAGCATTGTATAATGGATATAGGAGATTATTTTTTGTGATACTCTATTACACAGAACACAACCTATATAATACATCTTGGTGAGTTGCTCTGGCCAAAACCACTCATTACTAGCTGGCCAACTGTTGGGGGATGGGCTTTTCTAAACTTAGGATAGATTGCCTATGTCAGTTTATATAAGACTTAGGATCCAGGGGAAACAACATTGGTTTTGGAATCAGAGGGCCTACATTCAAATATGATGCCTGTTCTTACTACTTATGGGATCCTCTTGGGCAAATCACTTTTCTTTTTTGAGGCAATAGTTAAAATGTGAGAAGGGACAAGAAGGAGGCTTGTACTAGATGATCCCTAAGATCCCTTTCTACTCTAAATCTGTGCTCCCATAATTTTATGATTAGTCCCATAATCTATTAAAAAAAAGTTTTCTCCTCTTAAAAAACCTTTTTGAGATAATGATGAAGTCAAGGACAAACATTGCCATTTCAATTTAGAAGGATACTATTTTTTGAGATCTTGTCATTCGAAGTCTCATTCAAACATATCAAAAATCTTAAACCTTAAGTCCAGCTTCAGTCTAATTTCAAGAGCTTGTGTTCTGCTGAAATAAACTTTAAGAAGCAGAATCTGAGAATTTTAGAAAGGAACTTTAGGGATCATTTCAACTAACTTTCTCATTTTAGAGATGAAGGACTGACTCCCAAGGAGGTAAAATGTCTTGTTTAAACTCACACAAGTATTAAGTGTCAGAGCCAGGACTCAAAACCTAGGATTTTTGACTCCAAGTCTTTTTAAAAATTATTATTATAGCTTTTTATTTACAAGATATATGCATGGGTAATTTTTCAGCATTGACAATTGCAAAACCTTTTGTTCTGATTTTTCCCCTCCTTTTCCCTACCCCCTCCCTTAGATGGCAGATAGACCAATACATGTTAAATATGTTAAAGTATATGTTAAATACAATGTATGTATACATATCCATACAGTTATTTTGTTGCACAAGAAGAATCAGACTTTGAAATAGTGTACAATTAGCCTGTGAAGGAAATAAAAAATGCAGGCGGACAAAAATAGAGACATTGGGAATTCTATATAGTGGTTCATACTCATTTCCCAGAATTCTTTCGCTGGATGTGACTGGTTCAATTAATTTCTGCTCTATTGGAACTAATTTGATTCATCACATTGTTGAAGAGGGCCATGTTCATCAGAGATCATCATATAGTATTGTTGTTGAAGTATATAATGATCTCCTGATCCTGCTCATTTTACTCAGCATCAGTTCATGTAAGTCTCTCAGGCCTTTCTGAAATCATCCTGTTGGTCATTTCTTACAGAACAATAATATTCCATAACATTCATATACCACAATTTACCCAGCCATTCTCCAATTGATGGGCATCCATTCAATTTCCAGTTTCTAGCCACTACAAAGAGGGCTGCCACAAACATTCTTGCACATACAGGTCTCTTTCCCTTCTTTAGTATCTCTTTGGGATATAAGCCCAGTAGTAACACTGCTGGATCAGGGTTGCATCAGGGTATGCACAGTTGATAACTTTTTGAGCATAGTTCCAAATTGTTCTCCAGAATGGCTGGATGTGTTCACAATTCCACCAATAATGTATCAGTGTCCCAGTTTTTCCCACATCTCCTCCAACATTCACCATTATCTTTTCCTGTCATCCTAGCCAATCTGAGAGGTGTGTAATGGTATCTCTTAATTTGAATTTCTCTGATCAATAGTGAATAGAGCACCTTTTCATATGACTAGAAATAGTTTCAATTTCTTCATCTGAAAATTGTCTGTTCATATCCTTTGAACCTAACCTCTTCCACTGATCAACTAGTCTATTTCTTAGCCAATACCAAATTATTTTGGTAACCGCTGCTTTATAATATAGTTTTAGATCTGGTATAGCTAGGCTACCTTCATTTGATTTTTTTCCTTAGTTCCCTTGAAAGTCTTGACCTTTTATTTTTCCAGATGAATTTTGTTGTTATTTTTTCTAGGTCATTAAAATAGTTTTTTGGGAGTCTGATTGATATAGCACTAAATAAATAGATTAGTTTAGGTAGTATTGTCATCTTTATTATATTTGCTCGATCTATCCAAGAGCACTTAATATTTTTCCAATTGCTTATATCTGACTTTATTTGTGTGGAAAGTGTTTTGTAGTTTTGCTCATATAGTTCCTGACTTTCCCTTGGCAGATAGATTTCCAAATATTTTATACTATCGGCTGTTACTTTAAATGGAATTTCTCTTTGTAACTCTAACTGTTGGATTTTGTTAGTGATATATAAGAATGTTGATGACTTATATGGGTTTATTTTGTATCCTGCAACTTTGTTAAAGGTGCGGATTATTTCTAATAGCTTTTTAGTAGAATCTCTGTGGTTCTCTAAGTTCTCCTTTTTCATTTTTAAGATTAACAATTTGATTTTCCTCTTTCCTTTTTCTAATCAGATTTACCAAAGGTTTATCTATTTTATTGGTTTTTTCATAAAACCAACTCTCAGTTTTATTTATTAATTCAATAGTTGTTAACTTTCAATTTTATCAGTTTCTCCTTTTAATTTTAGAATTTCAAGTTTAGTATTTGATTGGGGGTTTTTAATTTGATCTTTTTCAAGCTTTTAAAGTTGCAAGTCCAATTCATTGATCTTCTCTTTCTCTATTTTATTCAAGTAAGTCTCTAGAGATATAAAATTTCCCCTTATTACTGCTTTGGCTGCATCCCACAAATTTTGGTATGTTGTCTCATTGTTGTCATTCTCTTGGGTAAAATTATTAATTGTGTCTATGATTTGATGTTTCACCCATTCATTTTTTAGGATAAGATTATTTAGTTTCCAATTACTTTTTGGTCTTTTTACACCTAACTTTTTGTAGAATGTAGTTTTTATTGCATTGTGATCTGAAAAGAATGCATTTATTATTTCTGTCTCTCTGCATTTAATTTTGAGATCTTTATGTCCTAATATATTTTTGTATAGGTTTCATGAACTGCTGAGGAGAAAGTATACTCCTTTCTGTCTCCATTCAGTTTTCTCCAAAGATCTATCATACCTAACTTTTCTAATATTCTATTTACCTTTTTAATTTCTTTCTTATTTGTTTTGTGGTTTGATTTATCTAGTTCTGAGAATGCAAGGTTGAGATCTCCCACTATTATAGTTTTGCTGTCTATTTCTGCTTGCAGCTCTCTTAACTTCTCTTAACAACTCCTTAACTTCTAACATAGTTAGATGCTATACCACTTGGTGCATATATTTTTAATAATGATATTGTTTCATTGTCTATGCTACCCTTTAGCAAGATATAGTTTCCTTCCTTATCTCTTTTAATTAGATAAATTTTTGCTTTTGCTTGATCTGAGATAAGGATGGCTACCCCTGCTTTTTTGATTTCACCTGAAGCATAATACATTCTGTTCCAGCCTTTTACTTTTACTCTATATGTATCACCCTGCTTTAAATGTGTTTCCTGTAAACAACATATTGTAGGGTTCTGGCTTTTGATCCAGTCTGCTATCTGCCTCCACTTTATGGGAGAGTTCATCCCATTCACATTTATGGTTAAAATTACTAATTCTGTATTTCCTGCCATCTTATTATCCCCAGATTATGTTTTACTTTTTCTTACCTTCTTTACCCCCCTCCCCAGTATTAAACTTATGGGCACCACTTGCCTTACACAGCCCTCCCTCTTTAGAATCCCTCCCACCCCCTTTGAATTCCTTCCTCTTTATTATACCTTTCCCTTATAACTCTTTTCCTTTTCCCTTTTCCTCTCCCACTTTTTAATGAGGTGAGAGAAGTTTCTCTATAACAAATATGTCAATGATTTTCTCTTTGATCCAAATCTGATGAGAGTAAGATTCACACAATGTTCCTCCCCCTCCCTAAATTCCCTCAGATATGATAGGTTTCCTTTGCCTCTTCATGGGATGTAGTTTCCCTCTTTTTATCTCCCCTTTTCCCTTTTTCTGATACTATCCCTTTTCCATTTTTACTTCCCCTTTTTTTTATATTATATCAGTAAAATCAAATTATACATGAACTCTTTATGTATGTATAACAGAAATACAGTTCTCAAGAGTTCTTTTTACATTTTTCTGTTTTTCTTGAGTCCTATAGTTGGAAGCCAAATTTTTTGTTTAGCTCTGTTTTTTTCATTAGAAACAAATGGAATTCGCTTGTTTCATTAAATGTCCATCTTCTTCCCTGGAAGAAAATGCTCAGCTTAGCTGAGTAATTTATTTTTGGCTACATTCCAAGTTCTTTTGCCTTTTGGGTTATCAGATTCCAGGCCCTTCGATCCTTTACTGTGGAAGCAGCTAGATCTTGAGTGATCCTTATTGTGGCTCCTTGGTGTTTAAATTTTTTTTTCCTGACTGCTTGTAATATTTTTTCCTTAGTCTGATAGCTCTGAAATTTAGCCAGAATATTCTGCAGTTTTTATTTTAGGGTCTTTTTCAAAAGGTGTTTGATGAATTTTTTCAATGTCTATTTTACCTTTTGAGTCTATTACCTCTGGGCAGTTCTTTTTGATGATTTCCTGTAAAATAGTATATCGGCTCTTTTTTTCATCATAATTTTCGGGAAGCCCAATAATCCTCAGATTCTTTCTCCTAGCTCTATTTTCCAGGTTTGTTGTTTTTCCAAGTAGATATTTAACATTTTTTCTATTTTTTTGTTTGTTTTACTTGACTGATTCTTGATGTCTCAATGAAGCATTCATTTCTATTTGTTCAGTTCTGATTTTTAATGAGTTGTTTTCTCCATTAGCTTTTTTTACTTCTTTTTGTATATGTCCAATTGAGTTTTTAAATGAGTCGCTTTGCTCTATAGAATTTTTTCCATTTCACTAATTTTTTTTTACTGAGTTGTTTTTTTTCCAATTAACAAATCTTATTTTCCTGGGAGTTCTTTATCTTTTCCAATTCACAAATTCTGTTTCCCTGCACTCCCTGGGAGTTCTTTACCTTTTCCAGTTCACATTTCAGGAAGTTGTTTTCTTTTTACACTTTATAAAATTTTTCTTTAAGTGAAAAAGTACTCTCTTGCATAGCTTCTCTTTCCTTACCCCATTTTTCTTCTAGCTCTCTTTTAAGATCTTTTATAATTTCTTCTAGGAGAGCCTTGTGTGATGGAGACCAGGTTACATCCCCCTTTGGGGTTTTGTCTGGAGACTGTCTGCTATTAGTCTCCTTGGGGTTGAAAACCTACTCTCTTTCTGTATAGAAGCTATCCATGGTTAGCATATGCTTGGCTTTTTTACTCATTTTTTAAAAAAGCCCTTAGAGTCTGCTTTCAGGGCAGGGATGCTATTAGCTTCTCTGCAGAGCAGGGATAGATATATGGCCAGTAGCTGTCCTGCAAACGAATTGCTAAGAGCGGCTGAGCTGCGGAAGTGCCCTGGGAAGAGCCCCACACTGTAAGTGTCACTGCCCTGGGAAGAGCTCCTTGGTGATCAGAAGTGTGACTGCCCTGGGCAAAAGCCCCATGCTGCAGAATGGGGCTGCACAGCTGTGCTGTGGTCTGTGCTGAGTCACTTCTGGTGCTGGGTGGGTGTGGCCAGGTCCTGTTAGATTCTGGTGTTTTGGGGTACATTCTCCTTTGGGCTTTAACTTCTCCGCTGATCTACTGCTTTGCAACGAAAGCAGAGCAATCAACCTGTGCTAGAGTCCTCCCTGCAAATTCTCCACCTGTGGAGACTGCCCCATCCACTCAGTGTGCTAGCCTCTGAGTTCCACCTCCCTGCCTGTGCTGGCCTGCTCCCACTGAACAGGACAAACCTTTTCTGGCAATCTTCCAGATCATCTTCGGCTGGTAATTTGTTTTGCTCCCAATATTCATGGATTTTACCAGTCAAGCAGTATTTCTGAGGCTGAATTTGGTGATTAGTAGTGAGGATAGAAAGGGAGCTTAGAATGATGCGCGTGTTTCTCAGCCATCTTGGCTCTGCCTGACTCCATGTCTTTTTGCTATATTCTCATTGGCTCTAGGGCTACCTCTGTTTGCCATGATTGAGGCATGGATAAACAGCCTTAATTAAAAATAACTATTCTCTTAGCAACCTGGTTCTAAGATGACATATCTGCCAATGATATTTTCTAGGATGTGGACTTTATCACCAGATAAGGGAAGGCACTGTTAGAATTCTTACAAGGTGCTAAGTCACTGGAATTGATAGGCACTCTGGGAGAGTCACAAATCAGGATTCAGTTGGGAGATTCACAAGTCACAGCTTCCACAATCCTACTCTCTCTCGGAGGAGTCAACCTTTGAGTTCACACCTTTAAGAGATCATGAAAAAGGAGCTCCCACAAGCCAACTAGAGACTTTTGGGACATTGAGAAGCCAGGATTCAGTTGGCAGAACCAAGGATTCAGAGAGAGCTAGAGGCTGAAGCTGGCAGAGGCAAAAGGACTAGCAATAGGAGCTCTTGGAACCAAGGAGGGAGATAGGCCTCCCAGAAAACTAACCAGGCTATTTTGGAAGAGACAATAAAGGACTGGACTTTAATTCCTGGATGAATTTTAGGTGATTATTACTCTGAACTGAAACTAAGGCTGTCTCCAGAAGCCCCCCAAGAAACCTGCTCCCAGAGAATGATTATATTTTTAGAAAAGAGAATATTACAAAGCACCAAAAGTTGGGGTTTGGTCATGTGAAGAACTCACAATAGCCATTCTCTTTGACAAAAGGAAGATTTACTTAGGGGAATAGGTAACATACAAAATGAAGGCATACATAGACACTGGGAATGGTAAATATGAAATAGTGGGAGAGCATATGAAAGACAAGTTCCTCAGTGGAACTCACAACTATCCAGAAAGGGAGCACCCCATGTATAAAGGGATGAAACTCTTGAGTTCGTGCACTGAGGTTCATACAACTGAGCACTTAAGGCTAATTACTTATTGGACAATACTCTATTAGCATATGCTTGGAAAATGGCCCGCCCCACCATTCTGTGCTGGCTCGATGATTGGTGTATACAGAGAATTGGAGAAGGGATTAGAGGGTGGAGTAAGACTAGCCAGGGTGACTTCTGGCCAGGAGAGGAAGAGCAGAGGCACGGAGATTCCTGTGTCCATTCCTCTCACTTCGACAAAGAATAAAGATGAAGGACTTTTGCTTATCCTGATACCGGCTGATTCTAAGGTATCCAGGGTGCTAACATGGTCTTCACACCCATGAGATTTGGGCCTGCCCTTAGCTGGCAGGTTAAATCCTGAACGGGGCTTAGCACTCTAAAAAAGTTAGCTGTAAGGAGGAGAAGTGGGATCGGGAAGCATAGTGGAGTTAGGGGAGATACCACTTGGCATGGAGCGGGTAGGGAGAAAAAGCACCACAAAGCAGAGAATCCTGGCAGACTGACCTCAAGGAGAGTAGTAGCCATGGGATGGTCCATAAGTAGATCTTACAGGGAAAATTTAACCTCAGAGAAGTGACTGGGATTTCTGAGAGAGTTTCAGGAGTTTGACATAACTTGGATGACTGGGTAACTCCTTCAAAGAGCTAAACTGTTCTTTATCAGAGCTTTCTGCCTGCTTGCCCCATGGATCAATTCCTCTATTAACCACCTAACCCTGAAGATCTCATCACCCTGATTTAATTTTTTCTAAGAAAGATTTTTCTCTTAAAGATATTTACTAGTGCCTTGCCAAAATTTATTCAGAGAAAAGTTTCAGGGAAGAAGGGGTATCAAATAGACATGTACAATTTTAGGAAGCATCAGATAGAAAGTGGAAGACTAGTGAAGCAAATTAAGGACCCTTCACTTTACCCAACAAATAAGGTTGGAAGACAGAAGAAGTATTTGTTTCTATAAGAGGAACATGCAAAACAGTAAGGAATTAAATACTTATATTTACTTCCACACAGAGTTTTTACCAGGGGAGGTTATAGGGAGTGAGCCTTTAGAACTGCTACTGAATCTCCCTGTAGGGGGTGTAATCTTCTCAGTTATGCCTTGGTCCTTCCTCAAGGAAGGGATCAGCAAGGAGTTCATAACCAGGAAGATGAGCAAGGGGATTTTCCAGAGAGCAAGACTTAAAATGAATAGGATCAGGCCGGTGACTAGCAGTGCCATCTGGTGGTTAAACCGACATTTGTCTTCTCTACTCCACAGTGCTTTCCTGAGAGAGGATCCTCTCCCTGAGCTCTGTGCCCTCCTCTTCCTCCTGGGCAGAAGGCTAGTCCCGTATCTTCCCCTGTGTTTGTGGGTCGGTGGCTCGTTGCAGTGTTTCCCACTACATTTCTCACCTCTCCGTAGGTCTTCCACACTGCCGTCTCTCTGCTGGCTGGGTAATGCTGTTGGGGTGGTGGTTCAGTTGTTGGCTTGTGGACTACTCTGTAACTGAGGACCACAGCATGCCAAGGCTGCCCCTGGGGCTCTCCTGGCAAAGAGAAGTGGCTTGCCTTTCTATCTTTAGTGGATCAAGGAAACCATAGGTGTTGTCCAGAGTCACACAACATGTAAATGTCTGTGGTCAGATGTGAACTCAGGTCTTCCTGACTCCAGGCACAGCACTCTGTCCACTGAGGCATTTAGCAACTGAGGATCATTGTAATCATATTCTCTAATGTTAGTTCTTTGTTTCTTTCCTTCTTTCTCTTTTTTCTTTACTTTCTTTAAAATAATATTTTTTTTCCTAATACATGCAAAGATAGTTTTCAACATTCATCTTTGTAAAACCTTGTATTCCAATTTTTTCTCCCCCTTTTTCCCTCTCCCCAAGACAGTAAGCAATCTAATACAGGTTAAACATGTGCAATTTTTCTAAGTATATTTCCATATTCATCATACTGCACATAAAAAAACAGATCAAAAGGAAAAAAAAACCATGAGAAAGAAAAAAAGCAAGGAAATAATAACAAAAGGTAAAAATATTATACATTGATCCATATTCAGTCTCCATTGCTCTCTATCTGGATGTGGCTGGCATTTTCTATCACAAATCTGTTGGAATTGTCTTAAATCACCTCATTGTTGAAAAGAGTCGAGTCCAAAGTTGATCATAACATAATCTTGTTGTTACTGTGTACAGTGTTCTCCTAGCTCTGCTTACTTCACTCAGTATGTTAAATATGAGTTTATCCAGACTTTTCTGAAATCAGCTTGCTCATCATTTCTTACAGAACAATAACATTCCATTACATCCATATACCATAATTTACTCAGGCATTCCCCAACTGATGGATATTGACTCCATTTCAAATTTTTGTCACTACAAAAAGAGTTTCTACAAACATTTTTGCACATGTAGGTATGATCTCTTTGGGATATAAACCCAGTAGAGATACTGCTAGATCAAAGGATATGCACAAGTTTTGGGTTGTGGTTTTTAAAAAAATAATAATAGTTTTTATTTTTTTCAAAATAGATGCAAAGATAGTTTTCAACATTTATCCTTGCAAAACCTTGTGTTCCAAAATTTTCTCCCTTCCTCCCCTTTTCCCTTCTAGAAAGCAAGTAATCCAATATAGATTAAACATGTTATGCACAAGTTTTATAGTCCTTTGGGTAGAGTTCCAAATTGTTCTCCAGAATAATTATTTCATTCTGATATTCTTCCTGAGGTCTTTGTACCAAAGATGAAGATCTAAACTGAAAGCCAAGACAGCTGAATAGAGGAAGCACTACAGCTGAGGTCTCCTAATATTCCTGTCCAAGTAACTTAAAGTACCTCTTTAAATCAAATTCTGGAGCAGCAGAATTAACAAACAGTTGGGATGAGACACTTTTCCAACTCAAGACAAGTGAGGAGGTCTGACAGTGGAATGGAGGATGGCCCAGAAGAGCTCAGCCTCTGCAGCCCGTGATGGGCCTCAGAGGCACCTGGGACAGCAGCCTCAGTTTCAGAGCTCTCAGTCAGAGACAGTAAGTGGATTAGACTAATCAAGTGGTCAGAGAGAGATTATAGGATACTCCAGGGCTAGCTCTGGGTACAGGATCAGGTGCTGTTCAGCAAGACCATTACACATCCCCAGTTCCAGATCACAGTCCCAGGGTGAGAGGAGGGCTAGAGTTTTTGGCACAAGGATGCCCTTCCTAAGTGGAGAGCAGGAGAATGGTGACTATGCCTCTCCCAAGTTCACACCACACTGGAAGCACCGAACACTAACAAATCTCCAGAACTAGCTGTGAAAACAGCTGCAAGAAAAAGCCCAAAGCTTGGGACAGTGCCATCTATGCCCTGCAGGTGAGCAGTGATGGGCTGCCTTTTGTGAATGCCCCTGCAGTGGGACAGGGACTACAGTGTGCCTGGTGCTGCTGCCACTCATTCCTGCTTTATATCTGGAGACACACTGCAGGCTGCAAAGATCTGGCATCAAATTGATTTCCAAACCAAAGAGAGATATGGTCAAATCTGCATTTTAAGAAAGTCAACTTGATAATTGATTGGAGAGTGCATTAGAATAGAGAGAGACTTCAGGTAGAGAAACTTCACCAGTTGTAGTGTCAGAGGAGAGACGATGTCACAAAAGAAAAGTGTTGAAAACTGTAAAATATACAATTATTGACCACTTATTGGATGTGAGGGGGGAGGGAGAAGTAGAGGATGATCTTAGGTTTGGGCCTAGGGGTTTGGGATAGTGGTATCTCCCTTGACCATAATTGGGAAGTTAGAAAAGGGGAAAGTTGGGGTGGGGAGTAGAGATATAATGATTTTTGGACATGTTGAGTTTAAGATGTCTATGGCACATCCAGTTTCAGATGTCTAAAAGACAGCTGAAGATATGAGACAAGAAGCCTTAAAAGAAGATAGAGCTGGACAAGTAGATCTTAGAATTAGCTGCATATTGTTATTTAGTCATGTTCTACTCTTTGTGACTCTCATTTAGGGTTTCCTTGGCAAAGGTACTAGAGTGATTTGTTATTTCCTTCTCCAGCCCATTTACAGATGAGGAAACTTGCCCAGGTTCACACAGCCATAATATTTGAGGCTAGATTTAAACTCAAGTCTTTCTGACTACAGGACAGGTACTCTATCCACTTTACCACCTAATTGACACTGGTATAGTTGCCATATCTACATAGAGATGATCATTGAAATCATGGAAGCTGAGCTGATGAGATCCCCTAGTGAAATAACACATTTTAGGGAAAAAAGAAGATGGTCCAGTACAGAACCTTAGGGGAAATCCCATCATTATTGAATGAGATGCATATAAGATCCAGCAGAGAAAACAGAAAAGAAGCCATCAGACAGGTATACGGAGAACCTGGGGAGCAGGTCACAAAACCTTAGGAGAAAAGAGTTTCAAAGAGAAGGTGGTAGTTGACATTGACAAAGGCTTCAAAAAAGCCAATAGATTCTGAGAACTATGGACAGGTCGGTTGTAAAATTTGGTGATTAAGAGATTATTAAGAGAGGCCTCCTGCCTCTAGAGGCCTTCTTCAAAGCAGCCTTCAAACAATACATTCTTCATTCAGATGTATGATCCTATCACACACTTCAGTAGCTATCTTAGGATAAACCACAAATTCCTTAATAAACCTGGCATTCAAAGCTCCTTACAGTGTGATTCCAATCTGTCTTTCTATCCTTATTTCACAGTACACTCCTTTGTCCACTCCTCATTCTAGCCAAACTGAACTACTAGCCTGATCTTGTATTTCCTCCATTCATTTGTATAAGTCAGATCTCATACCTGGAATTCAATCCCTTTTCACCTTATGTCTATTGAAGTAATTTTCTTCCTTGAAGGCCAACTTTGTTTCACCGCAGTAGTAATAGCAACACTAGATTCTTGCCATATAGGGTAAATTTGTTTTTTTTCTAAAAGGCAAGGAACTTGCCTTGAAAACTGAGCTGATCCAGTGCACTAAGGCTGCAGTTGTTGACAAAGCTTCTAGGTGGCCTACCTCATGAAAAGCCCTGCCCCACAGGAGTCAGGGATTCTCCAATATTATGGAATTGCTACTTGGTGATTTTCTCTCCTCGTCCCCTCTGTCTGTCTCTGTCTCCCTCCCTCTCTCCCTTTCTCTTTCCCCCCTCTCTTTCTATCTCTCTTTGTCTCCTTCCCTCCCTCCCTTGTCCCCCTCTGTCTCTGTGTCTCTCTCTCTCTGCCAGGCACACTTTGTAGCGAGTTAGAGTTTAGTTCCCCCCAATTATCACTCTCAGCATATTCATTTGGTATCAAGATAACTGTTGTACACAGAAAGCCACCTCATCTCTCTGTCTTCCACTTTGCCCTTGCTAAGCCAGTCCAAGGTCATTTTCAAGATAAAATGCTCACCAGCTTGGGTAGCCTCAGCTTTAGTATCATAGTCTATCTGGAAATGGGAAGTTAGGGTGATGGATCAGTTCAGCTTCCCTCTTTAAGATTTTTCTGATCATTCTTACTGAGGGGCAACATCTGCAGGATAAGTGGAATCCATCCACTGGGACAATCCCGTTGGTGGCGGTGGCAGTGATGGAGGGGGTCTATACGAGGACCTATCTTTTCTCTCCCAAGGAATTAAACTTACTTTCCCTATCCAAAATTAATACCCCCTCTCAATCACCCAGAGTGTTCCCGCTTGACCTCTCCTAAGCCTGGTATCATTCACTCTGTTCCTGGAACTCTTTTCTACTAGGATGCATGGGAATGTGCCGACTCCTAAAAACAAAACCTGATTGAATTGAAGGAATTGAAACAATTCCTGATTCTTACAGTACCTTTGGACAGATGGCTCGAGGTAGCAACAGTCTTGAATACTGATAGCTTCTTAGAGGTGACCAGGGGATAAGTGGGGGCCTTTCTCTGCCTTCTCCCCAACCTTAGAGAGCCTCAATCCAGGATGATGGTGAGCAGCCTGGGCTGTCTCATATATGCCGGGGAAATCCTGGGATGGGGGAGCCCAGCCCAGCCAGTCCCTTCTGAAGTGGCTCCCATCACCAAACAAGTAACCCGGTAGAGAAGATGCCAGGGCCAGGCCTGATGCCACAGCACAAGGGGTACAGATGCGACCAGACAAGTGCCTGAAGGACTTGGCTGGCTGGAACGACGGGGTACAAGGAGGGCTGCCCTTGATCCCTGGGTCTGGTAGCTCCACGGAGCACCCTAGGAGCACAGGATCGCTGGAGCCCCAGCATCAGTGTGTGGGCTTCAGGTCCCCTTCATGCTAAGGTGGTGGGTGAGTAGGAGAAGGTGCAGGGACACAGCTCAGCGGCTGATGTTTGGAAGCCAGCTAGCCTGAAGGAATGGTGCATTCTGCCCCTGGGCCTCAGCCCACAACAACTCCGGGGAGCCCATTTCTCTCCAGGTAGACTTAGGTCTCCCAGACAAGCCTGAGATTCTGGCCTGCTCCAGCACCACAGGCAGGGGCAGCCTCAGGGAGAGGTGCCTGCTGCACACTCCAGGGAACCCTCCGCACAGCACAGGGATGGGGGCTTCCTGTTCTCCCAGGGCAAGCCATTCCCTGCCCACTGCTCCGGGCCTCCGGTTACCTGGTCAGGGGGCTGGCCAGTAGCCGCAGCTACAGCTGGAGCTGTATCCCCAGACCCTGGTAAGCAGCCCCCTCAGACTCCACCAAGAGCAACCCCATCTCCTCCAACGGAGGCACTTGAGAGCCAGGCCAGGAACCCTGTGGTGCTGCCCCAGAAGTTTCTGCCCTCAAGGAGCTTGCAGTCTAATGAGAGGGGACCACATGCAGACAAGCAGGTACAAAGTTGGCAAAGTAATGGATAAACAGTAAATAATTAACAGAGGAAAGGAACTAGATCTAACTGGCATTGGGGAAGATTTCAGGTAAAAAAAAAAAAAAGATTTTAGTTGGGACTAGTCAGGGAGGTCAATAGTCAGGGCAGAAAAAAAAGTGTTCCAGACTGAAACACAGGGTGTACTAAGGAATATAACATGAAATAAGACTAAAAAGGTAGTTTGGGGCCAATTTGTGGAGATTTTTACATGCAGGACTAAGAAGTCTTATTTTAGACATAATAGGGAGCTACCGAAGGCTTTTGAGCAGGTCTGTTACCTATTAACTATTAACTACCTATGGCTACTACTCTTTGAGCACTATGTTAACATATTAAAATGCCCTTTCTTAGTTGAACTGAAGATATTGAGCAACAAATATTTCTTCAGTATAAAGAATATAAGTATAATAATATATAATAAAAGTATAAATCGAGATTTATCACAATGAAGTTTTTTTAAATCCCAACAGCCTTGTCAGTATTTGATCAAACTTTGAAGAAGAAAATACTTCATGAAAAAGGATTAAGAATAGTAACTAGACTTAAAATAGAGAAATACCTTACCTCTATTTAAGAGCATAACCTTTCTCCTTCCCCAAGGGAAGAATGTATTGATCTGAGGAAGGAGGTCCCTTAATTGCTTATATTTACCTGTGGCCAGCTTATAGTGGAGATGGGAGGATTGGAAAGAGCTTTTGAATTGTTGTTATTGTTAGTCCTTCATTTTCGAAGTAGACTAATCATATCTTAGGTAATATTTTTACTTTCTAGTGAATTGGATTTAAGTTATGCAGAGTTGTACAAAGTGGTCAGCTTCACTCTCTCTTCCTGAATCATTAAAATCTAGTGGCAGCACACTGGTATTGGCCTAGGAAGTAGTGGATGACCTTTGATGTCTGACCAAGCTACAGCTTCACAGCATCTGCTTCAGCTGCCCTCATGGCCATTAGAACAAAGTGTTCTCATCTGTTTCATCAGGGAAAGTCTTCACATGCTTGGTGGTCACAGAAGGGCTGAATGGTTTTAGGAGAATGATTCCACAAGATTAAGTGAATATTGTTCAGGATTGACTAAGCAAAAAGCTAACTTTTACCTTACCTTGAGTTGTGCAACAATGTTTTGTTATATAATGAATTTTTTTTTGTTTAAGATTTCTTTGAATGTTATTTCAAAAATATTTTGTGGTAGAGACACATATCCTAGAGCATGAGGGAATGCTGTATTTGGATTGATTTATAATATCTCTTTCTCTCTGTCTCTGTCTGTCTGTCTGTCTGTCTCTTTCTCTTTCTCTCTCTTCTTTCTGCCCTTGCTCCCCGCCCCCAATAATGTGTGAATTTAGAATAATGATTACAGTAATAAAAATTGTTCCTTGCACAATTAGGCCTGTAACACAAGAGTATAGTTTTTCTTCCATACTACTTTGCATCTTTTTTTGGTCCTTATTATATTTTCTCTTGAATTATATTTATTTGTGTTTGGGTCATATCTATCATTTTTATTAGATTACTTTTTTAAACATCTGTATTTTTAATACCTGAAAGTAATAGGTATAAAACAAATGACGAAATGAAGATAGTTCACTTGCCTTCTTCTTCATAAAACTTTTTTTCTGAGATACCTCACTGGAAGTACTTCTCTCTCTTCTCCA
Source organism: Antechinus flavipes (assembly GCF_016432865.1). NCBI lineage: Eukaryota > Metazoa > Chordata > Mammalia > Dasyuromorphia > Dasyuridae > Antechinus > Antechinus flavipes. The sequence goes on from NC_067399.1 coordinate 278,170,027, forward strand.
TGTACAATCAATGAATTGATTGATCCATAACAATTTATTGTCTAATGTGATATTACATCTTTATTGTAATTATTTTCTATATATCTTCCCCCCAGTAGAGTGTAACTTCTGCTTCTGTTAAAAGTACCATTATCCTTCCAGTCATCTGGGCTCAGAATTTTAGTCATCCTTTTATTTTCCCTCTCATTCCTGCTTCTCTATCCAATTAATTCCCAAGTTCCATCAATACTATCTCCAGAGGACTGTATCACCTTCTCTTCACTCCATCATCAGCCATCGTCTGGCTTCAAACCTTCATTAACTCTCATATGGGCTATTGTAAAAGCACCCTAATTGGATTTCTCTCTTTTATTACCTCCCTTTCTAATTTGCCCCCCATACAATTACCAAAAGAATATTTCCAAGCTATAGATTTGACCACATTACACTCCCACTCAAGAATCTTCAGTGGCTCTCATTGCTTTGAGCTTAAATTCAAGCTTTTCAGCTTTTCAGTTAAAGCCAGTGTCCTGTCCATTCTCCAATGATAACTATTTAAATGTTTGTATATTTTTCCCTCCCAACAAAATTTAAGGTACTTGAAGGCAGAAATCATTTTTCTTTTTCCTTTTTTTCTTTTTGTATCCACTTAGTAGGGGTGATACCCACTTAGGGAGTGAAAAGAGTGCCAAACCTAGAATCTGGAGGACTTGAATTCAAATCTGACTTGAGACACTTACTAGCTATGGGACCCTGGGCAAGTCATCTAACCCCGTTTACCTCAGTTTCCTCCTCTGTAAAATGAGCTGGAGAAGGAAATGGCAAATAAACGTCACTATCTTTGCAAAGAAAATCCCAAATGGGGTCTTGGAGAGTTGGGCCAGCCTGAATCTACCACCATCCACTAAGCTGAGGTATTTAATAATTGCTTCTTGATTGAATTGTCTCTTTAAGACTATGTTGATATTAGTCCTGATTCTACCTTTTGTGAGTTCTGCTTTAGGAATTACCTGGAAGAGGGCCATCTCTGTGTTATGGCACTCTGTAGAACATTAACCTCAATTTCTCCATCTGCAAAGGAGGGAGGTGATAAAACTTTTACTACCTATTAAAGGGTTTGTTGTGAGAATTGTTAGATGGTAAAAGTGAGATTCTGCTATACTGTGAGCTCCTTCAGGACAAGAACTATCTTTTACATTTCTTTGTATCCCTAATGTTTAGCATACTATATGACACACAGCAGGTGTTTCAATGCACGTTGACTGTCTGAATGAAACATTTGTTGGATTGGACTGAATTGTCTTATAATCCGATAAAAATGAGTTGTTGCCTTAGAGACTGCCTACTAAAGGGCACTGTATATACCGTGTAGGTACATGTTTTTTAATATTGCATCTTTGAGAATAGGAATTATATTTTTGCCTTTCTTTGTATCTCTAGTGCTTAGCATCCTGCCTAGCATACAGTGTTAGTATTTATGCTATATTGTTTGTTTGTTTTATTTACCAAGCACTAGTTTTTAGTAACTTCTTGTTGACAATTTAGTAGAAGAGCCAGCTATATACGATTCAGACTTCACTATTCTCTGGTCAGGAAGTCTTAGTCATAAAAATGCAAGAGGAAAGGAGAGATGGAAGAAATATCATCAAGTATGAGAAGAGCATTGGACTCCAAGTTCAAGATAACTGAATTCAGATTCTGGCTCTTCTATTAATGAATTACCGATGTAATCTTTAGCAATTTACCCCACTTTCCTAAGCTCAGGTTCCTTTTCAATAAAATAAGATGAACTTGAAGCTCCCCTTGAGCCCTGGCATTCTATGACTTTATGGGAATTTAGGGGAAAAAAACCAACCAATCTACAGTGACCACAAAGTTAGGAAGATCTTGAATCCAGTCCTGTCTCTGACGCATCATAGCATGTAATACAGGACAAGTTATTTAATGTATCAGTGGCTTAGGAAACATTCTAAAACTCTTAGCCAAAGTGCATCTTCATTCGAAGAGGAATTTTTCTTTTTTTGGAGCCAGTCAATAAATAGGAATTGTGCCAGGCACTAATGCTAAGTACTGGGTATATAAGGAAAGGCAAAAGAGAGTCCATGTTCTTAAGTAGCTCACATGAGATAAATTTTCAGAGGGAAGGCACTAATATTAAGGGAATTCCCTTTCTCCAATGAAATCATAGATCTGAGCCAACCAATCCATTAATAATAATAATAGTAGACATTAAGTGACTCCTACCAACCAATATACCAATAGTAGCTGACATTTATATGGCACTTTAAGGTTGTCATTTTTCATACTTATCTTAAAATAAAAAGATAGCTTGTGGTAAAAAAAGGATAAAGTTTTGGCCTTGGAATCAGAAGACCTGCCTCAGATACTTCCTAGCTCTGTGGCCCGAGGCAAATCACTTTCTCCTCCTCTCCATCATCATCATCATTATCATCACCACCACCCTGGGAGATAGCCGCTACAAATATTATGATCAAAGATCATAATCACTCAGAGAGTGATTTTCCTGGCGTTACATAGCTACTGTCTGAAACAGGACCAGTGCCTACTGGTCCAGCATGAGTGGTTTTTTAATTAATGTTTTTTTTTCCAATTACATGTAAAAACAATTTTCAACATCCATTTTTTGAAAGATTTTGAGTTACAAATTCTCCTCTTTTTCCTCTTGTTCCCCCTAACCAATATGGCAAGCAATTTAATATAGGTTATACATATATACTCGTAAAATATTTCTATATCAATCATGTTATAAAAGAGAAAAACACACAAAACAACTTCTCTCAAAGAGTAAATAACGTGCTTTGATTGGCATTCAGATTTCATCAGTTTTTTCTTTAGATGTGGATAGCATTTTCCATTGTGGGAAAATTGCTGTCTTAGATCATTGTATTGCTAAGAAGAGCTAAGTCTGTCATAGTTGATTATCAAACAATGTTACCATTAACAATATTTCTGTTATGATGCACAATGTTCTCCTGGTTCTGTTCACTTCACTCAGCATCAGTTCATGGAAGTCTTTTCTGGTTTTTCTAAAATGCTCATTATTTCTTACAATAATATTCCATTACTTACATTATATACTACAGCTTGTCAGCCCAACTGATGGGCATACTCTCAATTTCCAATCCTTTGCCACCACAAAAAGAGCTGTTATAAATATTTTGTACATGTGGGTCCTTTCCCTTTTTCTATGATCTTTTTGGAATACAAACCTTGTAGAAGTATTGTTGAATTAAAGGGTATGGATCTGTGCCCCATCCTTTTCTTAATCAATAAACAATTATTAAGCACCTACTATGTGCCAGATTGTTGTTGTTTTGTTCTTTGTTCTTGAAGAGTACCAATATCAGGAAAATGATACCATGACATGCAAGTGAATTCTATTTAAGTGAAGGAGGGCTGTGCAAGGTCACCTACATTACTTTCCACTCAGAGTCATTTGGGTCCATTGGCAAGATGTAGATCAAGATGACTGGAGATAAAACTGTCGATATCTTTTAACTCAATAATACCAGTATTGGGTCTGTATCTCACAGGTATCAAAGGAAAAAGAACAATATCAACAAAAATATTTATAGCAGCTCATTTTGCGATGGCAAATATTTGGAAACTGAGGAGAATAGGAGAATGGCTGAACAATTTGTGATATATAATTGTGATGGAATATTATTATGCTATAAGAAATGATTAGCAGGATAGTTTCAGAAAAACCTGGGAAGATTTATATTAACTTATGCAAAGTGAAGAGAGAAAAACCAGGAGAACACTGTATATAGTAACAGCAGTATTGTAATGATGATCAACTATAAAAGACTTAGCTACTTAAATCAAAAAAAAAAAAAAAATCCAAGACAATTCCAAAGGACCCATGATGAAAAATGCTATCTATCTGCAGAGAGAAAACTAATGAAGTGAGTGCAAATTGAGAATACTTTTAAAAAGTTTCTTCATCGTTATGGAATATTATTGTTCTGTAAGGAACGACCAGCAGGATGAATACAGAGAGGACTGGTGAGACTTACATGAACTGATGCTGAGTGAAATGAGCAGAACCAGGAGATCATTATATACCTCAACAATGATACTATTTGAGGATGTATTCTGATGGAAGTGGACCTCTTTGATAAAGAGAGCCTTAATTGATCAAAGATGGACAGAAGCAGCAACACCCAGAGAAAGAACACTGGAAATGAATATAAACTGCTTGCACTTATGTTTTTCCTCCCGGGTTATTTATACCTTCTGAATTCAATTCTCCCTGTGCAACAAGAAAACGGTTTGGTTCTGCACGCATATATTGTATCTAGGATATACTGTAACCTATTCAACATATAAAGGACTGCTTGCCATCTGGGGGAAGGGGTGTAGGGAGGGAGGGGAAAAATCGGAACAGAAATGATTGCAAGGGATAATGCTGTAAAAAATTACCCTGGCATGCGTTCTATCAATAAAAAATTATTTAAAAAAAAAGTTTCTTCATATTGAAACTATTTCCACTCATATGAAAATGTTCCAAATCACTATTGATCAGAGAAATGCAAATTAAGACAACTCTGAGATACCACTACACACCTGTCAGATTGGCTAAGATGACAGGAAAAGATAATGACGAATGTTGGAGGGGATGTGGGAAAACTGGGACACTGATGCATTGTTAATGGAATTGTGAACACATCCAGCCATTCTGGAGAGCAATCTGGAACTATGCCCAAAAAGTTATCAAACTGTGTATACCCTTTGATCCAGCAGTGTTTCTACTGGGCTTATACCCCAAAGAGATACTAAAGAAGGGAAAGGGACCTATATGTGCCTGTTTGTGGCAGCCCTGTTTGTAGTGGCTAGAAACTGGAAATTGAATGGATGCCCATCAATTGGAGAATGGCTGGGTAAATTGTGGTATATAAATGTTATGGAATATTATTGTTCTGTAAGAAATGACCAGCAGGATGAATACAGAGAGGCTTGGAGAGACTTACATGAACTGATGCTGAGTGAAATGAGTAGAACCAGGAGATCATTATATACTTCAACAACGATATTGTATGAGAATGTATTCTGATGGAAGTGGATTTCTTTGACAAAGAGACCTGAGTTTCAATTGATAAATAATGGACAGAAGCAGCTACACCCAAAGAAAGAACATTGGGAAATGAATGTGAACTATTTGCAGTTTTGTTTTTCTCCCTGGGTTATTTATACCTTCTGAATCCAATTCTCCCTGTACAATAAGAGAACTGTTCGGTTCTGCAAACATATATTGTATCTAGGATATACTGCAACATATCTAACATACATAGGACTGCTTGCCATCTGGGGGAGGGGGTGGAGGAAAGGAGGGGAAAAATTGGAACAGAAGTGAATGCAAGGGATAATGTTGTAAAAAAAATTACCCTGGCATGGATTCTGTTAATATAAAGTTATTATAAAATAAAATAAAATAAAATATATAATTAAAAAAAGGTAGATAGTTGATAGTTGTGAAAATCTAAAAAACATTAAAATATGGATTTTTATTATTAAATCAATATTTCTTCTTCACATTATTAATAATTAAATATTTAAATATTGAATAAATAATAATATATTAAAATATAATAATAAATATATTATAAATTATAAGTAAATATAAAAATAAAAATAAAATAATAATAAATTAAATATTTAAAATTAAAAAAAAAAAACCAAAACAACGATACTGTATGAGGATGTATTCTGATGGAAGTGGATCTCTTCGACAAAGAGAAGATCTAACTCAGTTTCAATTGATCAAGGATGGACAGAAGCAGCTACACCCAAAGAAAGAACACTGGGAAATGAATGTAAACTGTTTGCATTTTTGTTTTTCTTCCTGGGTTATTTCTACCTTCTGAATCCAATTCTTTCTATGCAACAAGAGAACTGTTCGGTTCTGCAAACATATATTGTATCTAGGATATAGTACAACATATTTAACATGTAAAGGACTGCTTGCCATCTGGGGGAGGGGATGGAGGGAGAGAGGGGAAAAATCGGAACAGAAGTGAGTGCAAGGGATAATGCTGTAAAAAATTACCCAGGTATAGGTTCTGTCAATAAAAAGTTATAATTATTTTTTTAAAAAAGTTTCTTCATTTTTCATGCTTTTTTGTTTTGCAATATGGCTAATATGGAAATGTTTTACAAGACTTCACATGTTTAAATGATATCATAGAACTTGTCTTCTGAATGAGTGGGGAAGAGACGAATGAGGGGAGGGAGAGACCGTGAAACTTAAATTTTTAAAAATAATAATTAATGTTTAGTTGTTGGTGGATCTGTGAACTGATCCATTCATTTGGAGAGCAATTTGGAATTAGGCCAAAGGACTATGAAACTGCATAGTCTTTGATCCAGCAGTGTCTCTACTGAGTCTGTATCTCAAAGAGATCATAAAAAAGGAAAAGGATCCACATGTGCAAAACTGTTTGCAGCAGCCCTTTTTGTAGTGGCAAGGAACTGGAAACTGAGGGATGCCCATCATTTGGGGAATGTCTGAATAAATCATGGTATATGAATGTTATGGAATATTATTGTTCTGTAAGAAATGACCAGCAGCATGATTTCAGAAAAGCCTGGAAAGATTTATGTGAACTGATGATAAATGAAGTAGAACCAAGAGAACATTGTACACAGCAATAAGATTATTTGATGATCAACGTGAGTGAAGGACGTGGCTCTTTTCAACAATGATGTGATTCAGGCCAATTCCAATAGACTTGTGATGGAGAGAGCCATCTGCACCCCGAGAGTGGACTGTGGGGGACTGTGTGGATCATAACAATTTTTTCACCTTTTTTGTTGTTGTTTGCTTATTTTTTTTCTTTCTCACTTTTTTTGTTTTGATCTGATTTTTCTTGTGCAGCCTGATAAATGTGGAAATATATTTAGAAGAATTGGACATGTTTAACCTAGATCGGTGGGAGGAAGGGCAGGAGAAAAATTTGGAACATAAGGTTTTGCCAAGGTGAATGTTGAAAACTATCTTTCCATATATTTTTGAAAATAAAAAGCTACTATTAAAGTTTTTTAAAAAATGAATGTTTAAAACAAATAAAAGAAAAAAAGCAATTCCTGCCTGAGAGGAGGTTACAGTCTAACGGCAGAGACAACATTCAAAAAAACCTGGTTCTTGGGCCCACAAGGGTGAGCTCCGCTCAGCCTCAGCCCCGTTAGAGCGGAGAGAAGGCCGCCTCCCTCCATCCGAGGGGAGGGACTCCGCCCCTCCCCGCCCCCTCGCCCTCCGCCTCGGCGGAGGAGAGCCCCGCCCCACGCAGTCTAGCGTCAGGACCTGGGCCCTCCTCCCGCACCTCGTCTCGGACTTCGGCTCCAGGCTGCTGCGTAGCGGGAACCGGCCCTCTGCAGTCACGAGCCCCAGACCTCAGATTGGCAGTTGGCGACATGGACGACAGGATTGATAATCTCTCCGTGGTGGTGCACGGACCCGGGGACCTGCGCTTGGTAAAGCAAGAAGGGAGGTGGTGGTGGGGATCCCGCTTCCTCTGATCCCTGAGCCTCCTCTCCCCAACACTCCCGGGCCCAGCACCGGCCCCCAGCCTTCCCCGAAAACATGTCCCCGCCAGATTCTGTCTCTCCACCCCTGCCTCTCATCCAGCCCCAGCGACCCCCCCCCTCCAAGGGCCCAATTCAGCCCCGAAGTATTCCCTCAACCCCCCTCAATTTAGGTACACTCAACTTGGGGTCTAAAGCCTTTGGGATTGGGAAAATGGGGTGCAGTCACTCTCCCCCGTGCTAACTGTAGCTGCACCCTCAGGTGCATTTGCACCTCTCAAAAGCGATACCAAGGAAAAACAAATGAGGTGACCCCTGAGATTCCTGGCCCATCCTTCTCTGAACCCTGGATTGTCTCCTAGCCTCGAGTATTCCCCTCAGTCTTCATACCCTGAAGGAGATCCCCCACTGTGGGTCATTATAGGTCAGTCAGTTCCCTCTACAGCCAATTCTGTCTTAATTCTTTCATTCTTCCCTTTTCTTTGGATTTTTGCCGTTTTCCATTTCCCTTGAGACTTTCCAAAGGTCCGTTCTCCTTCTCCAAAGGTCGCGATCTCCTTCTCCCTCCTTCCCCCCAGGTGCTTGACTTGCTTCCTGGATATTTGTCCTTTTTGGCCCATTCCTGTCTCCCATGCCCCTGGCTACCTTTGTCCCCCGCCTCTGGGGGCGAAAGATCCAGCAACTGCCCATCAGCGAAACTTTGGCCAATCCTCCCTTCACTCCCTTCACTTGAGCTCAGGTTGCTCAAGATTGGCAGTCACTCAGAGCACAAGGGAAGACTCTCCATCCCATGTAATAACTACTCGTGTTTTTCTAGCACTTTTAAGGTTACAAAATCCTCTTCTCATAACTTAACACATTGAAACAAGTTCAAGAGATGGTGGTCTCTTGTCAGTGTCATTCCACGCTGAGAATCCAGATGTCTTTTACCTAAGTGCTTTTTAACTGCGCCCCACTATTTCCCTTAGTACCTTTTGTGCCTTTGAAGAAAATAATCACATTTTGATTTTAAAGAAAAATTTAGAGTCTGTTGTATCAAACCCCAGATTGTCTTTTTAGGGCTTCAGTTTCCTCATTGAATCTGGACTGGTGATATCTAAGGTCATTTGCAGCTCTAAACAACTTACTGTTTTGTGATTAATAATTAGAGAGATGTTCCTTGAGATATTGGTATAGGGAGAAATAAAGTGTCCCAGGGTAAGTGGTCAAACTAGTTCTGCACCGAATTCACAGCCATGATCATCATTGACCCATGGTGTCCAGTACCCTGCCATCTCAGCCTTGTGTTAGATACATTGTGAGATGATATTTGGAACATTGGACTTGGAATCAAAATTACATAAATTCTATTTCACCTTAGAACTTGGGAAAGTCACTAAACATCTCTCCTTCAGTTTTCCCATCTGTAAGATCGGGAGGTTAGACTATTTGATAACCTTTTAAGTTTCCTTCTAGTTCTGAATCTCAGGTTCCATATTCTAACTGATAATATTGTTTTAATTTAATATTTTGTTTTTCCCCTATTAACATGTAAAAACATTTTAACATTCATTTAAAAAAATTTTGAGCTCCAAACTCCCTCTCTTCCTTCCCCTACATCCTTTTTGAGAAGACAAGCAATTTGATAATGGTTTGACATGTGCAATCATGGAAAACATTTCTATATTAGTCATATTGTGAAAGAAAACAGATTTGATACTATATTCCAAGAAGAGAGTTTGATATTCACTTGTCTTTCCTTCCTGACTTTCCCCCTTCCCCTTCCCAATAGTCCTTCAGCTCAGCAGGCAGAAATTAGTCCCACTATAGTTATTTGCCACCTTTTTTCCAGAATAAAGCAGGAAGCAAAAAGAGAGTATGAGGATGGGCTGTGTAGGTTACAATTCTGGGATAAACATTTGTATTTAAATATATGTGAGACAGGCAACCTTGTAAATAGGGAAAACCTGAATAGAGAGGCCCATCCCTTAGATACCCACTTATCTTGAACATTGATTGCAGAGCTATTGCATAAGGGAAAGATTCTCAATAGGAATTCCTTACAATTATGAGGGATCATTTGGGTATGCAAAATTTAGAGACCAATATTTCATGGAGCACCTGAGTTTTTAGTGAGAAGTATCGAAAGAAAGGCTGGATTTGGGGATGAGAAGGACAAATTTTGGATCTTTCTCCTGTTAATTACCTGTGTGACTTTTGGGTCATTCACATCATTTCTTAGACCTTATTTCCTCATCTGTAAAAACAAGCCACTTGTATTAGATAATCTCTCATATCTGTCTCTGAAATCTTCTGTTCCCAGCTGGGTTGTGGTGGTGGGGGTGGTGGTTTGCCTTCCATTCTCCAAGGGCACAGTGACATGCAAGTGAATCGGATTTAAGTGAGGGAGGGCTGTGCAAGTCACTGCCTCACCTTCCCCTCCAGAGCCAGATCATGGCTCCTAGAGATGGTCCTGAAGGAGTTGACTGTGAAACACACAAAGGAGAATTTACAGACGAGACCCAAGCAGAGACCCAATAGGAAGATCAAGGCCAGTGTTGTAAACGCAGCCACGAATTAGATATTAGTTCGATTGGTTTCCCTTCCTACAAGAAGGCTTCAGGGCCAAAGTAGGGTGGATGGGCAGGGGCAAAATGCTGGGAAACAGGTCCAATGGCTTCTGGAGAAGGTGGGCAAAACAGAGAGATTCAAGCAGTCCCCACCTTCCAAACAGGTTTTATTTCATGTGGGGGCTGGGGAAAGCCTATCTAACTTATAATGTAGAACTTTTAAATCTATAAGATTATTATCTATGATAGCTGGAATTCCTACACCAATAAAATCACAGGTTGGTAGCTATCTGATAGTTGTAAGAAAATCTTAGACTTAGGAAAGATTTTAAACATTGTCTAGTTAGTTTTCTCCTTTTTATTTTGAGGAACATTCTGGCCTGGTAGCTTAAGGCTGGCCTTGGGAATCAGGACAGTCAAGGTTTTTGCTCTATTTATTTTGACAGATACTAAGAAAATGTCAAAATGTCTCATTGCCCCAGGCTACTGTTTAAAATACAGATGAATTTTCCCTTTCCCTTAGCAAAGGTCCATATAGGCAGTGAAATAATAATAGTACTGATTATGCCAACAATAAGCTAGCATTTATCTCAAACGAGATATTTGTAAAAATGAGGACAGCCAATGAAAGTGCCTGAATTTGGAAGATGAGTGTCTTGTAGCAAGAACAGCAAGGAGTCCAGTATCACTGGAATGAAGAGTACGTGTGGGATGGAAGTATGACATGTAAGAAGACTGGAAAGGTAGGTGGTGGTGGTGGTGGTGGTGGTGGTGGTGGTGGTGGTGGGATAGGGTTATGAAAGAGTTTGAACATAAAATAGGGTTTTGCATTTAATCCTGAGGACAATAGGGAGCCACTGGAGTTTATTGAATGAGGTCTTAGAAAGATCACTTTGATAGCTCAGAGGAGGATGGGTTGGAGTGGAGAGAGACTTTTGGCAGGCATAATCAGGAGGTTATTACAGTAGTCCAGTCTGGAGGAGACAAGGGCTTTATACCAGGGTGGTAGAAGTATCAGGAGAGAAGACTATATATTGTAGAGATGTAACAAGGGTAAAAATCAACAGGACTTGGCAACAAATTGGATTTAGGATATGAGAGAGAGTGAGGAGTCAAGGATCACATTTGGGTTTCAAGCCTGGGGGATGGTTGTGCCCTTCATTGTAAGAGCAAAGTTTGGAAGGGGTAAGACTTTAAAGGGAGAGAGATGACTTCAGTTTCAGGCAAGACATGTTGAATTTATGATGTCTACAGAATATCTAGTTGGAGATGTACAATAGGCAATTGTATGAAAGGCAGATAGGAGTACAGAGTTCAGAGAGTTTAGATCTGAAAAAGTAGATTTGAAAATCATCAGCAGAGAGATGATAATTGAATCTGTGAGAACTGATAACATCATCAGGTGAAACGGGGAAAAGAGAAGGGCCCATGGCAGAACATAATGGAACAACCATGATTGTCGGGCTTGACCTAGATGAAGGTCCAATAGAGAATCCCAAGGAGTGGTCAGATGGGCAGGAGGAGAACCAGAAATTTTAAGTGTCCCAAAAATTTAGGGAGAAGAACATATCATGGAGAAGAGAGTGATGGACAAAAAGGTTACACAGAGGATGAGAATGAGGATTGAGAAAAGGCTATTGGATCTGGCAATTAAGTATCATTGATAATTTTGGAGATAGCAGTTTCAGTTGAATGATGAGATTGGAAGCAAGATTTTAGGGTCAAATACAGGGTGAGAGAAGAGGAAGAGGAGGTATTTGTTGAAGACAGCTTTCTCAGGGAATGTAACTACAAAAGGCAGGAGAGCTATGGGATGATAGTTACTGGAGATGGAAGGATCAAGTGAGATGTTTTGAGGATGGGTAGATGGACATACTTGTTGGAAGTATAGAAGTAGCTACTGGACAGGGAGAGAAAATATTTTAGAGAATGGGGATGATAGAGGAGACGATTTGCTGAAGGAGATGGGATAGAATGGAATCATTTGTGTAGGTAGAGGCATTGATTTTGGCAAATAGAAGCACTTCTTTTGTGAGACAGATGAAAAAATAGTGGTAGAAGGTATTGGGTGATTTGAGCTACAGAGGAGAAAATGTAGCTTTCAAAGAATGTCCTTGGTTTTTTTTTTTTTTTTTTTAATTAAATATGTGGTATTCCTCAAGGTCCTAAGATCCTCCAGGAGAGTAATTCTTTTCCACCATAGTCCATTTGATTGCAGGTTGACTGAAAAACAACCAAATAATAAAAAAGCAATCACAACACTAAATTCAAAGGCAAGGATAGAAGATAAACAAGTTTAATTATCAGCTCCTGTGCCTTTGCTAGGTAACTAGTTGATCTGCAGAAAAAAAGGAGATATACTTATATGTAGGATTTCATACAGCTTTCACATTACAGGTAGCAAAAAGCACTTATGTGAGGCTGTTCATCTGTTTTCCTTATTTGGGAGGTAAAATAATAGGGACAAGATGTTGGGTGGTTTTCCTGAAACTCAAGCTTGGGTTGTAGTTTATTAATCTTGTTTCTTGAATCACCTAAAATCCTGGCTGTTCTGGTGGGGATTTTTTCCCTCTAGTTAGTGTCATCAGATCATCTTGGTATGGGACTGGAAATACAGTTTAAGACTAATTTTTTCTGGCAAAAAATGTCCCCCCTCAAAAAAAATCATAGCATACAAGTTTTATTCATTTCTTTCATAATTCTCAGCTGAGAGGGTGGGGAAGGTTTGGGATACTTGAAAAGGGATGAAAAGGTTTAGAAGCATCTCTGTGAGGGCCCAGTTGAGACTAAATAATATAAATTTGTAATGGAGCCAGTTAGGATTGTTGCATAATTTTTGCCGCTAGGAATAAAGACTGTGGATGATGGGAGTGATCCAAGGCTGAGGTATGACAGGATATAATTGATATGATAAGAAGGCCAGGGACTCAAGAGGAATATAGAGATGAACCTGTTCACCAAGAGGTCAAGTTGGGGGGAAAAATTGTGGCTAATTTAGGGTTGATAGACTAAAAGAGACTTGAGAACTCAAGAGATTGGAGGTCACGGTATGGACAAAGTAGGGCTTGGTATTGGCAAGTAGTTGACTAGGATAAGAGAAATTCAGAGTTTATGAACATGGAGGGCGTATATCTTTATATTTGAGAGAAGTGAGGTGTTTGAGTATTAATAAGTATGTTGAAGTGCCCTAGTTTTGAGGTAAGGAGTAGGGGAAGAGATAAAAATGGTGAGCCAGCTGTTGAATTAATTGAGGAGGTTAGAATGTCCCTGGGGAATGGACAAAACAGTTATCAGGATTTTGACTGGGTGGTAGATGGGGATTGTGTCAATCTTAAAGGAGAAATTCCTGAGTGATAGTGGTAGAGGTAAGGGCAGCTAGGTGGTACAGTGGCTAGAGCACCAGCCCTGAAGTCAGGAGGACCTGAATTCAAATTTGGCCTCAGACACTTAATGCTTCCCAGCTGTGTGACCCTGGGCAAGTCACTTAACCCCAAATACCTCAGCCCAAAAAAACAAAACAAAACATAGTGGTGGGGTAGTGTACAACATACAAACAATGATATGTAAATAAGTTATATCCAGAATAAAATGGAAATAATCAAGAGAGAAGGCAATAGAATTAAGAGAGATAGGAAAAGGCTTCCTGTAGAAGATGGGATTTTAGCTAAGGGAAATGGGGATGGAAATGAAAAGGAAAATTATCCCATGAAAATGCCTGGAGTGGGAGATAGAATGATTATCACTTATTTTTCAAGCAAATAATGATTTCACTAAGAAAAGGTAAGGGAGCAAGGGAGAAAAGGCTAAGTTGATGTATGTGGAGGCAATTATATAGGGAAATAGCAAGAGTAGATTGAATTGTAAAAGAAAAAGTGAGGAACACTGAGCCCAGTGGAATTATTGATATTTTATTTAACTCTTAAAAAACACAGGGAGGTAAGAGATAATGTCCAAGCATTTAAAGTGATTGAAGTGTCCAATCATAAATGTAATCTAATGAATAGCCTCTAGGCTAACATGGTATCTAGGGAAGGAGAGATTTTTAACTATGTACAATTTGAGGAGCAGCATGGGTGTATCCTGACTGTTATTCACCACTTTTTTGGGGGGGGAAATATGGAAGATATCATGAAAATAGAGGAGTATGGACACTGGCTTAGCTAACCTCCAAGGAGGTGTTTTTTTTTTTCCCTCAATAGTATTTTATTTTATTTTTTAATGTTCATTTATCTTTATTTAAAAAAAATTAATAATAGCTTTTTATTTTCAAAATACATGTAAAGGTAGTTTTCAACATTTACCCTTGCAAAAGCTTGTATTCCAAATCTCTCCCTCCTCTAGATAGCAAATAATCCAATATAGTCAACATTGATTTTTCTTAAGATTTTGTGTTCATTTTTTCCCTTCTCTCCCCTTCCCAAAACAGCAAGCAGTCTGTTATATGTTAAACTTGTACAATCCTTTTGAACATATTTCCCTATTTGTTATGTTGTATAAGAAAAATCAGACCAAAAGGGAAAAAAAAATTTGAGAAAGAAAAAGCAAAGGAGACAAAAAATATGTTTCAAAACAATTTAATCCACAATTCATAGTCCATATCTGGATGTGGATAGTGTTTTCCATCACAATTTTTTTGGAATTGTCTTAAATCATCACATTGCTGAAAAGAACTAAGTCTATCACAGTTGATCACATAATCTTGTTGCCGTGTACAATGGTCTTCTGGTTTTGCTCATTTCATTTAGCATCAGTTCATGTAAGTCTCTCCAGGCCTCTCAGAAATCCTCCTGCTGGTCATTTCTTACAGAACAATAATATTCCATAACATTCATATACCATAACTTATTCAGCCATTCTCCAACTGATGGGCATCCACTCGGTTTCCAGTTTCTAGCCACTACAATAAGGGCTGCCACAACTATTTTTGCACATACGGGTCCCTTTCCCACCTTTAAGATCTCTTTGGATTACTGACCCAGAAGAGGTACTGCTGGATCAAAGGGTCTGTACGGTTTGATAGCCCTTTGGACCTAGTTGCAGGAGACTGTTTTTATTGTTATATACTTAGGATGGAGAAACAACTTAGGGTAGAGAGATAAAGGACTACTTTTTGGAGGCAGAAAGGCCTAGATTCAAATCCTTCACCTCATCCATAACTCTGTGACTATGAGCAAGTAGATAACACATGATAAGGTCCCCTCTCTTGGGTTCAGACCAAGACAACTAGATAGCAGTGGATATAGCGGGATGAGACTGGGTTCAGGAGTTCAAATCCCCATGTTAATAGTGGGGTGATCCCAGTCACCTTCATCTCCTCAGCTGTAAAATGGGGATGATAATAGCACCTAATTCCCAGCACCTAATATATTAGATAATATTTGTAAATATTTCAAACTCACTCCATTCCCTCTCATCCTTGTTAAAAAAAACAAAAAACAAAAAACAAACCCCAAACCAAAACCTAACAGTTTTTAGCACATACTTCACAGATTGTAACATAATTCAGAGATGGAAATCTATGGACATATGATAGCAAGGAATGTAGAAAATCTATTCTCTACTTTCAGGTACTATATACCATAGAGAGTTATTATTAAATATACTTTTTTTAGAGCAGTTTAAATTTACCTTGGATACTTCTCCACCTATATGATCTTGGATCCCCCCAAAAAACCTTTATTTTTCTTATCTGTCAAAGGGATTGGATTAGATGCCATCTGCTCTGAATCTTCATCATAAACTTTGGTTTTATAATCAACAATTCAGGGCAAATTAAAAAAGAGCCATTTTAGTTTGTAGTTCATAAAAATTATTAGCAGTTTATATTTATTCTATGATTACAAAGTACTTCATGTACACTGTTTAATTAGAGATGTTTTATCTTATTTAAACAGAAATTCTATATATATACTTTATGGTTACAAAACATTTTGTGTTTAGTGTTGCATTTTGATCTACATAATAATCAGTCTGGGATGTAGTTATTTTCATCATTTTATAAATAAAAAGTTGCATGGACTTTTTGAAGTCACACAACTGGTAATAATAACTCATACTTATTTGTTGAGTTATTGATGATATTTATTTGTTGTAATGATAATAACTGATGTGGTTTGAGGACCAACATGATGTAGTTGAGGTAGACACCAGTTGATGGTAGGTACCAGAAGTTGAAGTCTGGTCCTGTGAAAAATTCACCATGGCCATTCTCTTTGGTAAAAGGTGGATTTATTTAGGGGAATGGGTTACAGACAAAATGAAGGGATGCAAATAGACACTGGGAATGGTAAATATGAAATAGAATTGGGAGAGCATGGAAAGGGGTTTTCCTAAAAGGGACATAGCACCCTTAAAGACCTAGTTAGCTATAAGGAGGAGAAGTGGGATGGAGAAGGATAGGGGAGACACCACATGGCATTGTGGGTATGAGGGGTAAGGAGAAAGACACTGTGAGGCAGAGTGCAGTGGCAGTCATGGGATGGCCCATAAGTAGGAAAAATTTAACTTCTGGGACATGACTAGGAATTGTGGCAGGGCACAGCAAGATGAGACTGGTGGAGGCCCCACAGAGGGTGGGCATCCGGGTTCTGCCATAAATTAACATTTCAGACTGGATGACCTCCCTAAGGGATGGGATCATGGAGCTAAACTGACCTCTATCAGAGCCTTCTCCCTGCCTGCAACAATAACCCACATTTATTTAAGGTTTAAGAAAACACTTTTCTTCCTAACAAACCTGTGAGGATGGTTGTTAATGCATTTATTATTATCCCTATTTTACAGATGAGTAAAGCAAGGTTCAATTAGATTAAGTGACAGGGAAGTTGGTGGTTGAGTGGGAAGTGCTCTGGATTTCCAGTCAGATTTTTGAACCTAGAACTGGTTGTGCTCCAAGGGCAAATTACTTCTCTCTGGGCTTCTTGTTTCCTCATCAGAAGAATTAAGGGGATTCCTAAAGCCATCTCTAAACTTTGATTCTTAGTTTCTGAGTAATGCATCTGACTTTGGAATGTTTAATAGATTATGTAATTTTTTTAAAACTAGGAAGAAAATTATATAGTTAATCTTTAAGAGAACTATTGTACTTTTTCTTCATTGCAATTGTGAAGAACTGTGGTATAGCTGATTGTTGATTGCTTTTGTTTTTTCTCCTTTTTTGTTACAAAAGATATCTCTGGTTAGGGAAAGAAGAAAGGATATATTCAGAAATAAATAATGCAGCAACAAAAACCATCAATAACAATTTTTAAAATTAAAACATTTATTTTTAGAAAAATCCAAAATAACCATGAGTTGTATTAATTTAATTATTTGCATTCATATTTTGTTGCTAAAGGGAAGTCAGGATTATGTAAAGACTGTGCTTGAACTCTGAACAGTGGCTCAGTTTAGGGTTTGGCCGACAGCCTGGCTTTCTCCTGTGTCTTTCACTGAACTGTGGGATTAGAATTTCAAAGGAAAACCATTAATATGTAATAGGATTATACTTTTAATTGATCTGAGTCCAGGTGATGAGGGTAGGGTTGTGAAGGAGAGGTATGGCAGGGATGGGTGTGAGATCCTCCTTCTCCAAAGCACCAAGGTACCGGCGGCTAGCGAAGGAAATTCTCTTACAAAAAGACTGTGATAAAAAAAAAAGCTTTTATTGTTAGAAAGACACCAAGATAATTCTCTTGGCGGGCAATTATCATTCTCAAAAGAGAAGTGATTTTTGCAAAAAGACATTTTCTGAAGGTCTACTTTATACAGAGATAGAACAACAGAACAGAATAGACAAGATTACTCAAGTTTGTGTATGAAAGGGCATATTCTCTGGATATTCTTCTTGGCTCCAGAGGATGTGGGACCATCTAGGTTTGTATATGAAAGGAGTCATTCTCTGGAAGTTCTTCCTGGTTCCAGAGAATGTAAATCCATTTAAATTTGTATGACTTTTTATTAGTGATTTTACATAACTTTATAAGGCTGTCTGGTTTCGCTCTCATCACAGGAGTCCTGTTGATTAATTTCATAACCAGCCTAGACCTGTTACCTAAGATATCTAAAAATTTAACATTTTATTTTCATTCCTTCAAAAAAGGGGGAAAACAGTTTCTTCCAGATTGAGCTATGACCACTGGACATCATACTCAGTTCTTTACTCCGGTTAGATTCTCAGCAAAATCAAGCAATCTGAAGCCTTCAGATAGGATTTCAAGTATAAGGTTGTTGTGAATTCTTACTGTCTGAAAAGCCAGTAGAACTGCTTCCTGTTTGACCTAATTGTGAGAATACTGCTTCCTTTGTTCTATACCCTTGCTGTTGTTGGTGAAATTCATTTCTATTGTTTGTCGAACTTTGTAAAAATCCTGGGTTTATTATGCTAATTTCAAAGGAAATTGGAACCTAGATCTGAAACTTCTGTCTCCCCTCTCCACCTTTGGGCAAGTTGATTCTTTGCTTTTTTTGCATCTTAATTAAAATCTATAAGAAGCCTTTTGAAGTCTCCTTAATTTTAATGCTTTCCCTTTGAGGCTGCCTCCAGTTTATGTATTTGTAGGTAGTTTATATGTTGTTTCCCTCTTTAGACTGTGAGTTCCTTAAAATCTGGGGCTGTCCTTTCTTCTTCCTTAGGTGATTACTAAATATTTGTTTATTA
This sequence comes from Antechinus flavipes, assembly GCF_016432865.1. Taxonomy (NCBI): domain Eukaryota; kingdom Metazoa; phylum Chordata; class Mammalia; order Dasyuromorphia; family Dasyuridae; genus Antechinus; species Antechinus flavipes. The sequence continues at coordinate 278,188,738 of NC_067399.1, forward strand.
GAAATCCTATCTTGGCCTTGCTAACTACCTAAGTTATCACTTTGAGAGGCTCTGGACTGTTATTTAGTCAATCAGCTAGCATTCTGGACTCACTAAGTGCAGAGCCCCATGAGACTTTCTTTTCCCCCAAAAAGAAGTTTCTGCCCTCAAGGAGTTTATATTCTCCTAGTGGGATATTGCTTATATATAAATTACTATATAATTTCTATAAATTCAGGATGTATGCAAAATAAATATGGAGTGATTATGTATATTTGAAATTTGGAGTGGAGAGGAACTTCACTGATGACTTTGGGAATCCAGAAGGAAGTGACCTTTAAAATGAAACTTGATAGAGAATTTGGTGTTCTCAGAGGTGGGGATAGAATCCAGGGATGGAGACCAGTTTATTTGAAGGCTGATGATAGAATATTGTATACTGGGAACATTGGCCACAAGGGAAAATGGAAATAATTTTGTGTGAACTGTTTTGAGGAAATAGGCTGGAGCCAGGTTGCAAATAGGCTTTATTTATTTTTTAAACTTTTGCAAATATGCTTTAAATGACAAAGAGGGGAGTTAGTATCCTTGGATCTTAGTGGCAACTGATGAGGTGCAAATGATGAGGTTAGTGGTAGTGAAGAGATGCAAGAATTGGGGTGGAGAATCCCCTCTGGTTGGCACAGGTACAATGTGAAAGAAGTCACAAACCTGAAATCTGTGGCAAAAAGGGAATTTTATTGCTCACTAAAAAGGATGCTTTCCTAGAGGGCAAAACTCTTCATTAGGAATTTGACAAAGGTTAACACTGAGGAGAGAATATCTTCAGAGTGGGCAAAAGTCCTGGCAGAAAGCTTTGCCAAGAAGAGAGCTTCCTTAGCAAGCATAATCCTGTTTCGGACTTCTGCAAGATTCAGGGTTCAGAGTTGTCTTTTATTAGCCATCTGAGGCTTGGGTTTCAATGTCCAGGTCTAGCTAGATTTCCAGTTGAAAAGAGATTACTTATTTTGGAGTTTTGACCCACTCAGTAAGGACTATCAGGCTGAGATCTCCAACTGAACGAGACCACTTAACTTGGGAAGAGTGTTGTCTGGGAAAAGTGTGCTTTTCCCAGGGGAGAGCCTGGAACCCCGAATCATCCGTTTTTTACAGATTAAAGGGGACACAGTTTCAGGATTCACCCTCATTAAAACTTTTTAAAGACTTTTATTAATATCTTTTGGTTTTGCATTGCCTAGATTTCTTCCCTTTATCCTTTCCCCTTCTAGGGAGCTGCCCCTTAAAACAAAAAATTAAAAGAATAGAAAGAGAAAAAAATTCACTAAAATAAATATATTAGAAAAAATTTGAGGTTAGATGCAATATTTCACACCTGTGGAAAGGAGGAATAGGAAAGGTCTTTTCATGTTTCTTCTTTGGGGCCACAGTTAGTCTTTGTAATTTTATGACTTTTGTTTCAAATTGCTTTGTGATTGTTCTTTCTAGTTACATTATCATTCCATTGAAATTGTTCTCTTCAAAGCTATTAATGATCTCTTAGTTGCCAAATCCAATGGCCTTTTTTCAGTCATCAGAGACTTTGGCATCAACCTTTTGATGAGCACAGGGCAGAGTTGTGGGAACCCCCTTCTAGTGGTGCAGGTCCTTTGTAAATAAACTCACAAACCCCAAAAGTTACACTGGCAAAAGAAGTTTATTGGCACTGGGAAGTCAGCTTTTGCAAAATGACTTTCTTAGTGGCAAGGTCCTGACAGAGAAGTAAAGGTCTAGCAGAGAAGTCCTGGAAAAGAGAGAAAGTTCTTAGCAGAGTGTGTGGGTCAGAAACCATTAATTAAAAAACTGGATAGATCTCTACAAGCAAAGCAAAGTTTATTATATGTTCTCAGGAGAATCGGGCGTCCATGCGTTGAGCAGACAATGGAAGAGAGGAAGCACCGTAGGGGGCAGGGTAGATGCTTTTAATCCCTAACGCAAATTCCCCCTCCCACCACTGACCCTCATCCTTATTGGCTGAGGATCTTACATTCTAAACGCTGGAACTACCCAAGAAATTGAACTTGACCAATAAATATATAGATGCCCATATTTGGCTGAAATAGGGAGGATAACAAGAAGGGGGCTTAAGTATGCCCTTAGGGAGATAGCAGGGAGGAGATTGCAGGGAGGAGACTTTAAGTATGCCCTTAGGAAAATAGCAGGGAGGAGTGAGTGAGACAAAGAGAGGTCAAGGTTGAAAGGAGAATGTCTTCTCAGTGGGCAGAGAATCCTCGAAGGTGGCTATGATTCCTGCTTTGGCCTCTCTGTGAGGAGTTGAGCCCAGTTCCTCTTTTTATAATTGAAACTTTGGCTGGAGGCTGGGGCAGTTTGAGTTGAAATCAGACAGAGATCTTCGCTAATTGAATGAGCAGGCCTAGACTAATCTTCAGCTCGATAGAGGGCAGGATCAGTAGTGAGTGTTATCAATGGGGGTGTGCGGGTATCCTCCAGGATAACCGAATGAAACTACTTGTCTTGATTCCCTGGGGAGGGTCTTTTGCAAAGGGAAGGGTTCAAGGAGAGTCTCAAGGAGTTTCTACCTCCCTCTCCCCCCAAGTCAGAGAGAGTTAGTTTCGGGGCTCCTTCGTTGGCTCTCCAACTTTGAAATTCTCTTTTCGTTAGGTTTTCTGGACACAGTTTTTTCCTAGTTCTTCTTCCCTTACCCATCTGACTGCTCCTCTGTCTCTAAAGTATCTCTCAAAGCTCTGCCCGGGACCCTCTTCTCCTCTATATTACTTCACTTTATCTCAACAGCTTTCATGGGTTTAATCACCATCTCTATGCTATTAACTCTCAAATCTATCGCACTCCCAAATCTCTCTGCTGATCTCCATTCTCACATTTCTAATTCCTTTTCAGATATCTTAAACTGGACTTCCAGGAGACATTTTAAATCAGACATACAAAAGCTCCTAATCTGGGAGTCATCCTGGATTCCTCCAAATCCAGTCTGTGACCCAAACCTCTCAATTTCACCTTTACAGTCTCTCACATGTGCTTTTCCCTTGTGTTCAACACTGCTACACCTCCGGGACAGACCATCACTGCACACAGAGATTATTTTAATAGTCTGCCTCAGGTTTCTTCCCACTCCAGTTTTTCCACCATTCAGCTACTGGAGTGATTTCCCCAAAGTATAGCTCCAACTGTGGCATCCTTATCCCATACCCAATAAACTCCAGGGGCTCTCTCTTGTCTCCAACATCAAATAGAAATGCTGTTTGACATATTTAACCTAGCCCCTTCCTACCTTTGCATTCTGCTTACACCTTACTTCCCAACACCTGCTCTTTGATCACTGACCTCCTGGCTATTCCACAGACAAGAAGCTTCTGGTCCTGGCTCCTGGCATTCTCTCTGTCTATACCCTATGGCTGGAAAGCTCCCCCTTCTCTCTGACTATTAAACTCCCTGGCTTCCTTTAGGCCCCACTTAAAATCCCACCATCTTACAGGAAGCCTTCCCCAACCTTCTAAATTCAGATACTTCCACTCTTTTTTTTGCCTTTCCTATTTATCTTATATGTAACTTGCTTTGTTTGTATTTATTTGCATGTTGTCTCCCTCATTAGGTTGTGGGCTCCTTGAGAGCAGGATTCTCTTTTGGTCTTTTTGTATCTCCAGGATTTAACACTGTACCTGACATATTAACAAATGCTTCATAAATGTTTAAATTTATCATAATCATAAATTGATTATGATTAAATAAATCATAAATTTATTGATTGTAGACATTATATATATTGTTGTCCTGGCCCTGCTTACTTCATTGCATCTGTTTTTAAGTCTTTCTATCCTTCTCAATAGTCATTCTATTTTTTGTTTCTTATAGCACAATAATATCCCTTTCATATATTACAATCTGTTTAGCCATTTTCCCAATCAATGAACATCTACTTAGTTTCCAATTCTTTCTGGCCACAAAAACTTCTACTGTCGGCCTCATTGGCCTATATGCTTAGCACTTGGAGGTTCTTGGGCAACGCAGCAAATGCCCACTTGCTGCCTGTGTCTTCTTGAGCTCTCTGGCCCTCAGTTTTCTCCTCTGTAGAACTAAGGGATTCAGTTAGATGGTCTTTTGAGTTTTGTTTGAACTTTGAACCTTTGCTTGGGAGTATCATTTGGGCAACTGGTGAGAGACTAGAGGCCTGGAGGCCAATTTGGAGGCTGTTGCCAGGCAAAGAGGTAGAGGGAAGTCCACAAGTTAGAAAAGGTATAACAGGAGTTCTTGACCTGTGGCCACAGGGGCATTTGTTTTTTAAAAGCATTTTAATAATTGCACTTCCATGTAATTGGTTTCTTTTGTGATTTTATGAATTTTATTTTGTGAATTTAAAAACATTATTCTAAAAAGTGGTCTGTAGTCATCATGGATTCCTAGAGGGCTAAATATATCCCTCCCCAAAAAGGGGTGGGTGGGAGTAAGAGCCTTTTTGTTGTGGTGCAGTTGTTTTCAGGCATGCCTGATTCTTCATGGCTCCATTTAGGGTTTTCTTAGCAAAGATCCTGGTGTGGTTTGCCATTTCCTTCTCCAGATCATTTTACAGATGAGGAAACTGAGGTAAACAAGGTCACACAGTTGTAAGCATCTTAGGTTGACGAAGACAAGGGCCACCTCATACTTCCTAGAGAGACTGCATTAAACTTAATTTGTACTTTATTAAAAGCACAATTGTTTGTGCCCTGGGGGTTATTGTTGGTTGTTTTCTGTCGTTTCTGACTTTTTGTGACCCCATTTGGGGTTTTCTTGGCAAAGACATTAGTGTAGCAGGCCATTTCTTTGTCCAGATGAGTTTTTATAGATTTTACAGATGAGGAGACAAAGGCAAACCATGAACTACCCAGAGTCATACTCCTAGGAAATGTCTGAGGGTGGATTTGAACTTGGATCTTTCTGTCCCCACTCTTATCACCACCTAGCTGCCCCAAGAACCTATAGTAAGATGAAATAGAAGAAGGGACTGCATCACTAATGATATTTTAAAGCAGTTTGTTTCTCATAGATATAAAAGTGACTATTTGCATTGTAATTCCACTGCAGTATTTTAAGAAGTAACTTTTTAAAGTTTTATGGGTGTTTTACATTGCATTAAAATTGTTTGACCTTGAAACTTGGAGTAGGATAAATTCTTTTGCGGGATTTTGATTCGAAATACCAGGAACTAAGTTTGGATTCTAAAAGTCATTGTTCAAGCGTGAATACATTCTGGTTGCTCAGTTATTTTTAAAACATTTTGGATCAGCCCACACTTTAAAAGGAATCTTTAGATCAGTGTTGTGGGTGGATTTCAGTGCCTGAAAATGGCTTTGCCTCTCAGACAGAGTCAAGGAACTTGAAAAGGGTGACTTCAGGGAGTAACATGTGATTTATTTTAAAGGAGAAAACTAAGCTCTCTTTGCCAAGGAAATTGGAAGAAGGTTTTTTTATTTGTACCCACACATGACCTTAAGAAAAGAAGATAGCTAAGACTATAAGTGACAGTGTTTTCTTTTTTTTCCTCCCTTTTTTTTTAAAATAACTTTTTATTGACAGAACCCATGCCAGGGTAATTTTTTACAGCATTATCCCTTGCATTCACTTCTGTTCCGATTTTTCCCCTCCCTCCCTCCACCCTCTCCCCTAGATGGCAAATGTCCTTTACATGTTGAATAGGTTACAGTATATCCTAGATACAATATATGTGTGCAGAACTGAACAGTTTTCTTGTTGCACAGGGAGAATTGAATTCAGAAGGTAGAAATAACCCAGGAAGAAAAACAAAAATGCAAGCAGTTTATATTCATTTCCCAGTGTTCTTTCTTTGGGTGTAGCTGCTTCTGTCCATCCTTGATCAATTGAAACTGAATTAGCTCTCTTTATCGAAGAGATCCACTTCCATCAGAATATATCCTCAAACAGTATCGTTGTTGAGGTATATAATGATCTCTTGGTTCTGCTCATTTCACTTAGCATCAGTTCATGTAAGTCTCTCCAAGCCTCTCTGTATTCATCCTGCTGGTCATTCCTTACAGAACAATAATATTCCATAACATTCATATACCACAATTTACTCAACCATTCTCCAATTGATGGGCAGCCATTCATTTTCCAGCTTCTAGCCACTACAAACAGGGCTGCTACAAACATTTTGGCACATACATGTCCCTTTCCCTTCTTTAGTATCTCTTTGGGATATAAGCCCAGTAGAAACACTGCTGGATCAAAGGGTATGCACAGTTTGATAACTTTTTGAGCATAGTTCCAAATTGCTCTCCAGAATGGCTGGATGTGTTCACAATTCCACCAACAATGTATCAGAGTGACAGTGTTTTCAAGGGAAAAATTCTGACCAACCAGCTTTTATGGGATAAAGAGTAAAGTTGTTTAACATCTGTTCAGCCCCTCACTAATGTCTAACATCCCTTAGAGATGAGAAATCTGCAACCTCCAAATCTCTTTAATATGCCTGATTGACCATCAGAAAACTTTGTGACCTGATGAAGACAGGAGACTTAAGAGACAGAATGAAAACTCAGGCTGTCATAGCAGAGCTAAGAGGTTTTGTATAGCAGCTGGACCAATGGAAGCACATTACCACAGGATTAGTTCAGGAATAGATCATGAAGGAAAATCATCAAATGGAGCAATTTGACCAATGAAGAACCACAAATGAAAAAAACAGACATATTATTCCTCTTTAAAAATGTAATTGCAGTTTAAAATGTGAACTATTTAGCACAGGGCCTACTATAATCTTTACCTGATCATATATTGATTAAACTAAAGTGATAATGTAAAGGAAGACTGTTTCTCCATTTTAAAGAAAAGCAACCAGATTTAAGAATTGAATAATTGAGGATCACTTAGCTCAGTATTTATAATTAATGATATTTTACCATGCCACAAACTATGATTATGTCATGTACTACTATATCATCTTTTGCCCTAAACTACTGTAATAATCTCCTAATTAGTGTTTCTGACTTACCTCTCCCCAGCCTAATTTATCTCAACACAATTGCCAAAGCAATTTCCCTAAAATGCAGATCTGATAATGTCGATTTCTGTTTCAATGAATTTCAGTAACTTCTCTTCTAGGAGTTTTTAATCTGGGGTTTATAAATAGATTTCAGGACACATGAACTTGGTTATCACATGATTATTTTTGCTAACTTCTAATTGAAATTTACCATTTCAATTTTTTAAAAACATTTTGAGACAGGGTCTCTTGGTTTCATCAGATTTCAAAGGGATCTGGGTATGACACACAAAAAGTTAAGAACTACTACTCTATGATAAAATATAAAATCTTTTGCCATTTAAAGCCCTTCATAATCTGCCCACAGCCTACCTTTCCTGCCTTACATGTTACTCCCCTGTACTTCATAGTGCAAAGTGGCCTTTTTAAAGCGTCTTCCTCTTTCCAATCTTTATGCATTTATGCTGGACAGTCTCCACACTTGGAATGCAGTGCCACCTCACTTCTGACTCCCCAGTTTCATTCAAGACCCCCTGCTTAATTCCTTCCTTTTTTCTAGCTCTCATGCCCAATCACCTTGTGTTTAGTTTATAAATGTATATATGAACAGGTGTCTTCTTCGATAGAATGTAACCTTGTTGAGGGGAGAGATTTAACTTTTGGCTTCATAACCCCCAAATTTAGGTCAGTGCCTGACACATGGTAGGTGCTTAATAAGTGCTTATCGATATATTATTTATATATGTATATATGTACATTTGTACATCTGTGTATACACTACGCACAACAAAGCCTGTAAGTGGTTAGGCCTGTTTAAATGCATTGTATAGATAAGCTTCTTTCCCTTTTCTTGGGAAGCCTGCTGCAGTCAGAGGTAGTGCTTGTTGTTCACTCGGGTCTGACTCTTTGTGACCCCGCAGGGGTTTTCTCCACAGAGACACTGGAGCACGTGGCCATTTCCTTGTCCAACTCATTTTTATGGGCGAGGAAACTGAGGCAAACGGGATCCAGTGACTTGTTCAAGTCACAGCTAGTGAGATCTGAGATCAGATTTGAAGGAAGGGAGATGAATCTTCCTGAGTCCGGCCCAGCACAAGGCGCTCCGCTTATGTTATATTCCTTATTCAATGGACCTTCATGATGCCTCCCATCTCTAATATTGTGACCAGGATCATCCTCGCCTTCAACCGTTATCAGTTAACTTTTAGTGAAGTTAGTACTCATTCCAGTCATTCTAAGCATCGTGAATTAATTTCTTGCTGTTTCATATGGACTGCTGAGGTGGGAAGCAGGGCCTGTATTATAATAGGAGGCAAAGGGAAGGAGGAGAAGGCCTCAGACAAGCTCTCTGGGCTCCGCAGAGAGTGGGCCCTCTGCCGGCCTGATATGGCTACTCTTTTTGAATCGGTCAAGATCTTATCTGGCGTTTAGGAAGAGCACCAGCACAGCACCCTCTAGTGTCGGCAAAGGGGCACTCTCGTGTCTTTGGCGTAGGCAGAACTCCAAGCAAACATTGCCTGCTTCACTGTGCAGGCTTTTCCTTGACTGTTTTAGTTAGAAAGCAAAGGTCCAGCAGGCTACAGTCTGATTCCTCAAGTGCTTTCTGGTTTAGAAAGCAGAACAGTCACCAGCAGCCTGGGAACTGCTGTCCCCTGAACAACAGTATCTCACAATCGTATTCTTTGCCTATCTGCAAGGAAAGGGTGCCCTTAACTAATTTTATACACACATGGCCTATATTATATATGCATACTGCCTATGTGGAATTATTTATTTATTTATTTATTGTTTATTTATTAATAACTTTTTATTGACAGAATCCATACCTGGGTAATTTTTTACAGTATTATCCCTCGCATTCACTTCTGTTCTGATTTTTCCCCTCCCTCCCTCCACCCCTTCCCCCAGATGGCAAGCAGTCCTTTACATGTTGAATAGGTTACAGTATATCCTAGATACAATATATGTGTGCAGAACTGAACAGTTTTCTTGTTGCACAGGGAGAATTGAATTCAGAAGGTATAAATAACCCGGGAAGAAAAACAAAAATGCAAGCAGTTTATATTCATTTCCCAGTGTTCTTTCTTTGGGTGTAGCTGCTTCTGTCCATCCTTGATCAATTGAAACTGAGTTAGATCTTCTCTTTGTTGAAGAGATCCACTTCCATCAGAATACATCCTCATACAGTATCGTTGTCGAAGTGTATAATGATCTCCTGGTTCTGCTCATTTCACTTAGCATCAGTTCATGTAAGTCTCTCCAAGCCTCTCTGTATTCATCCTGCTGGTCATTACAGAACAATAATATTTCATAACATTCATATACCACAATTTACCCAACATTCTCCAATTGATGGACATCCATTCATTTTCCAGTTTCCAACCACTACAAACAGGACTGCCACAAACATTTTGGCACATATAGGTCCCTTTCCCTTCTTTAATATCTCTTTGGGGTATAAGCCCAGTAGAAACACTGCTGGATCAAAGGGTATGCACAGTTTGATAACTTTTTGGGCATAATTCCAGATTGCTCTCCAGAATGGTTGGATTTGTTCACAACTCCACCAACAATGCATCAGTGTCCCAGTTTTCCGGCATCCCCTCCAACATTCATCATTATTTTTTCCTGCCATCTTAACCAACCTGACAGGTGTGTAGTGATATCTCAGAGTTGTCTTAATTTGCATTTCTCTGATCAATAATGATTTGGAACACTCTTTCATATGAGTGGTAATAGTTTCAATTTCATCATCTGAAAATTGTCTTTTCATATCCTTTGACCATTTATCAATTGGAGAATGGCTTGATTTCTTATAAATTAGAGTCAGTTCTCTATATATTTTGGAAATGAGGCTTTTATCAGAACCTTTAACTGTGAAGATGTTTTCCCAGTTTGTTGCTTCCCTTCTAATCTTGTTTGCATTAGTTTTGTTTGTACAAAGCTTTTTAATTTGATATAATCAAAATTTTCTATTTTATGATCAGTAATGGTCTCTAGTTCCTCTTTGGTCACAAATTTCTTCCTCCTCCACAAGTCTGAGAGATAAACTATCCTATATTCCTCTAATTTATTTATAATCTCGTTCTTTATGCCTAGGTCATAGACCCATTTTGATCTTATCTTGGTGTACGGTGTTAAGTGTGGGTCCATGCCTAATTTCTGCCATACTAATTTCCAGTTATCCCAGCAGTTTTTATCAAATAATGAATTCTTATCCCAAAAGTTAGGATCTTTGGGTTTGTCAAACACTAGATTGCTATAGTTGACTATTTTGTCTCGTGAACCTAACCTATTCCACTGATCGACTAATCTATTTCTTAGCCAATACCAAATGGTTTTGGTGACTGCTGCTTTATCAGGTACACCTAGGCCACCGGAAATATTTATTTAAATGTATGTATACATATATAATGTTTTATTGATGCTCTTTTGTATTTTTCACAATAAAATCTGCAAACACCTCCCCTTCCCTCATTGAACAATTAAGCATAAACATCTGGCAGTATCTACAACTGGCAACACATACAACACTGTCCTAGCAGTCTCTTTGATGCCAGGAGGAGGGAGGTGTATTTTATTGTCTGTTTTCTGGTACCTTCATTCTGTTCTTCAATTCCCAGGATTCAGCTTTTAGTGATCTTTTTGTTTATATTTCAGATATTGTTCTTTAGGTTCTGCTAATTTTACATTATTATCAGTTCGTTCAGACCTTCCCATGTACCTCTTAAGTTTCCTTGGAGTATAAAACCTTTAATGATAATGAATTATTACATAATTCCAAATTGACATCCAGAACATTGACCAATTCAAAGTTCTGCCGGCAGAGTTGACATGCTTGACTGTGTACAACCCCTCCACTGTTGACTGTTTTTGGTTTTGGCCATCTTTCCTTATTTACATGATACTTGAAATCTTGAAGTTGTTTGAAATTCTCTTGCTATGAGTCATTTGCAGCATATGGTTTGTAGTTTTCAGTTTTTCCTTTGAAAACTATACCTTTGAGGCATCTAGGTACTGCAGTGGATAGAATACCAGTCCTAAGAGTCAGGCAGACCTAACTTCAAATGTGACCTCAGACATTTAACACTAATTGTATGGTCCTAGGCAAGTTACTTAACCCTAATTGCCTTAAAAAAAAAAAAAAGTAGAAAGTGAGAAAGGAAACTATACCTTTTAATCACTTCTCTGTTGGAAAGTGGCTCTTGGTGTTACAAATTTGTGTTGATTCTCTACATATATTAGATAATAGACTTTGCTTAGTGATGTTTGATGCAAATATTTTTTCTCTGCACTTTCTTCTTGTTCTGTCTTCATTTGTTTTATTTTAAAAAAGGAGTATTTTATTTTTCCAAATACATGCAAAGATAGTTTCAACATTCACCTTTGCTGGAGGGGATGTGGGAAAACAGGAACACTGATACATTGTTGGTGGAATTGTGAACACATCCAGCCATTCTGGAGAGCAATTTGGAACTATGCTCAAAAAGTTATCAAACTGTGCGTACCCTTTGACCCAGCAGTGTTACTACTGGGCTTATACCCCAAAGAGATACTAAAAAAGGGAAAGGGACCTGTATGTGCCAAAATGTTTGTGGCAGCCCTGTTTGTAGTGGCTAGAAGCTGGAAAATGAATGGCTGCCCATCAATTGGAGAATGGTTGAGTAAATTGTGGTATATGAATGTTATGGAATATTATTGTTCTGTAAGGAATGACCAGCAGGATGAATACAGAGAGGACTGGCGAGACTTACATGAACTGATGCTAAGTGAAATGAGCAGAACCAAGAGATCATTATATACCTCAGCAACAATATTGTTTGAGATCTTCGATAAAGAGAGCTAATTCATTTTCAATTGATCAATGATGGACAGAAGCAGCTTCACTCAAAGAAAGAACACTGGGAAATGAGTATAAACTGCTTGCATTTCTGTTTTTCTTCTTGGGTTATTTATACCTTCTGAATCCAATTATTCTCCCTGTGCAACAAGAGAACTGTTCGGTTCTGCACACATATATTGTATCTAGGATGTACTGTAACCTATTTAACATATAAAGGACTGCTTGCCATTTGGGGAAGGGGGTAGAGGGAGGGAGGGGAAAAATCGGAACAGAAGTAAGTGCAAGGGATAATGCTGTAAAAAATTACCCTGGCATGGGTTCTGTCAATAAAAAGTTAAAAAAAAAATTTTTTTTTAAAAAGAGAGGGAAAAAAAATTCACCTTTGCAAAAACCTTGTGTTCAAATTGTTTCTTTCTCTTTCCCTCTTTTCCCCCTCCCCAAGGGAACAAACAATCTGATATAGGTTAAATATGTGCAGTTCTTCTAGCCATATTTCTGTATTTGTTATGCTGTCCAAGAAAAATCAGATCAAAAGGGAAAAAATGAGGAAAAAACACAAGCAAACAAATAACAAAAAGAAAAAGTTTGAAAATACTATGCTTAAATCCACATTCAATTTCCATAATTTTTTTTTTTTTCTGGATGTGCATGGCACTTTATATCACATCTATTGGAATTGCCTTGAATCACTTCCTTTTTGAAAAGCCAAGTCCATCACAGTTAATCATCACATAATCTTATTGTTGCTGTGTACAGGGTTCTCTTGATTCTGCTCACTTCACTTGGCATCAATTCATAAAGTCTTTCCAGATTTATCGACTTGCTCATTATTTCTTATAAAACAATAATCATTGGTTTTATTTTTGCAAAAATGTTTTTTTAAATTTCATAGTCAATACTGTCCTTTTTGTCTTTTATGATTTTTAACCCATTTAAGAACAACTGGGTGGCATAGTGATTATAGAGCTGGACCTGGGGTCTGGAAAATCTGAATTCAAATCTTGGCTTACACACTTATTAGTTGAGTGACCTTGGGCAAGATATTTATCACTTGTCTGCCTGCCTCAGTTTCTTAATCTGTAAAATAGAGATAATAATAGCACCTGCTACTAGAGTAGAATGAGATAATATTTGGAAAGTGCTTTTCAAATCTTAAAATATTATAGAAATGTTAGTTATGCTAAAAATGTTTGGTTAAGAATTGTGTCCATAGCAGATAATTGTAAAAAATACCAAATTTCTTAATGATGTGACCTTTTATATTCAATCACATTCATTTTGAATTTATTGGGAATATATTGTATAAAGGATTAGTTGAAATCTAAGTTTTCCCAAATTACTTAGTTTTCCCTGAAGTTCTTTTAAAAAGAGAATCCTTCCTCCAGTAACTAATTTGGGCTTTCTCAAGTACTGGCTACTATTATATTCCCTTATGATCAGGGATAATCACTTATGCTCTTTTACAATGATTTCCTCCCCAAAAGGAAAAAAAAAATCATCAAACAGCAAAGTGTCCAGCATGAGCTTGGGTGAAGGGGATGGAAGAAGATACAGAATAAAATGTATCAAATCTCTTAGTAATTGGGAGAACTAACTAGGGCTAGAAGGAATCTGGGACTATAATGGACAGGCTCTGAGAGTTACTCTCTACCTGTGTAATTTTAGAAAAGTGTCTATGTTCAAATCCTAGCTCCATACTGCCATTGTCTCTCAACAGGCAGTTGGAGGGCTCAGTCTCTTGACTATATTTGCCTCAATTTCCTCGTCTTTTGAAATGAACTGGAGAAGGAAATGGCCAACCATTCTAGTGTCTTTGCCAGGAAAACCCCAAATGGATTCACGAAGAGTCAGACGTGACTGAAATGACTCAACAACAACAATAACAAAAGTCACTTGACAACTCTGGGACTCAGTTTCCTTATCTGTGAGCTCAGGGAGTTGGGCTGATAATATCTAAAGTAATTTCAGCTCTGAATCCCATAATCTATCTTCTGAAATTGAAGTTTCTTCTTGCAAAAGATAAATAGACTGGATTAGATGACTTGTAAAGAGACCATAAGATCTTTCGCAATCTTAAATTCTAAAAACATTGTATTGATGCCCTTTTCTTTAATATTTCATCCTTTCTCAAATATACCTCCTCCTCTTTTGAGCAACTCTAAAATTCAATTCAACAAGCATCTGTTAAGCACCTACAATTATCGAAAACACAATATGATATTTTAGGAATATACAAACAATCTTAGTTACCCTGTCCTGATAGAGGAAGCCTGGCTGGAGGCAGCTCATAGTGGTTTTTAGAGGTGATGATTAAATATTCAGTAGAGAGTATTTATACCTTGGAAATCAGCAAGTGGGCTTAATTTATTGTTTATTGTCTATACTTAAGAAAGTAATAACGTGTTAATAATGCAGATTAAATTTAAAGGTATGACCTGCATACATTTTGTAGGGAGAGCCCACCACTGCCTATACGGTAGCTTGCATTTCCATGGTTAGAAGTGAAGACCATAATCCTTCGTTACATGATTCATCTGCAGTTGAAGATTTGATCCAGCTCAAAAGAGCCTTACAAGGTTAGCTACTGTCACAGGTAAGGTGTCAGTGACATATAATATACCAAATACGGGAAGCACATTAGGCTCTGAATTGTGAGCTAGGTTTTCTATTGAATTTAACTAAGTGCAGCACACATCTCCTTTTCTCCAAATGCTCTTTCCACCTTCTCTCTCTCTCTTTGCCTTTGCGCTAGCTGAAGTTCTGCCTCCTCTTTTCTTTGCTGCTTAGAATCTGACTTTCTTCAAGACACAGTCCAAGGCTTTCGTTGTTTGGGTCTCCTTCTCCCTTCCCACCCTTCTTTCTGCTCTTCCCCAGCTGAACTGCTTTATTCCATAAGGGTTAGCTTCCATCTGTCTCATCTATTCTATATGTATCTTGTATGTATTTAGTTATGTGACTGTTTTTTCCTGTGTTAGAATGTTAGCTCCTTGAGAGCAGAATATAAGTGCTTGTTTTCTGTTTGTTTTGGTAGCATTTAGCATCTGCTGAATGAATATCTGTGAATTGAATTATCTATGGCTGTGAGATTGGCAGGAGGATATTGACGGTTGCCCTCTCTGATTTCTACCCCAAAGGAGGGCACTTCTTGGGAACTTGATTTCAAGTGTTAATAAAACATAAAATGGACACTTCTGCTCTTCATTTCCCCCTTTTGCTGATAGTTACCAGTATTTTCTGAGACTGCGAGAAAGGGAAAATAACAACACAGGCGGTCTGTAGAGTTTAGAGTAGCTCTGAGTGTAGTGAAATGAGTAATGGTCTTTGAATCAGAATATCTGAGTCCATTTACTTGGTCCTCCATGAGCTGTTCTACTACAGGTGCATGGCAGCTAGATGGCGCCATAGTGCATTGATTACTGGGCTTGAAATCAGGAAACCTTGAGTTCAAATCCAGCCTCAGACACTTAGTGTGTGTGACCTTGGGCAAATCGTATAATCCCATTTGCCTCAGTTTCCTCATCTGTAAAAATGAGCTGGAGAAGAAATTGAAAAACCACTTGGTATTTTTGCCCAGAAAACCCCAAATGAAGTCACAAAGAGTCAGGCACAATTGAAAAAAAATGAGTGAACCATAGGCAAGCCACTTAGCCTACCTTCCCCTACTGGAATTCCTTGAGAATAGAAATGATTTTGTTATTTGTAATTTGTATCTCTAAGCTTAGTATACTGTCTGATGTTTGATAAATTTACATCGATTGATTGTATTGTTGTAAGGGAACTTTCTGTAAATCTTAAAGGATAGGGATCAAACCTATGATTTCATTACTACAGCTAAGTCTCAATTTTGATGCAAACAATTCCATTCCATATCAAATAATAGATGTAGGTTCATATATGTCCGAGATGGGACTTGACTTCCTGGTTTCAAGCCAGCACTCTTCTCAGGTTGCCTCTTAAACCTTTTAAAACATTCTGTAAATGGAAATCATTACTACCTTAGTTCACTTAGGTGGCCAAAAATCCTAAAACTTCCTTTAAAATTTCTAATGCTAAAGTGTGACCTGGATATTTTGGAAGATAAGGAGTGTGATAAACACTAGCTATCCATCTACCTTGAAGCTTTTCCCCCAATCTTTGAAAATTATAATATCTTCCTTTGAGATTATCCCCAATTTATTTTGTATATATGTTGTTTATATTGAGTAATTTGCACTTCATCTCCTTCAGTAGATTGAACTCCTGAGAGTAGAGACTGGTTTTTGTTGTAGTTGTTGTTTTTCCCTGTTTTTTTTAATCCCCAAGGTTTCACACAGTCTCTGGCAAATAATAAATGCCAGTTGACTGACTTGAGGGAGATGGCTGGGATGGATTCTCTTTCCATTTTTTATTTCTGTTCTAGCAAGAAGGTGCCCTTGGAATTGATTACAGAGACCAAACAAATAACTGTTTTACTATTTCTATGTTGACTATTGACTTATGTCTAGGAATATGTTTTTTTGCTAAAGGGAGGAATCCTAGACTGAATAAGACCCCAGGGCAATCCCAAAGACTGTTTTGTTAGAGACAACTGAATTCCAGGGAGTTGTGAGAGGGAGAAGGTGGGGGCAGAACACAAAAAAACAAGTGCACTCTCTTGTTCCCCTAAGTCCCAGGCAGTTTGTAGAGGTAGGTGGAAAAAAGATCGGTATTTGGAGCTTCTTCCCTCCTTAGCCCCTCCTGTGCCTGTCCCTCCACTCGGGGTTGGACTGCCTCAGAGAGCTATCTAGGCCTTTTCCCCTCTGGTTTAGCTGGCACTTCTCCAGGTGGCAGGGGAGCAGGGGTAGCCCTCTACAACTCTACCTCTCCTCTGCCATTGCAGGAACTTGTGGCATTGGTGTTACCCTCTTGGGGTTATGTGCAAACTTAGTGAGCTTGCTGTCAATGTTATTTACAGGTTAGTTGTTCCATTATTCAGGAAACCAGTGGTTAAATAGCAGAACAAACCTTTCCACAGCGTTGCTGCTTTATCCCCCTGGGTTGACTTTGGATCATTGGTAATTATTTGTGTGGTCTGACAGCCATCCAACAGTAATGTCATCCTGAGAGCTGCTTGCCTCCCACAAAAAGAAATGGTTTAGTGAAAACGGGATCGATAGAGATTGAGAGTCAGAGGGGACTCAGAACCTGTGAGGTGCAGTGTGCTACCCACAGCCAGGTGCAATTATATGATCATAAATGGAGAAGGATCCTTAAAAGAGCAGTCCAGTGATCTCTGCTTTTCAGAGAAGGAGAAGAAAGCCCATGGTCACTCAGCTAGTAAGGGTCAGCTAGCTAGATTCAAACATAGGCTTTCTGATTGGAAATCTAGGCTCCTTTCCATTTTACCTCTAATTTCAGCCAGAAGCATCATGGAAAAAATGTTCCAGGAGCAGCAGAGGCACTGTGGGAAAGGAGCTGGAACATTGAATTCAGAGTTAGGGAAGAGTCTTCCCTTGAACTTTTACTTGCTCTGTGATCAACTTTTGGGTCTCAACTTCTTTTTGGAAAGGGAAAGACATCATAAGTTCTAGCTGACAGGATTATGCTGAGGATAAAATGCATGTAAAATACTCTGAAGCACTCCTCGACATGTTGTTGTGGTGGTTATCCTGATGATAATGGATGCTGAAAATATTGTGTTTTGTTTCCTTTAGGAAAACTATCCAATTCATGAACCAGGCCCAAATGGTAAGTCTCCAGTAGGATTTTTTTTTTATTGTAGTAAGTTTGTTTATTTTTAATACACATTGCTTTATGAATTATGTTAGGAGAGAAAAAGCAGAGCAAAAGGGTAAAACCATGGAAGAGATTAAAAAAAAAAAAAACAGAAAAAAGAAGTGAACATAGCATGTATTGATTTACATTCAGTCTCCATAGTTCTTTTCTGACTACAGATGGCATTTTCTGTCCAAAGTTTATTGGGATTGTATTGGATCACTGAACCACTGAGAAGAACCATATTTTTCGTAGTTGATTATCACACATTCTTGCTGTTGGTGTTGTGGGTCTAGTGGTAGAGAATTGATGTGAGAATCCCCTCTGGTCGGAGACTTGAAAAGTCTGAATGGCACTGAGAAGCCAGCTTTGCTAGGAAGACAGACTCCTCAGTGGCAAGAGGTCCTATTATCACTGAGAAGAGAATGTCTTCACAGCGGGCAGGAGTCCTGGCAGCTGTACCAAGAAGGAAGGGCCCCTTGACAAAGCATAATCATATTTAGGATTTCTTAGGACTTTCTTCTGCAAAGATGTTGTCACTGCCCCCAGGCCTAAATATCCAGTTGAAAGTATTTATCTTGGGAGTTTCAAACCACTCAATAACTGGAAGTTCTAGCTACTTGGAGTAGTCTTGGGCTAATCCACTCAACAGAAATATCAGGTCAAGATCTCTAGCTGAATGATATCACTTAAACTACTGGGAGTGATCTTAATGATCTTGGCTAATCTTAATGAAACAACTTACCTGCTTGGAAGGATTAGGTGTCTGTCAGAGGAAAGTTTCAGAGCTCACTTGCTTCCCCTCAAAAAGTCAAGGGGGACACAATTTGCATCATTAGTGTGTACAATGTATGCCTGATTCTGCTGTTTCACTTAGTATCAGTTCGCATAAATCTTTCCAGGTCTTTCTAAAATCAGCTTGTTGATCATTTTTTATAGAACAATAATATTCTATTACCTTTATGTATCCCAGCTTATTCAGCCATTCCCTAACTGATGGGCATCCACTCCTTTTCCAATTCTTTGCTACCACAAAAAGAACTTCAGGCAGTATTTCTCTCCTGTTGTTCTGCCCATAGATGACCATATGGAACATTCTCCTCTCTCATTGTCTGCTTCCCTTGACTTGCCAGCCTGCCAGCTCAGGCCCATTTTGCAAAGTTTGGGTGGTTAGTTTAGTGGGAGTATATGGTGACACAGTGGAGACAGTGCTGAGTCTGGAGTTGGGAAGATCAAAATTCAAAGGCAAGCTCAGACACTTAATACTTCTTAATTGTGTGACCTTGGCTAAGTCACCTAACCCCATTTACCTCACCAAAAATAAGTAAACTAATTAATGGGATGTAATGAAAGTATTTTATTCTGCAAACTTTAAAAAGGAATAAGACAAATAAAAAAGGAAGCAAAGAGGCAAGTTTGAAAGAGGCATTCAAAGCATTTTTCGCATAATCAGAAATGAGAGCATAAGATATTTTCTCTTCCTCTTTATCTCCCTTCTCAAAGAATATAATTAATTTTTTTTTAAAGTGACTTTATCATCAAGTTGACTAACACTCAAATGGGGCCCCTTCATGTCTAGAATGTCTTTACTCTCTGCCCAGGATAATTTTGTAGGGGGTTGGCTTATGAGACCAGCCATTAATGAAAGTCTGTCTCAGCCCCTACAGAATGTATGTGTGTGTGTGTGTGTGTGTGTGTGTGTGTGTGTGTGTGTGTGTGTGTCTCTAAATGGGACAGAGGATAAAAGTCAAAAAGTTTGGTAAGTTGTTCTGCCAAAAGGAAGGGAAGCCTGTCCTTCTGTCCTACTTTGCTTCTGGTGATATATATTAGGTTTCTGGGCAGATCTCCCCTTGCCTTTCCCAGCCCTACAAACCTCAAACTCAGATTCATCCAAAAAGCTTCTGTTTCCCACCAAGTGTGTGCGGTGTAGTGCAGTGTATAGAGAGCAGAGCCAGGAAGGCTAAGTTCCAGTTTTGCATCTGGAATATCCTGCCTGGGTGACTCTGACTGAATCACTCTCCAGGCATCTCTCCAAGACTGCAGGGTACTCACAAGATGCTGATTGATATCAGCAAAAGAGTTCTTCACTTGGGGTGCTTTCCTTTTATAAATCACAAAAGTAATAAAAGCATCTCCCTCCCCCTTCCCTCCCCCCCCCCCCCCCCCCGGAAGATTCCAAGCTTCAGAAAATGTGCAATTTACTTTTGGAGAGGAATCGTGAAAGATTTCTATAGAAACTCCGTTGTGCTTCTTACACATTACTGGTATTGATCTATTTTGGAGAGTAGGGATGACTCAAGAGGGCTTTGAGGCCTTTATCTCCACATTTTACACAATAGTGATCTTTGATACTTGCAACTTTTGGACTTTTAGATTATATTGATTTATTTTATGGTAAATAGAGGAAGAATGAGGTTTCCAAAGAAATCTATTCAAAGATTTTTATGATGCATGGTTGGGTAATATAAATATTTGTCATTTATTCATTCAATTGTGGTTGGACTCTCTTGTCTTTAAATTACTTTCCATGTACTCATTTGTGTCAGTCAGTAGATAGTCAGTAACCATTTATTGAGTGTCTACTATGTGTCAGACATTGTGCTATCACATTGAGGATATAAAGTTTGAAGGAACTCATAGTCTAGTGGGAGAGACTATATGCAAACAATTATGTGCAAATTCTCTTTCTGCAGAATAAATTACAAACAATCAATAGAAAACACTAACTTTAAGAGAGTTCAGGAAAAACCATGTAGAATGTGGAATTTTAGCTGGAACCTGAAGGAAGCCAGCCAGGAGGTGGGGATGAGGAGGGACAGGATTCTAGGCATGCGTGTTCCCCAGATAAAATGGAAGCACAGTGGGGGAGGGGAGATAAAGCATTGATGTAGTGGAAAGAGTTCATGACATTGGGAGGAACAGGACCTAGATTTGATGGTTTCCTGTATGACTTTGATGAGGTGTGAGAATTGAGGGTAAGAGATCCCCTAACAGCTGAGGGATCCCCTTTGGTTTTGTAAAAAAATTGCAAATCCCAGTGAATATAGGCACAAGATTTGTGGCAGAGAATGGGATTTATTCATCAGTGGGCCAAGTCCAGAAAGGCAAATAGCTCCTGATTAGGAATTAGCAAAGGTGGATTAACACTGAGAAGAAAATATCTTCAGCAGTGGGCAAGATCCTGATACAACTTCTGCAAAGATGTCTGGGCATACATTCCTATATAAATTGGAGCTGCTTTGATCTTTGGCCCCCAGCTGGCCTAACTCCTCAAAGATGGGATTTTCAATTCAATTCAGCTCAAAATTGAATGAGATTATTTAACTGGGAGTTTGAGCCACTCAGTATTGCAATGCCCCAGGCCTAGATTTACAGTTGAAAAGAAATTACTTATCTGGCAAGGGTGTGGCCCCTCCCAGAGGAGAGCTAGAGACCCCAAATTAAAAGGAAACACAGTTTCAAGGCTCCCCCCAAAGGTTAAAGGGGATGCAATTTACTTCAGTTTTGAATAAGTCCCTTAATTCTCTGATCAGAGTTTGTGTAAAATGAGGGAGTGGGAGTGAATGACCTCTGTGGTTCTTTCCAGCTCTAAAACAATGAGTCTGAGTTTTTCCACACATAGTAGACTTTCAGTAAATGTTTGTTGAATTAAGCTGAGAAAAATTTAAGATATTTTTAAAATTCAGAACTATCTAAATGTTGATGCTTTCTAACTTGTGTTTTAAAACCGAGAACTAGAAAAGTTCAGTCACACCCAGTCTATTCTTGTAATTTATGGTGTGGCTATTCAATTAAGAGATTCAGCAGTAAAGCTGAGATTCTTCCTTTTTTTCCCCCTCCTTCCAATATTCTCAAGATAAAGCAGTCTTTTCTTGGGAGATATTTTTGTAATATATGTACTTTAATCTTAATATAAGTGAAGCAAAACTAAGCATTGTATAACAATTTTCCCAAGATTAAAACAAAATAATTAATAATGCAGTAGAACCTCATTAATTCAGACTAATTAGAGAGAAGAATAGTCAGAATTAGTGGAGGGTTTGAGTCACACATATTTTTTAAAAGAAATGCCATTTTATTACTTTTAATTAGAGATAGCAACTCACATTAATGGCTCACAAAATGGTGCCAAGTAGGATTCCTGCCAAATCTAATGGAGATATAAAGATTGCTGACAATTAACATATTAATTGCTTGAAAACAATCACTTGCTGATAAATAGTTCCTTCTCTTAAATCATTTAGACCTTCTCCTCAGCATATTCTGTTAATTTTCTTTTATAGACTTTTCCACCCATTATAAGCTTCCCCCAATTTATGAGATTTTATTGTTTCGGGTATGAATGTGTGAACTTGGGCAAAAGAAAGTCTTAAATCCTGACTGATTATATTTGAAGACTCTTCTTTGAAGTACTTTTTACTCTGTAACCAAAATGTCTTGCCTATTTCTCAAAATTATCCTCAAATGGAAATTCAATGAATGACAGTTTATTAAGTTACTGCACATACCAAGCACTATCTAAAGATCAAAATGACATAAGTCCCTGTCCTCAAGGAGTTCACATTTTATTGAGAAGAAAACATGTACACATATTCAATGCAGTAAACATTCATTTGTGCCTGCTATGTGCCAGGTATTGTGCTAAGGGCTGGGGATCCAAAAAGAAATGGAAACAAAGGCAAAAGACAGAGCAGCTGGTAAAGAGGTTCTGCTCTCCTTGATTCCCGGTGGTCAGGGAGCCAAATGGAGAAGTCAAATGATGAGGTTCGGCACAGGGCATGGAGTTGTGGGAACCCTTTTGGTTGGCACAGGGGTCCTTCGTAAAGGAATTTATGGACCTGAAAAGCTAGACTGGCAAAAATGTTTATTATTGGCATTGGGAAGTCAGCCTTTGCTAGAAAGACTGAATTCCTTGGTGGCAAGGTCCTGACAGAGGGATATAAAATTTCTAGTGGAGGAATCCTGATAGAGAGTTTCTAACAGAGAAATCCCAACAGAGAGATAAAGAGGGCATATAATCCTGTTAGGGAAATAAAAAGGGAGTAATGCTGAAGGAGAATATCATTTCAGCAGGCAGAGGGCTGCAGCTTCTGCCAAGAGGAGAGAGAGGTTCCTTGGCATAGCATGCTAGGTCCTCTGCAAGGATGAGGTTTAGGGTTGTCTCTTTTTATATATAATGTCTTTTATATAATGTGAACTCCTTGAGGACAGGGACTTATGTCATTTTGATCTTTAGATAGTGCTTGGTATGTGCAGTAACTTAATAAACTGTCATTCACTGAATTTCCATTTGAGGATAATTTTGAGAAATAGATTATAATATATATTTATTTATATATAGATTATTATTTATTATATATAGATTTATAATATATATAATATTTATAATAGATTATATAATGAGAAAACTTTGGCTAGAAGCTGGGGGCAGCTCTTGATGGGGGCTGGGAGCAGTTTGGGCTGGAATCAGAATAGAAAATTTTGCAATTGAAAGAGTGTCTCTGGGCTAATTTCCAGCTCAATAGTGTTAGGAGTCAGCCAGAACCACCCCGATAATAGAATGAAAACCACTTTATCTTGATTCCCTGGGGTGAGTTCTCAGGGGAGAAGTTAGTGTTCGCCCCAAAGTCAGAGAGAGAGAGAAAGAAAAAGTTTCAGGGCTTCCCTCGTCACTGGGTGGTACAGTAGTTCGGGCGCTGGGCCTGGAGTCAGGGAGATGCATCTTCCTTGGTTCATATATGGCTTCAGATACTTACTAGCTGTGTTACTTTATCTTCTTTTCCTTAATTCCCTCATCTATAAAATAAGTTAGATATTGGAGTCCAGCTCCTATGGTGAATTAAGGATGGGAAAACATTCCGGGGCCAGGTGGAGAAGTTCAAATTATGAACTTTTCAAAGTTTATTGATCAGAGAGACAAATATATAATATATATTCCTCAAATGCTCATAGACTTGATACAAAGTACACTCTTTGAAGTTTCTATAGTTTTCTCTAACAAATAAGATCTGCTGAGATGTAAATATTTAAGCCCTAGATCTTAGTTACTTAGACAGAGATACAAATAGTTAAGATACTCATTGGGGTAAAGTTTATCATACCACTGCCTTAAGTAACTTTCTTCCAAATGCTTTTTAGTCTCTATTATGAGCTGTTTTCCTGTCCTAAGTTCAGAGGTTTGCTTTTAATCCAAAAAGTAGTATTTGCATTTTGCTTCAATCACTAGATTATTAATTTATATATTGATAAGCAGTCTCTGCTATTTCAATTAAAAAAGGGAGTTTTGGTGAGCCAAATTACTGTAAGATTTAAGACCTAGAATGGATTCTTACCTCCTAGCCCTCTATAGTTAGAGAAGAAAATGTCTAGCTACTCCAATGTCTCTGCCAAGAAGAATATCAAGGATCTTACAGGTTAATCAATTTACAAATAAATATGTAAGGTAAAAGTTTTGGGTGAGTGGAGTTGGGGAAGACATGAATATCAAGATGATGAAGGAAAGGCTTGAAAGTCTCTTGTGCGTTTCAGAGTTTTTCAATTCTTTCTTTCTTTTCCCCCAGAGGTGCTGCTGAAAATGCATTCAGTTGGAATCTGCGGCTCTGATGTCCATTACTGGAAACATGGTCGAATTGGAGACTTTGTGGTTAAAAAGCCAATGGTGCTGGGACATGAGGCCTCAGGAACTGTGGTGCAGGTGGGAGCGATGGTAAAGAACCTTTATCCAGGTGAGCAGAGTTCTTTTTCAGGCAATCAGTAATTATTTGGGGAGTCTTCTTACTGGACCATAGATCTTACACGACGTACCTAGGGAGATCATTTTGTTTTACTCCCTCCTTTTCCTGATGGAGACAGGGCCTTGCCTCACACAAATAGGATCATAGGATCATGGATCTGCAATTGAAAGAGATCCCAGCATGTGGTACAACCCATTTTATGAATTCAGATTCTTTGTGTCCAATTCTGGAGCTCTTTCTACACAAGACTATTTCCTACTGCTTCTCCTGTGAGCAAAAAGCGGGCATTAGATAGTAAGAGGACTTCCCAGATTCCTCTTTGAGACACTTAATCGAGGAGAAAAAAACTTCACTTTTGAGATTCTGGGACTGTCTCCAGAATGTCTTGTTATAGCTGTTGGCTTTGATTAACATTCCAAATTATTGGCAAAAAGGTTTCTATAAAATCATATGGTGGAAACTGTTGGATTCCACCCATTCATCACATATTCAGCTCATTTCACGAAGTTCCTGGAGTCAAATTAAATTTACAGAAGTTGACTAAAGCAAATAAATGTGATTGGGCTCTTAAAGGGATTAGAGCTGTATCAGATGGTTCAAATTCGTAGCCCACATAATGAACAAAATTTCCCAGTGCAACCTGAATCTGAATTGGGAAATGTTTAACAAGATAAATGAAAATAAAATAAACTATAAAGTAATATTGTAGTTTTCTAAATCAATATGTGGCTTTCAGGGATCTGTTTGAGTTTGACATTACTAGTATCAGTCATCTGAAAATGTTCCCTGAAGAACATTCTGCTTTTGTATTGGTGATTATCAATGAGCTTGTCAATCAACAAAAATCTCTTAAAGCTACTCCTTAGAGCAATTAGACACTGGTTATCTGTGAGGCAGTAATAGAGAAAAAGTTCATTGACCCTTTAATCTCATATATATAAAGGTTATATTTATATTTTTAAAATATATATATTTATGTTATATATTTCTTATATAAATTATACATTTGTATATTAATTTTATAAACATACATGCATATATGATTATATATGTAGGAGATGTATTATACACATACATATGTGTATATGTATGTAGGAGATTTGAGTGTTTTATATACACATATAAATATATATATATATGTGTGTGTGTATTTATCTAGTAGATACATTATTGTTTGGAGATGTCTCCTAATTAGAATGTGAGGTCCTTGAGGGCAGGAACAGTTTTTGCCTTTCTTTTATTCCTCCAGCTTGGTATATCATCTGGCTTATTAAGCTTAATAAATGCTCATTGATCTGACTTGACTGATTTAAACTCACTCTTCTTACATTCATGTCCTTCCTGTGCTAAGTAATGTACCTTAAAACTTTTGGGTAAACAGCAACTTCAAGCCTTATTGTTGAGACCTGAGGCACTAGGGTGAATGAGTTAAATCTCACAGCAGTTTAATTCATTCATCTTAACTGAGTAATTTGTCTCTTCTATTTTTCTGCTAAGGGCTGCTTTTATCAGTCCATTCCTAAACTCTGTGTTGTTGATTGTTGTTGATCCAGCCTCAGTTTATAGGTCTTTCCTGGGGATTATATCATGAGGCTTTTTGTACCATTTGTGAGTAAATTCTGTTTAGCTACTGTATGGTTCTGGATAGCCAAAAAGGGAGGTTTGACATCTGAGCTATGCAGTCTGGCCCTCTGGCCAGAGGCCAGCCTCCCCAAGGGCGTTCTGGGCCCTGATTTGATTGGCTGCTGTGAATCACACCCTGAGTTCAGTTGTGTATACTTTTGTTTAGTGGACAACAATACCTGTAACAACAAACTTACCCCACTTCCTCTCTCAAATCTTTTTTCCTGAAAAGTCTGATTACCCATTTGGCAGATGTATAGATAATTTGGAGCCTTTTTCCATTTTGCTGTTCTGATCTGCTCAGCCCAGCTCTGGCTAACATTTGTGCTGGGTCAGGAAGGAGGTTAGGGTTGGGCCCTAGGATGAGTATCTGGTGTAGTTGTGATCTGCTCTAAAGCCAAATACAAATGGCACCTGGATTATCCTTTTCTTCAAATCATGCACACCTCATTCTTGCCCTCCATTAATACAGATAGTCAGGAGATTTTTTTTTTTTTTCACCAATTAAGAAATGCCCTTGAGCAAGGATACTTGGCATCATGGGATCTTAGGATTTCAGAACTGGACCTCCAATATCTAGAATTAGAAGAGATCTCATTGATCTAGATGATCACTTTGTAGATAAAGAAACTGAGGCTCACAGGCAAAGGGTTTGAGCCAGCAATTTCCTAAACAATCTCCTAAAGTCACACGTGTGATAAGCAAGTAATCAGTAAACAATTTATTTAGCTTTTACTATGGGATAGGCCTTGTACTAAGCATTAGTAAATGGCAGAATTGGGATTTGAATTAATGTCTGGAAACTCCAAAGGGTTAACAACTAGGTAGCATAGTGGATAGAACATTGTGCCTAGAATCACAAAGATTTGAGTTCAAATCTAATCTTAAGATACTTACTGTGTGACTGGGTAAATCATTTACCCTCTATTTGCCTCAACTGTAAAATGGGGATAAGGACAGCTAGGTGGCACAACGTATGAGTGCCAGGCCTAAAGTCAGGAAGGAAGACTTTTTTCTGAGTTAAAATTTGGCCTCAGACACTTACAGGCTGTTGAACCCTGGGCAAATTACTTAACCCTGTTTGCCTGTTTCCTCATCTGCAAAATGAGCTAGAAAAGGAATGGCAAATTACACCTCTGTCTTTGCCAAGAAAATCTCAAATGGGATCATGAAGAATCTGACCTGACTGACAAATGATTGAACAACTCCTTTCCTTTCTTCCTCCTCCTTCCTTTCTTTTTTCTTTCCTCCTTTCCTTCCTTTCTCACTCCCTCCTTCTTTCCTTCTTTCCATCTTTCCTCCTTTCTTCGTTTCTTCTTTTCCTCCCTCTCTCCTTTTTTCTCTCCCTTTACTTCCACTACAGTTTTAGAGATATTGTTATCCAACCTCTTTATCTTATAGATGAAGAAACTGAGACCCATGGTGGTGATTAGCTTAGCCTACTCACATAATAACCTCTTTCGGTCTCAGTTTCTCTTTTTATATAACAAAGGGGAGGGTACACTTGGTCCTGTTTAGGTCTTTACTTGTGATGTCAGTATCACATGGTAATAATTTTCAAAGTCAGTTTGCAGAGCTGTGATCCCAGTTTCTCTTATGCGTAGTCATTCCTCAGTTTTTGTTTTCTTTTTTTAATTGAAGCTTTTTGTTTTCAAAACATATGCAAGGATAATTTTTCAACATTGACACTTGCAAAACCTTGTGTTCCATTTTTTCTCTTCTTTCCCCTCACCCCCTTTCCTAGATGGCAAGTAATCCGATATATGTTAAACATGGTCAAAATATATGTAAATCCAATATAGGCATATATATTTATACAATTATCCTGCTACACAAGAAAAATCAGATCAAAAAGGGAAAAAAATGAGAAAAAAAACAAAATTCAAGCAAACAACAACAAAAAGAGTAAAAATGCTATGTTGTGATCCATACACAGTTCCCATGTTCCTCTCTCTGGGTGCAGATGGCTCTCTTCATCACAAGATCATTGGAACTGGCCTGAATCATCTCATTGTTGAAAAGGGTAGCCAGCATTTCTTAAAGCAATTTTATCTCATTTTCAGGACAGGCAGGCCATAAACTCCCAGCCTCTGCTACATCATTTTTTGGGTCCTTCAAAAGGAAATGAACATTGAGCCTGCTTTGGTCATGCATCAGCTTACTGTTTTCCTTAAGCTTGGTGGCACTTCAAACAGTTGGGTTACTCTTTGTTAGTTGGTGAAAGGCATGCCGACTGGTCTTTAATAAAATCAACAAAAGGGTTCCCTTTGCTGGGGAAGATGGCCATGTCCCAAATTTACTGAGAGCATGGGTCTTTGGCAGGATTTCTTTGGCTTCCTAAGATGGAGCCTAATAACAGATGCCCTGCAACCTCCTGGGGGAGATGTAATCCGGGTTTTCTCATTGTGGTGCCTGCTGATGAATATTCATCCCTGTACAACATCTGTACCTGCTACTTAGCCAGGGTAACCGCCAGCGGAGACTTTCTCCTGATCACAGAGAACAAAGAATCAAGAGCAAGGTCCTGGGGCCCAAATTTCAGTAGGAACTGCCACTCACTGCCCCTGTGTGTTGAAGGCTGCTTATTTTCTTCTTACAGGTGACAGGGTTGCTATTGAGCCGGGTGTTCCCCGAGACATCGATGAATTTTGTAAGATTGGCAGGTACAATCTGTCCCCCACCATCTTTTTCTGTGCTACACCCCCGGATGATGGGAACCTCTGCAGGTTTTACAATCACAACGCGGATTTCTGCTACAAGTTAGTACTACATGCATCTTCTAGACTGACTGTTCCTCCATGTAACAAAAATCTCTTGGCTTGCTCTTGTTTTTTTGATGGGGAAAACTAGAAGGGAGTGAGAGAAGATCATCTTTTGTATTTGTTTGTTTCCCCTCTTTCCCCCATCCTCCCAGCAAACTTCCCAGCATGTTATCAACATTCTGTTAGGAAAACCCTCCCTACAAGCATCAAGGCAGAACTGATACTTCTCCTCCCCCCACATCACAGGCGGGTCCCATCCTGATCTTGTACTTTTTATCTGATGTTCCACAGCACCCTTGCTTTCAAGTAAAAAATAATGTCAGAAATCACTCACATCCTACCCGTGGGAGAATTTGATCACAAAATGCTAAGCAAAGAATTTAGTCACAGTTTCTGTTTCTTTACAAGATAACTTCTGGTGAATCTACCTGAAAAAAAAAAATCTCATTCAAAACTTGTTCCTTGGAATATGATCAATAAGTCAAGTTGTTCTGCATACCAATGGACTGAGATGCTCAGTAGGGAGGGTGATGCAGAGAGAGTGTATTCAACCAATTGTTGAAAGACAATTTACAAAGAACTTTTAAGACTAGGAAAGTTTTTTAAAATTATTTTGATTTGCCTCTACTATGCCCACTACTATAAGATATAAGAGTTGTTTCAAAATAAACCAAAATGAGGCTTATTCTACTCTTCATAGAACAGACTTTTCCAAAACAAGAAGAGATCTTAGATCTTATTCCAGTCCCCTCATTTTATAGTTGAAAAAAAACCTGTAATTTGATAAGGTCAAGAAATTTGTCCAGGTTCACATAGTTAACTTAAGGAACTTTGAATAGAACTGTGGTCCTATTTAGTGATAACACTGAGTTCCTTGTTAAACTTTCCATCTTTCCATCCCGCTTTCCAAGATCCCTAACCTCATTTGGGTGAGACTTGTCTGTAGAGTTCATGCCCAGACAAAAGCAACTTGCCATTGGCCCTTCAGGCGGCCTCTGACCAGCCCCACCATTTCGCAAATTCTCTGACTTGAGTGTTCATGAGTACAACCCTGCAGACCTGAATTTGAGTCTCCCACAATGCAGCCTCTAAAGCCACAAATCTCTTTACATGCTTAGCTCACATTACCTGGGTACATTCGGCTTCTATGCACTCCTTGATAACAGAAACTATTTTTTTCATTTTGTTTGTGTAGCTTTGTCACCTAACACAATGCCTTCCTTAGGGTTTCCTTTAGAAGAAAATGGGTTATATGTGCAGAAGCCATGGAATCTTAAGTGTAATGTCTGATGTGTGACAGAGGCCCCTAAATAATAGAGGTTGCTTTCTACAAGAGCTGATGTTTTCTTTAGACATCATTCAAGTCTAGTTCAAAAGAGAAAACATTGTTTATAGCTCCTGATGTGGATGATAGAGAAATCTGCCTTAGAACCAAAGAACACTCTTTCCTCGCTATTCCCTCTGGTTGTGGAGTGGTTTGGAGACCTGGCATTAAGGGCACTGAACCCATCAGTGCATGTCCCTGATTCTTGGTTATCCCTGTGGTACAATGGGACTTGTGGATCTGCTTGAGACAGCGCTTGGAGAGCGGCAGCAGCTGCGCTGAGCCCTCAGCTAGGACACAGCTGATTTCTGTGTTCTAGATTTTGGTTTCAGCACCTCCCTGAACCTCAGCTTCCTCACTGCAAAGTAGGAAGGATCATACTGTGGGGGTATCACCATTACTATTAGATAAGAATGAATGAAGGAATATGCGGAACACACTCAAGTTTAAAGCTCTGTAGAAATGTCAACTTTGTGTGTGGGTGTTCTGTGTTATAACTGTCATGTATATGATGCGGAGGGTACGTGTTGAGTGGGGAAGGATCCAGACCTGTGACTTTGTAGGAACTTCCTGAGGCTGAAACTCTTTGTGCCGATGGGACTCATTATCAGGATCCTTGGGGTACCAGGAGCTAAGAGGCTAGTTTATGACAGCGGCAGAATATGAGCCCTGGCTTCTCCAAGACTGGCTCTCCAGCCTCTCTCCACACTGCCCTCCCCCCATCACCACCCCTTTCTCTGCCTAAAAGGGAGTACCGCCCTTGGATTTATTAAATTCATGAGGTGCCTCTGATAAGGAAGGCCTTGTGGTCGGTGACAGGGCTACACTAGCAAAATGAAAAATAGTCTGTTATCGAGGAGTGGATAGATGCCGTAGGTACTCAGATAAGTAAATGCAAAGTGATTGAAGGGCAAAGAGCAGTACCAAGGAGGGGATTAGAGAAGAGGAGGTGGCTCCTGAGCTGGAGAGGCCTGCGAGAGTCTAGGCTTGGAAGGCCGCCATGCACAGGACACAGAAGTGGGCTCTCGAATGGTGAGGTCCAGGAACCACTAAGAATGTGATCAAGAAGAATAAGGTGCAATAAAGTCAGAAAGAGAGGCTGAGGCCAGAGGGCCCTAATAGCAGGGCAGAGGGTTGTAGCTTCTTAGGCTAGAGACCCTGGGGGCCACTGGAAGCTTATGAGGAATAGTGGGTGGTCCTGGCCCAACGTGTGCATTTCTCAGAGCATGGTTTTTAGCAGGTGGGGGGGAGAGGAAGGAGGGGGATGGACTAGAGAAGGAGGAAATGGGAGTCAGGGAATCCAGTAGCCCAGACAAAAAATGGCGGAGGCTGGGACAAAGATCAGAATGTTGGCTGTGTTGGGGATCAGAGAGGAGGGATTGGAGAGATCGGATTGGGTGCAGGCTCTAAAGAGGAGAGAAGGGCCAGGTGGATGCTGAGGCTTTGAATTTGATGGTCAGTGTGGCTCTAGACTAAGGCTCTCAAGCCTTAGATCATCCTTGATCATCCTTTAGTTTCTTTTACAGATGAAAAGGGAAGCTGAGGGAAACACGGGAGAGTCAGTTAGGAGTGAACAGAAGGTTGCTGCGTAGCAGTGAGGGTTCAAAAGCAGATGGTGGCAGTCACCCAGGATGGAGAAGTAGCAGCAGCAAGCCAGAGGCAGCAAAGTGCCGGTCAGGGGAGTGTGGGATCTGAAGCCTGGCTCCTAGTCTGGCCAGCTATGGGACCTCAGGCAGCTTACAAAGTCTCTGTGTCTTGTTTCCTCCCCCATGAAATGGGGATAAAAATACGTGCCTCTACTGTTTTGCTGGGCTGGTGCAAAGCTCAAATTAGGTTATCTGATTGAAGCACTACTTAGGTTTGATAATGTGACCATGAAAATTGGATGGAATTCAGCAAGCATTTAGTTAATGTCTGTCATCTACTAGTTTAGATCAATAAAAGTCAAGAAGCATTTATGAAGTACTATAATCCCAAAACAAAACGAAAAATCCAGTCTCTCCCCTCACTTCCCTCCCCCCACCCAGACACCAGTCCCTGCTCTCAGGGAGCTCACAGTCTAACAGGGGAAACAGCGTGCAAACAACTACTTACAGAGGAGATATATAGGATAAATTAGAATCTCCAAGGGAAGGCCTCCTGCAGAAGGGGTGACTTTGGCTGAGACTGAAGGAGGCTGAGACCAAGTGCTCCAGACAGAGTGGGCAGCCAGGGGAAATGAACTGGGTTAGAAGACGCAACATCCTTTGTGAGAAACAGCTAAGAAGCCACTGTTGCTGGATCCTAGAAGAAGTGGAGGAGATTCATAGATAAGAAGACAGAAAAATAAGAAGGGGGAGAGGTTGTAAAGGGATTTAACGGCTAAACACAAGGTTTTATATGAAATCCTGCTGATGATAAGGAATAGCCAGTTCTTTTGAGTGTGTGAGTGTAGAGGGAGTGGTGGTGTGGCTGGACTTGTGCTTTTAGAAGCTGGGTTTAACATTGGGTAGTGGATGGGCCTAGAGGCCAGGAGACCAGCTGGAGGCCTATTTCAATGGTGTAGGAGGGAGCTGAAGAGCAGGGGTGGGGATCCTTCTTCCCTTGTGGAACTTAGAACATACAGTAGGACTTCCTGGTGGAATGTTCATGGCATGAGACACTTAGAGTGACATGGGTCCCTGAAGGTCAGTAATCTAATGCTGTACTTTTACAGGTGAGAAAGCTGATCTCTGAAAGGCTAAATGGTTTGCCTGGGGTCACACAGGTAGTATATGGCAGAGTTGGGATTGAAATTCAGGTTCAAGTTTGGTGATCTCTTCACTGAACTATTTTGTTTGTTTTTAAACTTTGTCTCCCTGGCTCTATGCCTTGGACCCTGTAGGTGCTTAACAGATGACTTGAGTAGAATTATCCAATTATAAATAGATATTGTTGCAAAATAAAATGAAGGAAAAAAGAGGAGGCCAGTAGATAGTTAAACTATTCAACTATAGGGTCAAGACTCATGAGCCAAAAGGAAAGAGAGAGCAGGGGAGATGAATTGGGAGAACAGAGATGATGAGTTTGTAATCCTCAGAGAGGCAGAGGGAAAAGTGGAAGGATGGGAGATTGTGGCTGAAATTTCAGAGTTTCATCTCAAGAATGTGGTATGGGTAGAGCAATCCCTTATAATAAAGAATAAAAAAGTGTGCGTGGGGGAACCCCAGGTCAGCAAAACTAGCCAACATCTGGGGAAAAAAGGCTGATGTATGTGGTGTTCTACACCCAGAGTCCCCATTCTCAAGAAAAAAACAACAGAATTTTGTAATATCTAAATTACTTTAAACAAGTTGTTAATAGACTGATGAA
The DNA here is from genome assembly GCF_016432865.1 of Antechinus flavipes. Classification (NCBI taxonomy): domain Eukaryota; kingdom Metazoa; phylum Chordata; class Mammalia; order Dasyuromorphia; family Dasyuridae; genus Antechinus; species Antechinus flavipes. Next base: position 278,222,060 of record NC_067399.1, read on the forward strand.
GGAGGAGATAAAATGTTACTATTTTAAAAAATATTTCCCAAACCTTCCTTCTCTCCCCTTCCCTTCTAAGAAATTAAAAGGGAGTCTTTCCACTTCTCCTTTATTAATGCAGAAACAGCAGTGACCCAGAAATATCAGGGGTATCTTTGAGAGTAATCTGACTCAAGTGTAACATGGGAGCCCAGAGGACAAGGGCTAGCCCAGGAAGCAAGAGGGACCTGTTCCACAGGGAGGTTTGTATCAGGGTGGTGCTGCTGTGGGTCATGACAGTGGTGTTTCTTGGAGTACTTCCATCCTTTCAGATGGCTACCTGGCTTCTCTAGTACACCATTAACCCAGTCCTAACCCTGCACTCTGCTTTCCACTACAGCCTTATCATGCTTCCTCTTTGGTTTTTTGCTTCCTTCTCCCCCCTCCCTACTGATTGCTTAATCATTCTGACTTCTACCCCTTTTCCTTATTTTCTGAGTCCTCTTGATGACTCCATCCACTTGCTTCATTTGCACACCTAGGTGGCTCCTCAAATGTGAGAGATAGAAAAGAAATTAGAACGTAGGATGCTAGAATTTAGAACAAAGAGGGTTAAAGCAGGAAAGGATCTTATAATATAGAAAGTTACAAGTGTAGAATATAAATCACATCCAAGCTAGAAAGGACCTTAAGGCATAAAATGCTGGAACATAAAACATCATAATACTATTTCATGTTTTTGTAAGGATTTACAATTGACTGTGTGCTTTCCTCATACCATAATTGTAAGTAGTTAGTTCAAATGCTATTGTTTCTGTTTTAGAGATAAAGAAAACTGAGGCATGGAGACATTATATGAATGACAGGACTGGGACTTGAACTTGGATCAACTGATTCTCAGTTGAGCTCATAAAATAATAGTGCTGAAAGGGACTTTAGTGATCACCTTATGGGTCAATTCATTGTTCTTATATGACTGATGAGAAAACTAAAAGTCCATAAGGGATCTGTGAAAATTATAAAGCTCATTAGAGGCAGAGCTAAGACTAGAACCCAGGTCTCCCGATTCTCAGTCTGTGGCTCCTTCTAATTTATCGTGTTGCCTCTCCCATTATGGTGTTTATCTGTGTTGAATTGTAAATTTATAGGGAAGAACTTACCTAAGGAAAAAAAAATCAATCAGAATGCCATGTTTCTTTTATAATCTTTCTTTCCCCTCTCTCCCCCACTCCCAAACTTGTCTCCCAGCACCCTATTCCCTTGATGTTTTCACTCTCAACTCAGGATAAGAGGTTTATAAGAGTATTTCAGGTCTGAACTCTGGTCACTTAATTTAGAATGGAAAAAGTCTTCAACACTGGCCTATTTGCTGTTCCATGAAGAAGAGTCTTTTACTCTGCTCTGACATTTTTTTTTTGCTTGAGCATCACAAGCAAACTTCTTTTCCAAGTTGAAAAAGATATATAAATATGGCCATTTTAAATAGAGAATAATAGGATCATAAATTTGGAATTAGAGGTGAACTCCAGAGAACCTCTAGTCCCAAATCCCTCATTTTGCAGATGAGGAAATTAAGATCTAAAGAGGTTTAAATAATTTGTCAGTCGCACAGAAAGGGGCAGAGCCGAGATTCATCTGATTCCTCTGACTTCAAGTCTATACTACAATAGGGACTTCTTGTTTTCTCCATTTGAAAGTTTTAACTTTAGTGTTTCATTCTTTGTATCTTCATCAAAGTTCCTGTCATACACTTGGTGCTTAATAAAGACTTTTCAATTAATTTTTTGATTGATTGCCAGTACACAATGGTACCTTGGTAAGATACTGCCTGAAATTTTTTAAAAAGAAAAGAAAACCTAAACAAAGTAATTGAACACTTTCTTTTAGGAGTTTATACTTTAAGGAAAAGATAATTTACATGTGGAGAAAGGCATCTTGCCCGAATCTTAAGAATTGGGGTAGAAGGTGACTTGAGTGCTTATGCTAGTCAGTTTTTTACTCTAATGGAAATAGTATTTGGTATGGCAAAGAACATCTCCCTAATGTCTGGGGCATTTTACTTATTCAGCCCCAAAAAAGTCATACACCTGTGCTTGTGACTAGCATGTGGGGTTGACCTGCCAAAAGATAGCTCTCTACTTTGGAAATGAATCATCCCATTTACTTTAGAAGACCTGTTTTCAATAAAAGCAGACAAATAGGGGCAGCTAGGTAGTGCAGTGGATAATGTGCCAGCCTTGAAGTCAGGAGGACCTGAGTTCAAATTTGAACTCAGACAATACTTCCTAGCTGGGTGATCCTGGGCAAGTCACTTAACCCCAACTGCCTTGACAAAAACAAACAAAAAAGACAAATAAAGTACATCACTCCCTGGGTGCTTGCCACTGGTTTTGTCTTTGAAAAAAGAGATTCTGTTCTTGAGCCCTAAGTGTTTGTGTCTTGTGGTTCCACAGACTCCCTGACAATGTCACCTTTGAGGAAGGGGCCCTTATCGAGCCGCTCTCTGTGGGGATCCATGCCTGTCGGAGAGGTGGAGTCACTCTGGGAAGCGAGGTTCTTGTGTGTGGAGCTGGTATGTCATAGATTTGATCCCAATTTCTGTTATATGCCTCCTTCACCCCCAACTTATAAGTATGGACACCCTCCCCTCCCAATTTCCGAGCTGTGACTGATTCTGGTTTGATTCTTAATAGAAACAATCATAACTTGGGCATTGGGGAGTGGGGCTGGGGGAAAAACCACACTGAGAAGGGAAAATGGAGTGTTCCTAAAGAGATCTGGTCCTGTGAGAGTTGTAGTGAAGTATAAGTATAATTTGCCCCTAATGTTCTTCCACCTCCCCTTTCCTACATCCTTTATCCCCTTTCAGCAGCTCTTCTACATACCTAGTGTTTGCATATTGCCCTTGGCTTCCCAGAAACAAGCTTTTTATATGCCCTATTGACTTTGAAATGAACTCTATTCAGCTTCCTTCCATCAAAATTTAACAGTCCTATGGGCCAGTTCCTCAGGACTTTGCTCTCTGCTAAGTAAAAGTGGGTGGTAATAAGTCAATATAATTATCAGATAAAGTAATCCCTAGTAATGTGTTAATTAACTAATATGTTACTACTCAGTATATATTGTTTTATCCTGTTTTAAGTTATATTTTAAAATACCTTAAGGAATGATGGCCATGCTGAGAATTTTAGCCATGTAAGACCATAACAGGATATTCAGGTAACTTAGTGATAATAATATTAATGACAGTTATAATAATTTAAAATTTTATTGATTTGGCCCTCAGTGGCTCCATTAGTTTTCTACTTGGGAAGATTTGATTGGTTCTAGAGTGGGCAGCTAGGTAGTGCAGTGGGTAGAGTCCCATGCTTAGAGTTAGGAAGACTCACATTCCTGAGTTCAAGTCTGTCTCAGGCCCTTTTTAACTGTGGGATCCTGGGCAAGTCACTTCTCAAGTCTCAGTTTACTCATCTGTAAAATGAGCTAGAGAAGGAAATAGCAAATCATTCCTTTGCCAAGAAGACTCAAAATGAGGTCATAGAGAGTCATATAGGACTGAAAAAAACATCAGAACAACAATATGTAGGTTCTTAAATGGTGGTTTGGGGAGAGAAAAGGAACATATTCTGAACTTTGAAAGACCTCTCTAGAAACTACAAGAAAATCAGGGAAGTTCCTGAACTAATCTGATCCACTCTTGAAGTCTCTTTGATCTTTAGAAACGTCTCAAAACAGCTTCAGTAAAATGATTAGAAATGTATGTTTTGGAACAGCAGAAAGAGCAGCAGCTTTGGTGCTGCTATTACGTCTCTATGGTCTTGGTCAAGCCACTTAACCTCTAGGCCTATTTTCTTATCTTCTAGATGAGAAGATTGGATTAGATGGCCTTAGGTCTTTTTAAAGCTTTAAACCTATGAACCTGATTCTTTTTTAGTGATTTTATTATAATAGTGTTTTATTTTTGCAAATATATACCAAGAAAAATTTCAATATTTACTTTGCAAAACCTTATGTTCCAAAATTTTCTCTCTTTCTTTTTTCCCCTCCCTCTTCCCCTAGATAGCAAGCAAATCTGATAGAGGTTAAAACTTCTGCAATTCTTCTAAATATATTTCCATATTTGTTATACTATGCAAGAAAAAATCAGGTCAAATGGGGAAAAAATATGAGAAAGAAAAACAATAAGTCAACAAATACCACTACCACCAAAAAAAAGTGAAAATACTATGCTTTGATACAAACTTAGAACCCCCAGTCTGCTTTTTGGATGTAGATGGCTCTCTCCATCACAAATCTATTGGAATTAGCCTCAATCACCTCATTGGCTCATAAGAAGAGACACATCCACTAAAACTGATTGTCACATAATATCTTTGCTGTGTGTAATGTTCTCTTAGTTCTATTTACTTCATTTAGCATTAGTTCATATAAGTCTCTCCAGGCCTTTCTGAAATCATCCTGCTCATCATTTCTTATAGAACAAAAAAATTCTATAACATTCATATACCATAACTTATTCAGCTATTCTGCAACTGATGGGTATTCAATCAATTTTCAGTTCCTTACCACTATAAGCTACTATAAATATTTTTGCACATGTGGGACCTTTTCCCTTTTTTGTTGATCCTCTGATTCTTATGAGAGATAGAGGCACAAAATATAGCCATCTGCCCATATCAAGTCCACATTTCATACCCATTAGGCATTCCATTTATAACAAAATCTTTCTGTTTTTGTTTAGGACCAATTGGAATGGTCAGTTTGCTGGTTGCTAAAGCAATGGGTGCATCTAAAGTGATAGTGACTGGTAAGACCTTTTTTTCTGTCTCTTTTTCCTTAAAACATTTGATGGGAAGAAAGCTATCACTCTTGTGGACAGTGATTATAATACCAGCATGGGTCAGGACATATAAATTGCTTTCCCCCCTTTACTGTGATTCTTGAAGAGGATCAGATAAGGCACAGCATCAACCCTTTTTATAAATGCTGTTGAAGGTGGGGGTTTTCCTTTCGGTGAAAATCCAGGCAGGCCATGTTGCCACCTTTGCTCTAAGAGGAAGTCCATGACTGGATGTGATCAAGCTTTGTTTCAAATAATGTCAGAGCGACCTTGTTAGAATGTAGGTTCTTTCCTTGGTATCCCTAGCACTTAGCTCAGTGAAATCCTTAACATTAAAAGGACTAGATATGGCTAAATTCTTTTGGAACTTAGCCCACTGTGAACAGTATATTAAGTCTTTGCCCCTTAACTGGGTTGGGGGGGAGGTGGAAAGGGAAAGAATTACTATGCTATTAACTTAAAAACATTTAAAAAAATTTTGGTACATCTAGTTCTCTTATCCTCCCACCCCCCTTTTAGCTTGGGGGAGGGGAGGAAAAAGGAACTAGATGTGATTTATTTATATTTTCTCCTATTTGTACAAATATATTTTAAATACAAGTAATTACAGTGTGTTTCTTGAAAGAAAGGTTTTCATCCTACTATATTTTTTTTGCCTTATAGATTAAAAAAGCATGTGTCAATTTAGTCCTTTGAAAAACTCTTATATTTTGGTCCTTCTGTTAATAAATGATTGAGATTGATAAGGGCTGTGTGTGTGTGTGTGTGTGTGTGTGTGTGTGTGTGTGTGTGTGTTTAGAAAGGGAAAGGAGGAAAGAGAGAAAGAGACAGGGACACAGAAAACAAACATCATTCAGGATTTAAAATATACTTAAGAAAGCTGCACAGATTCTGAGAAGGAAGACTTTGGTTGCTCCTATCTTCCTTTATCTCCCTCTGTTTTTTGGTTTCATTGTTTGATCAGATTACTTTTGTTTAATCTCAGATGTGAACAGCTCTCGACTAGAAAGAGCCAAAGAATGTGGGGCCACTTTCACCCTCCAGCTCGATAAAGAGAGCCCCAAGGAAATTGCCAGTAAAATAGAAAATCTCTTTGGAAACAAACCACATATCACCATCGAGTGTACTGGAGTGGAATCTTCTATCCAGACCAGCATCTATGTGAGTTTGACCCTGCTTAGCGAATCATAAATGGGTCTTATTTTAGCAGAAAATGAACAATGAAGACACAATGTATGTGGCTGATTTGAAGGGAGTATAGTATATTGGAAATTCACTAACAAGGAGTATGGAGATTTGCTTTCTGCTTCCAGATTTATCACTGACTTGTAGTGGACTATGGATTAAGCCATTGGTTGACCCAAAAAGTCATTAGTTACTTTCTCTGGATTTTAGTTTATTTACATGTAAAACAGGAATAGTAATATCTGTCCTGCTTAAATGACAGACTTGTTAGGAAGAGTAAATGAGATGAAATTATTTTTGTCTTCTCTTTTTTACATCATCATAGCTCTCTCCAATTTTTTTCCCTCCCTCACCTTCACAGAGAGCCATTCTATATAACAAATAATTTTTTGAAAGACATAAAAATAAACATAATCATGATTAAATCATGATGGATCAGGATTGATCCATTGAAAAAATTTAAAAATGTGTAAAATGTAGAGCATCTGTGCTCTTCATGTAGGGGATCCACATGAAATGATGGTTTGAGGGTATCTAATCATACCTCTTTCTTTGAGTCCTACTGGATCTTTATAATTTTCTTAATTTACTTTTGATTTTTTGGTGTGCTATTGTTCTTAACATTTCCATTGTTATACTTCTTGTTCATACTGTTTTCTTGGTTCTTCTTCCTTCACTATGCATTGTTCATGGAGCTTTCCATGCTACTTAGTATTCATCACAATCGTTATTTCTTATAATGCAATAATATTTCATTATATTTACTTACCACATTTTGCTTAGTCATTCCTCCCTCTCTGAATGGGCATCTACTTTGTTTCTAATTCTTTGTTATCACAAAAAGTGCTGCTACAAATATTTTGGTGTGTATGGGAAATTTCTTCTTATCAATAACTTCCTTGTGCTATAAGCTCAGTTATGGAGTCTTTAGTTTAAAGGACAGACATTTTAATAATTTTATTGGCATAATTCCAAATTTCTTACCATTTCACAGCTCTCCCAACATTGTAGCAGTGTGCCTATTATTTCATAACCTCTCCAAAATTAACTGTTGCCATTTTTGGTCCATTTTGCCAATTATTGAGATGTGAGATGAAGGGTGTTTGATTTGTATTTCTCTTATTATTAGCAATCTGAAGCATTCTTTTTTTTTTTTTAAATTTATTATTTATTTATTTATTAATAACTTTTTATTGACAGAATCCATGCCAGGGTAATTTTTTATAGCATTATTCCTTGCACTCACTTCTGTTCTGATTTTTCCCCTCCCTCCCTCCACCCTCTCCCCCAGATGGCAAGCAGTCCTATATATATGTTAAATATGTCAATAAGTATATCCTAGATACAATATATGTGCGCAGAACCAAACTCTTTTGTTGCACAGGAAGAATTGGATTCAGAAGGTAGAAAAAACCCGGGAAGAAAAACAAAAATGCAACCAGTTTACATTTATTTCCCAGTGTTCTTTCTTTGGGTGTGTAGCTGCTTCTGTCCATCATTGATCAGTTGGAACTGAGTTAGAGCTTCTCTTTGTTGAAGAAATCCTCTTCCAATCAGAATACATCCTCATAAGTATCGTTGTTGAGGTATATAATGATCTCCTGGTTCTGCTCATTTCACTCAGCATCAGTTCATGTAAGTCTCGCCAGTCCTCTCTGTATTCATCCTGCTGGTCATTTCTTACAGAACAATAATATTCCATAACATTCATATACCACAATTTACTCAACAATTCTCCAGTTGATGGGCATCCATTCATTTTCCAGTTTCCAACCACTACAAACAGGACTGCCACAAACATTTTGGCACATACATGTCCCTTTCCCTTCTTTAGTATCTCTTTGGGGTATAAGCCCAGTAGAAACACTGCTGGATCAAAGGGTATGCACAGTTTGATAACTTTTTGGGCATAATTCCAGATTGCTCTCCAGAATGGTTGGATTCGTTCACAACTCCACCAACAATGCATCAGTGTCCCCGTTTTCCCGCATCCCCTCCAACATTCATCATTATTTTTTTCCTGCCATCTTAGCCAATCTGACAGGTGTGTAGTGGTATATCAGAGTTGTCTTAATTTGCATTTCTCTGATCAATAGTGATTTGGAACACTTTTTCATATGAGTGGTAATAGTTTCAATTTCATCATCTGAAAATTGTCTGTTTATATCCTTTGACCATTTATCAATTGGAGAATGGCTTGATTTCTTATAAATTAGAGTCAATTCTCTATATATTTTGGAAATGAGGCCTTTATCAGAACCTTTAACTGTGAAGATATTTTCCATGTTTGTTGCTTCCCTTCTAATCTTGTTTGCATTAGTTTTGTTTGTACAAAGGCTTTTTAATTTGATGTAATCAAAATTTTCTATTTTGTGATCAGTAATGGTCTCTAGTTCATCTTTGGTCACAAATTTCTTCCTCCCCCACAAGTCTGACAGATAAACTATCCTATGTTCCTTTAATTTATTTATATTCTCATTCTTTATGAAGCATTCTTTTAAAAAAAATAATAGCTTTTTATTTTCAAAATACATACAAAGATGGTTTTCAACATTTACCTTTGCAAAACCTTATGTTCCAATTTTTTTTCCTTCCTTTCCTCCCATCCCCTTCCCTTAGACAGCAAGTAATCCAATATAGGCTAAACATGTGTAGTTCTTCTAAACATATTTCCACATTTATCATGCTACACAAGAAAAATCAGATCAAAAAAAAAAAAAGAAAAAAATGAGAAAGAAGAAAAAGTAAGCAAACAACAAAAAAGATGAAAAAATTATGTTATGATCCACATTCAGCCCATATAGTCCTCTGGATGCAGATGGTTCTCTCCATCACAAGTCCATTGGAATTGGCCTGAATCACCTCATTCATCACAATTATGGATGTTCATGTCCATCACAATTGAGCATCATATAATCTTCTTGTTGCTGTGTACAATATTCTCTTGGTTCAACTCACTTCACTCAGCATCAATTCATGTAAGTCTCTCTAGGCTTTTCTGAAATCATCCTGCTGATTGTTTTTTATAAAACAATAATATTCCATTACATTCATATACCATAACTTATTCAGACATTACCCAACTGATGGATAGCCACTCAGTTTCCAGTTCCTTGCCACTACAAAAAGGGCTGCTGCAAACATTTTTGCGCATGTGGGTCCTTGCCCCTTTTTTATGATCTCTTTGGGATACAGACTAAGTAGAGACAGTGCTAAATCAAAGGATATGCAGAGTTTGAAGCCCTTTGGACATAGTTCCAAATTGTTCTCCATACTGTTTGGATCAGTTCACAAATGCACAAATGTCCTAGTTTTCCCACATCCCCTCCAACATTTATCTTTATCTTTTTCTGTCATCTTAGTCAATCTGAGAAGTGTTTAGTGGTACTTCAGAATTGTCTTAATTTGCATTTCTCTAATAATAGTGGTTTAGAGCATTTTTTATATGACTAGAAATGGCTTTAATTTTTTCATATGAAAATTGTCTATTCATATAATTTGACCATTTATCAATTGGAGAATGGCTTGTATTCTTATAAATTTGAGGGGCAGCTAGATGGTACAGTGGATAGAGTACCAGCTCTGGAGTCAAGAGGACCTGAGTTCAAAGATGGCCCTAGACATTTAACACTTCCTAGCTGTGTGATACTGGGCAAGTCACTAATCTTAACTGCCTAACAAAAAGGAAAAAAAGATTAAATTTGAGTCAGTTCTCTACATATAATTTTAGAAATGAGGGCTTTATCAGAATCCTTGGATGTAAAACATTTTTTTTCAAGTTTTCTGCGGAAACATTCTTTCTTATAATTGTGAATACAAGATTCTTTTTCTAACACAGACTGGCTAGATGGAGCAAGCCACTTAACCTGTCAGTGCCATAGACAGCTTTCTAAGACTGTACATCCTGGAGGAGTTGCTAGTCCTCAGCAATGGAGAGAGTGCTTCCACATTGGGAGTTTCCTGCTTCATTATCTGGACCAAAAATAACTGTAATAATGCTCTAGAACATACAAAGTATATTTGAAATATGGGACTTTACTATCATTCAATAGAACAAAACTCTTTTTTGGAGTGCTAAGGGAATATCAGAGGCACTAAGGAAACCATGACTTGTCTCAGGGACGGAAAAGCACCTTCCATCCCTGCCTCTCTCATTTTATTCAAAGAGATTATTCTCCATGACTGTTCAGTATGAGATCACACCCAGCAATCACAGTGTATAATAAAATTAGACTTCTTCAAACATCATAGCTGGCTGCAAAACTTCTTCCTGGACTTAGATAGAAGAGAATCCAAAGACTACTTTATTTTGAGGGCCACCAGAGGAAATTAGCAATACTTCTGGAAAACACCAGGTTTAACCCATGACCACCCAACAAGATACAGTAGGTAAGGAAGGAGGAAAGGACGAAAGAAAGAGGAAAAAGTACTGAAAGTGGAAAAGAAGGAAAGCAGCTGGGTCATGGGGAGGGACCTGTGGAAAGAGAAAGAATAAGGAAAGTCCTGTGAAGAAGAGGTCGGGGCAAGTGACAGTGATGGGCATTGTCATTCATGGACATCCTCGAGAAGCCCAGGACTCTGGTCTGTCTTCTGGGAGCCAGCACTTCCTCCTTCCGTCTCTGAGTCACAGAGCTATTTTAGAGAAACTTCACGTCCCCAGGAAGAAACTGCTGTCCACGTGAGCAGGGCAGGGAGGGCAGCCACCTTTTCTGGTGTTGTAGGGGTTTAAGCTAGCACTGGCAGAGAACTTCACCTAGCCTAAAGAGGACCAGCCCCTCCCTTGATTTGTCAGACACACTTATCTTAGGTAATGGCTTGTCAGTCGTTTGTCAGTCATTATTGTCACCCTTAAATTTTCTGCAGTGCTCACTATGTGACTGAAACCGTGTTCAGAGAGAAATTTTAACCACTTGAGAATTCTTATTTCATTTAATCTTCACAGCCCCCCTGGGAAGTAGGCTCTATTTTATTCTCATTTTACAGATGGGAAAACTGAGGCAAACAGTGAAGTGACTTGCCTAGGTCACACAGCTAGTGAGGAGTTGAGGCTACATTTGAATCAGGGGCTTCCTTCCCTCTCCACTGCACCTCCTAGCCACCTAGTAAGCAGCAGTATCTGTCTAAGCAGCCTGATGGCTCAGTCCCGGGGCCGGATCATAGGTGGGGCCTTGCAGGGCAGTGCCGTCAGGGCCAGGCCAGCATGCATGACAGGCGAGGCAGAATGCTGTGGCGGGCTCACTGCTGGGGGCAGGGTGAGGTGGAGGCAGGGCCCTCAGGGCCACTTCCCCACCGGGCAGTGACTAGATAATGCTCAGCTGGGAGAGGCCACCTGTGCAGCCAGAGGTGAAGTGGTGGAAAAAGCCACACCCACAGAAGGAAGGTGATGTCCGTGTTTGGTATTGCCCTTCCCTGTTTGAAGGGGCCAGGAGGAGGAAGCATTGACTGGGAAAATAAGGATATTTTTTTCTTTTGGAATTTCTCATTGAAGTTTGGACCCGGACAAGCTTCTTATTCCAAGGCCATCCCAGCCCTTGGAGCAACATTTCCTCCTTCATTTCAATCTCACATAAAAGAAGTGGTCCTACTCCTAGCCAAGGATGAGCCCTCGACAGACATGCTGTCTCGATCTCCTTCCCTGACTTCTCCATCCAGTTGCCCTCATAGTCACCTCATCTCTTCTGTCTCTGTCCCTCTGTGCCTCTTTCTCTCTCTCTCTCTGTCTCTCTCTTTCTCTCTGTCTCTCTGTCTCTCTCAACAAGACTTCACTATCTAATGACTTTTTCTCTATTCCCTACAAACAAGCCAAACATTACCTTCTTTGTAAAAGATGTCACTTGAACCTGGTTATCATCATGTGTTAGTCTTTCTCTTCATGGACAAACTCTTGGGGGGAAACTTTCCACACTACATTCACTTCCCCTCTTCTCTTTTTTAAATCCTTAGATCTGCCTTCCAGCCTTATCTTGTGCTGAAATTGCCCTTTCTAAAAGTTACCCAAATTACCTTTTAGATTGCGCGCTCTCTCTCTTTCTCTCTCTCTCTCTCTCTCTCTGTGTGTTTTAGACTGCCTATTATGAGAAATCTTGGTCCTTTTTTCCCCTCCCACACATATTAGGAGATATAGTAATTGAGTTGCCTCCTACTTGCCAAATCTAATGACTTTTTCTCAGTCTTATTTCTTGTTAATCTTTTATAGTTGCTAAACCACTCTTTGTTCTCATACCCTTCTAAGAAGTCTTCTTTGCTGATTCTTCGTGTCGCAGCCTTGTTCCTGTTTCTCAAGATTCTGTTCTGGGTCCTTTTCTGTTCTCTTTCTAGTTTATACTGTCTTCATTGGTGATCTCTTTAGCTCCCATTGGTTCTTTATGAAGATGATTCCCAGATCTAGATATTCATATATGTATATGTGATCTGTCTGGGACATTAAAGAAGATGTATTAACGTTTGCTTTGCTGATGTCCTCTAAGGACCATGAGAATTTTTTTCCTCTTAACTTGCAGTTTAAACCTTCCATATGTGTTGCCTCCCTTATTAGAAAGTGATCTCCTCAAGAATGAGGACTTTTTAAAAAATTAATCTTTCCTATGCTTAGCCTATTGCTTTGCACATAGCAAGTATTTAACAGATGCTTCATTCAATCATTGATTCATGCATTTGTATTAAGATACTGACACTTCACCTCTGCCTCTTGAGTTTTGGGTGTACTATCATTATTCCCATTATTCAATTGAGGAAATTGAGGTAGACAGAAATGAAGTGACTTGTCTAAGGTCATGAAGCTAGAAAGTATCTGAAGCTGGATTTGAATTTGGGTCTTCTAGACTCCAGACCCAGTTCCCCACTTTGCCACCTGAATACCTTGTAGGCTCTGAAAGGGACCTCAAAGGCCATCTGCTCCAATCCTGTCATTTTAAAGATGAGGGAATTGAATCATAAAGAAATTAAGTGACTTCCTGAGTTCACACAGGTAGTGCTTGGCATGGAAGGATGGGGATGAAAAGGACACAGAAGAATTTGAAAACATGACCCTCACCCTCACAGTACTTCCAGTTTAGACAACTAGATAAAGTTTATGTTCTTGAAACAATAGAGAAGGATATAGCAGCTTGTGATTTAGTCTCCATCTGTGTGATATAGTGATTTTGGAGACAAGACAAGAAGGATTGGTGAAGTTGGGGGAGGTTAGGGAAAGCCTCCTAGAGAAGTTGGGGCTTGAGTTAGGCTAAGAGTAGTGGTTAAGATTGTCTTTTTTAGCAGTAAGAGCCAATTTACTTTCCTAATTAAGTTTTGCTTTAAGTCAATATGATAATTAATTTGTGCTCCTCAAGTACTCTCTGAATGATAGTGTGAAGAATGCAAGGAGAAGACATGTTGGAGCATTTTTATGATTATAAATTGTATGATGAAATTTCATGAGACAGATAACCTATATGTGGATTATTTGATTTGAGATGGTTGCAATATAGTATGGAAATTGTCAACTGTTAACTATTGCCATTTTCATTCCAAAGAACCCATGGGTATAGGAGTAGTTCATAATCAATGATGACAAGTATGATTAGACCTGAATTCAATTAAACAGGGATTTTTAAGCTTTTAGTATGTGTTTGGTGATACAGAATCACTATATTCAAAAGATTTTAAAGCATCAGCCTATTAACAGCTTGTTTATTTATTTAGGGGGTTCCTTCTTCCAATTTTTATTTTTTATAACAATAACTTTTTATTTTTCACTCTTGCAAAACCTTGTATTCTGAATTTTTCTCTCTTCCCCCCTTCCCTCTCCCTTAGATAGCACATAATCCAATAAACGTATACAGTTCTTCTAAACATATTTCCACGTATGCAATTCTTGTAAACATATTTCCACATTTATCACATTGTACAAAAGATTAAAGTAATTTTGATAGCTACAAATTTCTACCTTTTTTTCCCCTTGAGTTTGAGTCTCCCTATCTTGGTCAGGTGGGTGGGAGTATCAGTAAACATTTATTTAGTGCCTACTGTGTGTCAGGAACTGTGCTAAGCTATCCATTACTGATCAGCATGTAAACTTTGTATTATTGACCTGGGCCAGTCTGCTTCCATAGACATTTTGGTGGTTCTCTTCCTGGTGACTCACCATCTTGATGTGGGAATTTGTGTAGATAGATACCTTATCTGCTTTTTATCTTCCTGTGTCTTAGAACTCCCAAACCCAAACTATCAACCATACTTAGCTTTCCCCATTAGCAAGTATGTATTACCACACCTGGCTACAAAACAATAGCAATCTATATTCTTTTGTATATTCTTCTTTAAAACTCTCTCTCATCCCATATTATTTGGGTACAGGTTAAACTAGATTATGTTTGAGATTGCTTTTAATTCTCAAATCCCATGATTCATTTTGTCATTACAGCAAGACTAGTGAGGTCAATATAAAGCAGAGCCTGAAGCATTTGGTCAGTTGCATGGAGCTTGGCATGATAAGGTTTTGATTTGTGGGGGACACCCTGGGCTATTGTCTGGAGAAGTCTGGGAATGCTCCAATCCCCATTCTGTCATTATTGAGTTAATAAAGCCTTGGAAGGTTGTTAGAGGTCACTATTGTCATTAATCTTGTTTATAGGAAAGCATTCTTAGCAATACAGTAAAATGTGATTTTTGCCATTTGGGATGGTATTCTTAATGCAGGTCTCTATAGTGGCAAAGGATATTCTTTCCACATCTCTAGATTTACAGCCTTGAATAGGGGAAAGAGCCCTATATTTGTAAGCAAAGCATCAGCTTTTGAACACTGAAATTTGCTTGTTGTATGAAAGCTTAGTTTCTTCTTAACTAAAGTGGAAATAATAAAGTTTGCAGCATGAAAGGCAGCATGTTGTAGTAAATAGGGGAGAAGGCATTGGAGACAAAAAAAATCTAAGTTCAAATTCTGCCTCTGAACACATACTAGCTATTTGACCAAGTCATCTAAAAGCAAATACTGAACTGAGCTGCTGATTTGAGCAGTGGAGGGAGTTTCTATCTTTGGAATTGCACATAATGATTAAAAATCATAATATTTTGCAATAGCCATCTCACAGAGTAATTCGGAGGAGAGTTCCTTGCAAATTGTAAAGTTATTTGTCAGTCAAGCTGTAATTATTCTATAGTAGTCCAATATCTTTATTGTAGGTAAATTCACCAGTATCTTTGTACTGTTACATTGATCTAATCTTGAAAACTCCCTATTCTCTGGAGTTTTCACTAATTATACATACAATTTACCTAGTTTGTATTTAAGTAGATAGTGGGGCATCATCTGATCTTAGCAGAAAGCATCCCTTTGACTGGAGGTCTCATAGTACTTAGCATGGAATAGAAAAAAAAGTCTATATTGATGATTTCTGACTTTTTTTTTCCTGATCTCCTTTTAGGCCACTCGTCCTGGTGGGACTGTAGTGCTAGTAGGATTGGGTAAGGAGATAGTCTCTATCCCCCTGGTCCATGCAGCTGTGCGAGAAGTGGACATCAGAGGAGTGTTTCGATACTGTAATACGTGAGTATTCCTTGAGTATATTCTGAACTAAGATCCAGTGAATCAGGAGAAGACCCAGGTGGTTCTCTGGAGAACCTTTCCACCTTCTACAAGTTCTCGCCTGACTGTTGGACAAGGAACATAGGCCAGAAGACTGAGATAGATAAGTCCTCAACCCCAATCACTTTCCTGATCATTTATTAGAGAACCAAAGAGAATCAATTAGGAAACACTTTAATAAAAATTCCAATATGTGCCAGCCATTGTGCTTGCCTTGGAGACCAAAATGACATGATCCTGGCCCTCAGGGAGCTTACAGTCTGGCACTAGCAGCTGTAGGGGTCTGGAAAGGTTTCATTCAAGGGGAGTTTGAATTGAGTCTTGAAGGAAACAAGGATTTCTTTGAAGCAGAGGTGGGGACACACTACAACATTGTGTGAAAATAGGAGAAATCAAGTGTTGCTTGTGAGGAACAGTCTAAAGGTGTCTGCTCTTGAGAGAAGCAATTGGATTCAATAGGAAAGTATACTCCTGGGTCTGAAGTCTTTTTAGGATATGAAGTTCAGATCTACCATTTACTGGGCACGTGGGTAGTGACGTAAACAAGAGAGAGTTAGAAAGACCTGCATTCAAATCCTGCCTCAGATAATTCCTAGCTGTGTGACCCTGGACAAGTCCTCCTCTGGAAAAATGATTGTTTTCACATTATAATATTATTAGATTAGGATTTTACATTACCATAAGAAAAACATAATACTTAGGTTGTCACATAGACTCATATATATGTGTGTGTATATAGACACACATGCATGTAAATATGTATGTAGGTGTGTATATGTCTATATGTAGGTAGGTATATATATAAAAATATATAAAATATATTTATATATAAAATATATAATTTTTATATATATATAGTAAAATATATATAAAATGAGAATATCTTGTAAAAGCTTTGCAAACCTTAAAACATAACGTAAATGCTAGTTACTGTGTGTGACTGTGGACAAGTCAAGAGGGCCTTTTGACTCCATTTTCTTATCTGCATCCTAGGGATAATAAATACTCGTTTTATCTATCTCATGTTGTTGGAGGAGGGGAGGAAGGAGGAAGGAGAGGAGGGGAGGAGAGAGTGTGAGCTCTCAGAATACAGACTCTGGCTGGAGTCAAAGAACTCTGCCTGCCCAAGTGACTTCTCAAACTCCCCGAGCCTCAGTTTCTTCATCTGTAACATGAAGAAATTGGGCTAGATGACTTTGCAGGTGCTTCCCAGTTTTATACTGGTCAGCTCTATTCATGCGACCTGGTATTCTGTCATTTTTAGGGGGTAGAAGCTCTAGGGGAGGTGGGGCTGCTGACCATTTTATCTCAGCCACAGCTTCCTCTCACCCTGGTGCTGCTGAGCAGTCTTTTGTCTTCATAACTAGCCACTGCTTCCTGGTAGGCTTGTAGGATTAGAGCTCAATGGAGCTCAGAGGTCATTAAGATCTTTCAATCATCAGTTTAGGGAAGGAAAGGACTTAATAAGTCAGATTCCTTCTTTTACATATCTGGAAATGAAGACTCCAGAGATGGGAAGGGACTTACTTGAAATCACTCAGGAATCAGGATTGGAACCCAGCAGAACTTAGCACAATACTTGGCACATTAGTAGGTGCTTAATAAATGCTTATTTAGCAGTTTCCTGCATCTGCTTGTCTCTTCCCACCCCAGCCTGGAGAGGATGGGTGGATAGGTGGGAAAATAATAGCTTTAGAAAATGCTAAGTTGTTGGAGTCAGCACCTGTCCATTGATGCTGGAATGCGACTTCTACAACTTGTTGGTCTCCAGCCTTACCTGCCACCCTGAGATGGTCCATTTCAGGACAAGTGAGCAGTAGTTCGAGGCAAGAGAACAGGCAACTCGGGAGTAGGGTAGACAAGGTACGGGACCTTCTTTTGAATCCCCGCTGTCACTTACTTTCCATGAGGGCAGACGGGTAGACTGGTGATTGTTTGATTGTGTTTGAGGCCTGGACTATGCTGTACTTGCAGGGTGTGTCTAATTGGCGTGTGTGTTTTTCTCCAGGTGGCCCATGGCGATCGCGATGCTTGCATCCAAGTTGGTGAATGTCAAGCCCTTAGTCACCCACAGGTTTCCTCTGGAAAAGGCTCTGGAGGCCTTTGAAACATCCAGTAGGGGAGAAGGGTTAAAAGTCATGCTTAAATGTGACCCTGACGACCAGAATCCCTAATACTGATAGGAGTTTTTGCCCTCTGCCCTGACTCCTCTCCGCTTAGGGCCTCGCTGACCAGAGTGCTTTGGAGGAGATGGACTTTTTTGTTGAAGTGATTTATTTTGAATCATTAAGAGTAAATAAAAACTACACATTTTAACAGGAGAGCTTGATCCTGGAAGTAATTTACAATAAAAATACAAAGAGGGAGAACTTAAGGGGAATTTGTAGAAGTGGTCATCTGTTTACGTACACTGTGCAAAGTTCACCTGAGTAGAGCAGAGTTTGACACTCAGGTTTGGGAAACTCCCCTTCCTGGTGTGTTTTAGTTGGGCAAGGCTGGGAATCTGGAATCTTAACACAAGTGACACTTGTCCCATTTCTCTAAGAAAAAGGAGGATAGGGAGAAAAAAGATCCTTCAGTGGATCATCTCTGGTCTAATACACATGTCTCCCTGGAATCTGTAGATGGTGCCCAGGGACCTAGAGACTGATGGGGGAAGATCATTCATTTCTGTCCAAAGCAGTGTTGTCAGTGAAGGGGTATTTCACAAACACTTTTTCAGTTTAATGAGGAAAGGGAAATAGGAAAGGTACCTCAGTCCTCCTTAAGGTTTCTACTAACTTTTTTTAAAAGTGAAAATACTGAATCTGCATCCAGACCAAGTTTTTTCCCTTGGAATGTAAATGTGAAATAGTTCTTTAATCATGACTTTTTAATTGCTAAGACCCATCAGATTGCCAGCAGCTAGGGAGAAGTCTAGAGAGAAGAGCTGAGCCAAGTAGGCCCAAAGAATGAAACTTGGTTTGAAAAAGATAAACTACAGCTTATTTCATTTCCAGAGAATTGTCCTGGCCCTACTAAAACAAAAGTGCCCCAGACAGTCAACAAAAGTGCCCCAGACAGTCACCAAAAGAGTTCATCCACCACTCTCAAGTGTTTTGCTTTATTTAATTCTCAAATTGAGGAATCCACTAATTTCCTCAGCTAAGGCTAAATGTGGGGAAATTTAGGGGCAGTTGCCCCCTAAATTGACTTTAAGACAAAGCATCTGTGAAAATATAGATATTAAGAAGAAAAAGACAAAAAAAACCCTTTGATTTATAAGAAGACACTTTAAAGAAACTTTCTGTTTCTGGCCTAGAAGACTTTAGTCAGTGGCTTTGGTTCCCCTTATCAAATGAATTTGAATCTCCCTTAGTTCTCATTTTGAACCACCCAAACAACTCTCTTAAGCACTTCACTGATTAAAAATCAATTCCACTTAATTTTGCAGTTTCTCCAATTTGAGCAATAGTCAGTAAAGGATAAATGTCACACTTAAGAGGTTCTCTTCTCTTCCATTATTCCCCATCCTCTTACCCCTTTGGTCTTCCTTCTTGCTCCTCCTCTTGTGCAGGTCCATCCAGTGCTACATTTTGCTTGAACTGAAGAACTGGAAAGAGAGAGAGAGAGAGAGAGAGAGAGAGACTGAGCATGGCTTCCAACTGCTTAATTGATTTTCTGGGAGTTTTGAGGGCCATTAGGCAGAGTTTGAAGTCTTGAGGTATCATTCTCCCTTTTATCTGAGCCAAGATTCTTTGGCACCTCAAGACTTGATTCCCTGGTCCCAATCTCTAATATGGTTGGACTAAACCAAGGTGTGCAGTCTCTAGCTTATATATGAAGCTCTGAACTATTTTTAATTGATTTTTTTGGGGAAGTTGTGAGAGCAGGAGTCTGGATTTTAGAATGAAGGCAATAAATTCTGTTTATAATGTCTCTGTATTCTTTGATTCAATTAAATATCTTTTAAGTTCTTTTTATATGCCTGGAACTATTTTAGGTACTGGGAAGAAAAAGTTAAGGAGAAACCCCCTCCCCCCACAAATTCCTATCCTTAGGTCACAATTTTTGGGGACATAGGCCACAGGACTGTTCTCTGCTTACAGGAGAGAAAGATTATTTTTTGATGATCTTTTACAAATTTTTTTATTTAATGTTTTCCCTACTTAAATTTTTTTTAAAAATTTGCATTTGTTTTTAAATTTTTTCTCTTCCTTATCTCCACCCACATTAAGAAACCACATGTGAAGTTATCAGAACATTTCCATAAAAATAGAAAACATAATCTCCCACCCTACTGAAAATTAAAACCCTCAAGAAAAATCAAATTAAAAAGAGAATGCTTCAATCTGTATTCAGACATAATCAGTTTCTTCTCTGAGTATGGAAAGGATTTTTCATCATAATGTCCTTCAGAGTAGCAGTGGATGATTGTACTACTGAAAATGGCAAAGTTATAACTTTGAACATTGCGGTTATTAGATATACAGTATATTTCACATTGCTTGAGTGCATGGAGGACTTTCCAGGGGTGTGTGTATGTGTGTGTGTGTGTGTGTGTGTGTGTATGTGTGTGTGTGTGTGTGTGTGTGTTTATTTTCCTGAGAGCATCCTGCTCATCATGAGAGATTGCTTTTGTCAATGTTTCTTATGGTTTTTATATCCAGACTTTTCTTACCCCTCTTTGTCACCTATGGGTATGGTGTCCTGGAATGAGGTCCATTGAAGAAGGATTTTATTGGTGTCTGGGGTGACTTTCTTGTCCCGAGAGACTGAAGAACTGATACTTAAGTCAAAGTTCTTGTTAATACCCACTGATTGCCTTTGTGGTGTTGAACAGAGGCATCATATACAAAGCATGTGGTTTCATGGCACTCCTCAGTGTGACAGAATCTGATTTAAATGATTAACAAAATAAATAAAAATACAATAAAACATAAAATTAAACTTTTAAAATGTAGTCAATATACATCCCCCAGGGATTTCCATGGACATTGATCAGTAGCCTCCAGTTTCTATTTGAATTAGTTTCTATTGGTGTAGGAGGACAGTGAGCCTGCCTTGTAGCCAGCAAAATCCAGATCAATAGCCTGATGTTAATCATGTGACCCAGAGCAAAACACCTCACCTCTCAGTATTCCAGGCAATCCCATGAGACTGCACTTCTGAGCAGCCTGAGGGAATCTCCTAATTGGGAATTGCCTACACCACATCAATTAAGGAACATTATATGCCAATCATCCTAGGTACTGATAAAAGAATAAAGACAAATGTGTCTGCCCTCAAGATTATATTTTGTGGGGGACACAAATGGACAAATAGAGATACATGCAAAATAGAAAGTAATGGGGAGCACAGACCCTGGGGTATAAAGGAAAAGTTTCACAAAGAAAATGGCATTGCAATGGATTTTTAAAAATAGCTTATTTTTAAATACATGCAAAGATACTTTTCAACATTCGTTTTTGCAAGAACTTGTGTTCCATATTTTTCTCCCTCTCCACCTCCCCTCTCTCCTAGACAGCACATAATCCAGTATAGATTAAACAGGCAATTCTAAATGTTTCCATATTTATCATGCTGCCCCTGATTCTTGAAGGAAAGTAGGATTCTCAAAGACTGAAGTGAGGAGGGTAAATATTCCAAGTATGGCCAACAGCCAGAAACAGAAAAGCAATGTCACAAATGAGCAACAGCAGAAAAGCTTGAATGGATCCTAGAGTTCGTATATGGAGAGCAATGCATCATAAAACTGGAAAGAAGAGTTGGGACCATGTTACCAAGAGCTAGGCAAGTTTATATTTAATTCTGAAGGTAATAGGGAGCCAGTGGAGTTTATTGAATAAGGGGATGAAGAATCAACTGGACAGATGTGTGGAGGATGGGACAAAAAAGGGAGATCATGTTTTTGCTTCTCTTCCCCCCCCTCCGCCCCAAAAGGCAAATCAGATTCCTAGTGGAGAGTCATAATAGTTATTCACATTTAAAGTTACCAATGCAATGTGTTCTTATCATCGAGACATCCATTTTTGATCACATTTTTTCAAAGTTAATGGTATAATGTACCAGAGCTTAAAAAAAAAAAAAAAAAGATTTCAATGGTATTTTTTTCAATTATATGTAAAGATAGCAGAACTTTCTTTTTCCATTAGAAGATTTGTTAAGTTGGTATACTAGTGGTGTTTTTTTTTTTTAATGTAATATGACTTTTATGATATTTTTAGAGTTAGGCATGCTATAAAATTCAGGTAAAATAAAACATTACAATGTAAGTTATTTAATTTTACCTCATGAATTTAAAAGTGTGAATTGAATGTAGAAAAAAAGTTCACAATGCTTTCTGATGTATTTGAAGTTCAGTGAGCCAAATGATAAGACTGATATAGGCAATTGGCACCAAATGTTGGGGTTTGGTCATGTGATGAATTCACAATGTCTGTTCTTTGCTATAAAGGAATTTATTTAGGAGGACAGATTAAAATGAAGAGGTATGATAGACACCAGAAATGGTAAATAGGAAATAGAGTTGGGGAGAGCAAAAAGTTAGACAGGAAAGTGGTTTTTAACAATTAACAATGGAAAAAACAAGTTCCTTAGTAGAATTCACAATCAAGAGAAAGGAAATACTTCATGAAGTGGGATTGTGCCATTGACTGGCAGGCTAAATTCATAGGGGAGTTTAGCACCCTAAAAGAGTAAGTTAGCTGAAGAAGAAGGAATGGTAGAGGAATAAGAGGAAGGACACTGTGGGGCATGGGGCATGAGAAGGACACCATGAAGCAGAATGCCATGGTGGGCTAATCCAAAAGGGATTTGGCAAAGATGGAGTGGACCATAGATTTAGAGGGGAAATTTAACTTGTGGGTTTGGCTAACTTGGCTTTCTGATTGGATACAATAATGAATACAATAAAGTGGGGTATATAAAACCCCCCCAGGGGTAGGACTATCAGGCTGAGTCAATCCCCATCAGTGCCCTCAGGGAGAAATTTTATCAGTACTTCTGGCTGTCTGCCAACTGCATTTAGTGCTACAGGAACTCATTACTTTTCACATCACTCAGTGAGGAAGTAGATCGTGCAAGTATTAGTTTCCATTTTCTAGACTAGGAAAATTGAGGCTTAGAGATACTCATTAACTCACCTAAGGTCAAAAGGCTCCTTATATGGATGTCAGAAGACCAGGATTCTACCTCAGGTCCAGTGTTCTTGCCACTATCACACTGGAAATGATTTTTTTTTTTTTTTTGAAATTGGTATGTTTTCTAAACCAACTTGGCGTGCACTTGTCCAAGGGAAGAAGCAAGATGGATTCGCAGGCTCCCATTCTTCTTACCCTCTCATCTCCGTTGAGATTCTCTGGGGTGAGAGAGATCCTAAACCTTCCTTGCCCTTACTGCTCCCCAGGCTAACTTAAGCACATATTTCAGGGAAAGTAGAATTTGTGTCCTCATAGCTTGTTTGCCCAGAGTTGGTTTTTTTCTGATGGCCAGAACTCACATATTCAGAGCTAGAGTAACTTCGGATGCTACGTCATCTTGCAGGTGAAAAAATCAGAGGTCAGTTAAGTAATCCTCAAGGTCATGTAGGTAGTAAGCATCAGAGTGGGGAATTTGAACTCAGGTCCTCTAACTTCAGAGCTAACACTCATTCTATCGTGTTCTCTGCCTGATTCTCTCAGAGGCTCTCTCTGTGCCCAGCCCCTGCTTGTAGATTCAGTTGGGTTGCATTTTGTGAGAAGATCTTTGTCTTTTCTCTCCACACAACATGGGACTAACTTGGGGCTGTCTACCCTTGCAATAAGTAGCTATTTGCCTACAATTTCAGGAGCTTCCTCTCCATCTGTTTTATGGTGCCAGAAGTTCCCTTAACAATTCGCAAAAATCTTTGTACAATTAGGGACTTCAAATGTAAATCCATCCTGGAGGAGCTACCACTTTGGCTTCAATTCACACTACAGTATAAACGACCTAGAATCATTTCTGGAAACTTATTTTTCTAGGTAAAGAGAGAATCTGAAGGGGATGTACCAGAGAAAAGGATGTTTGAAAGACCCTAAAGATTTCTCTTAGGGGGCTCTTCTTCCTCCCATCCACATCCCCCTTCCCCTCCTCTCCAAATACCAGTTCTACAATATTTTGCAATTTCTGCAGCACATAGTAAGCGAGGAAGTAGGACAAAGAGGGAGATCGGAGCTTTTTGCACAGCGATTGGTCTGCCTCAACATTAATGGACCGATTTCCGGAGACATCCTGTTTCCTCTGTGGTTTGCCCTAGCTAGAATGAAATTAAAGTTAACTCCTCTATCCCTAAATGAAGAATTTCCTGCAGGAAATAAAGCAAGAAGACAGGCTATTTCCCTCCCATTCTCTGAATACAACAAATATTGATTGATAAAGATTTGGTTAATCAGTTCTCCCCACGGAGTCTGGCCACTCAGCTATGTTTCCATTTCATCTCCATGGTCCCTGACAGAGGAATCATAACTCCCAGGGTTGGACCAGTCCTGGGCTCTGTGTATTCTGTCCCCGGTGCCAGCACCTTCCTGGTTTTCAGTCAACATTCAACACCCCACCCAGTGGGATCAGCTGGAGCCAGATTTAACAACCAGGAGGACACCCAAGCCGGGTGGAGGGAACCTCCAGGACTTCAGCATGGAGAAGCAACCTCATGTGATAAACAGCAGAATTAAATCAAGAGTCGGGAAGGGTTATGGGTGGTGATAGGGGGAGCACAGGGAGTTGCTGCTTCATTCATCCATTCATATATTCGTTCCATAAATGATTATTAGATTCTGCTCGAGAGAGGGAAATGATAACAATAACTCAAATTTATAGAATGTTCTCAGATTTACAGTTGCCCCTGACTTTTTTTTTCTTGGTGATTTATTTAGGAACATTATCTCTGAGGGACAATAGCATGTCTGGCGTTCATCTCTGTCTATGCAACAGTTAAAAAAAACAACATTTGTTGTCACTTTGTCTCTTTCTGCAGGAAGTTGTACAGCTAATGACAGTATTGTAGCTGCAGAGCTGTCTCTGAGGCTACACTAACACTGTCAAACAATATGTATACAAACTACATTGTAAAAAAAAATTACATTGTTACATTACAGACAATGCACTCTAGCTGCTGTTTTAACACCCCCCATTCTATGCAAATAAACCTAGTACAAAGAGAAGAGTATGAATTGACCTCTGAGTTCTTTACAACTATATACACTATATACACTGTCTCAGAAGCATTACAAGGAGGGAAATTTACACTGTCCAAGGGGAATCTACTAAGCTCATGGATCAAAGGTTACTTTTGCTATTGTTGCTTGAAATTGTTGATTAAAAAGATTCTCTCTCCGTGCTTATGCAGATTAATTTGTGGCTATTTAACCAAAAAAGAAAAAAATAGCAGGGCTTAAAAGATATTTGGCCATAATTTCGTATGTCTCTTATAGAAGGAGGGTGGGGAGAGAGAAGGGAGAATATATGTTGGAACATTTCTTCCCACTTCTCCCTTCACCCTTGGAAATAAATCTGAGCTGATCCTTTGATAATGAGGAAAACCAGCCTCTGAATTTGTTCATTTAGATTAAAAGAAAAAAGTGGGGGTTGGGGTTGGGGAGAGAGGTGGTGGGAAGACGAGAGTAATGGTGGTGGATAAGGACCTGAAGAGTTTAAGATAAGAAGGAAAACATTTGTAATACATCCATGCAGATTAAAAATACTGGAGTGAGGAAGCATCGTTAATCTTCCACTAGGAGCATATAGAATCGCATCCTCACTGTGCGTTGTCCACTTGAACAAAACTGGATTGTCCCTGATTTCTTGGAGCTTATAGTGTACCAGAAGTAATGTATATACAATGTATATAAGTGCTTAAGAGAGATCCAAAACAAAATGGTACATAAGATATGAGTTTCCAGGGGAAGGCAAAAAGAAGGAAAGCACCAACTGTGGGTTACAGATGTACAGATATAGAGCCTTCCTTTAATCTTTAATCTATCTTCTGGGGGCCAAGGGGTTGGGGAGGGACATGGACAGTCATCCTGACTTATGTCTTGTCACTAGACTAATGACTAGAGAATGAAGCTGATGATTTTGTCGAGCTCTGCTTCATTTAAATCCAATTCACAATTCACAAGTCTATTTTTTGCAGTATGGAAGGTTAATCTGGAAGATGCCTCTCCCAGACCCAGTACTTTCCGATTAATCAAGATTTTCCTCCTTCCTTTATGAATTTATTCTTTCCTTGATTCAACTGACTCTTGACATCTCCTCTTTCTCTGTCTTGACTACCTGGGGTTTTAATTCCTTTGGGAGCCCATGGTAATAAGGAAGATAGCATCGGTGAGTTTTAGAGTTTGAGACAGGGAAGAATTAGGTTCAACTCTTACTCTTGAAACTTACTAAATATATCTATAAGTAAAATGGGGATAATAATAACACTTACCTCACAGGATTGTTGTGAGGATCAAATGAGATCATTTGTGGAATTCACTTTGCAAACTTTAAAGTTCAATGCAAATATTAGTTATTGTTATTATTAGCAAATCATTTAATCTTTTTGACTGTTCAGTTTCTTTATTTGTGAAAGGAGATGCAATATTTACACATTTTATTTTAGAAGATTATTATGGAAAGGATTTTTGTGAGCCTTAAAGCACTGTATTGTATCTGGCTGCTACTACTACTAGTTAATAGCTAAGAGTTTAAGTGCTTACTGTGTTATTCTAGGGATACAAAGAGAAGGAAAATTCTTTGTCTTTTAAAACTAATGATGTTCTGAACTGATGCTAAGTGAAATGAGCAGAACCAGGAGATCACTTTACACTTCAACATCGATATTGTATGAGGATGTATTCTGATGGAAGTGGATTTCTTTGACAAAGACTCAATTTCAATTGATAAATGATGGACAGAAGCAGCTACACCCAAAGAAAGAACACTGGGAAACGAATGTGAACTATTTGCATTTTTGTTTTTCTTTCCGAGTTCTTTTTTACCTTCTGAATCCAATTCTCCCTGTGCAACAAGAGAACTGTTCAGTTCTGCACACATATATTGTATCTAGGATATACTGCAACATATTTAACATATATAGGACTGCTTGCCATCTAGGGGAGGGAGTAGAGGGAGGGAGGGGAAAAATAGGAACAGAAGCGAGTGCAAGGGATAATATTGTAAAAAAAAAATGACCCTGGCATGGATTCTGTCAATATAAAGTTATTATAAAATAAAATAAAATATTTAAAAAAATAAAACTAATGATGTTCTTAGTGCATAAAATAAGATAATAGAAATAAAAAGGAAACCATGTTGAAGGGCACAGACCAAAATATTTTTTTTAAGGTTAATAACAATTGGCATATAGTGGGAAAAGAGAAGAGGACCAGAAAAAGAGCCCTATTTGAAACAAACCCACCCTTAGTGGGGGTGACATGGATGAAAAATAAACAAAGGAAACTGAGAAGAAGGGGTCAGATAGATAGGAGGAGAACCAGAAAAATAGTGTCTAAAGAAGAGAATGTATTCAAGAAGAGAGTGTGATTCAAATGGTCAAATGTTATAGAGATAAAAAAAAAATAAGACAATTGGGCAATTAAGAGTTCACTGGTACCTTTGGTAAGCATAATTCCAGTTGAATAATGAGATTTGGAAGCCAGATAAAAATATGAAAAAAGAGAAAGTGGAACCAACATAGATGGTGTTCTCAAGATGTTTAGTCATGATAAAATTCAACTGGAAGAACAAAAGGTGGAGAATATTAAGGGAATCAATGGGAGAAAATGTGAAAAAAAATGGCCTAGTAGTACCAGATTTCACATTATTATAAAGCAGTAATCATCAAAACAACCTAGCATTGACTTTTTAAAAGAGTTGAAGATCAGAGGAATAGAGTAAGTGATTATAGTAATTTAGTGTTTAATAAACCCAAAGGTCCAAGTTTTTGGGACAAGAATTCAATTTTTGACAAAAATTGCTGGGAAACCTAGAAAGCAGTTTTGCAGAAACTAGACTAGATCAGAATCTCACTCTGTATACCAAAATAAGGTCAAAATAGTAGATGATTTAAACAAAGAATATAAATAAATTAGGGAAGCATGGAAAATTTTATTTGTCTGATCTATGGATAAGGGAAAAGTTTGTCCCCAAACAAAAGATAGAGAGGATCATAGGAAGTAAAATGGAAATTTTTTATTTTATGAAATTAAAAAGCTTTTGCTTAAACAAAACAAATTCAGCCAAAATTAGAAAGAAAGCAAAAAACTGGGGAAAATTTTATAGCAAATTTCTCTGAAAAAGGCCTCATTGCACAAATATATAAGGAACTAAGCCAAATTTTTTTTTTAATGACGTTCTTCAATTGATAAATGGTCAAAGGATATGAAAAAGCAGTTTTTGGAAGTAGAAATAAGTTACCAATATTCATATGAAAAAAATGCTCCAAATTACTAGATTAGAGAAATACAAATTAAAATAGGTCTGAAGTATAACTTCACACCTATCAGATTGACTAATGTGACAAAAAAGAAAAATGATAAATGCTGGAGTGGAAAAATTGGGACACTAATACACTGTTGGTGGAGTTGTGAACTGGTCCAACTATTCTGAAGAACAATTTGGAACCATGTCCAAAGAGTTACAAAACTATGCATATTCACTATTAGATCTGTATTCCAAAGAAATCAAAGAGAAAGAAAAAGGATTTATTTGTACAAAAATATTTATAGCAGTTCTTTTTGTGATGGCAAAGAATTAGAAACTGAAGCGGGGGGATGCACATCAATTGGAAAATAGCTGAACAAGTTGTGGCATATGATTATTTTTTTCCCATTTAATAGTACTTTATTTTTTCCAATTATATTTAAAGGTAGTTTTCACTTTGTCAACTTTATGATTTTATTGTTTTCTGGTTATACATGTACATATATATTTATTTTAAAAATACATATTTCTTTATGAATCATATTGGGAGTGAAAATCAGATCAAAAGGGAAAAACCATGAGAGGAAAAAAAAAACAGAAGGAAAAGAAGATGAAGGGAAAAAAAGTGAACATAGCCTATGTTGACTTACATTCAGTCTCCATAATTCTTTTTCTGGATATAGATGGTGTTTTCTATCCAAAATTTATTGGAATTGCTTTGGATTGTTGAACTGCTGAGAAGAACCAAGTCTTTCATAGCCAATAATTGCACAAACCTGCTGTTACTGTGTACAGGGTTATTTCTGGTTCTATTTGTTTCACTCAGCATCAGTTCACATACATCTTTCCAGATCTTTCTAATATCATCCTGCTGATCATTTCTTATAGAACAATAATATTCCATTTCTTTCATATACTGTTATTTATTCAACCATTTCCCACATGATGGGTAGTTACTCATTTTCCAAAATTTTGCTGTCACAAAAAGAGCTGCTACAAACATTTTTGCACATGTGGGTCCTTTTTCCCCTCCTTTATGATTTCTTTGGGATACAGACCCAGTAATGGCACTGCTGGATCAATAGACATGCATAGTTTTATAGCCCTGTGGGCATAATTCCAAATTGCTCTCCAATTTCATTTCACAACTCCACCAACAATGCACTAGTGTCCCAGTTTTCCCATCAATATTGATTTTTTATAAGATTTTGAGTTCCAAATTTTTACCCTTCCTCCCTTTCCTTCCTCTCCAAGACAGCAAACAATCTGATAAGGGTTTTACATGTACAATAATGGTAAAATATTTCTACATTAGTCATGTGAAAGAAGATTCAAAACAAAAGGGAAAAAAATACAAGAAAGTAAAAACAAAAAAAAATGAAAATAGTGTCCTTTGATCTGTCCTTTGATCTGCATTTAGAACCCATCAGTTCTTTCTCTAGATATGGATGGCATTTTCCCTCATGAATCTTTGGAATTGTCTTAGATTATTGTGATGCTAAGAACTAAGTAAACCATAGTTGATCATTGCACAATGTTGCTTTTTCTCAGTACAATGTTTTGGTTCTGTTCATGTCACTAAGTATCAGTTCATGTAAGTCTTTCCAGATTTTTTTGAAATCTGACTGCTCATCATTTCTGATAACACAATGGCATTCTATTAGATTCATATATCACAATTTGTTCAGTGCTTCTAGAGAATTGAGCCTGACAAGGAAAGGGGATACCTCTTTATCAGAGACTGGAGTAAAAGAGATCAAAGCAGCTCTTGCTTTATGTAGAGGTCTGCAGATCACTATATACTTTGCATTCATATGAAGAAGGGAGGGAGGGAGGGAGGCAAAAAGGGGGCCCTGAAAGCCAGGACAGACAGTATCCCAGTGGAGGACAAAAAATAGACATGTTGGTCCAGATGCATAGGCAGGTGGGGACAGTCAGTCTCTGGGCACCACAGGTCTCAAGACAAGCTCCCTTTCTCAGGGAGTATTCTCTCCCTGTATTTGTGTGCTTTCATTTGGAGAGGATTTTTTAGGTTTTATATTGGTGGCATGGAGGGAGGGCAAGTCAGAGAGTACCAAGCTGAGGGGGAGTGGAAAGAGACAACAATACTAAATAGTAAAGTTAATGTAACTTTTTTTGGAGTGTGAATTTCTTTCAGAATTCATTATGTGAAGTCAAATTTGCGTAATATGAATTTACATAAAGTGAAAACTGTCTGAAATAGGGTTGTCTGAATAATGTGAAATGAATAAGAAAGGGAGAAAGGGGAGATCTCTAATAGTCTCAATTTTTTTTTTTCAGTGAGGTAAAAGGCAAGGTCTTCTGCTGAGAGAGTAAGAGAAGAGAGTACCATGGGAAGTTTGAATGCAGGTGGGAAGATTTAGAATTGATTGTACTCAGGAACATGGTCTTCCTTTGTATAATAGGCATTGTATTTATTTCTTTCTCAATGGGTGGGGGAAGAGGATGGAAGGAGGACAATTTTTAAAAATTAAAAAATGTAATTAAGAGCTATTTGTGCTATTACTACTAATAGTATTAATAATAGTTAGTGAAGTATACTTTGGGTCAAGGACTGATTAAATTCAAGGTTCCCTTGGTCCTCTACCCAATTTGTGTATGTTCCGCTTCTTTCATTTTATATACTATATATCTAACATTTATAAAGTAATTTATATTATTATTTCATCTAATCCCCACCACAGAGTTAGAGACAAGTGATGAAAATATTATGTCCATTTTGCTTGTGAGTCCAGAGAATACCCAAGGTCATGAAATTGGTAAGCTTTGCTCCTGAACTAAGATTGTAACATTCTTATGTTATGTCCCTTATGTATTAAGAAATATGTAGGATAGAAAGTGGCATTAGAGAGGCATAAGAGGATTTTTAAAATTAAAATTTAATTTTTAAAATCTTTAACCCCCTAAAAAGCATTTCAATACATATAGCAGAATATAAAAGAATATTGAATATGAATCCTTGACCAAATGAAATAATATTTATAAAGAGCTTAGCATAGTGGCTAGCACATAGTAAGCACTTAATAAATGTTTGTTTTCTTACAATTTTAAATATATTTTTATTTATTTCAGTAAATATTTACCTCCAATTTTTTTTTTAAAGAAGAGAACTGAGTATATAAATAATATACCAACAAGCTTGATTGATTCTTGAAAAAAATTCTAGAACAAATCATTATAAAAACAATTAGTGAATATCTAGCTAGGAGAGTAGTCATTACAAAGAGTCACTATGACTCCATAAAAAATGGGTCATTTCAGATTACTCTTATTTCTATTTGGATAGATCTTATTGTTGCTATTTGTCCTTTATTCTCAAAAAAATGACATGCAAATGAATTGGATTTAAGTGTGAGAGAGCTGTGCAAGATCACCTACCTTACTTTCTCCTCCAGAATCAACAGGATCCAGTGGTCAGATATAGATCAAGATGACTGGAGATGGTCCTGCATGTAGTAGGAGACTTTGACCTTTTTAAACTAAGATCTTTAACAGGTCTCAGTTTGACTAAGGTCACACCCATTCAGTGATTAAAGCTAGGTAGCAATTGAGGGAAAGAATGGCCTTTTTCACTTAGTCCAAAAAACAATTCTACCAAATAAGTAAATCATAGGAACTATGTTTTAGGAAAGCATTTGATAAAGTACCTAATGTTACACTTTTGGAGAAGATAAAGTGATATGGATAAGATAATAATACAACTAGATAGATTTCAGAACTATGGTTCGATATCAGGAAGTCACCAATGGGTTATCCAAGAATCTGTGCTGGCCAAGCACTATGACTTAGATGACTTAGATAAAAACATAAATGGAATCTTCATTAAATTTGCAGAGAGCTGGCAAGAATAATTAGTACTCTGGATGGATGACAGCCAAGTTTCAAAGAGATATTGCCTGGAAGGAAGGAAATAATCATTTAGTAAGCACCAGCTATGTTCATGGAATTGTCCTAATGCTCTACAAATAACTCATTTGATCATTACAACTCTGAGAAGTAGATGCTTTTACTGTCCCCATTTTACAGCTGAGGCAAACAGAAATTAAATGGCTTCACCATTGTCACAGAACTAAGATCAGATCTGAAGTGATGAAAATCAATAGGAGTAAGTTTCACACTTGGAAGAAAAAAAAAGTAGCTTTGCAAGTATAGGATGAAGGAGAAACATGGTAGGAGAACTTGAGAAAGATTAGAAGGTTTTAGCAGCCAATCAACTCTATTGTCAGTAAGGTGACATGGCAGTAAAAATACTACGTGATCATAATATGAAGAAAGTCTTAGCTCCCCAAGATATCTCTCTGTATTCTGTTCTAGGCAGACCACATATGGAGTATTCTAGGCAACATAGCTTTGTGAAGGACATTGACACTTGGGAGAGTGTCTAAAGGAATGTAACAGGTTGGTGAAAGACTTTGAAGCTATATCATCATCATCATCATTAACATTTATGCAGTGCTTTAAGGTTTGCACAGTATTTTAGATTCTTGGATCCTCATAGCAACTCTGGGAGGTGGGTGCTGTTATTACCACCATTTTACAAATAAGGAAATTGAGGCAGAAAGAAATTAAGAGATTTATCTAAAATCTGTTGAAGAAATTGTTGTTCAGTCACATCCAACTCCTTATGATGCTATTTGGGTTTTCTTGGCAAAGATACTGAAGTGATTTTCTGTTTCCTTTTCCAGCTCATTTTACAGATGAAGAAACTGAAGCAAATAGATTTAAGTAACTTGCCTAAGATCACACAGCTTAGTAAATCTTTGAGGCTGACCTAAGTCTTCCTGCTCCAAGTTCAACACTGTCCATAAGAGTATTAGTTGAAGAAACTGAAGGGGGCGGGGAGAGTTAGCCTAGAAAATATTGAAATATTTGACAGGCAGTTATTGAAAAGAGGGATTTGAGTATGGGTTGATCTTGAAATGAAGTGAGGTCCCTTCCAACTCTCACTCATTTGTCCTTGAATTCAAGTCCCCTGGGCCAGATGGACTACATCTTCAGGTCATAAAATAACTAAATCTCAGATGTTATTGCTAAGGTATTTGTCAATTGTAGAAAACAATTGTGGTACCACAAGACTAGTGAAGGGCAAAAAGACCACTCTTTTTTAAGAAAGAAAATAGTCTTTGCATAATAAGTCAGTGACTTGTATTTCTAGGAAAAATCTAGAACAAATCTTTAAAGAAATAGTTAATGATCAAGTAGTTAAAGAATCAGTGATTACAAAGAGATAAGCACGATTTAAACAAGAGGTTATGCCAGAATGACCTGATTTCTGTCTTTGATATGATTGCTAAATTATAAATGAAAACTATAGACATAGATTACTTAGAATTTTTTTTTTTAGCAAATCCTTTATAGAGTATCTTAAACTGTTCTTGCAAAAAAATTGAAGAAAGATAAGCTACATGAAAATACTAATTAGATTGATTCACACCTAGTCAAAATGCATTTAGTTGGTTCATCTGAGTCATAGGGATCCAGGGTCTCATGTAACAAGGATTTATAAAGAGATCCATCTGGAGCTTCAAGGTAAATTTCAATTTCTGCCTTTGTGGAAAATAGGAAAATAACTGACTGAGCAATCATGGTCCTATCTTTAAGAGCAGTATTAGACTAGAATTATATCTATCTAATATATATCAGATAATTGCAATCTAGGAGTACAATCAGAGGAGCAGGTTTACATAATTTAGTGTGCTGCCATACAGGATTATATACAGGTAATAGTGGAAAATTCTGACAAAAGATGATCCACCAGAGAAGAAAATGGCAAAATACTCTAGTATCTTTGTCAAGAAAACCTCATGGACAGTATGAAAATGATAAAATATATGACACTGGAAGATAAATCCATTAGGTCAGAAAGAATTTAACACACTGCTGGGGAAAAGCAGAGGACAACCACAAGTAGCTCCAGAACTAATGAAACATCTGGGCTAAAGCCAAGAGGAATCTCAGCTGCAGATGTATCTGGGGATGTCCAATCTGTCCTCAGTTACTAACTTAGCTTTGTGATTCTGAGTAAATCACTTCTGATGTCCTCAGTTTCTTCATCTACAAAATGAGGATTATAATAATAATACCCATTTCCTGGGATCAAACAAGATAACTGTAAAGTACCTAGCATAGTTTCAGGCACATAGCTTTTTTTTATTTGTTATTTGTTGTGGTTTTTTAAAAATTAATTTTCACAGTATTTTATTTTATAGTAAGTATTGTAAAAACCTTAGCTCTTATTATTTGTGTCATGGCCCCCTTTGATAATCTGATGAAATCTACGGACTTCTTCCCAGAATAACATTTTTTTTCATCATAGTATTTTATTTTTCCAAAGACATGAAACTATAGTTTTCAACATTGACCTTTACAAAACCTTGTGCTCCAAATTTTTCTCCCTCTCTTCTTCCCCTCTCCCCAAGAGAGCAAGCAATCCCATATAGGTTAAACATGTGCAATTCTTCTAAACATACTACTATATTCATTATTCTACACAAGAAAAATCAAATCAAAAGTGAAAATAACATGAAAAAAAGCAAATAAAAAAGGTGAAAACACTATGCTTTGATCCACATTCAATCTCCATAGTTTTCACTGTAGAAACAGATGGTACTTTCCATTATAAGTCTATTGGAACTGCCTTAAATCACATCACTGCTGAAAAGAGCCAAGTTCATAATCTTCTTGTTACTGGTTCTTGGTTCTGTTCACTTCACTTAGCATCAGTTCATGTAAGTCTTTTTTGTACAATGTCTACATTTTTAAATTTATAAAATAACATTTTAAAATTATTTTATGCATTTTTAACTTTAACATTTTAAAATATTTTTTTTTACATTTTAAATTAATAAAATAATATACTTGCGGTTGCAAAGAAAATCAAAGGTTAGCAAAAGTAAAGTAATTTTTTCTCTATCCTAGTCCATAGACTCCTTAAATCTACCCAAGAAGCCCTAGAGGTCCATGGACCCCACATTAAAAATCCCCAAATAGTCCAACCAGTACCTGACCAAGAACCCCCTCAATAATATCCCTGATAAGTGGTCATTCAACTTTTATTTGAAGACTTCTAATGAGGGAGAATTCACTACCTCTGAGGCAACCCATTCCCTTCTTGGGCAATACTTTAAAAGTTCTTCCTGACATCAAACCTAACTCTGACTCTCTGCAACTTTGTCCATCACTCCTAGCTCTGCTTCTGGTGCCAAATAGAATAAGCAGCACACATCTTCCATATAAACTAGCTCTAAATATTTATATTTATATGTTCTTTCATTATAATGTAAGAGTATTTTAGAGACCTTTAGGGTGAAAGTTTTGAGATACTGATTCTCTAATGAGAGGAACATCAGAAACCACGAATTAGGACGATGCTAAAATTGACTCCCTCAATTCTATCTATTCATTCCTGGGATGTATTTCTCAGATCTCTAGACTGAACTAATGCCAAGAGGTACAAATAAGAGTATTGTAGGAAATCAGTCACACATACACATGTATATAAGCTCCATAATAAGATCCCCAAATGGTTACATGATTATATATATATATATATATATATATATATATATATATATGTATATATATATATATATATATATATAATAAAGAAGTAGGGAAGAACATACCATTCACAACTATAGATAGGAGAAGAGTTGTATTTGATATAACCTATCCTAAATAAGGAAGAAATCTATATCTTGTTGAAAGATGCCATATATAGTGAAGTAATATCAACACCAAATATATGCATATAAATTTTTAAAGGAGAAACTAAATGAGTTATGGGAGGAAATAGACAATAAATCAGTGAGATGCTGAGTGAAATGAGCAGGACCAAGAGATCATTATATAATTCAACAACAATACTATATGATGACCAATTCTGATGGACCTGGCCATCTTCAGCAATGAGATGAACCAAATCAGTTCTAATGGAGCAGTAATGAATTGAACCAGCTACACCCAGTGAAGGAACTCTGGGAGATGACTAAGAACCATTACATCGAATTCCCAATCCCTGTATTTTTGCCTGCCTGTATTTTTTATTTTTTTCACAGGCTAACTACAATATTTTGGAGTCTGATTCTTTTTGTACAGCAAAATAATGGTTTGGACATGTATACTTATTTTGTATTTAATTTATCCTGTAATATATTTAACATGTATTGATCATCCTGCCATCTAGGGGAGGGGGTGGGCGGAAGGAGGGGAAAATTGGAACAAAAGGTTTGGCAATTGTCAATGCTGTAAAATTACCCATGCATATAACTTGTTAATAAAAAGCTATTAAAATTTTTTTAAAAAGTATTTCAGTGAGGGACTAGTGAGAACTAGATAAATCTAACCAAAAATAAACAAAAAAAAAAATTAAAGGGGTGAAGAGAGTTCTAGTAAAGTTAGATATGATAGATCTCTGGAAAAAAATTCAATGGGAATATACATTTTCTTTTTTTTTATTTAAATTTTATTTTATTTAATAATAACTTTGTATTGACAGAATCCATGCCAGGGTAATTTTTTACAACATTATCCCTTGCACTCGCTTATGTTTTGTTTTTTCCCCTCCCTCCCTCCACCCCCCACCCCAAGATGGCAAGCAGTCCTATATATGTTAAGTATGTTGCAGTATATCCTAGATATAATACATATTTGCAGAACCGAACAGTTCTCCTGTTGCATAGGGAGAATTGGATTCAGAAGGTAAAAATAACTCGGGAAGAAAATCAAAAATGCAAATAGTTCACATTCGTTTCCCAGTGTTCCTTCTCTGGGTGTAGCTGTCTCTGTCCATCATTTATCCATTGAAACTCAGTTAGGTCTCTTTGTCATAGAAATCCACTTCCATCAGAATACATCCTCATACAATATCGTTGTCGAAGTGTATAATGATCTCCTGATTCTGCTCATTTCACTTAGCATCAGTCCATGTAGGTCTCTTCAAGCCTCTCTGTATTCATCCTGCTGGTCATTCCTTACAGAGCAATAATATTCCATAACATTCATATACCACAATTTACCCAGCCATTCTCCAATTGATGGGCATCTATTCATTTTCCAGTTTCTAGCCACTACAAACAGGGCTGCTACAAACATTTTGGCACATACAGGTCCCTTTCCCTTCTTTAGCACCTCTGTGGGATATAAGCCCAATAGAAACACTGCTGGATCAAAGGGTATGCACAGTTTTATAACTTTTTGGGCATAATTCCAGATTGCTCTCCAGAATGGTTGGATTCGTTCACAACTCCACCAACAATGCATCCGTGTCCCCGTTTTCCCGCATCCCCTCCAACATTCATCATTATTTTTTCCTGTCATCTTAGCCAATCTGACAGGTGTGTAGTGATATTTCAGAGTTGTCCTAATTTGCATTTCTCTGATCAATAGTGATTTGGAACACTCTTTCATGTGAGTGGTAATAGTTTCAATTTCATCATCTGAAAATTGTCTGTTCATATCCTTTGACCATTTATCAATTGGAGAATGGCTTGATTTTTTATAAATTTGAGTCAGTTCTCTATATATTTTGGAAATGAGGCCTTTATCAGAACCTTTAATTGTAAAGATGTTTTCCCAGTTTGTTGCTTCCCTACTAATCTTGTTTGCATTCGTTCTGTTTGTACAAAGGCTTTTTAATTTGATATAATCAAAATTTTCAATTTTGTGATCAGTAATGGTCTCTAGTTCATCTTTGGTCACAAATTTCTTTCTCCTCCACAAGTCTGAGAGATAAACTATCCTATGTTCCTCTAATTTATTTATAATCTCACGGAATATACATTTTCTCAGTGGTATGTGGCACCCACACAAAAATTGGTTATGTATTTAAGCATAAAACTTTCATAATCAATATATTCTGCACTATAATTATTACATATATGTCATGCATAATCTATAAGCTCTGTATGGGTAGAGATAGGATCTTTCTCTTTGTAGTGCTAGTGCCTAATCTGTGTGTTAGGTACTATATTAGATGCTGGAGACACTATACAAAAAAGACAACATGTTCACAGAGGAGTTAGACATAGATTATATATACTTTTTTACCCTGACTCTTCTTTTATTCCTTGCTTATACAAAATAAAACCACAATGATTTGAAAAATGGCTAACAGTTAGGGAAATAAAAAAATAGAAGCTGAACTTGAAGAAGGGTGTTAAGAGGGAAGGTATGAGAAACAACCTCTACAAAGACATAAAGAAGATAGAATGTTATATATTATATTCTAGTTTGAGGATATTAATCTTTAAATAATGATATTGATAGCATACTTTCTATGTTCTGAGATTAACTTTTTTGATGGCCTGAAATTTTTCTTTTCTTTTTCTTTTTTTTTTTTGGGGGGGGGGGCAAACAATTAAATGATTTGCTAAGGATCTAGTATGCCTCAGACAGGTTGGATTTGAATTCAGAAAGATAAATCTGTTTGCCTAAGTTTCATCGTTTACAAAACGGGCATAACAAAACTTCTATCTGCCAGGCTTGTTATATATCTAAAATTAGAATATTTGTAAAATACATTGTAAACCTTAAAATGTTATGTAAATGTCAATTTTTTCCACTATCTTTTTTGGGAGAGTGGAAAGAGAAGGTAATGAGGGTTAGTCTCAAATGTCTGAGGCCGGATTTGAACTTAGGTCCTCCTGACTCCAGAACCAGTGCTCTATCTTCTGAGCCACCCAGCTGCCCTTTTCAATTTCTTCAATGACTGTAAACAAAAAGGTTAAAAAAATATAAATAGATCTGTAAATTTTTTTCCAGTGATGTGGGGAAAGGAGGAAGGAAGAAAGAAAACAATAATCCTTATTAATTGAAAAAAATAAAAATACCTACCTCAATTATATAAGAATGCATTTTAAATACTACAAATCTTAAAGCACTATTTAAAAGTGAAAATATTACCAGTCTTGTTATCATTACACTAGTGAGCTTACAGTGGCTGAAAGTTTGAAATTCATTTGTAAGCAAAGTTTCTTATTGTCAGGAAAAATCTCTAGTCTTTATTTTCAAGGTGGAATAATACCAGTGCTAAAGGTAGGTAGAATCCTCACCTTTGTGTTGTCATACTATTATACTTTCTCTGCTTTTTATTTTGATGCGATAGCATCCCTAGAAGTACTCTGTGATTGTTGAGGTATTTCTTTGGATTGATGGGTATGCTTTTGTGTAGTTACTGGGACAATTTTAGGGATCAGATTATAAGAATTTGGTAACTATCTTGTATCAGACACTACTCTAGATATTGGAAAGTACAGACAGAAATCAAACAATTTCTGCCCTCAAGGGCCTCATTTTCTAGGGTTTGAATTTTTTTCTGTAGTCTGCTCATTTCTTTTTTTTTTTTGCTGAGGCAATTGGGGTTAAATAACTTGCCTAGGGTCACACAGCTAGGAAGTATTAAGTGTCTGAGACCAGATGGGAATTCAGGTTCTCCTGACTTTAGGGCTGGTGCTCTATCTACTGTACCACCTAGCTGCCCCAAAAGTGTTTATTTTTACAGTATTGTCTCTATATAACTTGTTCTCCTGGTTCTGCACAATTCATTCTGCATGAGTTTACATGAATCTGAATCTTTCCATATCTCTGAAATAATCTATTTTCTTTATTTCTTACAATTAATCTATAAACATTTATTAAGTATCTACTATATTCCAGGCACTGTGCTACATTTTGGAAGACAAAAAGGAGACAGAAAGCAGCCCTTATCTTCAAGGAACTTAAAATCTAATGGAGAAGACAACAGATAAACAAAGTAAGCAAGCTATTATATACAGGACAAATGTGAAATGATTAATAGAGGGAAGCCACTAGAATTGAGGAATTGAGAAAGGCTTCCTGTAAAGGTCTTAATTGAGACTTAAAGGAAATTATCAAAGAAGAGGAGAAACACCTATATACACCCATATACACAATTGAATAAAAAATACATTTCGCCCTAAGGGGAAATAGGAAGGAAAAGGAAGAAGTCTAAGGGACTATTAGAGGTAGGGCATATTAAGGGAGGGATTAGTCCTGAGCAAACAAACTAAGAATGTGCAAAAATATTTTAGCTTTTTTTGCAGTGGCAAAGAATTGGAAATAGTGGTGCCCATCACTTGGGGATCAGCTGAACAAGTTATGGCATAAAATGTGATGTAATACTATTGTGCTGTAAGAAATGAAGAATGTAGTTCCAGAAAAACATATAAATTTGTGAAGAATTAAGTGAACACTTTATATGAAGATAACTATCACAAAATCAAATAATTTTTTAAGACTTAGGAACACTGATCTGCATTAAATGACCACCCACGACTCCAGAAAACTCATGAGGAAATATGCTACCTACCTTTTGATAAAAAGTTGAAGGACTAACATTTCAAAATGAGACTTTTTTGTGTTTGTAAGGAAGAGGGGGAACATGATGGAAACTTGTTTCATTTAAAAATAAATATTTATGTCAGGGATTTTGTGCTTCTTTCTTTTTCATTTGGAAAGAATAGGGGAGATGGGAAAGAGAGAAAGTGGATTTATGCTTATTGAAAAAAATAAAATTTAATCATAAACCTGGAGTGGAGAGGTAGTGTAAGGGAAAATAAACAAATATCTCATAGTACGATGCTTCTTTGATGTCTTTTGGTGCTAAATGAAATACAATTCTCCCTCATCTCTACCATATACCATTTCTTTTGTATAAGCCTGATTTCCTTTCATTTAAATTTTATACTGAAAGTGTCAACATGGATATTATGCAGTTCCTCCAGTAATATACTTATTCATAAGCTATTGGACAAAGATCTTACATTTAGGACATTAAGCATTAAAATAATATTTGTAGAGATCAATAATGCATTCAATTTGTGACATCCATTCTCATCTTTTCCATCACCCTGATGCTGTAAAAGTAGCTTGTCAATGAGCATTTGTTACTAAATATATATTAGGCACTGTTTTAAATGTTAATGCTACAAAGAAAAACAAACAAACAAACAAACAAAAAAAACAAGGAAAAAAAAACACCAAACCTCTTTTCTCAAAGAGTTTATACTCTAATGGAGGAAACAATATATAATAACTATGCACATATAAAATTTATACAGTGTAAATGGAAAGTATTTTCAGAGGGAAGTCCCTGAGGTGAGTGAATATGGGGAATGGAGAAAAAAGAATGGGTACCAAGTCCCTGCAGAAAGTAGGATTTGATTTCAGTTCTGAAGGAAGCCAGGAAATATAGGTAGTGGAAGTAAAGAGGGAGAATATCCTAAGAGTGACAAAAAAAACTTGGTCTCTTTCACTTTCAGAACCAGCCCCATCAGGATTCTAGGGTAGTCCTTATGTGAAATATTTTTAGCTAGGTAGAACCTGCCAGCATTTATATTTTCATAGAATAGCTTCTAAGAAAAGCTTCACAATAGAATGAAGACACAGAAAACAATATTTATGGAAACCTTAAACATTGAATGAATACATGTCAAGTCATGTCTGGAAGAGTTAGATCTTAAGAGCATTCATTGATTTACGGTGTTGCAAAAGATCTCTGGGAACATTTACTCTAATGATCTCATTATTCATTTGAGGAAATTGAGACCCAGAGATATAAAATAATTTTCTAAGTCACACAACCAATTTGTTGAAATCTAGAAACCATGTACCTTGACCATTAATAATAGCTAACTCGGAAATATAAATTCTAGAGAAACTGAGGACAGTACTTTTAAGATGACTTTCTTTGGCTAAGATGACAGGAAAAGATAATGACAAATGTTAGAGGGGACATGGGAAAACTGGGACATTAATGCATTGTTGATACAGTTGTAAAATGATCTAACCATTTTAGAGAGCCATCTGGAACTATGCCCAAAAGCCTATAAAACCAACTATGCCCTTTGATTCAGCAGTCTCACTACTAGGTCTGTATCCCAAAGAGATCATAAAATAGGAAAAAGGACCCACATGTGCAAAAATGTTTGTAGCATCCCTTTTTGTAGTGGCAAGGAACTAGAAATTGACTAATTTCTATTTAGTTGGAGAATGGCTGAAAAAATTATGGTATATGAATGTTATGGAATATTATTTTTCTATAAGAAATGATGAGCAGGCTTTCAGAGAAAGCCTGGAAAGACTTACATGAACTGATACCAAGTGTAATGAGAAAAATCAAGAGAACATTATACATAGTAACAAGATTATGTGATGATCAACTATGATGGATCTTTTCAACAATAAGGTGATTCAAAGCAAGTCCAATAGACTTGGGATGAAAAATGCCATTTGCACCTAGAGAGAGAACTTACGGAGCCTGATTATTAATTGAGGCATAGTATTTTCACCTTTTTATTTGTTTGTTTGTTTCTCATGGGTTTTTTTTCCCTTTTGGTTTGATTTTTTTGCACATGACAAATATGGAAATGTTTAAAAAGACTGCACGTATTTAGTCTATTTCAGATTGCTTGCTGTCTTGGGGAAATAAGGGAGAGAGGGAAAAAATTTAGAGCCCAAAGCCTTATAAAAATGAATGATGAAAGCTATATGTATATTTGGAAAAATAAAATATTATTGAGAAAAAAAGATGATTTTCTTTGTATGACAATTGTATTGTCTCAAGAAAAATGATTCTTTCATAGCTTAAATTCAGGTGATTTTCCATGATGGATCTCTCTATGATTCTTTATATCTAGTACTATGTCAGGAGAAGTAAAGATCTGAGTCGATGCCCTGGTTTCCTAATACTTTCAATTGTTTGTTTTTATTTTTTTTTAATTTCTTCTAGATTTGGAAGGAGATAGGGATTATGATTATTTGTTTATGTATTTTTTCTCTCTTCTACTAGATTGTCTGTGCCTTTTAAAGGAAAGGAATTCACCTTTGTTCTGATACACCTTTGTTCCTCTTTAGAATGGTGAGGAAGAGGAGGGATGGATTTAATTAACACAAAAATCAAATTCATTTCTAGAGAAATGGAGAAGACAGATTGAAACCTCCTGGGTAGAATGAGCTGTTTTCCCCTGATCCACAGAGTAGGAAAATATTTGTATGCAGATGAAATTGGAATAGTTTTTATAAAAGGTGGAATGGAGGGAAACATGAATGAAACAAGACTGGTCTTCAGCCAGTGCTTAAGACTATGCTCTCCAAAAAACAGTTTTTCTATACTTAAACCTTCCCTCGGGTGGTAAAGTCCAGATCTGTCAAACTGCCCAGTTGTGATTTAAAGATTCTCTGACTTGCCTGTTCTCTATGGAATGCTGGTCTTGTTGACATAAAAGAGTTCTGGGAACTTCACCCAGTAGCTGGGCTTGGGCAATCAAAAAGAATACCTGGAATTTCAGAAAAGGAAAAAGTAATCTATTTGATAGTTTTTC
This sequence comes from Antechinus flavipes, assembly GCF_016432865.1. Classification (NCBI taxonomy): domain Eukaryota; kingdom Metazoa; phylum Chordata; class Mammalia; order Dasyuromorphia; family Dasyuridae; genus Antechinus; species Antechinus flavipes. The sequence continues at coordinate 278,265,381 of NC_067399.1, forward strand.
TGACCCAATAGGCAAACTCTCCTTTAAGTTCCAATACTCCATCTCTACCAGACTCTACTCTTGTCTCCAATCTTTACACTGTTCTTATCCTTACCAAAATCTTCAGGCCTCTCTTCCACAGTCTGTATCGAAAACTTAATCTGAAATCACATTTCCCATCCCCATCTCCTTCTGAGCCCTACATCCATCTTATCAAGAACAAGAGAAAAGTCTGAACAAAATTGGTGGAATGCTATATCAAGGGAGATATATGTTTCAACCATCTCTCAGAAGGGCCAGGTTAGGTTATAGAGGGCATGGACAGGTGATACCAATGTACACAGTTTCTTTGTGGTGAGAGTTAGGGAAAAGACAGAGACAGATTAAAGAGAGAAATTATCAGGAAAATCCCCCTTTTCCCAAGGCAGTGACTCTTTAACATGAGAGAAATGAGGGAAATGAAGACTATAATAGGGAAAGAACTTGAAGCAGAGTTGGGGGTATGGCTGGAAACCAGATCTTGGGTGAGTTTTTGGAAAAAAAAAAACCCTCCAGCAAATTCTATTTTCTTTTTCTCTTTCAGTATGCAATGCCTAGTAAACTTCTCTGAAATCATCTTTCTCTTCCCTCATCCTACTCTTTATCATGAGCTAATTTGGCAGCTGGCCACTCTATCTTTACAAAATTGTTTGATCCCAAAGCTTTCACTATCATTAGTAGAGAAACTAATCTCCAAACCTAGGTTATTAATCTGTCTTCCCAAGATTGACTCCTCCTATGCTTTTGCTCAGACCTGGTAAAATCTCAAGGCAAAAATAGACCCCAGAGAAATGTGTGGTCATTATATGATGGGCTCTTTTAGGAATAATTTTCTAATTCTGTTTTCCTTGCCACCTAACTTCAGGACCAGTACCTTCTTAAGACAGAATTCGTTATAGTTGGGGAATTGTTGAAACTCTAAACTATTCTCCTAAGAATTATCTGTTGAGTGTGTGTGTGTAATAGCATAGGAAAAGTGGGGGACTTTGACTTATGGAATGGAACAGCTTTAATAAGGATACCTATCTTGATGCTTCGACTTTCTCACTTTTCAACCCCTTGCAATCTGACTTCTGTCTAGGGACATATTAGATAGAAGCTTGTTAAATTTTTTCTGTAAGCATTTATACCTCACAAACCAATAATCACTGAAAATCATTTTTTTGTTGTTGTTGATTTTTTTTTTGTTTTGTTGATTTTCTAAACTTCAGAAAGTGCAAATAATGCCTTAAAAGTATATACAATGTGAGGAAGAATAAGTATTCATATAGTGCCAGCTATGTGCCAGGCATTGTTAAGCATTTTGCAAAAATAATCTTACTTGACTCTCACAACAGCTCTATGAAGTGGGTGCTGTTTTATCTTTATTTTACAAGAAATGGAGAGTCATATAGCTAAAAATATCTGAGATCAGACTTGAAATCACATCTTACTGACTCCAGATCCAACACACTATTCATTGTGTCACCTAGATACCTATTTTTCCTCCTACTCCCAATCCAGAGCCTAATTGTTAAATATTTACCAGCATACCCCTGCTTCTATCCAATACCACTTGACTAAAATAGGCCTTTCCAAGGTCACTGATGAATCCTTTGGTTCTCAGTTCTCATCCTTCTTGATCCTTCTGCAGGATTTGACTCCACTGATTATGCCTTCCTTCTAGATCTTCTCTCCATTCTGGATTTTGATAATATTGCTATCTGACTGATCCTTTTCAGTCTCATTTCCAGGATCACTGCCCATGCCTGGCTCCTTATGAATACCTCTAAGTTCTGTCTTGGGCTCTCTCCTCTTATTTATACTTGAAGTAAATTTTGAAGAGAGTTTTTGACTTTCAGATTCAACAATGTTGTTTTTTGTCCTTAGTTTTCAAAAATTACCCATGATATCTTGATTTGTGCTTGAACTGGATTTAAGTGAGACAAGAGTTGTCTTGTATTAGGTCTTTTGGTAAGGACTTGGGCACACCACAGAATCAATCAATCAGTATGCATTTATTAATAACCAACTATTTATCAGGTACTGGGAATATCTGTCAAAAGGTGATATCTTGAATTGTGTTTGAATTGAATTTAAGCGAGGCAGAGTTATACAAAGTCATTAACCTCATTCTCCTGCTGAGTTATCACAGTCCAGTGGCAGGACAAAAATCAAAATGACTGGCCATGGCCCAGGATGCCCTGGATGACCTTGCCTGTATCAGCTTCTTCATGGCTACTGGAACAAATTGTTTTTGTCTGTCCATTCTAAGGAGGAAGTCTTTTCATGCTGAAGGTAAATATCCCCCAACTCACTAACTAGTTTGAGAACTGCTAGTTACTTCAATCTAGTTTAGACTGTCTACCTAGACAATTTTACCTGGATGTAGCTGCTGGGCATGTTACAGCTTCTTGGAGCTACAGGTGAGAGCTGTTTCACAGGAAGACACCAAAAACAGATGAGTAGCCTTGAAAAGGGCTCAGCAAGCCCTCACACCAGAGGTGCTGTTCCCCCAGATCACCCCATACATCAACAATAATCTTTGTGTAAATGACTTTGAAATTTATTTTTCCAATTCTCCTTCCTCTCCTGAGTTCTGGTTCCACATCTCTAAGTGCCTGCTAAACATCTTCATTTCCACAGACAACTCAAATTCAATACATCCAAAACAAACTAAATCTTTCCCTTTAACCTTACCTCTCCTCATCATACAACAAAGGAAAACAACAATAAATCTCCTCACTTCCTTATTTCTGTTGTCATTACCATGCTTCCATTCAGCCCAGTTTCTAACCTAGGCTAGATTCTTCCCTCTTCCTTGCCTCTTTATATCCAACCAGCCAATTTCAGCTCTTCAACATTTCTCACCTTCATTCTCTTCTCTAATTCACTTCACCCTCCTAGTCCAAGTCCTCCTCCTCATCTCTCCCAAACTATTGAAGTTGCCTTTTAATTGGTCTCCCTGCACCCAATCTCCTCATCCCTCTCTAACTCATCCTCCAAATAGGGGCTAAATCAACATTGCTAAAACATGGGAACAATCATTGCAGTCCTTCGCTTAAGAAAGTTCAATGACTCATCATTGCTGTTAGCCTGAACCAGATTAAAATGTAATAAGAAAATACTTAAGAAAAAATTCAAAATATAACAAAACAAATGCTATATTTTAAGCTAAGACAATATGTGACTCATAGTAATTCTTATGTATGGTTTAGTGGGCCCAATTTCTATTTGACAACACTGTTGTAGACTACAGGTGATGTCCCTTCTCTTTATTCTGTATCTTTGCAAAGGCTATCCCTCACTATCCTAGAAGGCTAGGAAAGTCCTTCTTCCTCATATCTTTCTCTTAGAGCTCCCAGCTCCCTTCAAGACTCAGCTCAAATTCTATTTTTTTCAAGAATTAACTTGCTTGTTTAATTCCCAAGTTTTTAGTCAAATCCACCCTGTTGCCCCAAATCATCGTATATCTATTTTGTATAGAGTCTATTATCTGTGATTACAATGTAATCCCCCACCAATAGAATAAAAGCTCTTTGAGAGCAAGGATTCTCTCTTTTTATTGTTATTATTATTATTATAGCTTTTTATCAACAAAATATATGCATGGGTAATTTTCCAACATTGACCCTTGGAAAAACTTTTGCTTTAAGCTAAGATTTTTAACAGGTCTCAGTTTGATTGAGGCAACACCCATACAGTGACGAAAGTTAAGTAAGAAATGTGACAGAAAATGACCTCTTTTACCTACTCACAAACTCTCATGGTTTCAGACCAAAACAGAAACAATTGCTATTCACATTTACTCTGAGCCAATCAGAATCTCCAAATAATGACCAAGTTGGGTTTGGTCTGGGACATATTGTTGACCAATCAATAAGAGACAGAGTGATTTGGGTTTCAGAAGTCAAAATTAATATTCCTTTGGGTAGAGCATCTGCAGGTAAGGGTACAAATATGCCAGGTTGACAGAGGGATGGAAAAAGAAAAAAGGAGATGGGAAGGGGGGATGGGATGAGATGATGGGTTGAGATGAGACAGGATGAGACAAGACAGACTTTACTGCCCAATTGGCCAGTTCTAGTTAGGTCACCAATGGGCAGCTACTCCAAGTACTTTGATAGAAATCAGGATTATTGGAGATGGTGCTGTATGTAATGGAAGAGCTATGACTTGAACTAGATAATCTCTGGAATCCCTTTTAACTCTAGGCAACTACTTTGCTCATCTGTAAAATATTTGGTTTGTGCTAAGTTTTCTCTGAAGTTTCTTCCAGCTCTGGAATTGTATTACATTAATCTAAAGGGTCGTTATTGTACCACTGCTCTCCTAGCACTGCCCTTCCTCCAGGATCCAGCATTCATTGTGGTTTAGGAGAGCAAACACCAAGACTTTATTAGACTGTATCATAGGCAAAGCATTCATTACTGCTAGGTCACTGATGGTTATAGCATAAAGTACCCTGGCATTAAAGCTACAAAGATTCAGCCAAATTCAACATTTTATACTGGGACTGATAATCATCTGGAGGAAATACAACAATGGCACCAAAACATGTCTTAACTCAACAAACCTGTTCTACTAGGCTTGGTGAATTTTGGTGATTGAGGGTCAACTAGATGGTCATTCCCATCAGTCAGCCTTTAATTATCAAAGAGAAAAAACACAGTGTAGTGGATGAGACAATGGACTAGGAGTTAGGAAGACCTCCATTCAAATTCTGCCATTTATTCATGTCACCTACCTTTCCTGAATCTCAGTTACCTTCTCAGTAAAATGAGGAGGCTCACACCCTAATGTCCCTTCTAAATCTATAATCCTATGATCAATTTTAATAATAATCACTTAATGAAAAGGGGAAGAAAATAAGTATTTATACAGAGCCTACAAATTGCCAGGCATTGTACTAAATGTTTTACAAATATTTTCTCATTTAATTTTCATAACAATTCTTCAATGTAGGTGCTATTATTATTTTTATTTTACAAATGAATAAACTGAGGAAAACAGAGGATAAGTGACTTGCCAAGATCACACAGCTAGTAAATATCTGAAGTCATATTTGAACTCAGGTCTTCCCAACTCCAAACCCAGTGTTTTATCCTCTTAAACTCCTTAGTTGCCTCCAGATATGCCCTCCAGGTTACCAGTTATGGTATAAAGCAATGGTAGGGGGAGACATATGAGTCAAAGACAGTAAAGATTTGGGGTACTCCATATTCATGGAATCAGTGGTTTAAAAACATATATTCTTATCAAGACCTAAGTGAACTGATGCAAAGTGAAGTGAGAAGAACCAGGAGATTATTGTATACAGTAACAGCAATAATGTTACATACAGTAATAATTATGATCAGCTGTGAAAGACTTGCCTACTCTGACCAATACAATGATGCCAGACAATTCCAAAGGACTCATGATGAAAAAATGTTAGCCACTTCAGAGAGACAGCTGAGGAACTCTGAATGCAATTTGATGTATCATTTTCTCACTTTATTTTCCTTGCTTTTTTTGAAATATAGATAATATGGAAATATAAAAAAATACAATTTTAAAAATCAAGAATATAAAATTTTTGAGTAAAGCAGAGAGAAAGGGGAGGATAGAGAAAGAGAGAGAAGAGGAGATAATAATCCCTCATTATCATAAGAAAGAGGAAATATTGAGGGAGGGTTGGAACATGCATACGACATTTCTCATATAAGGTAAGTGGGAAACTTTCACTAGTCTAAAATAAACAAGAGTGGGGAGAGTGGAAATGGAGAATAGAAAATGGGAAATGGAATTAAGAAAAAGAAGAAGGTTCAGGGAATGGAGAGAAAAGAGAGAGGAGGGCTTATGGAGAAAGGGGAGAGAAGAGGCACCTAGGACAAGGGTTCTAACAATTAAATTGGGGGATGAAGTCATTTTAGTGGGATTACTTAGTGTCCCAAAGTCTCTCTGCTGTCCTTTGGAGATTAGATATCTGATTTCACAAACCCTTTAAGAAGACCTTCCCTTTATTCTGGAATATCTGTATGTGCATCTATATTGCATATATGCCTTGTGTATCTGCATATCTAATTACATAGTGTTTTCCCTAGTAGAGTATAAGATCTTTGAGAGAAGAGACTATTTTTGCCTTTTTTTTGTATTCTTAGCACTTGACACAGTGCCTGATAAATAAGAGCTTTATGTTTATTGATTGACTACTTCCACAGTATCAGGGTGGTAGAAAAGGTAACAGATGATACAATGAATCTCATGGTTTTTTTTTTTTTTGTTTGTTTGTTTTTTACCTCTACATATATTACTTTATCAGGCTTCCAAATGTAAAATTTTTGTCAATTTATTGCTGAAGTGGTGCAGAAATTGCACTATATCCATGTTTCCATGTAAATCTGTGAGTAAATATACATAAGTGGAAATTTTATCTATAGATGATCTGTCTATCAGTTGTAAATATAAATAAGAGTAAGACTTATGAATAGGGATGAGAATGTTGTTGGGATACTAGATATGGACATAGAAAATGGGTTGGAAACTAAAGGACTAGATTGGAGGCTTGCTAATAGATGGTCAGAACCAGAGCTAAAAAGCTGAGTAAAAGGATGCTATTCAGAATAATGTGAATTCAACTTAACAAATATTTAATGAGCACAAATGAAATTCAAGGTCATATCCTGTGTGTGATAGGAAACCCAAAAATGAATAAGACACAGTCCTTGCCCTTAAGGAATTTATAGTTCAGTATATATATAAGGCAATAACATAATAAGACAAATAGCCACAAAACAAAGCAGAATATGTTAAGTACTATCAAAGAGATAGAAGCAAATATGCATTGGGGGAGAGAGAGGTCACATCATGGAAAAACTGAAGGAGATTAATATTTGATCTGAACCTTGAAGGATGGATAGTATCTCAATAGGAATGCATTTTGGAGAAAAGTGCTTCAAAATTTCCATAGATTCCTGATCTCTAGCTTAATTTACAGATGAGGAAACTGGTGGGATATGTGAGGTTTTCAGAGAAGACCAAAGAAGAAGTGGTGAGGGTTTGCTGAGCCTTTTTAGGGCCACAGATCTACCTTTGGGGTCTACCTAGCATCTCTTACTTATGTCTCCAAGAAGCTGTAGCTTACATAACGACCTGGTTAAACTGTTGTGGCAGATGGATTAAACCAAAACAGCCGTCAGCCAGTAAGTGAATTACTCCAAGCATGTGAAAACTTCCCCTTCAGAAAGGGGAAAGGAGAACAGTTTGTTCTAATAGTCATAAAGGCAGCTGAAGGAGTGTGTAGTGCTTGGTCAGACATTGCAGATGCCAGTGTCAATTGCTACATTCCAGCCATTACCAGCTATCTTTACTTTTCTCCTGCCACTGGACTTTGATGACTGAGGAAGAGAGAGTGAGACTAATAATTTTGTGCCTCACTTAAAGCCAATTTATGTACAAGTCAAGACATCACCCGGTGATGCCCCTGGTGCTCTTTGAGACAAAGGACAAACAACAAGTTTCCTGATCTCATTGATGGAGTAGGGGAGGTATGCCTTCCAAAAATGCAAATCACAAGCAGTCCATGCTTTTTCAATTTGTGTGATTCTTATCCTTCAATAAAACTAGCACAGATGATGATCATCTATCTGGGACACTTACTAAGGTTGTCCATTTGCTCTTGCTACCTGAGTGATCTATTTCCTTTCTGGATGGATTGTACATTCCAATGATGAAGATATCTTTTATGTGAGTCAAAGGACAGAAGCAAGAGGAATATTGTCCAATCTAGATTTTAAAATTCTAGGATAATAATTTCCTCCATCCTTTCTCTTAGTGTGGCTTTTTCCCCTTCCCCCCCAATAATGAACATTTATTAAGCACCTACTATGTGCCAGGCACTGAGGATTCAAATAGAGGCAAAAAATAGTTCCTGTCTTCAAAGAGTTTATAATCAAATGGAGAGAGACAAGATGCAAACAAATATATACAAAACAAGTTATATAGAGAATGAATAGAACATAATTAAGAGCACAAAGGCACTAGAATTAAATGGATTTGGGAAGGCTTTTTGTAAAAGGTGAGATTTTAGCTGAGACTTAAAAGGAAGCCCGTGAGATCAGTCAAATTCCCTTTTCCATATTCCAGAGGACCAATGATAAAACTTTATTTGACAGAGAGGTGATGAATCCAGGGCACAGAATGAGAACCATATTTTTCTGAATATAGCAAATGAGGAAATTCATTTTGCTTGAGTATACATATTTGCTATGAGAAATGGTTTTCTTTTTTTCTTTTTTCCAGTGGGTGGAGAATAGGAGGGAGAAACAGATTTTTATTCATTAAAAAAAAAAAAAACTTTAATTTAAAAAAAGATAAAAATGATAGAAGACAAAGAGTAAAAGGTAAGTGGTAGTGGGAGTATAGAGAGGTTTGAAGGCCAAGCTCATGAGTTTGAACTTGTGGTTCAATAGTAAGACCAATTGTCCAGTAATGAAGACAATCATCTGCACCCAGAGAGAGGACTATGGGAACTGAGTGTGGACCACAACATAGCATTTTCACTCTTTCTGCTATTGTTTCTTGCATTTTTTATTTCCTTCTCAGGTTTTTTTCTTTCTAGAATATATTTTTCTTGTGCAGCAAGATAATTGTATAAATATGTATACATATATTGGATTTAACATATAATTTAACATTTTTAACATGTGTTGGACTACTTGCTATCTAGGGGAGGGGGGTGGGGGGAATAAATTATGCTTGATTTTAGTATAAGAAGACCAAGTTCACATCCTTCCTTGAATAACTCTGTTAACCTTCAAAAGATCTCTTTTCTCATCTATAAAATGAAAATTTTGGATTAGATGATTTGTGAATTCCTTCTGTTCCCTCAACACCTCATAGCTGGATTATTGTAATGGCCTGTTTGGGGCAGGAATGGTAGTGGGCTATGGGAATTGGGGAGTAGGGATGGATCTGCCAGCCTCAAGCCTCTTTTCATTTCAATCCATCATCTATTCAGTTACTAAAATGATTTTCCTTAAGTATAGATCCAATTAGGTTAATGCTACTCAATAAACTCCAATAGCTTCCTTTTGCCTTCAAAATTGAATATCAAATGTTCTGTTTGCCATTTAAGGCCCTTCATAACCTAACCTCCTATCTCTCCAGTCATCTTATATCTTACTACCTGACACAAACTCTTTGATCCTGTGATTATTGGCTAATCCACAAACAAGATACTCCATCTTTTAATTCTCAGCATTTTCTCTTATTGTCTCCTATACCTAGAACTCTCTCCCTCCTCCAGTCTGACTATTTTCTTTCCTTCCCAAATTGGGACTTTAAGTCCCAAATAAAATCCCATCGTCCACAGGAAGCCTTTCTCCAACTCTCTCTTTGTTTGCCTTTCTATGTCTCTGCCTCTCTGTCTTTGTCTATCCCTCTATCTGTACCTCTCTTCGTCTTTCTTTTTGTAACTCTGTCTCTGTTTCTGTCTGTCTTTCTCTGTTTCTCTTTGTGTCTCTCTCTTTGAAACAATCAGGGTACATATACACATATATCTTGCTATATCCAGTATATATATTTGATTGCACATTGTTTCCTCCTCCTTCCCCCACTATTAGATTGGGAACTCCTTGAGATCAGGGACTATCTATTGCCTCTTTTTTTTTAGCACAGTGCCTGGAATATTGTAGGTGTTTGATTTTATTGACTGATTTCAACTATAAATTGACTGACAAATTATTGACTGATTCCAACTATAGACTTATGAACCTATGAGTCAATGCCTTTAATTTATTTTATTTTTAATTATTATATCTTTTTATTTACAAAGCATATGCATGAGTAATTTTTTCAACATTAACCCTTCTGTTCCAAATTTTCCCTTCCTTCCTCCCACCCCTTTCCCTAGATGGCAGGTAGTCCAATACATGTTAAATATGTTAAATTATATGTTAAATATGTATACATATTTATACAATTATCTTGCTGCACAAGAAAAATATATTCTAGAAAGAAAAAAAACCTGAAAAGGAAAACAAAAATGCAAGCAAACAATAGTAGAAAAAGTGAAAATGCTATGTTGTGGTCCACACTCAGTTCCCATAGTCATCTCTCTGTGTGTAAGAACCGTCTACACCCAGATGGTTCTCTTCATTACTGGACAATTGGAACTGGTTTGAATCAACTCATTGTTGAAGAGAGCCACATCCATCACTTGACATAATATTGATGTTGCTATGTATAATGATCTCCCAATTCTGCTCATTTCACTTAGCATCAGTTCATGTAGGTCTCTCCAAGCCTCTCTAAAATCATCTTGTTGGTCATTTCTTACAGAACAATAACATTCCTTAACATCCATATACATAATTTACTTAGCCATTCTCCAATTGATGGACATCCACTCAGTTTCCTAGCCACTACAAAAAGGGTTGCCACAAATATTTTTGCACATGTGGGTCCCTTTCCCTCCTTTAAAATCTCTTTGGGATATAAGCTCAGTAGTAACACTGCTGGATCAAAGGGTATGCACAGTTTGATAACTTTTTGAGCATAGTTCCAAATCTCTCTCCAGAATGGTTGGATCTATTCACAGTTCCACCAACAATGTATCAGTGTCCTAGTTTTCCCATATCCCCTCCAACATTCGTCATTGTCTTTTGCTGTTATCTTAACCAATCTGAAAGGCATGTAGTGGTATCTCAGAGTTGTCTTAATTTGCATTTCTCTGAACAATAGTGATTTGGAACACCCTTTCATATGATCAGAAATAGTTTCAATTTCATCATCTGAAAATTGTCTGTTCATATCCTTTGACCTTTTATCAATAGGAGAATGTCAATGCCTTTAATTTAATAAGCAACAAAGAGACATGGAAGACTTTTAGAAAACAATACCATGAGTAAAGAGTGCTTTAGGGAGTTTCAGCTGAGATTTGTGCCTAAATTAAATTAGAAGGAGTGGAGGAAACTGAAAACAGAGACCAGATAGGAGATTGTTCTAATAGTGTAGTGTAATGGGCATTAGAGTTAGGTGGATGCATGTGCATGGAAAGGAAATTGCAATACTTGACATATTTTGTAATAAAATATTTTGCAGCATTTTGAACTGCTTAGAATGTTTTCACATAATATTTCACATTAAATCCTATTACACCCATGATGGTTTGAGGGAGATTGTCTAGGTATTGTTGCTATCATGGTACAAATGAAGAAATAAGTTCAATAAAGTTATGTGATTCACCTAAGGCCACATAGTCTCTTCCAGCTATTCACATATGGCAGAGTTAGGAGAGGAGCCCAGTTCTCCTAATTTCTCTTTTAAAAAAATTTTCTTTATTGTTTCATTTTTCTGGTTATACATGTATATTAAGTTTTTAATACACGTTTCTTTATGAATCATGTTGGGAGAGAAAAATCAGAACAAAAGGGAAAACCACAGGAGAGAGAAAAAACAGAAAAAAAAAAGTGAGTATAGCATGTGTTGATTTATATTCAATCTCCATAATTCTTTTTCTGGATGCAGGTGGCGTTTTGTATCCAAATTTTATTGGGATTGCCTTGGAACAATCCTCCTAATTTCTAGTCTATTGCTATTTTAATTACACTAGAAAATAACTACTTTGGAAAGATAGCCTGGGAGCAGCAGTAGCATGGGCAGACCTTATCCATCTGTTAAGGATCAAATCAAATGTTACTTCTTTAAATGAATGTAAAAAAATACTTATTGAGATCTTGTGTGCCAATTACTATTATAAATATGAAAACCAAAGCAGTCCCTGCCCTCAAGAAGCTTACATTCTAATGAGAGAAAATAACACATATAGGAGAGTAGTAAACAGGGAAAGGTGTCTGGGTTAGGAAGTCACCAGAATGATGAATGGAACCATAGGGCAACTAATTGACCTCTTTTTTCCATTGGCAGTAATGCTGATTTTATCTTGCCCACAGGGAAAGCGAGGACAATAATGGGGAAAGGCTAAGAAGAGGGTGACATGGATGTGCATTATTGACATGAAGATAGCCAAGCAGCAAAAAGGGTCTGGGACAGGCTAGTTATGTTGAATGTTCACTGATCAGATGCTCAGATGGCTCCAAGTGAGAGCTGGAGATAAAGCTTCAGGTTTTCAGTGGAGGCTGGAACACAAAAATGTCATGAAGATGATCTAGAGAGAGATGGAGATGATAGAGATAGAGATTATATGTATGTGACAGTCAGAGAGAAAGAAAGAGAGGGAGAGTGAGAGCGAGAGACAGAGAAATAGAGAGAAGGGGGGAGGAGAGGAAGAAGGGGAGAGAAAGAGAGAGATACAGAGAGAGGGAGAGAGAGAGGAAGAGGGAGAGATAGAGGAAGAGGGAGAGATAGAAGGAGAAGGAGAAGACAGAGAGAGAGAGAGAGAGAGAGAGAGAGTCAGAAAATCAGAGAGACAGAAGTAGGGGAGAGGGAGAGAGAGAAATGCAGCATGGTGGGATTGGGGCCAGGTTCTGAACCTTTATGAAGTTTTGTACGATCTCCAGGACCCAAATGGAGCTGCTCAGAAGTTCTCATAATGGTGTATAAAGTGAGCCTGGTCCTGTTGGTTGATAAGTTGACAGGCTTTTTCCACATTCTTGGTCATGCCAGGAGGACCACAGCTAAACACCCCAATCTTCCGCACCTGGGGGTGGTTTGGAGGGGAGAGAGATGCACAGGTTTAGAGATACAGACTCCTCAAGGAGGAAATAGCTTCCTGGTGTTGATATCATAGTGCAGAGTGAACAGGACCTTGAGATTGGTTAGGGTGGAGGCAGAGGATAATAATAGAAATTCCAAACTGTAGACGGCACCCTATACAAATGGGAGCCAAGAAATCTCTATCCATCTGATGACAGTTCAAAGGTGGGAATGGAATTAAGTTTTCTCCCAAGGTTTCAGAGTTGGGGGGCTAGGGACTCACCTCTGGATGGACTTCCTGCAGTGAGTTGAAGAATGGGCCAAAAGGAGGGCGACCAAAGTGGGTGATGGAGCGCAGGCCAGTGAAGAGGCTCCGGTTTAGCACCTTCTGGAAGTGCCGCTCACAGATGTACTAAGAGGAAGGGAGAACCTCAGGTTATACCCAAAGATGGAGCACAAGAAAAGGAAGCTGAGGTTGGAGTGAACGGCAGAATCAGGGGAGGGAAAAGGGATAGAAAAGTAAGCCAGATCAAAGCTGTGCAGACTTGTCCCCCAGCCAGTCCTTACCAACATGGTGGTCCTAAGGTCAAACTTCTCAGCCAATTGGGTGATGTAGATGTGCACAGAAACCAGTTCCTGAGGGTCATTCTCCTCCACCTCCCGGATGATGTCTGCCAGCCACTCAAACTGTCTTTGTGTCCTTGTCACCCAGATGAAGTAGATCTTGGGGCACCAAGGTCATACATGATGAATCTGTTACCCCAGGGGATCTCAAGACTAGGATGTCCTAATAAGTACCCATAACAACCCACTAGCTTCCCATGGCAAAGGAGTAAGGAAGAGGTACCTAGACAATAGATGTCAGCAGCAGAGAAATTTCAGGTTTTATGTCCCCTCTTTTCCCTTTTGGAGCTTTCCCTTTACTATCCCAAATAAATGCAAACTCCTTGAGTTTTTTATTCTCTATATCCATGGGAGAATATCTGGCACATTGTTAATGCTTTAAAAATGTTTGTTGAATTGAATTGAAAAAATGTAAATTTGCCATGATTGACCAGAATAGCTACATGTCATCTCAAAACAATTAGGAGGAATAATTTTCTCTCTTCAGCCTAGGTGGGGCCGGAGAAAGACTTACCTTCTTGCAGAGCAGTTGGCTATTGACTGATGACTTGAAGGCCAGATCTTTGAGGATGGAGGCAAATGGGGTGACCCCAATGCCCCCACCCACAAGCACAGATACCTCAAATTTGTGCCACTCTTGGTGGCCTTCCCCAAATGGGCCATCCAGGTACAGCTGCCAGGAGGAAGAGGAAGATAAGAAAAGTGAGGCTACAAAACCTAGCAGTGAGGTCAGAAATGGGAAAGGAAGAGTAAGAGGAGACTTAGTATAGGATTGGTTTTAATGAGGCACCCCTGCTTTCTCTTTGCTTGATCCAGGATATGTAGTATCTTAGAAGATCTGGAGCAATTGGACCTGGATTGAAGCTAGAAATAATCTTTGAGGAACCTGGTATCGTTAAACCCAGGGATGGTGAAGGGATCCTGAAAGTATTTGGCATTTCTGGCCCATAGAAACAAGGAGGGAGAAGGATACCTTAGGATATAATGGACAGCTGTTTCCTGGTGGAAGTGAGTAGATTTCTCTAAGTCGTATGGTCCAGGGCCCCACAGCTCTGATGTGCAGACTGAGTGTATCCTCATGGGGTGCAGAGGTGAGTGTGAAGGGATGGTATTCTGTGGTATCCAGGGACAAGCAGGCAATACGGACCCATTGCCCTGACTTGTACTCAAAGCCCTGGGGCCGTTGGAACTGCAGGTGGGTAACACCTGGTGGGAAAGGGAGAGGATAGAAGTTAATATAATCCAACAAACATTGATCAAAGAATTATTATGAAAAAGAACAGAAAGTATCCTTAGGAATTTCTCTCATAGGTGAGTGCTAGCAGTGATCCTTTCCCATCCCTACAAACCATGAGAAGCCAGAGAAATTTCAGAGCAAAAGTTGGCCAGGGAAGTAGGCAGTCATGTTGACTGAGGCCATTGGTTCATCTTTTCTTTATTTACTCAATCAACTAATCAACAAATACTTAATTACTGTCTATGTGTCAAGCACTGTGTGAGGCACTATGAGATAAAAAAAAAGGCCAAATAGTCCCCTGCTTCAAGACACTTCTATCTAAGAGGATGATCCAACTACTTGAAGATTTCAGAAAACCTATGTTCCATCAGTTCTTCCCATTAGGGTTTACCTTTTGGGTCTAATTTCCTAAAACTAAGATATTAGGACATGGTGAACCCCAGACTCCTAAGAGGTTGTTAAGAGTTCTCTCTGAATCATTTCATTATTACCAAATATGTATGGGGAGGGGTGGAGGTGATGAAAGGAGGAATATAAGGGGCTTTGACTTGTCCCTTTCCTCATAATATATCTTATATGTACCTAATTACTTGTATCTTTACTCCTCATTAAAAAATAATTAGGTAGGACTGTTTTTGCCTTTTTTTTTGAAGCCTGGAGCATATTAAGCACTTGCTAGTAAGAAGTGATTAGTATACATACATTTTTACATTTTCTAGTCTATAACTTATTTCAGTCAATTATTTATCAGTTTATCAATTATCTTTCTTGTCATGAATTTAAGCCCAATTCCAATAGTGTCTCTACAAAAGACACTATTAAGGGACAGTTCTTGTAGAGCTCTGTGAATCCATGAGATCCTGATCCCATGGTCCTCCAGCAGTCCTATGCTATGTCCATAGCTTCCATGCCCAGGCAGAGCCCCATACCTGAAGGCAGCAGCTCAGCCTTCACCACGCTGATCTCTACTTTCTTCCGGCTCAAGCTCACCAGCTTGTCCCCACCATAGATAATAGCTGGAATCAGGAAGTAAATGTGGAAACGGGGCAACTGGATCAGGGCAAAACTACCATGGATGATGATCTAGGGAAAAAAAAATCTCATTGATATAGTTCAGACCCACTGGTATGCCTAAACTCTGTCCCTTCTCCACCCTCACACAAAGCCCCTGCCAGGGTATTCAAGACTGATTTCAAGCATGAGGACCCCTGAGTCTCTATCATGTTTCTGCTATGACCAGAGCCTGGAAGTGGTAAGTCCCTTTGTCCATTCTGTACTCTTTTTGGGTTTCTTTCCCTGAGGTTCTGCCTCAATCAAGTCCCCCTCACCAGGATGTAAAATAGGATGTAGAGATGGTGGGTCAGCCAGAAGCCCCGGAAACTGCGTCGGCGGAAGTGATGGGAGGCAAAGACATACATGATGGCCAGAACCACTAGTAGGAGCACTCCTGTCATGCCTAGGGAAGATGAAGGGAAAGGAAGAAATGACCTTGTCCTGACCTCTATGACTGAGCCTCCCTTCTCTTGTCCTATTTTGAGTTAAAAAAGAGCCCTTTCCCCCAATAAATATATCCTAACCACTAGTTTATAGTCAAATGGACCCTATGTAGGTTTAGTCTTCAGTCATTCTACTTCCACTGAGATGGACAAATGAGTCTGTCCCCCCAAAGTGAAGGACAGACATTTGAGGTTCCCATTAGCTTTCTCTCTTATCCTTTCAGACAGGTATACAAACACCAAGAAACACAAACTATACAATCATAGAATGTTAGGCTTGGAAGATACTCTAGAAATCTTCTAGTTCAACCCACTCATTTTATAAACAGAGATATGAGGTTCACATATCTATCTCTACCTTCTTGTTATCATCCTCTTAGACCACTCTGCTTCTTACCTGGAACAGTCTCAAAGAACCACCAATAGAACTTCTGGGGCAGCTGGGACCTGATGGATAAAGAGAGACTGAGCTTCAAAACATAGAGAGTAAAAGCCTCATCTAGCAGAAGGGGTTCAGGTCTGGCCCTTGTTATATAAATTGCCTCCTTCTTTTACAACCCTAACTGCTAAAACCCAGCTAGACTCCTTATCTTCGCAAAGAATTCCTTTTCCCTAGCCTATAAAGGTGCTTCAGGGAAAGAAGTAGTGCCTCAACCTTGTTTTTTCCACTCTCTCCCTCTGTCTCTGTATCTCTCTGTCTCTGTCTCTTGTCTGTGTGTGTGTGTGTGTGTGTGTGTGTCTCTCCAGACCATCTGATATCCTACAAATGGCTTAGGGAGAGAGGAATGGAATTGAGGGATAATAAGATCCAAAGTAATTGGCCCAGATTGAGAGCTGGGGCTCTACAAGTACAGGTGATAAATCCGAAACACCAGACATACCTGCCCAAGTTCCCATGGCTTTCTTCCTCTGGTTCCAAAGAGAACCAAAGGAAGAGCACAAATTATCCAACTCTGCCCCATACACACACAAACCCCCCCCAAAACAACAACAACAACAAAAACATTGCTAGCTGTTCAGCCCAAAGAGACAAAGTTGCTTCCACTTGAAAAAAAAAAAAGAGGCAATTCCATTGTTACTCCTCAAAGATTTCTTTCCACATTCCCCCAGGAGCCCAGTGACCTTCACAAAGCTGGTTGGACAAATAGGAAGAGGTTTCCTGTACTTTCTTTCTCCCACTCCAGAAACCACCAAGAGTATGAGTTATCTTATAGCCTCCTATGATAATTCTCATTTGACTCTAGGATTGTCTTTAACTATACTGACCCATCATTCACAAAGACATTTGGGAAGATGCAGGAGAGCACGCTGAGTGGACTGACTGAGAAGATGTAGACATTTACCACATGGCCAGCACTGTGCAGAACTGTGAAAAACAGACTCGGGATTAGAGACATAGAAGAGGAAATGAGACTGAAAAAGTGAAAGAATGATAGAGCCAGAGAAATAGCAAGACTTAAGACAGAAAGACAATAGGAGATTAATTAGAAACACATCCCAAATATTCTAGAAACATAAATAGTAGAGGCAGTGAGGAGTGAGCAGAGCCTTGGATTTGGAGTCAGAAAAATCTGGATCCAAATATAACCTCAGACACTTACGGAATTGAACATCACTTAAATTCTCTATTTCTTCAGCTTTTTCATCTGTAAAATGATGTGGTTGACTTCAAAGATCACTTCTAGCTCTGAATATGTGATGCTAAAAAATTCTATGACCTTTTCCCTTCTTCCTTTGCCATCTCCAAACCTAACACCAAGGTCATTTTGAGGCAACTTGGGGACTACTCTTGTCAAAGTTGAGACCCAAAGCATAAGTTTGAATGGAAAGTAAAAGAAGAAAAAGGAAAGGGGGAAGTCTGAGTGCTTTCAAGGGTTACTTACTAGCTAAAATGAGAGCTGCCATGGCAATCCAACGGTGGAAATCCACTGCAGCATCAAAGGGCACGTAGCGGTTCAGGAAGGTCTCTCGTAGGAAGGTGATGAGGTTGCGGCACATGGTGAGCAGGATGTAGGAGAACATGAAGGAGATGCTAGATGCCGTTCCTCGGGACAGAATGAGACCCACAAGTGTAGTCTGAGAGATGCCCGAGCTTGGTAAAGCAAAGGCGTAATCTGAGGTAAAGAGTGGACACAGAAACAAGTTTTTTTCCCTTTAGATTTGATTTTTCTTGAGCAGCATGACAAATACGGAAATATGTTTAGAAGAATTGCATATGTTTAACCTGTATCGAATTGTCTGCTGTCTAGGGGAGGGAGGATGGAGAAAAGAGTGGGGGAAAATTTGGAACATAAGGTTCTGCAAAGGTGAATGTTGAAAACTATCTTTGCAAGTATTTGGAAAAATAAAATACTATTAAAAATAAATACTTTCAAAGTTCTGCTTATATTCCATTTTTTCAATATGATCTTTCTTGCCATTTTAGCTGTTAGGGCCTCTCCTTCCCCCACACAGAAAAAAAAATTTTGTGTGTATGTATCTACACACATACATGTGTATATATGCGTACCTATATATGTATATGTATACATATACATATATATCCACCTATATGTATATATGCAAATATGTATTGTATATATGTGTGTGTATGTGTATATATAGTATATATGTGTGTATATTCTACATACACACATACACACACACACACAGACACACACATCTGTGTCTATGCTGTATCCTCACAATGCAAAATTTTTGAGGGCAGGGATTGTTTCATTTTTGTGTTTGGATCTCTAGGAGCTAGCTTGGTGCTTAGTCTACAGTTGGTATTTAATAAATGCTTATTCCTATTTGCCTGTGTCAGATTAGATGAATGGAGGATTCCTATTTCTCTCCATAGTGCCTTATTCTCACTGAGGGACCCCTTTTCTTGGATGAAGATTACTTGGATATTATCCCGAGGGACACTCACAATAAGCCCGCTCTGCGAACAGCCCAAGACAGATGGCAGAGAAGATAGCCACACAGCCAATATGTCGCCGATAGTTCTCCACAAAACGCTTAAACTGCTGGAGTTTCTGAAAGAATTGGCCTCCATGAAGTTTTTCCCTCTGGGCCTCTGTGTATAGTCGTGGAGCAAGAGTGTGTGTCCTGGAAGAATGGCCATCAATCAATGAATGAATAAATCTCATCATCTAATTCCTAGGCAAAAGTGGTTGGAAGACAGAAATAAAGCAGACTTTGCCCTCAAGGAGCTTTTAATGTATCAGGGGAAACAACATTTACATGTGAGAGTAAACATAAAATAAATTCTGTTATAAATCTTAACTCCCTGGGAAATAGTAGGAATGAGGAGAATTTGGCAGGTATAAAAATAAAAGATATTAATAAAAATGTACTTAAATGTAGATATATAAAATAAAGACAAGATACTTTGAAGGGAAAAGGAATGTACTCTCAGTTGGAGGGAGATCAGAGAAGGCCTCATGTAAAAGATAGCTTTTGAACTGAATTTTGAAAGCTCCAGGTTACTCCATCTTGTTTTAGAACTAAATCCTTCCTTTGCTTCCCAACTTAAAATATCTCAGAGACAGGTGACTTCTCAAGCTTCCCTCCCTTTCTCTTTTCCACACAAGTTAAGTGTTCCTTAACTTAGTCTCTCCCAAAATTTGGGAGCCTAGGCATTCCTTGAATTGGGAATTAACACTATAAATGACTTTTAAAATGGATTACTTTGGGCAGAAGGAAGTATTAGGTTGAAAGGGGATGTTTCAAATGTGGGTTGCAATAGAAAAAATTAGAGTTTACTCTTCCTAGGGATAAGTTCCCAGAGATAATGGGAGTCCCTTCATTAGCCAAGGAAAACATAGGGAGAGACTCCACTTCCACAGCCAAGCAAACAGACAGACAGACACATACACACACAGTTAGGATCTTAGAGGGTCAAGAATCCTGTCTCCAGCTGAAGGTTCCAAGACTTACTTCTTGCCAAACCTTTTCCTCATCCCAGTGCTGCCAGGCTCTGGGATCTCTGAGGGTAGAATCTCAACGCCATTGGAATTCATGCTGTGAAAAGAGCAAAGGGGTATATTTTCCTTATGTATATTTAAGAGATCCCAGCAGATTACATGGATAGATGAGGGTGGAAGCAGGCAACCCTTGAATAGATCCAGAGACAGTATAGAGCAGTGAACAGAGAACTAGATTTGGAATCAAGAGGTCTGAGCTCAACTTCTGTTACCTGTGAGAGCCTTGTATCCATGCTTTATAGAGCTAGAAAAGGTCTGAGAGAGAACATGATTCAACCTTTTCTTTTTGAAATATGAGGAAACATCAGAAATAGGTAGGAGAGCTAAGATTTAAATCCACATCCTTTGTCTCCAATCAGTGCTTTTGATATTCTACTGATTTGCCTTAACTTCAAGCAAATCATTTACTATCTACAGGCCCTGAAAATCCAGAATGTTATTTTTTTCCAGCTATAAATCCTATGAACCTATGTGGTGGGAGGAAAGGGGTAGTGGAAAAAGGGTATCAAACTGCAAGTTCCTTAGGGGGTGATTTAGCTGTCTCCACTTTGCTATGCAATGAAGAAAGGAGGGGTGGCAGCTCAGGAAAGTTCATAAGACTCAATTGTGGTCACATTTCAGAGTCCCAGTCTCTACTCACCCTCCTGTCCGGTTTTTGTCAATGAAGGAGACTCGATGGTTGATATTCTGCTTAAAGATATCTGGAACACCTGGGGGAAAAAAGATGAATAGGTTTCCTTAGGTGTTCTGACCAAGATAGATGCAGCAGGTGGTCATAGATAAAATTTCTCTCTCCAGACTAAATATACAGCACCTCTTGCTTTGCTTCTTCTCTTTTATTTTTTAAAATAATATTTCCCTATATTTAAAATAATTGTACACATATAATTAGATTGCTTGCTGACTTGGGAAGGAGGGAGGTAAGGAAGGGAGAAAGAAAAAAAAATTGGAACTCAAAATCTTACAAAAATGAGTATTGAAAGCTCTCGACATGTAATTGGAAAAATAAAATGGTGAAAAAAAAAATATCCCCCACAATTATATATTCCTTGTTTTTTCCTAGCACTCTTCTGAAAGAGATGGTTCTCTAATGATAATGTTGGTTTATGGTGCTGTATAGTTTGTAGATCACTTTAACATTTAATTTAATAATAAAATTTTAAAAAATTAATATAGACTTATTGGAATTCAAAACTTTTAAAGAGGTTTGGAATTGTTTTAAAATGTACTTGGAGGAAAATTACATAATAAAAATTATTTAATTAACTATTTATATGATGTTATATAATAATGTAGTAATATTGAATAATATTTGCTAATTTAATCCTCACAGTTTTCTGAAGGAGATACTATTATTATCCCTATTTTACAGATAAAGAAACTAAGGCCAAGAGTGGTCGACACTTTCTGGGGGCCATGATGAAAGATTAGAACTTGTGTTTTCCTAGCTCCAAGTGCAACAGTCCATCCATTCAGCTACCTTCTATGTTGCTTATAACCTGGCCACATCTGAATCTTTTATTCTAGAGCAGGAATCCCTAACCTGGGTACCAGGAACATGATTTTAATATTTTAATAACTTTAAAAATATAATTTGTTTTCCTTGTCATCCTATATTTTTTATTTTATGCATTTTAAACACATCATCCTATGGGATTTATAGACTTCATCAAACTGCCCAAAAGTTCCAGGACATAATTTAACATCTCATGTTCTAGAGCAGAGTTTTTAAAACTTTTTCTACTTGAGACCCCTTTTTGCCCAAGAAATTTTTACATGACCCGGGTATATAGGTACATAAAATAGGAATACAAATTAAGTGAAACATTTACTGATAATAAATCTTAATTTTTGGACCTCCACATTCAGTAACAAGACTCTATATGGATTGCAACCTACATTTTAAGAAGCTGTGTTCTAGAGAGTAGAACTATAACCCCTTATTTGTATTCCCAATAACCAGTTGTGATCTAAGCCAAAATTTTCTCTCTTAAGCTTTTGACTTGCCCCATAAATCTCTTAGCAGTCACTTCCTCAGGGACTCTCTCTGGGTCACTCTCAATGTCACACAGGTAAAATAGAAGAGATGAAATTTGAACCCAAATCTTCTTACTTCAAATCCATTTTGGTTGATTTCTTCTGCCTCATGGCAGAATATACACACAAGAATATATATAAATATATATGCATTTGTGCATACACACACACATATATACTCACAAGAGAGATCTCAGTGTCATGCTTGACCATTTTCTCCTTAGAACTCTTCTCCTGAAAGGGCACCTAAATGTTGCAGTAGTTAAGAGTGCCAGGGCTAGAATCAGGAAGACTTGAATTCAAACCTGGCTTCAAACACTTACTAGCTTTGTGACTCTGGGCAAGTCACCTCACCTCTGTTTGCCTCAGTTTCCTCATCTGTAAAATGGAGATAATAATAATACCTGTCTCCCAGGATCATTGAAAGAATCAAATGAGATAATGATGTAAAGCACTTAATAAGTCCATATAAATGTTAGTTGATGTTTTTATTACTATTTTTCCTGCTTCATTCTCTCCTCATCCTCTACCTTTGACACAAAGCTGGGTGAGCCGGAGCTCGCTGTCGTGGTCCCTCAGCATGAAGTGGAAATCCTCCCAGGTCAGCTCCTCCTTGTCTTGGAAGCCAGACTCTCGGAACATAGACTCCACCACCTCGGCCAGTTGAGCCTTGGACAGGCAGTTGTTGGAGATCTCGATGAAGGACCTGGTTGAAAACAGTAAGAGGAGCAGGGGCTGAGCAGACCCCCAGCAAGGTCAGACTGACCCTAGGCAGGGCAGGGCGGGGCAGGTAGGCTGCATGATTATCTTGGGTGTCATCAGTGACCTGGAAGCAGAGTTGAGAGAGTACCCATAAAAAAGTCTGCAGTTGACACTAAGCTGGGTGGGGTTGCTAACAGCTCAGAATACTGGAACTGAACTGGTGACCTTGACCAAGCAGAGAAATAGTCCATCAAAAAAAGCAAGGCAGTCTGGTGGAAAGAGTCCTGAAAGGGGGGATCTTGAGCCCCAGCTTGGACACCGATTAACTGCGTAACCTTAGAGAAGACCCTTCAGTTTTAGAAGTTTCAGTTTTCTGAGCTTTGATTCCAGCAGCTTGACTATCTCAGCACTGGCAGGAGCTCACAGCATGGCTGATGTACCGACCTTCCTTGTATTCTCGCTCCCTTTCTGGTGCTATACCTGGCCCTATTCCTGTTCTGAGCACTTTCACCAGCCTTCTTTGGCAGGAGCCACAATGGCAAGTAGAGTGGATATGTGAGGATATGACAATATTTGTAAAGTACTTTGCAAATCTTAAAACACTATATAAATGCTAGCTGTTATTAGCTACAACTAATCTTCTTAATCTGCTGATGAAGAAACTGGGCACTCATAAAATATAGATCTGATCTATAGATCCCCAGATCTACTGATGGGGATGAAAGATCTCCATAGTTTTGAACAAGACAATATATTGAGCAGGTAGGCTTGGCATTTTTGCCCTTGTCTGAGGCACTCCCCAAAACAGTCACTTCCTCAGTCATAAGGTCACACAGACAAGTAGAGATGGGATCTGAACCCAATTCTTGTAATACTTTTCCCATTATTGATATGAATAATTAGAGAGATATCTCCATCATATGTTGTGCATGACCTGGGAAATTTTCAAGAACTAGGGAGTGAGTGTTAGAAGACTATGTCTAATTTGTATTTTTATAATTTGAGAAGGAAGTGAATTATTAAAGAGACAGGAAGATTAAAGGATTGTGGGCTGTTTAACCCAAAGAGGGATGTTTTATATAAAAATAGTATTCAGATATATTAAAGTTATTATGAAAAAGATGCTCATCATTTGTTCTCTAATACCACAGTAGAACAAACTCCCCTCCCTCCCAAAATGGGCTTAGATTGTAGAAAGAAAGTTGGGTTGATGATAAGGAAGAATATCTTTATTGCCAGTATGATTAATAGGGTGCTAGATGACCAAAGGAGATTCCTTAAATTCATCCAATTCATTCACCCACTAATCTGTTCATTGTTTCAACTAATAAATATGTAATGATAAATAATAAAATTATGATGCCCAAGGTTCCTCCTTAACTAAACTCTATGATTTTAGTATTGATTTAATATTTATTATATTCATATTATTGTCCTAGAAATTGTAGTGTGTGTCTCTGAGTAAGAGTGGGCAGAATGAACAAGTATCAAGATATCCAGGGGAAATGTTGCAATTTTTCTTCCTGGACAGTTTTTAAATGATTGGGGGAGTCTATTTTAGGTATTTTAAGTGTAGTACTTCCTGCAGATTGTGGACTCTTACATTCTCTTGTATGTAAACATATATTCCCTTCTATCTTATAATACTTTTTTGCAGATATCTCTGACATCCTTATTTTAATCTCCAGCTGGAAACAACACTTCTCTAACCATAAAATTCTCTTCCTGTCACTGTTTTTCTGGAAACTCACATTAAATCCCAGCCACCAGAGTTGCCCTTACCGCATCATAGTGGAGAACTCCTCCTTGGAGAGAAAGCCATTCTTATCTAGATCATACATGGTGAACATGAGCTTGGATTTATCTTCTGGGGAGCCTGAGAGGATAGAGAAAGAAACTGAGATTTCTGCAGTCCCTTGACTCCTTTCTCAGGCCAGGCTTCATTCCAGTAGGTGGAAAGGGCATTAAGTCAGACTGGAAACCCAGGAATCAGAAAACAGCCTGGGGAAGCAGGAGAGGAGGCTGTTTGCATTTGTGTAGCCAACCCCAGCCCAGTTCACCACCTTCCCTCCTCTACCTTTCATGAAGATGACCAGGATATCTAGGAATTCTCGGAAGGATAAGTATCCATTGTTGTCTTTGTCAGCTAGGGAGAACATGGCCTCTACAAACATGGCCTGAGGCTTAAGGCCAAGGGACTCTGCAAATTCTGCCCTGCTTAGCTCACAGGCCAGGGCCTCTCGAACCTTCTGAGGTAAGTCTGAATCTGGAGGCCAGCTCCCTGTTTCTGCCTGGTCAATGTCCAGCACCTAAAGTTGGACAATGGAGGAAAGAAGGGGAGAGAAGAGTTCAGGCCTAGGGAAAGATCCAGTTCTAAGTATCATTTTTCTGTCTTGGAGGCAAGAATGACAGATATTTTGTAATTAAATATTTTTCCAAATACACATAAAAACAATTTTAACATTCTTTTTTCAAATTTTGAGTTCCAAATTCTCTCTCCCTCATTGAGAAGGAAATCAATTTGATATAAGTTATATACATATTTTGGAAAAATTGTATATGATGAGTCCATTCATTTCAGTTCAACAACAAATCTTTAATTAGAATCAACTGTACTCTAAGCTACATTTTATTTTTCTTCCTTTTGGGGCCAAGGAAGGGGAAATTTCTTGTTAGCTAGAAGACTAACCAAAAATTTTCCAATAATTTAGAGATTTTCTATTTGCTGGAGAGTAAACTTGAAAAGCTCTGAAGACTAGAAGTTGAACCAATTACAAATTTTAAAAGAAAAGCAAACACATAATAGACACCTCCAGTTTCATCTCCAATCCTTTTTCTGTTCTACTTTGTATATGTACTCCTGTCTGTGGTACCTGTGCAAAAAGGTGCCTAAAAAAGGTCTCTAGGATATGCCCCCTCTGCTGCTTGGTCACAGCTTTTTTGAGCAGTTCTTTTTCTCCGATCTCTGACAGTCCAAAATCCAGGTCCCAGTGGGCACAGTAACCCCGAAGGTGCTGGATAAAGATACCCCGCTCCTCCTCAGAGTTGAACATCAATACCTAGGACAAGAATAAAAAGAAGTGCTCCTAGTTTCGGCTTCTTGTTCAGGCTCCCATGTAGCATCCCCCCAAATCCTGAGGGACTTTTTGAATGAGGGAAGGGTGCAATAATTCTCCTCAGCATAGCTACAATAGAAGGAAAGATTAAGTATAGTGAGCAAGGGGAGGTTCTAATAGGATAAGTGGGCCTGAGTTTGGGTCACTTCTGAAAAGAAATCTAGACTCAAGGCTGTGGCAAACAGGGATAGAAGGGTGGGGAAGAGGGGATAAAAGGGATGTTTCAAGGGGCCATACTATGTCATATTCCTTGGGGATCTTGAGTAGCAGTGCCCGGCGGCCACAGTTGTTTGACTGGATCAGGTTCAAATGCTGTAAAGGCTGGAGCTGGATGGTCCTGATAATAGATAATTGTTCATCTAGCACTCGAAGGGATCTCTCTGGTAACAGCTGTAGGTAGATGGGACAGCTCCTCTTGCCTGGACCTGGCCATTCCATTGCTGGTGAGGAGAAGGGGATTAAGGTAGGATAAGAAGAGGGAGTTTTTTATTTTTCAAAAGACATGCAAAGATAGTTTTCAACATTCACTTTACAAAGCCTTGTGTTTCAAATTTTTCTCCCTCCCTTCTCTCCGTTCTCTCCCCTAGATAGGTTAAACATGTACAATTCTTATAAACTTATTCTCATATTCATCATGCCGCATAAAAAAAAAAAAAATCAGATCAAAAAGGGGAAAAAAAAGAGAAAGAAAAAAAACAAGCAAACAACAACAACAAAAGTGAAAATACTATACTTTGATCCATATTCAGTCTCCATAGTTCTCTCTTTAGATACAGATGGCTCCTTCTATCACAAGTCTATTGGAATTGTGAAGACTAGATTTTCAACCCTTACCCTAGGTCCCAAGGAGACTTTGTCACTTTAATTGTTCCTGCTCATTTGGAAGACCTCCCCATCTGGAATTCACCTTTGCCTGGATTCTTTCCCTCTGTTAACTTCCATGTCACCTGGTCCCTCCTTGACCCCATCCCCATTTCACTTGGATCTCTTCCCTCAGTTCACCCCCACCTTACCTGGCCCCTTTCTTTTCTCACCTGCTACCCCCTCCATGGGCATTTCCTTCTTTATACTCTGTTTTTCTTTTTTCTGTAGCTTCTTGAACTCTCTACCTCGGAAGCATGCTACCACCCAGGCAATGAACAGACTCACTGGAGTGAGGAAAGAGGAGGTGAAAGGGAAGGGTCAGCAGGGACTGATGAGCAGAACCCTTTCCCTCCCTGTACCCTGCCCATCACACCAAGTTTCCCAAGAGCTCCTACCATTGCCTCTTCTGTAGCGAGACCATCCTTGAATCCAGACCCCAGAAAAGGGTATCTGGGTGACTCATATAGTGTGTATTGGAATATAGTAGATAGGGGCTCTGGGACAACTAGGGGAATAGCTTATAATCTGGGAAAATTGAGGGAAGGAAAAATAGAGGGAGTATGAGGGAAATAGTGGGTTGGGATGATTTACCTAAAGGGAGAAGGAAGAGGGCTACAATAACAACCCCAAAGCCAGGACCACTGTCTTTGAAGTAGTCGATCACTGTCATGTTCACGCAAGGGGGCAAGATACTTTCTTCAAGTTGCTGGGGTTGTGGGCAGGGGTTTCCTAGAGAAAAGAAAAGTATCCAAACTTGAGGTGAGAAACTTCTCTCTAAAGATTCTGTCTCTCATTCAACTTCTGTCTCTTTCTGTTATGGGCATCAAAGGCATTGGGATATTGTGCCTCCTTTCCAAACTCCTACTTGCCTATGGGCACCTTTGCACATTCCACTGATCTCATTGCATAGCATGTCTTCCCTTGTGTCCTCCCTGTCCCAATTCTTTGAAAACATTACCAAGTACTATGCCCAAAGGACTATAAAACTGTGTTTACCCTTTGATCCAGCAGTGCTACTACTGCTGTATCCCAAGGAAATTATAAAGGAAAGAAAAGGACCCACATGTGGAAAAATGTTTGTAGCAGCTCTTTTTGTGATGGCAGAGAATTAGAAAAGGGGTAAGTGCCCATCAATTGAGGAATAGCTGAATAAGTTGTGGTACATGAAGATAACAGAATGTTATTGTTCTATAAAAATGATGAACAAGCTGATAATAGAGAGGTTTGGAAAGATTTACATGCACTAATGCTGGACGAAACAAGCAGAAGCAGGAATACATTGTATACAGAAACAGCAGATTGTGAGATGATCAACTATGAAAGACTTGGCTCTTCTCAGTGGTTCAAAGATGCAAAGCAATCCAAATAATCTTTGGATAGAAAATGCCATCTGCATCCAGAAAAAAAAAAAACAACAAAAAAAAAAAACCTATGACGATTGAATGTTAATCAACATATGCTATGTTCACTTCTTTTTTATGTTTTTTCCTGTCCTGATTTTTCTCTCTCAATGTGATTCATAAAGAAATGTGTACTAAAAATAATATTAAATTAAAAGAAAAAGAAAATACTACCAAGGACAAACCACTGAGTTGCTGAGATTGTTTCTACCTGAGGCTTCATAGCTTGTACAGGACATGACATTGAGTTAGATGGACTTGTCTTCCAAGATACTTTTCTAGGTCACATCCAAGCATAATCATACAACAATGGTCAGTCACTTCCACAGTTTCCTCCCAATAAATCTCTGCAAGGTCCCTTCTCTCCGGGTGCCTCTTCTATGATTATTTACCTTCATGCCAGAAAAAGACATTAAGCTGCAGGTTATCAGAACTGACATTAGTAACATCTACCAAGACATCATGGAGGGTTGTACTTCGAATCTCCTTGATCTCGTCATTTGTGAACAATCTAAATGGAGGTAAGAGAAAAACTGAGAATTATTGGAATGAAGGGAAGAGAAGGCAGATTTTCATAACCCCAGGAGCCAATATCAGGAAAAGGTCACAGAAGTGACGAGGTGAAGTGTAAGGGCTAGGAAAGAATGAGAAGGAGAAATGTATCAGATCTGAGGAGTCAGAGTTTAGTCATGGTAGGGATAAAAGGAAACAAGAATTAGAGCCTGTATTGGGCATGCTTGTCAGGAGATTTTTAAGGCTCATCCAAGGATGGGGATGTTATCTGAAGCCTAGGTTAAGTCCTATTTCAGAGAGGAGGATGATTTGATATCTCGACTGGGGGCCAGTTTGGGGGATAAAGTCTCTAGATATTTCAGACAAGCTCTCACCCATTTCTTGTGTTCTCAAACCAGTAACGGTCCCCATCTCGTAATCGAATAAACTGGTCAAAGACAATGTTGCAAAACAGAGATGAAGGGTTCCCGTAGCTCTCCAAGAGGCCCCCTGGGAGCAGCTCCAGATGAGACAGGCTATGGTTGTACAAGGTGGCTATAGCCTCCAGGACCTGGGAAGAAAGAACATTGCTCCAGGTGATTTCACCACATCTGCCTTATAGGTTTTCCTCATACTTTAAGGTCCTTAGTCAGTCTGTTTCCTTGTGAGTTGAGGGTGAGGGGGCAGAAGAAGTTGAAGAAGTAGACTCACAGGTTAGGCTAGGTCAGAAGAAGGAATGGGCCCTCTCTCCCCATCATTGTACCTATAGTCAAGCTGTCTTCCCTAAGACTTCTTGCTTTATCTCACAATGCCCCCCAGGGTCACAGGCAGCCTCTCGGGAGTATGTGCCTTCCTCTTTTTTTTTCCTCTATGAGATGAATATGTTCTATTTGTTTATAATTATTTATTATATATTATATGTGATAGTTATTATATTATACATTTATTTTAATATATTATAATTATATAATTATAAATACATCATATAATTATAATATATTAAAATAAATGTATAATTTAGGTAATTATATAACCTACTTTTAACTCTGGTTATTGGTAGGAGACTGATGTCTTTCTAGCCCTAGAGATAACCTTGGGACTTTATGTCTGCATCAACAATTTCCTAGCAGACTGACTTTTTAGTAATAACTTCTGATTCTCCCTCTCACCACTGCTTGGATGATTTTGATCCTTCTTGGGTATGAGTCCTCTTGGTTCAAAGCTTACTATTTCTTTGTATACACTCTGGGACACTGTTGAGGTTCTGGGGATTACTTAGTTTAATCCCTGTTTTGGGGTTCTACTAGGCCCAGGATAATTGGCAGTCTAATGGGAGATTGAATTAGGGTATACTTGGCCTGGGAAGGAGAACTTTTCTGGGGGACTATTCCTGATTAGAAAGTATTTCTCACATCGGGTTCCAGGTGAGGGTTGAGGGTATTCCAATTCTCTAGTGGCTTCAAACCCATAGCTTCAAGAGCCTGATTGTAGGTGGGCAGTCCCAGGTCCCGGCCCCTCTGAATGCTGCTGGCCACATAGTCTGTTCGTGAGAACTTGCCAGAGCCAGGCCAGTAATCTGGAAAAAGCAAAGAGGCAGCCAGTCCCACATCAGAAGCTGATGGGGACTCTGCACCATCATTTCCTCACTTTACTAATTTCTCTTTAGTCTTTAGTCACTGACACCCCCCGCCCTACCCCCATCCTTACCCTACTCTCCTAGTTCTGGGGAGAGAAGAGTCAGCCTTTTCTGACCACAGGAAACTCAGGGACATAATAGACAGAGGACTGGACTTGGATTTAGAAAAACCTGATTTTGAATCCAATCTTAGACATTTAGCTGTGTGTTCTTGAGCAAATCATTTGATCTCTACCTAGTTTCCTCATCTGTAAAATGAGGATAAAAATAGCATCTAGAGGTTTTGTTATAGGGTGAAAAGTGAGATGATATTTGCAAAATACTTTTCAAACCTATGTATATATGTATGTATACATATATGTATATATCTCATGCATATATATAACTAGCATATACTATATATAGTACGTATATTAAGTTATGTGCATACACACATGTGTATATGTGTGTGTGTGTGTGTGTGTATATATATATATACACACACACACACACACACACACACATACTAGCTATTATTATCACTGGATGTTCCTTCAGGTTGGATCCAGTTAAAGTTCATGGTCTAAATTAGAGATAGGTAGAGTTGATAGTTGATAGATAAGGTGTACTTGGCCATGATCAACACTAAGATCTAAGGATCCCCAGAGCTTGAATCTTTACTCCTTCTCCTAGATCTGACTAATGTGAACACACAGACTTGTCCCTGACTCAGCCATCCTTGGCATTGGGCAAGAGATCAATTTCTTTCCAGTCAACCCTGGAGGCTCAACCTATTCATGCCTCACAATATTTTCCTTTCTTTCCTGACCTAAGACCTCTCTAGCCCCTGGATCCAATCCATAGTGATCTCAGCCTTCTGACTGCTTCCTTACCTCTCAGATCCTGCACCACAATCCTGTCTTCTCGCTCTGAAATCTGTGAGGCCATTCCCAGGAGCAATTCGTTCACTGCCTCTGCACTGCGAAGATTTGGGTTCTGAATGGGGACATTACAGTCGAGGTTTAGTACAAAAGACCTTCTCTTGACTATTCTCCCTCCCTACCTCAGGTCTTTATATTAGGTTCCCCTGTTCCCTGTTTCTCATCTCTTGAACAATAGATGGAAGTTTCAGAGGCAGATTTGAACTAGATGTAAGGAAAAATATCCTAAGAATTAAAAGTTTTCACAAAAAGAATAGGCTTCATTGAGAAACAATGGATTCTTCATCACCGGAGGTCTTTGAATAGAGGTTGGTGGCCATTTATTGGGAATGCTTATTGGAGATTTCTAGTAAGTTTTAGATTGAACTAGGTAAAATCTCCTTCAACTCTCCATTCCTTTCCTGATTCTTGCCCTTCAAAGCAGCTGTCCCCAAGGTCTCCTCTTACTTGCTCTTGTCATTCCCACAACCAACCTGGGATAATGGAATCTAGAAAACAGAAACTGTCATTTTATGCTGGAACAAATACAGTAAGAAGACTAAAACCCACCTCCTGGGACCTCAGTCTTTCCTTGCCCCAAGTGCCCAGCTAACCTCTCGATTCCAGTAGCTGTTGCAGACTCTAATTGCTGAGGAAGTACCTTGTCCCTTGTTAGTGATGTTTTGAAAATGACAGCTGGCATTTCTGAAACAGGGAACAGTGGAAATGATGATAGGAAGTCATGGGGGGAAGGAGCAAAGATCCAAAGTAGTCTGAGATCATTGTAAGTCAGAATTAGAAACATCGAGGTGGGGCATTTGTTGGGGAAACTGGGGCTGGGAAATTTGCAGAAGGATCTTACATATGGAAGGTGACTGATTGATATTTGATTGGATGGCAAAGGAATAGAAACCCTTAACTTTCACCCTAGGCATGCCAGTTGTTGATACAATCTTTAACTCTAATCCATATTCAAGGAAAGTTATTCAACAATCAATCGATCAATTAATCAACTAAGATTTATGACACGCCCACTACATCCTAGACACTAGCTATATAAAGACAAAACCAAAATTGTTCCTGTCTTCAAAAGGATTACATTCTTCTGGGGCAGACAAAATATATATATGCAAATAGATATAAAACAAATGTAGGGCATTTAGGTGGCATTTAGGAACTTAAGAAAGGCTTTGTGTAAAAATTGGTATCACCATTTCATTGTATAAGATCCATACTAATGACAGTGATTGCCAGATTTCCAGAATGTAGGGTTCTCCCAACCCTACATTCAACTCCAGTCTCCTAACCTGTTGCCTATCTTCCCTTTCTTGTCACCAGTCTCAGGAGATGAGTGTATGAGGATTGGGGGAATAGGTAGGATGACAGAAGAAGGCGTTTCCAGGAGAAACTCCACCCTTGCTCTTCTCCATCACAAGCCCACTCCCTCCCTTACCTCATATAGACACCAGGGGGCACCATAGTGGAGAAGAATTGTTTGGAGGCTGCTAGGAACTCAGGTGAGATGCTGGGATCCAAAAATGACTTGTACCCTGGATAGAGTAAGATCATGAGTTTTCATTTCCCTCCAGTCCTTCTTCATTCCATAAGTTCTTGCTTACACCAACACTCCACTCCCTCAGCCTATGCCCAGCCCTGAGCTCCTGTCCCTTTTTCCCTCTTACCTTCATATGGTGGTGGGGTTCTCTTCAGGAAACTGGGCAGCCATTCATAGAGGACAATGCTCTGTATGAGGAGGAGATGAGAGAGAAATGGGAGGTTGATGGCAATTGCAGAAGAAGGGGAATGAGAAAAGAGGACTGGGAGGGAGTAAGAAGTCAGGCAAGAGAAATGGGAGATCGAGTGGATGTCCGTCAGCTGGGGAATGGCTGAATAAGTTGTGATATGTGAATATAAGGGAATACTATTCTATAAGCAATGATGAACAGGACTTCTCAGCAGGCACAATGGACAAATTGTTTATGGGTTTTTTTTAACATGGGAAATGGAATACCATATGTTTAAGATTGACATCAACAATAGGGCATCTCAAAAGAAAGATTGGGGCAGAGTGAAGGTAAAAATAGTAATTATGTTATATAAATGAAATGCAGAAGAAGAATAGACACTGAGGCATTAGAGGTGGGAAGAGAGTTCATAGTTCTGAAAATATACTCCTATCAGCAATGGGTTAAATAGGCAACATTATATATAACATTGTACACAGTAACAACACATATGTGTGTGTGGGTGTGTGGGTATATCTTGAAGGGTATAGCACCCTCCAAAATCTATCAAGAAATAAAGGGGGAAAAATGGGTGAATGGGGTGTGTGTGTGTATGTGTTAAATAATAGCAAGGCAGCAGGGATAGCAAAGATATGTATGTATGTATGTATGTATGTGTGTATATGTGTATATATATACATATACATACATAAACATACGTATGTATACATAAATATATCTTTTCTTAACTATAGCTAGCTTGGGAGTGGGGAGGCAGATGAAAGGGGGAAAAAAATAATAAAGTTTAAAAAGTGAACAGCAGAGAACAAAAGAACAATTTAAAGGAAGTAAAGAAAAGATGGACACTAGTGAATATAATTTCTTCCCTTATATATATATATATATATATAATGTGTGTGTGTGTGTGTGTGTGTGTGTGTGTGTGTGTGTGTGTATGTACTTTGTTGATCTGGTAATTTGTTCTTATATATTTTGAATCCTCCCTAATAGTCTGCTGGTCACATGACAATGTTCTCTCTTGTTTTGTTTCATTTTGTTTTGTATTCCTTTCCTGTTTTTCTTTTTCCTTATGTTTTTTTTTTAATAAAATAAAAATTTTTAAATAAAAAAAAGACACGATAAGCATGCCGATTTTTTAAAAAGTCTGAAAAGACTTATATGAACTGATACTAAGCAAAGTGAACAGAACTAAGAGAACATTGTACACAGTAACAAGATTATGTGATGATCAGTTGGGATAGATTTAACTCTTTTCAACAATGCAGTGATTCAAGGCAATTCCAATAGACTTGGGATGGAAAGAGCCATCCACAACTAGAGAAAGAACTATGGAGACTGAATGTGGATAAAAGCACAGTACTTTCACCCTTTGTTGTTGTTTGCTTGTTTTTTTTTTTTCCGTTTGATCTGATTTTTCTTGTGTAGCATGATGGATATGGAAATATGTTTAGAAGAATTGCACATATTTAACATGAGATTTGCTTGCTGTCTTGGGGAACGGGGAAGAGGGGAGAGAGAGAAAAATTTGGAACACAAGAATTTGCAAAGATGAATGTTGAAAATTATCTTTGCATGTATTTGGAAAAATAAAATACTATTAAAAAACTATTAAGGCAACTCTAGCCACATGTGTGCCCTACAGATATGTAAATGTTCTCTGGTCACATGTTTTTTGTATATGTACTCTGCCCCAATGGTGATGTGGTAACCTATGTCAGTGAGAGAACCCCATGTGTGCATGTGGACACTTTTTCTTATCATTTTATATGCTATGATGTTTGATTAATTTTTAAAAAAATTTTTGGCTTTGAACTGAAAAAAGAGAGAGAGAGAGAGAGAGAGAGAGAGAGAGTGAGAAAGAAAGAAACTATAAGCACCATATAAATGAGTTCTAGTTGTGATACAGCTCTCTGCCCTGAGGGTGGAAAGGATTATTACCCCTTCTGGGAAGCTGAAAGACTAGAAGCTGCTGGTATCTGACCTGGTAGGTGGCAATGACTCTCTTTCGGGCATGCTGGAACAGCTCTTCATCTCCCCATTTCGGGTGCTTCTGGGCCAGCCTGTGAGCCCACAGATTATGGTATCGGAACCAGAGGAGGCCCAATGCCTGCAGAAATGGATTTTGGTTTCCCCTTTCGGCTCCAAAGGCTACAATCAACACAAGAAAAGGAAAGTAAACTCTATCACTCCTATTGATTCCAAACTCAAAACTGATCTACATCCTTCCCCCCTCCCCATCTCTTCTTTCTTCCTGATCTAGACCACTCTCAAGCCCACAGCTCTCCAAATGCCCCAGACTCACCATACAGCCCTTGGGGCCCCTGCTGCCCAGTGGAAGGGTCTGGTGCTATCCACATGAGGAAGGGTCCTTGAGTATCCTTGGGGAAAGCAGGATCTGGTCCTGATTCCAACTTCCCACCAGAGAAGCTCCTTAGTGCATCACTCCAGGAGTGAGAGGAGCCATAGATGGCACTGCCATCCAGCCAGCTAGTGACTTGGTTGATCTGGGGACAGACATAAGAAGCAGTGTGAGAGCCTGTGTATTAGTGAGTTGGCTGGGTGACCAAGTATTCACCCAGGAGTTCCATTTGTGACTCTTAGACCCACAAACAATAGCCCTCATTCCTCCTCTCCCCCACCCCAAAAACCCTCCAATGTCTGATTAGCTTTTTATCACCATCCTGAACTTAATTGGGAGCCTGATTGAGACCTTTTTGTGAATGTATTCTCTTCTCCTAGAATCACCTGGTCTCGGGGATTGTTAGGACTCTGTCCTGTGTGTGGGTCCCACTCACTCCTCTGGAAAGGCAGCACTATATTCCCTGTGTAGTCTGGATCAAACACTTTGTCTCCTTTAGGTATTTGGATGTTCATAAACTCAGCAGGACAGCCTGGCCGTTCCACACTCACCACCTCAGAAAGGACATGGTAGCCTGAAGACAGGAAGAGCTAGGGATCAGACTGGAAAAAGACTGAACATTTTTCCCTCCCAAGACCTGATCACTGTATCAGAAAGAAGCCCCCTCCTCTTTTTTTTCCAAGTTAAATCACAGAGGGAAGGACTAGGTAATTTATGCAAAAGAGTTAAAGGATCAAAGTATAGCTTGTGTTCCAGATAGAGGGAGAAAAGGGGAGAGGGGATAAGAGATTGGGAATCTGTAAACCTATTCCTTCTGCACTAGGTCCCTTTGAAGAGAGGGCAAGGCCAGTGTTGGGACTAAATTCAAACCTGACAATAGAATTTGAATTGAGAATAAGGTTCCCACAATCCTCCCCATTCTTCTGTCCAGGGAAGTGTTTCTGGAAGAGGGATATTTTCCTCACCAAAAAAGACCCCAAGCACAGTGCGGTTTTGTAAAGAGGAATTCCCAGAGGGACCCTGCATGGCAATATTACTGATGCTTCGGGGGTTGGGTAGGTGTGGTTCTCCCAAAGGTTGATAAACGCCATCTGAGTATGTAGCAGGGACCAAACGCTGGAGCCTGGAGCCTGAGACCAGGAGGGAAGGGTGTTATGCTTTGGCTAGGAACCCTGGCCTGGGTTTAGCCAAACTCCAACCCCTCCAACCAAAATTAGATCCTTTTTAGTTCTCTATTAAGACGTCCTTAGTAGACCTCTTTACCCTTGCCTGGGGCCAAGGTTTAGTCCTCCAGGTTGTGCCCAAAGGCAGAATAGAGAGATGTTTCAGAGAGAAGAGCAATTGGTTCCGCCCACTAGTCAAGCACCCCTCTGCAGCCTCCTGGCCATCCCAGGAAAGTGGATTTGTATGTCCCAAGAATTTCCCTTCACCATATTAAGCCTCACAGCCAGCTAACCCAGGCCCTTTAGGTACCTGCTGAGCCCAATTCATGGTGTCTCAGATTGTTGAACCAGCCATCATAGCGCTGTACTTCCCAGAATATGGCAGAAGACTCCTGGGCCCCTGAAAGCAGAAAATTTCCTGTCCTGTCCCTCTTCATTGGACATCCTTGGATCCCCAAAAGGAGATCCTTCTCTTCCCTCAGGAATCAAGTAACTGCTGGTGTCCCTCTCCTGTTCCTCATTCCTAAAGCCTGCCTGAGGACATGTAGTTCCCCCCCTCCCCAGGAATAATGACTCCTGTCACCCCTAAGGTTTAGAACATCCTGACCTGCCCAAACCAGCTGGACCTGAGTAGTGGCTGGTTAGAAAGAAGGAAAAGGTTCAGTGAGTTGGGAGCTGATCCAATCTGGTAGAATCTTCCAGCCTCACAGAGCAAGGTCATTGACACTTTCCCACTCATCCCAACTCCTGCTTTTCCCATCTTCAGATCCAGAGGGGAGAACTAAGGAAAAGAGTACTGGACCATTTGACTTTCTGCCTCCCAGAGTACCTCATTACTTACCCACTGGATTCCAGGGTCCAATCAGAACCATCTGCATTGCTAGTAACCATGTATTAAACATGATTATCCTAGGGCCTAAGAGGCAAGGAATGATGTGAGGAGGATGAAACTCACTTGGTATAGCCAACCCCATATTCCTACAGCCAGCCAGGCACAGATACCAACTCTCCCCTTCTCAGCACTACCCTGATGGTCAAGACCTGCTTCCTCCCATTATAAAAAGTAAAACTGGAATAGAATTAAGGTAGGTAGACCTCCCCAAAGTAGATCCACCAATCTCCTCTGGCACTGTGCCAGAAATTTCTATCAGGGTCATTTATCTGTTGTTCTTTGACAGGTTTCTGTCCAGTCAGTCTTTTCCTCCTTCCCCCATCCGGGACAGTATGGTTCAATGGAAAGACCACTGAATTAAAAATTAGGAGATATGGAGTCTTCCTACCCTTGGTTCTATCATTCACTCAGCTCTCTGAGTCTTAGTTTCCTCATTTGCAAAAATGAGGCATTTGGATTAGATCTCTGTAGTATTTTCTAGCTCTAAAAATGACTATATTTCTTTATGCTTCCCCTCACCCCCAAAGACATACCTATTAAAAACCTAAAGCGTTTCACGCTGTTTTTGCTCCCTGAACCTCATTGCCTCCTTGATGTTCCACAACTTCACATTACTCTGAAGTGGGATGATGGGAATAAAAATAGAGGGGGGAGAAGGGACCAGTATTAATTAGTAGATTGGGAGTAGGAAAATTTAGGGTAAGGTATTCTAGGCTAGTTGGTCAGGCTGTCCTAGATCCACTGGGGAAAGGGGCTGCGGGATTCCAAAATACAAACCGAATAGGGAAGGGGGGGGGGGTATGGGTAGGTAGGAAGGAGAGTTAGTTGGATAAGAAACCCTCAAATACTAGTTTCCTAGAAAGTCCTGTTCTGAGAAAAGAAGAAAGAATTCTTCCCTCCAACTTCAGCATTAATACATGAAACCCGATTCATGCTTCTTTCTCTGTGAAAGCACTGTGGTAGGGAGAGCACTGAAGTGGAACCAGCCGACCTGGATTTGAATTAGGACTCCGAGGCTTATTAGCGGTGTGACCCCGGGCAAATTTTTTAACTTCTCCGAGATTTTAGTTTCCTCTTCAGTAAAATGATGGACTTGGATAAGACGAAGTCTCTTAACCTCTCAGAAGCAGATTCCTTTCTCTTGCTTTGCGACTCTTTGTAGCTGTCTCTGTTTTCCCTCCCGGAGCTACACTTCCTTCCCCGGGTCTCCGGAAAGGCTTGCGTACTCACCTTCCTCTCCCCACGTTTTCTTGAAGGTTCAACGTCTTTTGTCAAGTGTCCGCTCAGACTGGAGTCTGGCCCTGAATGTGAGCTACCGGGCTTGTAGGCTAGACTACTGCTCCGGGTCCACCCGCCCAGCGCTTTCCTTTGATTTGCATAAAGTCACACCCGGAGGTTTAACCAGTTGACCTACACCCCGCCCTTCATTTGCATAACCCCCTTTCCCCACCTCCAGTCCCGGACCCCAGGGGGAAAAATCGGGACTCACTTGATCCTCCCTGCTATAAAAGGGTTAGATGCCCGGAACAGAGTTATAACAAAGCTAGACCGAGCTGACAAGATCAAGATAGAGAGTAGAGCGCTGGACAGCAAGGTGAGAAAGAGACCCAGACTCTCTCGCCTCATATGCCCCAGCACAGAAAGCACTTGAGGGAACTCGGTGTGGGGCAGGGAACTGGAGAGCATGGGGGCGCAGTGCCAGTGGGAGCTGCTGTCGCCCATCTCTCTGAGATAGGTGGCCCCCTGGGGCTCTGTCCTGTGTCTGATTGACCGGCTTTGCTGTGTTTGGGCTTCCTCGTGTGTGGTTAGAGGGTAGGGTGCGGTGAGAATATTCTGGGGGAGAAAATGTAGGAAAAGAGATGGGGAGGACTACAGATATTAAAATCTCCTTCTCTCCTGATCTCAGGTTGCTAACTGCGGGACAGGTGGATTTCTACCACTCGGACCCCTTGATCTTACTCTTCTCCAGTGACAGTCAACATGACGTTGTTCAACGGCGAACTGCCTTTCTACCCCCGACCCCGTTATGCAGCCGGCATCAACGTCCCCTTGTTGGTGGTCATCGTGGTATTCCTGGCTTTAGCAGCCAGTTTCCTACTCATTCTACCCGGAATTCGCGGTCATTCGGTGAGGCTGAAGTCTAACACCGGATTAGGGTCAATACAGTAAAGGAAGGGGGAAGTTTCAGAACTGAGTGTGAGAGCTGCAAGAGAATGGTGACCCATCTCCATCACCTCTTCGTTCAGCTCTTAAATGACCTTGGAGTCTCTAATCATAGTGGGAATTAATGAAGCTTGACTTTTTCTAGTATAGGGGATGGAGAGAGTGATGGATATCATTCATGGGGAAACAAAACACAGAGCAGACCAGAATGGCTGAGATGGTTGAGTCTGAATCAAGGACATATTCTTCCCAAACATTGAACCCTAAGTTTTCAGCTGGGAGTCACTCACAGTTTAGCAATTCCAGAACTAGAATGCTCTTCGCCACTGCAACTACTAGGGACTGAAATTCTCACACTGTTAACCTCTGAATTATGAATTATTATATCATTTCTCTATCCTCTTCCCCTTCCAATGTTTAAATCCCTTTGCTCTCTACTTCACCATCCTTAATCTACTCTTTTCTGGATGATATTTGTGGAGCACTAAATTCAAGAGAGCTGAAGTACCTCAGCATTAATACACAAGACTCTGTGTGTATTGGATAGTTTCTTTTATTAGCATTTCTGGGTGCTCATATGAGGGTTATGTCCATCTAGTTAGATGTACTCTTGTGATGTGTGTTATTGTGATGTGTGTGGATGGGTCTTTCATTTTAAAGGTTCATAGATTCAACTATCAGACTTGGTATTGTGAGAATTATCTTTCTTTCCTACAATCTCATGGAATTTAAATTATAGATTTGTCTTTCAAAAAAATATGCTGAAGCAAGCTCATTTATACTCATTCTGTATGGATTCCTGGGAGAATTCATTGTGTGGTTGTCAGTTAAGCATTTGTTAAGCATCCATTCTGTGTCAGAACTTGTGCTAAGTGATGGGGATACAAAGAAAGGCAGTTCTTCAGGAGTTTATGTACGTACAATATGTACAAACAAACTATATTTAGGAAAAAATGAAGATAATCTTAGATAGAAGTGACTAAAACTAAAAAGATTGGGAAAGGTTCCCTGTAGAAAGTTGGATTTTAGCTAAGAGCTACAGAAAGCTAAGGAAGCCACGGGGTGGAGGTGAGAAGGGAGAGTGTTCCTGTTATGGAGGAATGACTAGAATTTCGTAATCAGTGAAAATTCTAGAATTGAAATATGAAGAACAGCAAGGAGATCAATATTACTGGATCAGTCTCTACAACTTACTGTTCTTGGGAACTAAATCTTTGAGCCTTCCTCTCCTTGGGCAGGTCCATCCTTCTCTAACATTACTCCAGGAATCATTGAGTTCCATGGACCAGTGGTTAGAAGAGTGAGGGGCAGAGTCAGGAGGGTCAGACTGTGGATTGGAATGGGGAATGTAAAGAGATGGAGAGTGTAGGAGAGGAGTTCATTCAACTGTGACTCATGAGGTGGGGTGTGAGGAGTATCAGAAAAGTATGACTTTAGAACCTCAGAAATGCCTTGTTGAGTCAGGCGCCTAGCAGATGCAGCTTGATATTCTGCCTCTGATAGAGGCACCAAAGTTAAGGAAGGCAAGGACAAGATTTTCTCTGATCAATCTCCAATAATTTGGAATTTAGTTCCAAATGGTGTGGGGAAGGAAAAGAGGTTTATTAAGGAACTGGTTATGCCCTGTTAGCTGAGAATCAAAGCAAATAATGGGCCCAGGGAGACTCAGGGGTTGGAGGACTGAAAATCATTTCTCATCATTACTGATCCTTTCTATTTTTGC
Source organism: Antechinus flavipes (assembly GCF_016432865.1). Lineage (NCBI taxonomy): Eukaryota > Metazoa > Chordata > Mammalia > Dasyuromorphia > Dasyuridae > Antechinus > Antechinus flavipes. Next base: position 278,306,536 of record NC_067399.1, read on the forward strand.
AGCGCTGGTTCTGGTGCGTTAGAATCCTCCTCAGTTTGTTCATTGGAGCAGAGATTGTAGGTGAGTGACTTGTCTCCTAGGGGGTAGGGAGATGGCAACCTAGAAAAGCATTGAGAGACTAGGAGAGCTGGAGAACTAGCTTGTTGATAGACACTGCCCACTATAACACCCCTCTGAGTGCCTTTTGTTCATTTCCAGTATCTCCCAGATTGATGGGTGTGTCCCCTTTTCTTTCCCATCTGGCACCCCTAAATCTATGCCTCGTGACCCCATGGTGTTACACTTCATGCTTCCCATGTTCCCTTATTGTAATACTCCTCCCTAAAACCACCACATCCTTCTTATGACCAAAAAAAAAAAAATTCCATCTTGTTCCCTCTCAGCGGTGAACTTCAGCGGGGAATGGTACGTGGGTCAAGTAAAAGCCAACACCTCCTACAAGGCTTTCACCTCTGCCCAAGTCAGTGCTGATATCGGGCTGCAGGTTGGATTAGGAGGAGTCAACATCACGCTCACAGGTGAGAAGACTGAAGGAGAGGGTGTTTCTATCCAGTCCTTCTACTTTCTAGAGGTGAAGCTGTCTTATTCTAGCATATATCCTGAGGTGGAGAGTTGGGAGCAGTGTGAAGATATTTTTGATAGATATGATAGCTATGTCTGGGACATTTTGGCAAATAAGGACTACAGAACTAGGATCCCCAAAAGTTTCTCTGTTTCCCTGCACCGGCCCAGCCTCTCATCTCTCCCCTTTTGCGTCTGTGTTCCCCTGACCCATTTGGACGTACTCCGAAATTGCTCCCATTGTACACAGCGTAGAGTCCCCACGATCATGCATAGAGGCAGACTTAGCCTGACCCTTGTCGATGCCACCTATGCCCCTTCTTCCAGGGACTCCTATGTACCAGTTGAACGAGACTATCGACTATAACGAGAAGTTCAGCTGGAGTTTTGGAGACAAGTATACCGAGGAGTATGAGGAGGCGCTGCAGAAGGGGCTACCGAATCCGGTGCTCTATCTAGCGGAGAAATTCACCCCTGCCAGCCCCTGTGGCTTGTACCAACAGTACCGGCTGGCTGGACACTATGCTTCAGCTACACTCTGGTGAGTGTAAGAGTGGACCTGGAGGAATCCATTGCGAGGAGGTGGGGTCTCACACCAGGCTCAACCGGCTTGACCAGCTCTGCAGCCCAGGGAACCCAATCATGAAAGCCGGGAACTCCTGTCACCTCCCAGGGTCTGCAGGTCCCAGCTGATTGCTTCTACTTTTTGCGGTGGCTGTAGTCCTCACCTAAACTTGGAGCTTATGCCATCTATCCATATCCTGGGGGCCTCCCACTAGAGACTCTCAGTCTCAGCACCAGCTGGAAGCCACGCCTTCCTTTTAGCATAAGAATTACCGGAGCACGCGTCAGTCTAGTCTATAAATAGGATTCCGGGCTGCCAGCTGGAGGCCACGAGGAAAGGGTCTGTCTAGGGGATCTAGGGATTCCTTCCGACAGATGGCGGCAGGACGGCTACTCCCCCAATGTCCAATAAGAAAGATATTTAGGAGAGGTTTCGAGCTGAAAGCGATCTTAAAAAGTAATTGAAGTTGGGGCAGTTAGATGACAAAGCACCAGCTCCAGGAATCTAGAGGATCTGAGTTCAAATGCGATAACACTTACTAGCTGTGTTACCCCGGAAAGTCATTTAACTCCGTTGGCATTTAAAAAAAAAGTAATCTAAGTCAATTCCCTCATTTGTGGTAGCATTTGAACCCAGATTTTCCGGGCTCTAAGGCCAGCTGCCTATCCTCTGGACCACGCAGGGAAGCCCCGGGGTTTTCTCTACCCCTCCCCTCGCCCCACCTCATTTCCAAATGAGTGCTCTCCATTTCCGGGCTGCTCTCACTCTTTTCCTCCTCCTCCCCCTCCCCCATTCTTCTTCAGGGTGGCATTTTGTTTCTGGCTGCTTTCCAATGCGTTGCTGTCTATGCCCGCTCCACTTTACGGAGGACTCTCGCTGCTGCTCACCGGAGCCTTTGTGTTCTTTGCGATCTTCTCCTTCGCTTCCATCTCCAGTGTGCCCCTGTGTCCGATCCACTTAGGCTCAGAGATCCTCACCACCCACTATGGGGCTGCCTTCTGGACCACGTTGGCCACAGGTGAGAGAAAGGGCCAAGTAAGGGGAATTCAGTAAGACTGAGGACAGAAAAGCGGATTTCTGAGAATAATACCAAGATTGGGAGGGTGGAGGGATAGATGACAGAAGTGAAGGGGGAAAGAGGGGGGCTTATATAGTCAGTGCAGGAAATTTGTTTTGCTTGACTGTTCTCATTTGTGGCAAAGGTTTGTTTGGTTTTGGTTTTTTAATGGGGGATAGAGAGGTGAGGAGATATAAAATACATACTTCTTAATTGAAAATAAAAGTTTAAAACATAAAAGGTCAGATCAGGTACAACCTGAGGTCCTAGAGTTAAGCCAAGACTCTTCCCTTAACCTGTTGCAGGTTTCTTATGCCTGTTCCTAGGAGGGATGGTGGTGTGTCTACACTACACACATCCCAGCGCCCTGCGCACTTTCCTGGACCTGAGTGATGGCCACGTCGTAGAAACTAGGAACCTGATGCCCCAGATCTACAGCAATCCGCTTCACCTGCCCCAGAAATGCAAACCGGCGACCCCAGACATACAACTTGCTGTCCTCTCGTAGGGGGTCTTCACTCCCCGGACTTTTGTTCTCAAATAGGGAGGGCACTCGGAAGCCGTCTGAGATGGAAGCGGCAACATGGACTTCACCCCTCCATTCTCTGCGGGTCGGAGAGAGCGAGTGGGGATCGCAGCTGACTCCCCTCTTTGAGCAGGGGATATTAGGCGGCGACTGTAAATAAAGACTATTTTTTTAATTTAAAAAACCAACCAAACAAAACACTTTCTATTGATTTCCGTGGCTTGGGTGGTTTCTGGGAGAACAACGTGCCTTTACCATTTAGAATCCTCCATCCCTTTGATCCCTATACTGGAGAGTTCGGCCATGTTCCCTGACTTCACGAAGGGAAACTTGTACACAACTTTTTTTTTTTCCTGAACCATTCCAGCCTCTGCGATCCCGGACTCCAAACTTGCTCAGTCCCAAATCAGGGCAGAGCAGTTGGTCTGCATTGCAGCAGTACTGCCCGGGAAGGCTTCTGCGATGTTCGTGCTGCCCCCCAGTGGGAACACGAAGAGCGGAGCGAGGAACAGACTGGCTAGGACAGTGAACCATTCCACTATCCCATGCGTAAAAAACGCCGGCTTAGATCGGGACACCTCGTGCCTTAGGGGGTTAATCCTCAGTGACTTCCTCTTCCCATCCTGGGACTCTTCTGCATTCATACAGCTGTCTTTTCCCTTGCAGTAGAGGTGAAATTAGGAGAGAATCACTCCACTTCCCATTCCCTAACAAAAATAACTCTATGGACTGCCAATGAAACAGCACAAGTTGGGTTCTCTAGGTTTCTTTGGAAGTCCCAGTCATGCCTCTCCTTCAGTCTACATGGACTTAGTTCCTGAATTGGAGGGTGGAGAGCAGAGAAGTTTCCGCATTTGTTGGCAGTTTAACTCCTCACCCAATTTCTTTGGGATTATGTCAATTGACAATATAGTTACTGAGTTTTGGAGCCAACCTTTTGATTGCTGGTCTCCTGTCTCTAAGTTCTGTATTCTTTGCACTAAATCCTTGCTGGTTCTCAAATGTATGTGATGATGGAAGTAGGGGATAATTAGAAGAAAGATGGCATAAATAGGGAAATAGGTGATGAGATTATGCTGTTTTCCTAGTGAAAATATTTTACTTGGTAAAGTACAGCGGGACAATTAGGCTGTGTAACTTCCCTCCATAGCCATAGGAGCCATATGAGAGCAAATTAAAATGAAGTCCTGGTATCTTCAAAGTGAAAAGGAAGTTACAAGACAAACTAAATTGTAAAGAGCCAGTTTTGAATTAGTCCATGAACAGCAAGAATCTGGTCCAGGTATTACTTGAGACCTCATCTCTGTTAGAGTGAGGGATTCAAACTATTGGCTCACCATCTCCCTAACAATGAATTATAAAGACATACTTGATAAATTTAGGATAATCTTGATGGAAAATGCATGTGAAAGGAACATGGCATCTTAACTATACTATTTACCCCTTAAAAGTAAATTAAAGACACACTTGAGGTGAATACATTAGTATGATAATTTCTGCTATTTATTACTCTATTTCACAAATACTTTGGTATTGATAATAAACATCACAACTATTCTGTTGTTATTGATGAGCATCACAACTATGCTATTTACAATTCTGTGTTGATAAGTATTTAGTATTGATATTTAAGGTGGATACTGAAATGTCAAAGTTTGGATTGTGTATTAACCCTGGAAGGTATATGATGTCACCTGAAGATAGCTAGTGATATTGTAATACTAGCCTAAAAGGTATGTAAACCCTGGCACTCAGATTAATAAACGGAGATTGAAACACATATCTTCCACTTGGCTTTGGATATTCATTCACACTCTTGGTATTCACTGGAGCTGGACTCCAATACAAGCTTAAAAAAAAACACACCCCAAAAACAAGCTGACAAGTTTATAATGAGGACTCGACTTGTCCCCATCTTTGATCTGGTATCAAGTAAAAGGGATCAGAGGATAGAGTTAACGGAACCTGAAAAAGCATCTAGTGCAACTGCCCTATTTCACTCCATTTCACATATGAAGAAACTGAGGCAGAGGGAAATGAAGTGACTTAATTGTTCTGCATATCCTTAGCTTCTACTCCCATCTGTTGTCTCCCACAGCTCAGACTTCAACAGCAAATGTAGACTGTTGGAAAGAATCTTCACATAGCTTACCTAGTCCAGTAGTTTCCAATCTTTTAAAGTATGAAGATCATAGGACTTCTTTTTAACTTAAAAAAAATTCCTAAACACCTCCTCCCACCTCCTTTATATTTTGTCAGAGGTAAAGACCAAGATGCCATTATTTGGTTGTCATATATTCAAGGACCTACAGATTACAATCCATTCTCTTCCTCCCCCATTTTAAAGATGAATTCAGATCTTCTGGTCCCATGTCCATTGTTCTTTCTTTCATACCATGCAGTCTTTCTGGGAAGATATCCACCATTGGAATGGTAATAATGATTTTATTGAGTTGGATGAGATTTGGAACTAGAAAGGATGCCTTAAATGATAGCAATTTAGGAGGACAAAAGTATATGCTAACTGGAAACCCCTAAGAGATGGGATATCCAGAAGCATATAGAAGATGGGATATTATAAGGAACTCTCTGGTTCTTTCTGAGGCTCATCTAGCGGTCTGATAGGCTTCTCCATAGGGGACTCCTCAGTAGGAGACTCTGATAGAGTTATATCTTGGTCCTGGGGGCTTTCTACAATAGACCTGTATCGTGGACTCAGGAGTCCCCCTTCCTCTGGACCTGCCATCTTTTTAGTTTTCTCAATCCCATTTTGGTTGAAGAAAATCTTCAGCCTGTCTGGTTGTATCCTGTGCATTACCATCACAGCTAGGCCCAGCACAATACAGAGCAGTCCTGAGGAGGAGAAGAGAGTTGGCAAAGAAATCTGAAATAGTTATGTAGGGAATGAGGAATGGGGAGGGGATAAGCACCATGGAGAGCGCTCAATATGGAAGGAAGGCATAGAGAGGGCAACAGTCACAATTTATCTTAAGGTGGGACTAAGGAAGGAGAGAAAAAAATGCCATAGGGCAAAAAATAAGGGGAATGGTAGTATACACTGGGATTAACATTCATATTTCACACCCTTTTCACAAGTATACCCTTTCTTGGGCTCCCTTCTCTTTCTGGATATATATTCTCTGAGTGATCCTAGAAAGTCTCATAGGGTCAATTATCACCTGTATACAGAGTAACCTTCAATTTATCCAGTTCTCTATATTCTGAGCTCTAGTCCTGAATTGCCAGCTACTTGCTAGATGTTTCCACCTGAATGATCTATAAGCATCTCAAACTCAACCTGATTTTAGGCCCCATTATTTCTCCAAGCCCCACCTAAAAGTCTCCTTGACTCTAATGTTTCTTTTCTCATCTATCCTCCATACCAAATTGATGTTTCTAAATTTCAGGTTTGATTATGTCATTCTCCTATGCAAGAAGCTCCAGGAGCTCTCTAATGCCTCCAGGAAAAAAAAAAAAAGCAGATTCTTCTATTTGGCATTCCTTTACATGTTGAGTATAATCTAATTTTTCAGAATCATTATAAATATTTCTTCCTTAGAGTGAGGGAAAGTAGTCTGTGAGCATTCTGGAAAGGTGGTTCTGTCTTACTTGTCATTTCCTGAACATTACATTCCATCTCCTGCTTCTGGTGGAACTGGATTCAAATCCTACCTCTCTGGTTTTAGTTTTATTGTCTATGATATGAGAAGATTGAATTAATGGTCTCAGAGGTCTCTTTCAGCTCTATATCTAAGACACCATGTTTGGAATAATCTCTTCTCTCCCCTCAAAGAACAGCTGCAAAGAGTAGCTCTTGTGCTGCGTCCTACAGAAGGAATAGTTGTTTTTTCTCAAACTACTTTGTATCTGCTCAAGACACTCACTTTATATGTGTGTATGTTGTTTCACCCCCATTCAAGGGAGGACAAACATTTACAATAGTGTGTGGCACACAGTAAATTATAAATAATTATAAAAACATTAATCATATAATTATTAACACACATAATTATGTATACATATAATGCTACTATCATTTATTATATATTTTATATGCTATATTATAATTATATGCTATATATTATATATTATATATATGCTATAATAATTATATAAAATTTCTTAATTATAGTTATAAATAAATGCTTATTGAATTATTAAGGAATGAGGAAAGGAATATAAGCAGGGGCACATAAAAGAGGGGTTGGGGCAAAGATTGTATAAAGAGATAATAAGAATAATAGCATTTATATTACATGTAAAGATGTACATAGTACTTTATATGTGTTATATCATTTGATTCTTAAAAGGAAACAGAAGAAATAGGTAATATTATTCCTCCCATTTTACAGATGAGGAAAGAAAGAGGTTAAGAAACCTGTCCAAGTTTTTTTGTTATTATTCAACTGTTTCAATGATGTCCAAATCTTCATGTCATAGCTAATAAATGGCTGGGGCAGGATCTGAATTCAGGTTTTACAGACCCCAATCTAGAACTTTATCTAATATGTCACCTGTGCCTAGGGTGGGAGACATCTTCACAGGACAGTCATAACTACACGAAATGACAATCTGTTGACCATTTCCAAGAATCCATGGGTAATCACATCAGAGATAAAAAGAAAACCTGTAGCAACTAGTCTGATGGTCTAGTTCTTTGATGTGCTGAAGAAAGGAAACCTCTTTAATAGGAGTCCCCTTTTCATTGGGAAAAGCCACCCATTCCTCCCTTTCACTTTCCGGACCCTCTTTCTGCAATTCCTTCAGGAGGGTACTCACCAGTAGCCAGTGTGATCCAGGAGGCAAGTCCATATTGAGTGTTCAGGGAGACAGAGCCCAGGTGGAATGGGCACTTTGGGGTCAGTGTGATGGCCGTGGAGAAGAAGATTAATGAAAGGATGAGGAACACTCCTGAGGCCAGGAGCATGTATCCACCATAAATTAATGCAGGCATGGAGAACAGCACATTTGATAACAGCCAGCAGAGGAACGCTACCCTGGTAAGGCAGAAATCAAGTGAGAAAAAAGGAACTCATTACTCACAGTAGTAATTACTGAAGAAGGCTGAGTGATTTATCTCTAACAGTACCTTTGGACTATGTACTACTTGGCCTTTGTGCCTAGGATGCCAGCCCCTCATACCAGCGTTTCCAGGATAGCAAAAGAGTATTGTCTCAACCACAGGTCATCTTGCCTCCCTTCCTAGCCCTCTTTCCTCACCAGAGTATAGCAGAAGCATAGTGTCCAGCCAGGCGGTATTGTCGATGCAGACCACAGGGACTGTTTGGAGCAAATTTCTCTGCCAGGTAGAGCACTGGGTCAGGCACTCCTTTCTCTAGGGCTTCTATATACTCCTCAGCATAATTCCGTCCAAAGTACCATGTGAACTGCTCATTGTAGTCAATGGTCTCATTCAGCTGCTGTACTGGTATCCCTGGGAAAATGAAACAGGGGAAGAAAGACCAAGGGGAACTGAGGGGAACTAGGGCTAAGAGGGCTTTATGTGGGTGTGAGTGTGGGTGTGTCTTTTGGTTACAGAGAAAAAGCTTGTCTCTGGGATCAAAGGATTCTCCATTAAGAAAAGATCTCAGGGGTCTTCTAGCCTGACCTCTTCATTTTACAAGTTTCCTTCTCTTCTTCTCCTTCTCCCCTTCCTTCCCTCCCCCCTCTCTCCCTCTCCCTATCTCTCTGTCAGTCTCTGTCTGTCTGTTTGTCTGTCTGTCTCTCACTCTCTCTCTCTCCTGCAATTGGGGTTAATTGACTTGCCCAGAGTCACATAATTAATAAACTTTAAGTATTTGAAGCAGAATTGACCTCAGGTCCTCCTGACTTCTGAGCCAGTGTGCTGTCCACTGTGCCATCTACCTGCCCCTGACTTTTTCATTTTAGATGAGGAGATTAGGTGATATCCTTTGAATCACATAGTAAACATCAAAGGCAAAAATGTGCTCATGTCCTCTGATCCCAGAGCCAGTGCTTTTCCCACTGTACCCATTTTGCTTTTCTAATTTCTTTTACTCAGGACCAAAATTCCTTAAGCTTTCCTGACCCCAAGGTACATAGTTTCCAAAGATACAGAGTCCCACCAGAATTCATTCAATTATGTCCTTTTACCTGTAAGAGTGATATTGATCCCTCGAAGACCAATTTGCAACCCTACTTCTGCATTGATTCTTACAGGGCTGAAAGCCTTATATGTAGTATTGGTGTTGATCCAGCCCACAGACCACTCCCCACTGAAGTTCACTGCTGCAGAGGGGAGGAGAGGGGAGGGGAGGGGAGGAAGAATGAGGAGATGGTAAGAGCATCATGGGACATATGGGATAGATATGATCACTATTCTTTCCTTTATCTGAATCTCCAACTGTTCTCTTGAGAGATACTGCCCAGAACAAAATGGGAAGGGAAAAATGGATCAGCAAGAATATGATTATTATTACTAATAATAGCTAGTATTTATATAGTGTTTTAAGATTTGCAAAGCATTTTACATGTTTCCTCATTTGAACCTCACAATATCCTTGGAAAGTAGGTGCTATTATCATTCTTATTTTACAAATGAGGAAACTAAGGCAGAGAGAGGTAAAGAGTCTTTGAACTTATATTTGAACTCAGATTTTTCAGCCTCCAAGTCTGACACTCTACTACCTCAACAGCCAGCTGTCCCAATTAGTAAACAGCCTCAGCATGGAAATTCCTCTTCGTTCCACTGTCACCAAGACAATGCAACCAGCTGCTTTCTCACTTTTATTGACATTGTCTTCCAGGGACTTCTAGATTCATTTGATTTCAGTGAAAATGCTCGGTAAAATTTGCCCCTTTGTAATCCCAGTGCTAGGCACTAGGTGGCACACTGTATAGCGATCTGGGCTTGGAATCAGGAAGAACCATCTTCAAGAATTCAAATACAACCTTAGACACTAACTGTGTGACTCTGGCAAGTCAGTTAACTCTGTTTGCCTCAGTTTCCTCATCTGTAAAATGAGCTAGATAAGGAAATGGCAAATCACTCCAGTATCTTTGCCAAGAAAACTCTAAATGGAGTTTAGAGAGCTAGAGAGTTGGAAACTAAATAATGACAAAACCCCAGTACTTAGCATTTTATTCAGCACAACAGGCAACTGGTGGTATAGTGGATAGAATCAAGCACACGTGAATTCAAATCCAGCTTTAAATACCTATTAGTTTAAATTAGTTTAAATACCTCCATTTGCCTGAATTTCTTCAACTGTAAAATGGAAGTAATAAAAACTTTCCAGGGTTAGTATAAGGGTGAAATAATATTTATTATTTTAAAAAATTCTTAGCACAATAACTGGCACATAGTAAGTGCTTAATAAATACCCATTGACTGACTTAATAGACATGATAATGAGGCTAACAAGAAAAACACAGGGAAAGGAGATCATAGGTTCATTAGGCTTATGGGATTTGTTTCTACAAAGGACATAGGAAACATTTAGTACAGTCCTATCATTTTGTAAATATGAAATCAAGACCCAGAGGGGAGAAAGGAGTGACTTGCCCAATGTTATGCAGCTGGTTAGTGGCAGGTCTGAAACCAGAAAGTAGAGAGCAATTTTCTGGATTTCCAGTTTAATGTTATTTTCACTCTTTATCCTTGTTCTTTACACACACACACACACACACACACACACACACACACACACACACACACGTGCACACATCTGTATTTTAGAGTATTCCCCCTATCTTGTCTAGGCTAATCATTTAGTAGCCTCTTACAAATTCAATCCAACTACTGTTGGGCAAGGAGGCTTTGACCTGCTGTTTCCCACATGGTTTGGTTTGCTCCTCTTAAGGTTGCCGAGTGACCTCCTGCTCCCTGGAGATCACCATCGTGGTACCAGAATTAGCTGGGACACTGAATCAGCTTTTGCCCTTTGAAGCTTAGAATTTCCAAAACGCAAATGATTCATCAGCCTTAGTCTCCTTGGTAACATGACCAGCACACCTGGCTCTTTAGACATTTCTCACAACATAGTGAGAGCTGGTGTTTCAGTAAGAGGAACAAGATGGGGGAAATGGAGAGTCATATTTTGAGGGCATTTGGTTCCTCTAAAGACATACTCACCCAAAGTGGCAGCTCCAATGAATAGGCTGGTTACCACCCGAAGCAGCCAGAACAGCCTCTGAATTACGAGTTGAATTCAGTGATCAGATCTCTTCCTCCCTCTCCATCCCACCCTTAAGAACAATATTCAAGATATCCCCTTGCACTGGGATCTCTAGTACTGGGGTCATTTGGGGCTGGAATCTCCTAGGGCTTTAGTCATCTAAAGTTGCCTGGGATTCTTCTAAGGTTGGGGTTAGATTTGGAACTGAGGACTGGAGTTTTATTGGGGCAGGGTTATGGCAGGGCTGAAGCATCTCTCTTACCGTCTTGCCTCGGATACCGGGCAGGATAGCCATGAAAGTGACCAATAAAGTTAAGAAGACTATAATAATGACTGCTGAGGTGGTGTCCATGGGGAAGATGAGTTTGGGGCCAGCATAGAGGGGAAATGTGTGTCCAAAGGCAGACATCTTGATGCTGGGTCAGGAAGCAGGCTGCTATAATAGTATAAAATCATAGATTAGTGCCCCAATCATTGCTTTTATTTCTCATTTCCATCCCTCTAGCATTAGTTATTCCTCCTTTTGATGACAGAATCAGCATCTAACAGGTCATTGGTTTCTTCAGCATCATTTAGTGTATTTCTTAATAATCCTCAATGGATTAGGAAGATGTAGGTTATAAAACTTCCAATAGCTCCTTATCATCTATCAGATAACCTTCAGATTCCCCATATCAGTGCTATTGCCCTCTGAGACTTTGTGTGTTATCATCTATGGATTTTCAGGCTGTGTTTTCAAGACCCTTTTATGTTCTTTCTGCCCTGATTAATGAAAAGAACAATATTTATATAAAAAAGTGAAAAAAAAACTTACAGAAAAGAAAAAAATGTACTTTTCAGAAGCAACACAGTGTGTTAAAGAGGGTGCTGGGTTTAAAGTAAAACAGGCTAGGAGTCATATCCTACTCTTACTACTACTACTACTATTACCACTACTACTATTACTATTACTATTACTATTACTACTATTATTATTACTACTACTATTACTACCACTACTACTACTACTACTATTACTATTACTACTACTACTATTACTACTATTACTACCACCACTACTACTACTATTACTATTACTACTACTACTACTACTATTACTACTATTACTACTACTACCACCACCATCACCACCACTACTAGTATCACTACCACTGCTACTACCATGATTACCACTACCACTGTTACTACATTGTTACTATTACATTACTATACTATTACTGCTACCACCACTACTACTGTCACCACCACTATCACCATTACCCACCATTGCAAGTATTACTGCTACAGCTACCACTACCATTACTATTCCTATCACCAATACTACCACCATTACCAACTCTACTATTATCATCACTGCCACTTCCACTACTCTATCTCTATCACTCCTGTTCTTTCTCCTTTTTCCTCCTCCTCCTCCTCCTCCTTTTCCTACTAGTGGACATTTATAACAGTTCTAAATTGATTCTCACAGAAATCCCATGAGGAATGCCACATTAATGTTACCATTCTAACATTCTTATAGCACTAAGATTTGCTAGGCATTTTGTAGATATTATCTCATTTGATCTTCACAGAATCCTATGAGGCAGGAAACAGAGGCTGAGGGAGGCTAAATGATTTGGGTCATAAAACTATCAAGTGTCTGATTTAAATTCAAATCTTCTTGACTCTCGCTCTAGTCCTCTCTCCCACCTCACCTTCCTGGTTGTATATCTCTAGCTAAAACCTCTAACCTCTCTATATAGTAAATCTAGGACTAATCTACTGTCATGAATTCCCCTAAGGTACTGAAATCACAGATAAGGCTATGATCTCCACATCACTCACATGTAGGTGTTCCTGTCTGGCAGACAGGTCCAGAGTCCTTCTTTGTGACTACCCTAATGAGGTCCAGATCTCTTGAATATCTCATCTCATCATATTTGGTGCACAGGACTCCATTTTCCTTCTGTCTTGCGCCACCCCCACCCCCTCATCCTCCCCAAATAATGGCAACTGGCTTTCCTCTTCCATTCATTTCTGGACTTTGTTTTTCCTGAAATGTTATCTTTGCTCTCTTCTACTACCATTTCAAAGCTCATCTCTTGAAGGTATTCTCTTTTAATTGTGCAATACAGTGTCTTCTATTGTAAGTAACATTTAGGATGAAATATGAGCAACTCCTAATTGGTATATGGGTACCTCCTATTTTGGGGCAGTTAAGTGATGAAATAAACAGAATGCAGGCCTAGAGTCAGAAAGAGTTGTCTTTCTGGGTTCAAACCCAATCTTGGACACTTATTAGATGTATGACCCTAGGCAAGTCACTTAATCTTGTTTGCATCAGCTTCCCTGTCTGTAAAATGAGCTAGTGAAGGAAATGGCAAACCAGTCGAGTATCTTTGCCAAGAAAACCACAAATGGAATCACAAAGAGTTGGACACAATACCACCACCACTACCACAGCAACAACAATAAGCTACTTTTAGTCAATCATTTGCTAAGTCTTTCCAATTCTGTTTTACTCAGTCATCACCTGAGTTCAGGTTATCACTCTTCACCTGGATTACTGTAACAACTCCTTAATGATATCCTGTGATTCCAATATTTTCCCTTTCCAATATAACTTTCATGCTGTTGCCAAAATATTCTCCTTAAGGCACAAGACTGACCATGTTTCCAAGTGGCTGACTACTCATTCTAATCCCTACTGCCTATGGGATAAAATTAAAATGTGTATCATTTAAAGCCTCTCCATCTAACCCCTTCTTGTCTTCCCAACCTTTTTTTATACTATTCCCCTACACATACCCTACTCTTCAGCCAAATTGGGCAATTAGATGGTTCCCAAACTCATCATTCCATTTCCTTCTTCTATGTCTTTGTGCAGGCTGTCCCCTATACCTAGACCCTATTCAGGTCTATGTTTTAAGCTCATTCCTGTCAGTCTTTCATGGTCTCCCTCACTGTTAGTACTCTTTCCTTCTCCTCCTTCAATTTCCTTGTTTTTGTTTTTTGTTTTTAAATAACTTTTTATTATACCCATGCCAGGGTAATTTTTTTACAGCATTATCCCTTGCACTCACTTCTGTTCCGATTTTTTCCCTCCCTCCCTTCACCCCCTCCCCCAGATGGCAAGCAGTCCTATACATGTTAAATAGGTTACAGTATATCCTAGATACAATATATGTGTGCAGAACCGAACAGTTCTCTTGTTGCACAGGGAGAATTGGATTTAGAAGATATAAATAACCAGGGAAGAAAAACAAAAATGCAAGCAGTTTATATTCATTTCTCAGTGTCCTTTCTTTGGTTCTGTCCATCCTGATCAATTGAAACTGAACTTCAATTTCCTTGTACATTTGTCCAAATCTTCCATAGGGGCAAGGACAATTATTTTTTGCTCTATTTTGGGTTTCTAAGGCTGAATACATGGGGATGAATAGATATCTATTGTATATGATATCTATCATGGATCACAGACAGCACTAGCTGGGACCTTAGAGGTCATCGAATACAGTACAATTCCCTTATTATGCAAAAGAGGGAAACTGAGGCCAGGAGAAGTTAAATAACTAATTGAAGGCCATACAAGTGGTAAATGGCAGAGCTATTTGATTCCAAATCCATCATTCTTTCCTCCTTCATCTTGAAAATGTAATTGAACTGGACATCAGGAGACTTGAATACTAGTCCTGACTACAGCTAACTAGATGGATGACCTTTGGCATATAATTTCCTTTAGCCCTCAGTTCCCTTATCTTCAAAATGAGATCCAACTCAGTGCTAACATTCCTTTCATCTCTAAACTGATTCTCCTACCTTGTTCCCGATTTCCCCATCTGCCCAATATCTTCCCCTCTCCTTTCTCCTCTTTTATTTTTATCTTTTTAAAAAAATTATCATTGCTATTATATCCTGTTTTATTTTCTTAACAATATTTTTATTTCTCCCCAATTACATGTAAAGACAATCTTAACATTTTTGGGAGGTAATCAGAGTTAAGTGACTCGTCCAGATTCACACAAATATTAACTGTCACATTTGAGGTTATATTTGAACTCAGGACCTCCTGACTCCACAGTCAGTATTCTATACATCGTATCATCTAGTTGCTCCTCTTAACATTCATTTAAAATTTTTTTTTAAATTCTAAATTTTCTTTCTCCATTTCTTACTTCCCCCTTCCTGAGACAGTAAGTAATTTGATATAGGTTATACATGTTCAATCATGTAAAAACATATTATCATATTCATGTTATAAAAGAAGACAAAGAACAGAGGGAAAAAACACACACAAAAAGGTGGAAAATGGCATGCTTCAATCTGCATTCAGCCTGTCACTTTTTTCTCTCAAAGTGAATCTTATTCATCTTTTTTAGATGCTTCTCTTCTTTCTGCTCACAGATGTCTTTCTGGCATCACATAAAAAGGGTCACTGTACTCTCTTGACCCCAGTTACACCAATCTATGTTTAATTTGTCAATCCTCTCCCTAGACTTATGGCAAAGATTAGGAAAAATACACAAACACATCCTCAAAGACACGTAGAGATACAGTCTGGTGCAGGCACACATAAAAACTCAGCCATTCAAAAAACTTCAGATTTCTAATCAATGTAATGATTGCAAAGGACTGATGAACATCTGTAGCACCCACCTCCTGATAGACAAGTGATAGATTCAAGATTAAAAAAAAAAAAAAAAAAAAAGAGGCATACTGTTTTGGACATGGTTAATGTGGAAATTTGGTTTGCTTGTCTATGCATATTTGCTACAAGGGTTTTCCTTTCCTTTTCTTTGGGAAAGAGTTTGTGGGAAGGAGGGAAAATAAATGCTTGTTAGTTGTTAAAAAAAATGACTAAAAAAACCCCCAAATATTAATAGAGAAAAGGATGCAAAACCTTAAATAGACAATCATTTATACAAAGAACAGAGATAAACAAAGACATAACTAGAGAACCCTTGTTCACACAAATATGGACAAATACAAAAATTGAATGACAAGAAGCTGTGACAAAGCAGGGACAAATTAGAGAGCTAACCAAATCAATTTGGAATTGCCACTCCCTCTTGGAATTTATCTGTTCTCCTTTGTGTTGTCACTAACTAGAAGTCCACCAGAGGGACTCTCTTGTCTCTAAATACAAAGATTTTACTACACAAATAGATGTAGAAGTGCCTGGGAATCTTCTCCCAACTCAGGAACTCAGCACACACAGTCAATTAAATGTAAACTAGTATTTCTTACAGCTATTACATATGGGAATGGTTCATGTAAAGGCGATAGTTATGGTTCAGAGAATATCATACCAATTCAAGTGTGAGTACTTAGTGTGATTCAGGATAGTAATTTTAAAATAGGTTTAAGCTTTTTTCAAAAATTTATTATGTGGCTTTTTAATTTTGGGGGTAATTAATAACTTTATTAATTATACTAGCATATTATTAATAAAAAGGATGGTCATTTGGCTGTCCCCTTCTTTTTTGCACTTAATGGTATTTTATATTTAAAGATAATTTTCGACATTCATTTTTGTAAGAATTTCAGTTCCAAATTTTTCTCCTTCTCTCCTTTTCTTCCTGCCTCCCCAAGACATGAAGTAATCCAATATAGGCTATACATGTACAATCATGTTAAACATATTTTCAAATTAGTCATGTTTGAAAGAAGGATCAGAACAAAAGGGAAAAATCACAAGAAAGAAAAAATAAAAGTTTTTTTAAAAAGTGAAAATAGCATACTTTGATCTACATTCAGATTCCATAGTTTTTTCTCTGGATATGGATAACATATTCTGTCATGAGTCTTGGAATTTTCTTGGTCATTGTATTGCTGAGAAGAGCTAAGTTTATCAGAGATGATCATTGCATAATGTTGCAATTACTGTGTACAATGTTTTCGTTGTTCTATTCATTTCATTAAGCATCAGTTCATGTAAGTCTTTCCAGGTTTTTCTGAAATCCATGGGCTCTTCATTTTTTATAGCACAATCATATTCCATTACACTTATATACCACAACTGATTTGGCCTTTCCCCAATTCATGGGCATCCCCTCAATTTCAAATTCTTTGCCACCACTGCTGTACATATTAAATAAGATTAATCTTAAAAAGAAGGTAAGTTAGGGGCACAGTGAACAGAGCACTGAGCTTGAACCAGAGAGAGATTTATCTTCCTGAGTTCAAATTCAGCCTCACTAGTTATCTGATCCTGGTCACTTGATCCTGTTTCCCTCAGTTTTCCCATCTATAAAATGAGTTGGGGAAGGAAATAACAAACCACTTATCCTGGGGGATAAGGAATGTAACTCATCTTTGTATTCCATAGTGCCCAAGCTTAATGAACATTCATTGAATTGGACTGAATACTCTTGGCTTTTTTTTTCCTTAGTAAAAATAGCTATTTCTGAAAAACTCAAATCATATGAAATTATTTTATTGTTCCTCCTCCACAACAAAATACAAATCAGCACACAGACAGACACAGAGGCTTGAAGGGAAACATGGCGTAGTGGTTAGAGAGCTGGCCTCATAAACTAGGAGGATCAGGGTTTGAGAACAATGCACTGACCAAATTATTTAACCTTACTGCTCTAAGCAAGTCTAAAACTGAAAATTGCAAAGAAGATGATGTTCTCTGTAGGAGAAATCTACTTATCTGGAAGTTCCCTATACAAATTAAATAACTGGCCTAGACCCTATGCTGGATTTAGGAAAACCTGCAGAGATAAACCTCCTCATTTTACAGATGGGAAAACTGAGGTCCAGAGAGCTGAAGTGACACAATTGTCCAAGGTTACACAAGTAATAATTTGGGAGGGATGGGATTCAAACTACATACTGTGATTTTAAGAACAGTGCTTTTTGCTAACCAAGATGCTTCCTAGGAACCGGAATCAATGTTCAATATACAACATAGAGCAGAAGTTTCCAAAGGGAGAACCTTAGCAAGATCCAAAGAGTGTGTACTTAACTAATTGAAGAGTGGGAAGTTGGCCTGAATCCCAACCTTCCTGTCATACCCCATTTGGGGGCTTGTCTCCATCCCAACCATACTACCCTTTACACATGGTTCTTCAATATTCTCTCACTTCCCTCCTCTTTCCACTTTCCCTCAGTCCTGTTGGAAGCTTGTAAGCTCCCCACCTCTCCTCTACTGCCCCTTAAGGCAGTTATACTCTAACAATTACTCAGGTACCTATACCAGGAGCTTCACGTGCCGTTAGGAAAATTCCTCTCTCCACCCCTTACAACATACTCATCTTGTGCCTCCCTTTTTGTTTTGGGTTGCATAGTATAGGTCACACAATACTGCATGTATGTATGTACACAAAGTCAGTGAAATTTGAAATTTTAGGAGTGTAAAACTTCAGTAAGAACTTTTGAACACTATTTTAGGGTGATGTGCCCAACTTAAAAATTTTTTTAAACCGGTAGGAGTGTGGAATAATAAAAAGAAAAGCTTAGAAATTATTGATTGACCTAGATGTCTAGAAGATTGCAAAGTTCCTTGCACATAGTATATATTTAATAAATATTTGTGTAATTAAATCAGTATCAGGGAGGACCCTACTGAGCAAGTGACAGTCACCATATTATCCCAAGAACAGTGGAAGAGTCACAGAACTAGAAAAGTCAGTGGGCAACCAGAAGGAATAGAACCAAAGATAGCTAAGGATGCAGGAACTTCTTCCAGCCTGGGTCTCTTGAGTGCATTCTCCCTTACTCCCCCCCTCTCCCTCCTTCCCTTCCTTTTCCAGGTAACTTGAACTCCACCTATTTCCAAACCAGACTGGCAGGTCAGAATACACTGCTCTGTACAAACACTTTCTACAAACATCATAGTGAAATTGACTATTAGACTAGAGCCCACATGTGATCATTTGAAGGTTGTTGTTCCCTTTTTGAAGTTTTTCTCTTCACCTACTTAAAGTCTTTTCCAATTATTTACAATTGCATGTTCCCTAACTTTCTGGTTTTTCCCTATTAACGCTAAATTCTGCATAAGTAGTTGTACCAGACACCCCAGATACTTCCATCTAGACTTCCCTAACCACTGTAATCCTAGTTGGTCCTCAACTTCTTTCTGTCTCATACTCTCCCTCCCATCCCCACTCAGACTTAGATCAAGACCCCGGGGAGTTCCCGCTCTCATTTCCCATTTCGACCAAGACTAGGGATGGATTTCAAAAGTCTGTGGCTCTGCCGTGCTCCCAATCCAGGGCTGTTTCCATCGCCCACAAGACGGTTTCAGTGGGGTAGAGTAGGATGGAGGGTGCAAAGACAAAAACTGGCAGCCCACATGGAAAGAGCACACCTTAACCTTCACCCCTCTCCAGTTGACTCCAAACTCCAACTTTGGTCCCATTTGGTGTTCTCAAGACCAGCGCCCCTTTTCAGGGATCATCTTTTCCACCCATCACCTCTCAGCACAGTTCTCCCATTTCTTTCAAACCTTACTTTCCGTCCACTCCAGTCACACTGGTTCAGGGAGTGATGGGGGCCAGATGAGTGTTGAACTCCCAAGATCTCACAGGAACTCCTGGAGAGATCATACAGAATCTCAGTATGGAGCGTGGGAAACACTGGTACTGCAGGAGAAACCGCACAAATTACTTTTCCGTTTTAGGTCTTACTTTGGCCTCTGTTCTGCTCAGTGCAGGGAAAAAAAAAAGGGACCCCTTATTTCCTCCGGATTTTAGCGGGTGAGTTAATAGGACTAAAGATGATCTAGAGAGAGTCTAGAGCTTATCTGAGGGAAGAATCCCTTTCCATTCAAATCCCCTTGCCCCCAAGTCCTCCTACTCTCTTCCCTCAGAGAAGCTTCCACGGAGTGAATTCCTCCCTCCTTCATTTCTTCACCTCAAACCTGATGTGGTCTCAGCCCCAGCTCTCCCTCAGCGTCCGGCGATCCCCCGGACCCAGAGTCGTCTCACCTCCTCCTCTAGGCGCCCCTCGGCTGCTCTCCAATCCGCTCTGCTCCTCCCAGTGGGGCTCATCTAGTACCCGCCCCACTCCGCGCCCTATCGGGGCCGCGCCTTCCCCTCATATTCCCCCCAACTCCGCCCCACCCCGGTTCCAAATCCCAGCCAGGAGTCGAGGCTGGAACCTGACGGAGGCTGGAACTTGTCAGCGGCCGGAGCCACGCTGCGTTCCGGAGGCAGGGGAAGAGAGTGGCTCGCAGGTCAGATGAGGGGAGGGATCTTTCCCGGGGTGCTGTATTACAATGAACATCTTTGACTTCGCGGAGGGAGCTCCGAGAGACTGGCTATCGATTAAGTAACACCGGTTCAGCTACGTTTCTGGAGGGAAATGAGAGGCTTCCAACTTCAGACTCAGGAGCGCCTTTCTTCTAAACTTAAGAATTTCGATCTCCTCCTAGGTCGCCCAGGATTAAAAATGGGGCGCATATGCGAGCTTCTTTTCCTTCACTTTCAATTCTACAATCCATTTCCCCACATCACATAAGATCCCTTCATTGAGATTCTTTCTTCTTTCCATCCCTAATGATTTTGAGGGATTGAAAATGTTGAGCTTGGACTTTGGTAGCTTTGTCCTTGGTAGGGATAGCCCTTCTAGCCCAAGAGGGTCCCTGAGGCTTAGAGTTAGGGCTTCCTTAAACCCAGATCACTTCTATCAGAACATCCTGAGGCCAATTAGAGAGTATTACCAATTCTTTGAGATTCTCAGACTTTGCCTGGCTATCTTAGACAAATTCCAAACTTTCTTCTATGAACCTGTAGAGACTCTAGGACAGGTGATTATCTCCTATCTCAACCTTAATGAAGATCCCGCCCATCATAGCATCTTGAGGAACTAAGCAGCTTGATTGAGCAGATGGGAAGGGTTTTATCTTGTATAAGTGTCAGGGGTTTTGAAGAAACAATATCTTGGGAAGTCAGCATGCCTTCATCCATTGTTCAACAGATAATTCTTCTTGGGCTATGGTTTTCCTGAGAACAGATTTTGGAGTATTAATGCCAGACAGGATTATCCTAGAAACAATTGGGATAATAAAAATGAACTAATAATATTGGAGTTAATTATCAATAATGGAATGTATGGAAGGTTATTTAGTAGGGAAATATGATCGCCAGTTCTGAGTCTTTGTACTATTGATTTGCCAACTCTGTGGAAAGTGGATTGGACAGCAGAGAAAATGGCAAGGAGAAGACCAATAAAGCAATTATTGCAATAGTCCAGGGAAGAGTGATGAGGAACTTAAATAGGATAGAACCATTATGAATAGAGAGAAGGGTACTGTTATGAAAGATGTTCTCTGTGGAGGTAAAATAGATGAGACTTGGCAATTGATTAATTATGGATATCTATAGATTGATATTAGATTTATTAAATTTGGAAGATGAAGGAAAGCGAAGTGAGAAAGGTGACGGAATTTGTTAACCCTCAGTGTTTGAGCAGAAGGAATTGTCTTTGATAGAAATAAGGAAGCTTGGAGAAGGGATTGGTTTACAGAAGTAAATATAATGAGTCTTTGCTTTTGACAAATTGAGTTCTAAATGTCTAGGGGACCTCCACATGGAAATTCTATTTATTATTATTATGGAACTCATCCCTTAATTTTTATGGTACTATTTAACTTTTCAAAATGATTTCACACTCATTATTATTTGATCCTCACAGCACCCTTGTGAAGTTGATAGGGTAGACATTATTAGTATCTGCATTTGATAGATGATTATACTGAGACAGATAGAAAAGTATCTTTATTAAAAATTAACACAACTGACTAATTAATGGCAAAATCTAGGATTAGAACTCAATACTTGATTTCCAGTCTTGCTTTCTATCAGTTCTAGTGCCTTTCCTCTGTTAATTGTTTTCCATTTATCCTACATATAGTTTATTTGGACATAATTCTCTGCATACTGTCACCCCCATTAGATTGTGAGCTCCTCAAATACACAAATTATTTTTTACCTTTCTTTATATCCTCAGCATTAGATTAGTACACTTAATAAAAGCTTATTGACTGACTCACTTAACACCCTCAGACCTTACTTTGAAGGGAACAGACCTGGTCTGATGTAGGATTTGTAACTGAAAATGAGACACCTTTTGTTACTTGTTTCATGCTGTCTGTGGTAACTTTATTCCCAGCTTCTTTGGAGTTACTCATGTTTGGAAAGTCCTGGAATTGCCTATATCCTCCCATCTTCTCTGTTCCTTTTTCATTCAAAGGTGCCCCAAGGTGGGGTCTTCCAGGACCTCAGCCCTGCTATAATCTGAATTATGAGTTGGAAGCTGGCATTGATATGGACCCTGCTAGTTGGCCCATGGGGCTATGAAGGTGAGTAGCATACTAAATTGGAGAGAAGTAGGAAACTGACCATCTTTTAAGTTTTTTTTTAATGTTTTACTTTTGTACTTATCATTTTTTAACATCACTGTCACTTTCCAAAGACCTCTTCCTCCCCCAGCAGAACTCTCTCTTTTGACAAATGAATACAGTCAAACTAACATATTAATCGTGTTTGAAAATGGATATCTTATTTCACACCTGTTGTCCATCATCTCTTTACCAAGGCAGGGAGAAATATTTGACATTCAAATCTTTGAAAGTTACCATTGATCACTGAATTGATCAGAAATTTGAAGTCTTTCAATTTTCTTTTGCTTTACTTTGCTGTGGGCATCACATAAATTGTTCTTTTATTTTGTTCACTTTATTATATATCAATTTATAAAAGTCTTTTCAATTTTCTCTCAATTTCTCACATTTTTTATTACTTACAGCTCCAAAAATATTCCATTAAATTCATGTACTAAGGTTTGTGCAGCCATTTTCAAATCAATAGACATACACTTTGTTTCCAAGTTTTTGTTTTTGCTTTTTGATACTGCAAAAAGCACTGTTATAAGTATTTTTGTATACATCAAATTATTTTCCAGAATAGTTGGACCTTTTCAGTTCCACCAACAATACATTAATGTGGCCATCTTCCTACAGCCCCCATTTAATCATCTTTGTCAATCTGCAGTCTCTAAGGTGAAACCATGGAGCTTTTTAAATGTGCATTTTATATGGTTGTGATAGCTTGTATTTCTGTTTTTGATAACTGCCTATTCATATCCTTTGATTATATACCCATTAGAGGAATGACTCTTGCCTCTATAAATTAATACAAATGCTAGTAGGGACATTATCCAAGACCTCTGAATTAAAAGTACTCTCAGGTCCCAAGTTCTCATCTCTTTTATCCAACCTGAGAATGCTTCAATTGTACTATCTTGTCTCCTTCATCTCTTCTATTCTATTCCTCCTCCATCGTAGGTCAAAAAAAGGTCTGGAGCTCAGAGAGACCTCAAAGCCAAAGGCAAATTGGTGTTTAAAAATTATTGATAAAAGTTTAACCTACTGGGACATCATCAGTTATACTCTAATCTTGTTAACCTTTTAACTAGTCTTGCCTGCTTACTGAAATGTGGAGAATAGAGGGGAAGCAGATATCTATCTATCTATCTATCTATCTATAAAAAGACTAGGTCAAAAACTTGAGATAAAATCAGAGGAACTGGAATTCTTTAGCCTGGAAAACAAACATTTGAAGGAAGGTTGAATACTTGTCTTTGTGGTGTTATTATATTAAAGATGATAACTGGATAACTCCCAACTCTACAAACAGAATGAGGGACAGGGGACAATTGCTACAATTGCTGATCTTCAATCTTTCCCCCTATTAGTTTTTTTCTCTGCTAACTAAAAACCTGTCCAAATTTCCCCATTCTTAAAAAAGGTCTCATTTGTTCTCACTATTACTTCAGGTTATCATCTTGTTTCTCTCCTTCCCTTCTCAGCTAATGTTCTTGAGAAGACTATCTATACCAGGTGCTTCTACTTATTTTCTTCTTTCCCCTCCCCCAAACTCTCTGAAGTCTAGCATCTACCCTCATCATCCAATTGAAATCACCCCCTCCAAAGTTACTAATGCCATTGCCAAATGAAATGGCTTTTCTCAGTTGTCATCCTTTTTGATCTCTTGACAGGTATACTTCGTGTATACCTGTATATCTCCTACCTAGGTGCTCACTACTCTCTCCTAACTCTTCACTCATTTGATTGAGCCCTTCTTTTTAATTTTCTTTACTAGATCTTCATCCACGCCAAGACCTTAATTGTGTGTGTCCCTTAAGTCTCTACCAGGGTCCACTTCTCTTTTTCTCCGACACTGTCTTACTTGCTGGTCTTTTCAACTCCCTTGTGCTCATTGATCTTCTCTGTGCAGATGATTCCCAAATCTGGCTATCTAGTGTTAGTTTCTCTCTTGAGATCCAGTCTTGTAGCACCAGCTGCTTTTTGGACATTTTGCATTGGATGTCCTACAGGTATCTGAAACTCAGTAAATAGAACTCATTATCTATTCCCTAAAACTCTTTTCTCTCTGAATTTTCCGTCACTGTTGTTTGTTTGTCCTTTGCTCTCGAACAGGACCATGGCTTCAGGGAAGTGATGCCACGACATCTGAGGGCATTGGATTTAAGTGAGGGAGGTGTAAGCAGGGTCACCTGTCCCACTTTCCCTGACACTACCACCCTACTATCCTCTAGGCTTGCAATCTCAGTATCATCCTCACCCCTTTACTCTTACTTAATCTACATATTCAATCTACTTCCAAATCTCCTTATTTCTACCTTTAACAGCCTTTTACCAATATGTTCCCTTCTCTCGCCTCACAAAGCCCCTTCAGGCTTTATAATAAGTTTGTTCAGGCCCTTATCACCTTTCATTTGGATTATTGAAAAAACTCTCTAATTGATCTCCCTATCTCAAGTCTTTTTCTGCTCCATTTCAGCCTTCATTCAGTTGCCAAGGTGATTTCCCCAAGTTATAGGTCTGCCTGTGCTCACCCAACTATTTAATAACTCTAGTGATTCAATCCTATTACTTATAGGATCAAGTATAAATCCTCTCTATTTGGGCACTTAATATAACTTATGTCAAATATAGACATAGTATTAATAATTAAATATATTTATAATTAAAATATAATTGTTGAGGTTCAAAAGGAGACTTCAAGAGGTTGGGGTTGCAGAGCAATGTCACAGGGTATTTCAAAAGAATTTGAATCCATCTCCACATCAAGGGGCAAAGTTTATTGTAACTGTAGTGCCAATAGAAGCAGGCTAAATTCCAAAAGCATTTGGCACAGAACCAGGAGCAATAAGACAAATTTATAGGAAAAGACAGATCACAAATTTATAGGAAAAGACAGATCTGGTTCTTCATGTCACTGCAATGCTAACTTTATGACCCAGAAGCAGAACTGAGGAGTGGTACGTACCTCACTATTTGTCTCAGAAACCCTCTTATCAAGGGCCAACAGATTGCTATCCGGCAGTCTGCAAAGTTTCTAGGCCAATATTATGTCCAGAAAACTTTAGAATCACTGTTAGATTGTTAGAGCAATAGCACTTTAAGTTCAGGGAACCTCAGGATTACTGCTCTATTTCCCCTAGAAGCTGTACCTTATTATAATAACTATAATTATGTTAATGATAAACACCGATGACATCAATTATTGTTAAACATTGATAATATTTAGTAATAAATATGTTGAAATAAATATATTATTAGTAATAAATACTAATATTAAATATAAATATATACAAATATAAATTAAATATAAAGCCTTTCACAGTCTGGCTTCTTTCTACCTTATACTTTATCCCATTACACTTGTATTTCTTATACTTTACCCCTTTCCATCTATTCTATGATCCAGATATGCTGGACTATTTACTGCTCCTTGCATGTGACCCTCTGAATCTCTCCAGCCTTTTCACTGGCTATTCTCATGCCTGGAATTTTTTGGTCCTTTACAGTGCCTCTTGGCTGCCCTGGCATTTTTCAAGACTCAGCTTTAAGTCACACACTATGCAGGTGGCCTTTCCTAATTCCTCCAGCAGCTACTTTGCCTTTTCCCCTCTGAAGTAACTTTGTATAGGTAAAATTCTTTCCACTTGTAAAACTGTCTAGTTACTCACTAGAATTAGAATGCAAGTTCCTTGAGGACAGGGATTGTTTTTAACTTTTCTCTAAAATTTCTTCTAAAATTTCCCAGATTTTACCACTACATCTGCCTCATAGTAAACCTTTAATAAATAAATGCTTGTTGATAGACAGACTCCTGGGTTCTCCAAGATTGTGATTCTAATCATTAACTTCTGTGTCTCTTTCCTTTTTATATTGTCATCATTTCCTCTCTTGCTTGCCTTGATTTTTCACTTTCCCACATTTTTTCCCCTTTCCCTCTTCTTCTGGCTTTGATTTGCCACCACCCTCATCTTTATTTCCTAGTCTCTAAATCCTCCGCTAAGTTTTTTGTTCTAATTCCAGTGGGTGAATCATCTCCCAGATTGCCCCAGTGTGCCACATACTTAGTAGGTGTGTGGAAGAGACAGCTGGGATAATAGGGAGTAGGGAACTGGGGGGATTGCTGCCAAGAGTCAAAGAGGAAATACCTGCTAATAGAGACTCATTCCTTGCCCCTGTTTCCAGATAGGTAAGTGAATTCTGCTTTTGTAGTCTCATGATTTGGGGTGAGGAGTCTGGCAGAGGGCCAGTGACACCTCCTATTTAGTAGAACCCCTCCCATTGTTTTGTCCTAGACCCTTAACCTCAAATCCCAGTGGACAAGAAACTATTGCTCTTGACTCTTACCTTGTCCCAACCACAAGGTTCTAAAGAGGAGCATTATGGAATCAGAGAGACAGAAGGTCCCAGGGGGCAAGGTACTCAGGGGAAGTGAGCTGCTCATAGAGGATTTGGGGGTGAAATCATCAACATGACCAGTCCAGACCCTAGTCCCTCCCAGGAACTAGGAGAAGAGTCAGGGTAAAAAAAGGCTTCAAATGCCATGGTCTTCTTGACCCCCCACCCCTGCCCTGGGCCAGATCTGTAAGAGCCAATCCTTACCCCACCCGATGACACCCCTGTGAGGAGGTTGAGGCTATAATGAGGTGACATTTTCTTTCTCACCTATAGGGTGGAGTTGGACTCTTCCCTCTGATGTTACCTTTTTTGTGATCTTTTATTTTTATTTTGAATTGAAACATGAAATAAATGAGCACTTCTCATACATATATATAGAATAGAACAGAAGAAAACTGATTACACATGACACTCTATGGGCAGCTTGTTTCTCTTTTAAAATATAAATCACTTCAACTTGTAGCTTTCTAATATGGCTTTTGGGGGGGCATGAGACAGTTCTTATACTATTACAACCCACACTGTTATGTGATGGTTATCTCTCAAGGCCCCTTCTCTGCCCCTTAGTGTTTAAACACTTCATCACCTCCTCTATCTCTGTGCTCCTCTCATCTAGTCCTTCCCTACCCTCTCTTATCCTTTCATCTCCACTGCCCTAGGCAGGCTTCTCAGTAACCCAGTTTTCCTTTATTGGTTAGTAATTCCTCTCTATCTGACTTTTAGCAATTCCTTGCCAGGACTTGCTCCAGGTAGCCAGCAGGCTCCAAACAGTGGTTGATTTGGATATCTCTATGGGCTTGGGGTTCTTAACCTGGGATCTTTGAACTTAAAAAAATTTCAACTATTGTGTTTCAATATAATTAGTCCTCTTTGAAACCCAATGTATTTTATTTTATGCTTTTAACGACTTTGTAGAAGTAACTTGATGGGGGCATTGGATAAAACTCTAGATGTCAAGGAAGCCCTTGGGAATAAATTTGGTCCTAGAAAATTACTAGCTCTGTGACTTTAAACAAGTCCCTGGGTGCCTCATTTTTCTCATTTGTCAAATAGGAATTATAATACAGTGTGTCTTGGTTTTCTCATTTGTAAAATGGGGGTAATAATAGCACATTCCTCTAAAGATTGTTGTGAGGATAATATGAGATAATATTTGGAAATCTGATCTTAGAGCATTATGAAGTTGTTCTTCTCAGAAGGCATCCATGTCTGACAAAGGAGTCCAAGACACAGAAAAGGTTAAGAATCCCCACTATAGATCTCTCTCTCATCTAGTTTCCACAAACAACAACTCTCCATCTGCCTCTTTGCTTGGGACCCCCTGCTCGAATTATAGTTTTTTTTTAAAATGACTTTTTATTGATAGAACCCATGCCAGGGTAATTTTTTACAGCATTATCCCTTGCACTTACTTCTGTTCTGATTTTTTCCCTCCCTCCCTCCACCCCCTCCCCCAGATGGCAAGCAATCCTTTACATGTTGAATAGGTTACAGATACAATATATCCTAGATACAATATATGTGTGCAGAACCGAACAGTTCTCTTGTTGCACAGGGGGAATTGGATTCAGAAGGTAGAAATAACCCAGGAAGAAAAACAAAAATGCCAATAGTTTATATTCATTTCCCAGTGTTCTTTCTTTGGGTGTAGCTGCTTCTGTCCATTCTTGATCAATTGAAACTGAATTCTGCTCGAATTATAGTGCCCAACTCTTACTTGTCATTGCTAACCTTTCCTGAATAGAATTCCCCTATTACATGTCCACTATTCTGCAGGTACCCGGAGCTCCATTTCTTGGGAAGTACAACGATTCGACGGCTGGTACAACAATCTTGCAGAACGCAGATGGGGCAGCAAGGGTAGGTGGAAAGTGTGAGATAGATTTCTCAGGGCCAGCGTGATCAGAATGAAGGAGAGTTATTACATAAATTTAAAATTAAATAAATAAAAAAATTTTAATAAGAAAGAAGTAGAGAGATTTATGGAGCTTGAAGGGAAGGGTGAAGTAAGTAGAAATAATTGGAGGTGATAAGAAAGGGGAGATGAAAATTAGAGAGGAAAATAGGAGGAAGGAATAGAGACAGGGAAACAGAGGCAACTTGGGATAGTAGAGTCAGAAAGATTGGGATTCAAATGCCAATTGACACTAAGTAGCTCTGTGGCGCTGGGCAAGTTTCATATATATAATATATATCTGACTCAGTTTCCTCATCTGTAAAATGAGAGAGTTAGATTTGATGGCCTCCAAGGCAACTTTCAGGTCTGATTTTAGGATTCTATCTATGTAGAGGAGACCCTAAGAAAAATTCTGGGCAAAGGACAGAGTCAGTCCTTTCTCTTTATCCTTCCAGGTTCCCGACTGCGGCGTCTGGTTCCTGCCACTTATGCAGACGGTGTGTTTCAGCCCTTGGACGAGCCGCACTTGCCCAATCCCCGGAATCTCAGCAATGCCGCCATGCGCGGTCCAGCAGGGCAGCCCTCCTTGCGTAACCGGACAGTGCTGGGAGTTTTTTTTGGTGAGAGTCAGGGACAAGTGAGGGATGAGGGATAAAAAGGAGCAGGGGTAAGATTAAAGAAGCCTGCTGCTGGGGGAGGAGAACGGAAGGAGGAGCCTGGCCATCTCAGGAGGTTTCTAGGTTGAAAGAGAGAAAATGGGACATGGATGAATCCACAGTTCAGTCTGGGATGGCTGGGTTGGGGAAGGGTGGAAAAGGTGTCAGGTCATTAAATCTCCACCCTGACTGGGAATTGTAGATTTATGTGGGTGGCCCTCCTTTGTGATTTGGCTGGGAAGGGAAAGATGTTCATCCAGAAAATTAAAGATCAGGATGTACCTCTGTGGCTCTTTGGGGCCAGGTCAAGGATTGTGGCCATCTAAGGAAGCTTGGGTAATGTTTCCTAGAGTAAAGAAGGACATAATAAATGCTTATTAGACTGAGTGGCTGTACCTCTCAGAGCCTCTGTTCCCTCATCTGTAAAAATAAAGGGGTCAGAGTTGAGAGGTGGCCAATGGTCCCAGTGGACAGAACTCTGAATATATGCTTCTCTTTCTCAGCCTCAGTTTCCTTTGTCTGTAAATCTATGATCCTATGACTAGATAACATATTTGAATCTATGATTTTATGACCCAACAGATTTAATTTAATTAGGTTCAACATTTATCAAGCACCTACTACATGTAAATTGTTGTTCAGTCATGGCTGACTCTTCATGACCCCATTTGGGTTTTTCGTGGCAAAGATACTGGAATGGTTTACCATTTCCTTTTCCAGCCCATTTTACAAATGAGCAAACTGAGGGAAGCAGGGTTAAGTGATTTGCCCATGGTCACATAGCTAGTAAATGTCTGAAGCTGGATTTGAACTCAGTAATATGAGTCTTCCTGACTCTAGGCCTGACACTCTGTGCACTGGGATAACTAGCTGCCTTTATTATATGCAAGATATGATGTTAAACATGTTTAACATATATTGGATTACTTGCCATCTAGGGGAAGAGGTGAGGAGAAGGAGAGGAAAATTTGGAACACAGGATTTTGCAAGGGTCAATGTTGAAAAATTATCCATGCATGTGTTTTGAAAATAAAAAGCTTTAATAAAAAAAGATATGGTGTTAAATATGAGGGATATAAACCAATAGCCTAAATTTTTAAAAAGAGGCAATCTAAATACAGATTCTGAGCCCTGGCCTGCAGGAGGACAAAGAGCCTGCCCTGATGCCCTTCTTGGGCCCAGCCAAGCAATACCAGTCTTTTGCTCATGTGCCCCATGAGGGAGGGTGCTCTTCTCTCTTCCCCCATCTGCATTACTGAGGTTGGGCAGGTCCTTCCTGGGCAGGTTCCCAGCTGACATGTTGGAACCCATATTGCCAACCCACCTGTCTGGGCACACTCACCGGGCACCTCCCTGGTTGCCAAGGAAAAGATCAAACTTGGAATGACAACAGCATGGACATAAGGGCTTGGCACAGAGATTGGACTGCAGGGCAGAGGAGCTGAGGGCCTGGTCTAGAGACCGTCTGGCTTGGAGAAGTGAATTTTCAATTTCCAAGAGAAAGTTTGATAGAATAAAGCTCACATCTGCAGAGCTACTTTAAAGTTAGCAAAACATTTCAAATATACCATCTCATTTGATTCTCCAAACACCCTTCTGAGGTCAGGGCTCCCACTTTACAAAAGAGTAAATTGAGACTCAGGCTAAATTGCTTACGCAGTGCCACCAGTAAACATTTGGGGTGGATTTCTGACTGCAAACACAGTGCTTTATCCATATGACAAAATGGATCTCTGTAGGGCACAAAGTGCATAGGATGTCAAGCAGGAAAGCCTTTGTGCTCCCTGCTTACACCTAGCTGAGGGTTCCTCACATCCTTCTCTGTTTCCCAGGGTATCATGTGCTCTCAGACCTGGCGAGTGTGGAGCGGACAGGTTGTCCTATTGAGTTCTTGAATATTAACATCCCAGCTGGGGACCCAGTGTTTGACCCCAGTCAGAAGGGAGATGTGGTGCTTCCGTTCCAGAGAAGCCAATGGGACCCAGACACTGGACAGAGTCCTAGCAACCCCCGGGATCAGGTGAGGCGATAGGAGAGGAGTCAACTTGAAACTAATCAGGAGGAGGGGGTTGGGAGTAGCTATCACTAACACCCTCTTTTTTTTCCCAGTGGAGGTCCAATCAGTCTCTGAAGCCCATCGGGTCACTGCATTCATGGTGGGGAGGGGGTTATCAGTGGAGCTTTCCTGTTGGGGGCAGGTGGGTAGGAATGTGTGTAATTCCCCAGCCTCAGAGACTGGCTGTGGGGTCCCCAGAGGGGTACTTAACTCATTGGTTATTGCCAGATAATACAATTACCTTTTCATCTATCACTCTATCCATAGACAAATGAGGCAACTGGCTGGCTAGATGGTAGCGCCATTTATGGCTCCTCTCATTCCTGGAGCGATGCATTGAGGAGCTTCTCTGGTGGGGAGCTGGCATCAGGGCCAGACCCAGCTTTCCCCAGGCATTCTCAGGGAGCCTTCCTTATGTGGACAGCGCCAGACCCTTCCACAGGGCAGCGTGGCCCCCAAGGGCTATATGGTGAGGTCTCCAGGTATCTGGAGGGGGAGGAATAGACAGAAAAAGGTTTAACAAGAGGGTGACCATGGGTCCATTAGTGACTGACCATGGGTAATTAGTGACTGACCATGGGTCCATTTGAATCTTGGGACTAGTGAAGTGGGGGAGTCAAAAGGAAGTCAGGGATCAGCACTTCAGTTAACAAAATTCCCTTCCTCTCCTCCTGTTGGTTGCAGCCTTTGGGGCCCAAAGGGGGAACCAAAATCCATTTCTACAAGCCCTGGGTCTCCTCTGGTTCCGATATCACAATCTGTGGGCTCAGAGGCTGGCCCAGAAGCACCCAACCTGGGATGATGAGGAGCTGTTCCAGCATGCACGCAAAAGGGTCATTGCCACCTACCAGGTCAGCCGAGGGGGGCCACACCCTTCCAAGAAACTGTGGTGGGTGTAGTAGAAAGAACACTGGTTTGGGAATCCTGAAACCTGACATGCTAGGAGTGGAGCCCTGACACTCTCCTAACCAGCCATATAAACTCCAAATTACTTTCTTCTCTAATTTCTCCACCTATAAAGTGATGGGGGAGGAGAGGGAGATGAGATCAGCAGTAGGTCCCATGCGGTTTTAAGATTCCGGGACCCAGAAACTTGCTTCTGGCTCACGAGGTATAAGAATACTCTTAGAGTAGCCACACAGGGAAGCTAGGTAGTGCAGTGCCCGAATCCAGAGCCCCAGCCCTGGAATCAGGAGGAGTTCAAGGAGGCTGAGTTCAAATTCAGTCTCAAACTTGTCCCTGGACAAGTCGTCTAACCCCAATTGTCTCCCCCAAAAAATAATAAAATAGGGACACATCCAATCCCATCCTAGGTCAAGTCCTACTAATAGAATCTTGACCAGGAGAACCTCTACATTAAACCCTTACTGTGGATGAAAATATTCCTTTTCATTCCCATTAAACCCTACCTTACTCTGTACTTCCCTGTTTCTACTGAGAGTGTCACCATAGGCACTCATAGTCCCCAATTCATATTCATCCTGACTCCCATCTTCCCATCTCGTCATAGACCGTTGCCAAATCTTGTCCATTCTAGCTGTACAGCATCTCTGTTCCCTTCTCTCCATTCATGTGGCCAGTGAACTGGTCCATACTCTTATCACCTCTTGCTTAGATTTTTTTTGCAGTAGTCTCATCATTGATTTCCCTGTTTCTAGTATTTCCCTTTGTGTCTTTCCTTCTGCCAATTCATTCTCTATCAACTGCCAAAAGAATCTTCCTTAAGGATGGATGTGACCGTGTCACTTTC
Organism: Antechinus flavipes; assembly: GCF_016432865.1. Classification (NCBI taxonomy): domain Eukaryota; kingdom Metazoa; phylum Chordata; class Mammalia; order Dasyuromorphia; family Dasyuridae; genus Antechinus; species Antechinus flavipes. The sequence continues at coordinate 278,339,457 of NC_067399.1, forward strand.
CTGCTCAAGAATCATCACTGGCTCCCTCAACAGTCTCTAAGATAAGATACAAATCCCTCCGTTTGTCATTTAAAGCCTTAAACAATCTGGCTCTACCCCACTTTCCAGACAGATTTCACACTTACTTCCCTCCGTGCCAGCCAAATGCACTTTCCCAAACTTAGCACTCCATCTGCCACCTCTTTGCCTTTACAAAAGCTGTCTCCCATGTGGTAAGGCACGTGTTTCTCATCTCTGCCTTTTAGAATCTTCAGCTTCTTTCAAGGTTTAGCTTAGGAGTTCTCTTCTACGGGAAGATTTTCCTGACCTCCCAGAAAGTGCTAGGTGATGTGGTAGATAGATTACTGCACCTGGAGTCAGAAGAACATGAATTCAAATGTGACCTTAGATGCCAGTTGTGACCCTGGGCAAGTCAAATGAGAATATTAATAACAGCTACCTCCCAGGGTTGTTGTGAACAGTAGGCAGCTTGTTGTTATTTAGTCATGACCCTGTTCGGGTTTTTCTTGGCAAAGAGACTAAAGTGATTTGCCATTTCCTTCTCTAGCTCATTTTACAAGTGAGGAAACTGAGGCAACAGGATTAAGTACTTGGGGGCCATATTGGCGTTTTACCCCAAAGTGAAAAGGTTATAAGCAAAGAGAACAGATAAGAATGCCCATTCTTAGGTTCTCTCTTATTCTACATTCCTCAAAGGTTCCTCCTCAATAATGTCCCACTCCTTTCTTTGTCCCCTTTTCTTTATGTTTGTCTCCTCTCTAATTCTCATTTCTCCATTCTACCCACCTCCGGCCAGAGATGTAACAGGCTCAGGATGCATATTAAGACTTTTCATTTTGGCCTTTGAAGAAAATTGTTTTGTTTGCCTATGAATAGTTGTTATAAGGATTTGATGTGGTAGATTGTTTTTTTTTTCCCCAATTGGGCACATTGAAAGGAGAAAAAAAAATCTATTTTCGTTCATCAAAAAAAAATTTATCTTAAAGAAACAAAGTACTTGAAAACAAAGTACTTGATGCAATTTAACAAGCACTTACTAAGCAATTTACTTAGCAATTTAAATTTACTAAGCAATTTAACAAGCATTTACTATATGCAAAACATTGTTCTAAGAATTGGGAATGCAGAGGCAAAAAATGAAAACCAATTTCAGTCTTCTCTTCAGTCCCCATAAATCCCTCATGTCTTTTTCCTTTTTTCAGAACATCGTTTTGTATGAGTGGTTGCCCAGTTTTGTACAGAAAAGGACTCCACCATATGGAGGTGAGATGAAGCAGGGGGAGGTTAACATCCAGTAAACCATAAGGAGTGAGCATGGACTGAGGCTAAATCTGGTTGGGGAATGGACAATGTTTGGGGGGTGGAGAATCATACAGGTGCCATATTGCTTTCCCTTCCCCATCCAGGATATCGGTCATTTCTGGATCCCAGCATCTCCCCAGAGTTCCTGGCAGCCTCCAAACAACTATTCTCCACTATGGTTCCCCCGGGTGTCTACATGAGGTGAGGTGAAAGGCTGGGATGGGAAAGGCTTGTGATGAAGCAGGGTAGTTAGTTGGTCAGTCAACAAACATTTATTAAATACCTACTGTATGCTAAATGCTGGGAATACAAAGAAAGACAAAAAAAGAAAAGTGCAGAAAGGGCAGAGCAAGGAGAAAAGAGAGAGGAGCATGAATACAGAGAGAAGCATCTTTTTTGAGGCTCTGGTTCCCAATTCTCACCTCCTGGTACCAGCATCTTCTAAGCGACTATGAGATTGCAGTTTGAGGGTGCAGTTGTGGGAAGCTCCTTGGGAGAGATGTTATCTTTTTCAGTGCTCCATAGAGGCAAAAATTGGGGACCATCAGCTGAAGGACCTTGTGGTAAAAGCATTTCTCTTACCATCCATATTTTAGAAATTCCAGCTGCCATTTCCAGAAGATCACCAATGGGAACTCAGGAGTCTTCCCGGCTCTTAGGGTCTGCAACAGTTATTGGAATCGAGAGGTAAAGGAATATTATGGCTGGGCAGATAAATGTGTATTGAGGGAAAGTGGGGGTGACAGCATTGGGGGAAGCTATTAGAACATGAAGAGACTTGAGAATGAGTGGCTAATATGTCATGAAAAAAAGGAAAGCAGTGTAGAATAACCCCAACCCACCTCCATTCCATTGAGAAATCCAGGTGGGTGGGAGGAGCTTTTCCCAAATTCCCAATGCTCCTTGATGCTGTTGCTATTGATCTTCATTCTCTAAGAGGACCAGTGACATCATTGGATTCTTTTAGAGCCAGTTTCAGACCATGGTCCTTATTCTTGATCACTCACAACTTTTTTTATAGGCTAGACCTATAGTAAGTCCCCATTGAGCCTCTCTACCAAAACATGGTAGCATCTTCTCTGCAACTTAGTGTCTTAGAAAGTTGCCTCAGACACAAAGGAGTAAATCTAGAGTCCCACAGTCAATACATGGCAAAGATGGGACAGAAACCCAATTCTGGACTCCAAAGCCAGCTCTCGGTCTGCTGTCTCAAACTGCCTTTCTTCTCTCAACTTAGTGAATTTTTTTTCTTGAGGCAATTGGGGTGAAGTGACTTGCTCAGGACCACCTGGCAAGTAAGTGTTGGAGGCTAAATTTGATCTCACATCTTCCTGACTCCAGTACTGGTGCTCTATCCACAGCACTTCCTAACTGCCCACAACTTAGATTCTGAAGTCAGAATTTTTAAATTCAACATTTTTTCCTTCTTTCTTATTCCCTGTGCCATTCTGTGCCTCGGTTTACTTTTCTGTTCTCCAATGGTACCCAAAGAAGAGACGGATTATAGACTTAGATTTAGTGCTAGAAGAGACCAATCCCTTCATTTTACAACTGAGGAAACTGAGACATCACTCAAGTATCAGAGACAGAATTTGAACCCAGATCTTCTGACTCCAGATAAACCCATTACTCATTTTCTAGGTAGCCCAGAGTGGCCTTTTTCCCTGCTATCTATCCCATTCATCCAAAAGATATAATTTTCACATTTGTCATCCCATATGTTCCTTATATCAATGACCTGATGAGATTTGTTTAGCAAGTGTAGAAACCCTGTTTTTAGATGAGAAAACTGAGGTTAGAAGAAGTTAAATCACTTAAGATCATATAGTTAGAGGCAGATCCGGAATTAGAACCTTGTCTTCTGGCCCTTGCAGCTGTACTGTCCAGCCCCCAAATACAACATTTAGAACATATTCAGTGGTGCACACATTCCATTATTTTGATATCTCTGCCTAACGCTCAACATCCTTGGCTTTTGGCTAAGTGTTGCAGATCCTGGCTTTGGAAAGAACTCTCAGAGAAGGGCTAGCTTGCCATTTTAGAATAGGCATTCCAAAGAAATTTCTGAGGGCAGAGGTGTCTTTTATTGAAAAACTGAAGCCTGGAGTGGAAGAGGGCCTTCTTTCTCCAAAGAACCCAGCAAGGGCAGATAGCAAGATGGTATATTGCACCATCATCTACTCCCCATCTTTGCCCTCCCCACCCCCCAGAACCCAAACCTGCATAGTGCCCGAGGAGTGGATGCGCTGCTTTTGGGCATGGCCTCCCAGATTGCTGAGAGAGAGGATCATGTGGTAGTGGAGGATCTGAGAGGTGAGTTGGTTTCTCTTAGTATTGTATCTTTATTCCTCTTCCCATCACCAGTTGTTTTTTTTTTTTAATTTTATTTTAATATTTTTATTTTCTCCAAGTGTATGTAAAATGGCTTTTTTGCATTTGTTTTTAAAACTTTGAGTTCCAGATTCTCTACCTTCCTCTCCACCCCAACTCCCATTGAGAAGGTACATGAGAAGTTATACAAAACATTTCCATAAAAGTTAGGTTATGGTCAGGCGTATGTCTTGACCTATGTCCTGCCACTGGGCTCTGATGACTCTGGTGGAGAGAGTGAGGCTGATGATCTCAGAGCTCTGCCTTATTTAAATCCAATTCACTTGCAAGTCAAGACATCACCCTTCTGATGTCATTGGTCCCACCCCTTCCCTTAAGACTCTCAAATCCTATTTGCCTACGTATGATAACCCCACCTTAGGAAGGTACTACTGAGTCAAGTCCTTTTTCCTAACCCATCAACAAAACCTAGTTGATGAATGATCCCATGGCTGATTCAACAGTCCAGGCTGGTAGGGGATTGTGAGCCAGGCATGGAGACCAGAGAGCTAGAAATGGGTCCAAGAACGGAAATAGCTCAATTGGGGCTAATTAACAGGTCTTCAAGCTGGGAAATGAGGGTTGGGAGTTTAGCATCTGGGGCATAGAGTGGGGCTAGAACATAGTGTGGAGTGTGATCTGGGGAACTTTCTCATTTCCAGATTTCTGGCCGGGGCCGCTGAAATTCTCTCGAACCGATTACTCAGCAAGCTGGCTACAACGAGGACGGGACCTGGGGCTGCCTTCTTACAACCAGGCTAGGGTGGCTATGGGGTTAACCCCAGTCTCCCGGTGGCAAGATATCAACCCTGAACTTTCACAGGAGAATGGCATTGTGAGGATGAAGTGGAGTCTAGGGAGGAAAAAAGGGGGTAGAAAGGCAGGCTTGAGGGACCCAGTGCAGTGGGGAGACTCTAGGAGAAGGGGACATCTTTAGGCATTTCCATCTGATTTTACAGAGTAAGATGCTCAGTCGCGCTCCGCCCTGGGCAGCACAAGGTCCTATTTCTCCAGATACAGTGGGCTTCCTCTTCCTTGCCCTGGGACCCTGGGAGAACAGTTGCATGTGGGAAGACTTTGGTGACCTATTTCCACTTGGGGCCAATATCCTGATGACCCACTCATTTTTGTTTTCAATGTGGCCCCAGGTCCTGGAGGCAACAGCATCCATGTACCACTACGACCTATCCCGGTTGGAACTGCTTCCTGGGGGGCTCCTGGAGAGCCGAGGGGATCCTGGGCCCCTCTTCACTGCCCTCATCCTTGATCAATTTATTCGACTTCGGGATGGAGACCGATACTGGTTTGAAAACACAAGGAATGGGTAAGGCTAGGCCTGGAACTCCATTCCCCAACCTTGGTCCTCAGTGTGGCTCCCTTTCCCTCCCTTTTCCCTTTGACAGTCCTCAGACCCCCACCTCACACCAGACCCTCATTCCTACTTTGAGTCCTCGATGCTCTTCCCCTTGGAACTTTCACCTTAAACCTTGGTCACCAGATTTTCTTTCCTTTTTCCTTCTTTTTCCAATCTCCTATCTAACTGCCTACCCACTTGTGTTCTTGAATTTTTTTTTTGTTTTTGCTGAAGCAATTGGGGTTAAATGACTTGCCCATGTCACATAGCTAAGAAGTGTTAAGTGTCTGAGGATAGATTTGAGCTCAGGTCCTCCTGATTAGTACTCTATCCACTGCACCACCTAGCTGCCCCTCATTTCTTGAGTTTTGAAACCATAGTCAGTCTTCCTTCCTCTCCTTCAAGCCTAATTCAGCATTTTTCTCTCTCTGCCCATCTCCAGTTTGTTCTCCAAGGAAGAGGTGGCCACAATACGAAGAACCTCCTTCCGTGACGTCCTGGTTGATGTCACCAATGTGGGTCTGGATGCCCTGCAGCCCAATGTCTTTATCTGGAAAGAGGGTAGGTGACTATGGGGGTAGGGTGAGTGGATGGTGAAGAATGGCCAAGGGACTGAGCTGGGATGAGATTCTGTCCCCCTTACCAATCCCCTGTCTCTCAATCTCAAACTTGTAAGTTTAATTCAGTAAAAACATGGAACTGAAAGATAGAAATAGGAAAAACATTGGTTCTGTTCTTAGCAGTGCTGGTTCTAAGATACAGTCAATCTCCAGAAGATCTGAGTTCTAATCCTGCCTCTTACATTTATTACATGTGTGACTTTTTTTTTCCAAGTTGTTGAGTCTGTGTTTCCTCCTGTTGGTGAGTTAATTAGGATTAAATGACTCACACAGCCAGTAAACATTGTGTCCAAAGCCGAATTTGAACTTAGGTCCTGACTCTAGGATTGGTATTCTATGCACTTCATTCACCACTTAACTGCCCTGGAGAGGTGGGGGTGGGAGGAGAATGCTTAAAAGTGTCAAAAGCAGGGAAGGAAACCTGCTCGCATGACTACAGCTGGTGAAGATGTGCACATAGGAGCACATCTGGATCAGTTTGGTCTTCAACTAAATTAGAGTCTGCAGTCTATCCTCTCTGATTAAAAAAAAGAGTTTTCTTCTGCCTCCCTTTCTGCCCAGGACCCTGCTTGTTTCATGTTCCTGATCCCCCAAATCTGTTCTTCCTAGGTTCTCACAGGGATAGCTCATAGGTTCTCATCCTTACTGCATGGTGCTCTTAGGTCTCTCCCAAACTCTATTGACTGGGCAGTTTCTGTAAAGAAAGGTTAAGGAACAAGGTTCTTTCACTTCTGGAATCCTAGGGAAGAAATCCCATTGTACGGCACAGGGGGAAGAGCACGGAATTTGGAATCAGATGCTGTATATGATGGCATCTGACATGGTATATGTCATATAAACATATGGTAAATGTTTTAACAACCAGCTCTCCAGAAGGGGAAGGGGAATGGTACTCGCAACAATTTTAAAATTTAATTCACCTTATTAACAATTTGTCCACCATTTTTGTAAGTTTAGACAATTGACCAAACAACCAGAAAACCCCTGATTTGTAGCATTTGCTGGTTTTGAAGGTATCAATGCTCACCCTAGAAATTTGACAAATTGGCTCTTTGGAGCCAGCTCAAGTCAGCTCCAGCACAGATCTGTTCTAAAATCAGTATGATCTTGGGATAAATTACTCCCAAATCTCCCTTTTCTAATCTATAAAAGGAAGAAAGTGAGAATAAATGGCCTTTTAGTTTCCTTCCTTCTCTAAATCTGTAATCCTATAATCTTGACTGTGGTTAACTCTTCTGCCATGTCTTGACACTTACCTTTCTGTTCTGCCAGGAGACCCCTGCCCACAACCTCGGCAGATCACCACTGAAGACCTGCCCAGCTGTGTACCCCTGGTGGTGATCGACTATTTCAAAGGCAGTGGCTTTGGATTTGGTATCACAATTGGGGCACTCTGCTGCTTCCCATTGCGTAAGGAGGCCCTGGTCTGGGAAGCATGGATCTGGATGGGGATTCTGGGAGGGTTGCTGTGGACAGAAGACAGTTCCAACTGGTGGGGAAGACACAATAGACAGTCCCCTTCTTCCTGAGAAGAGGAAGGAGACAGAAACATAAGTGGAAAAAGGTAACTGAGAGTATTTAAGATTTATAGAAGTACTTGAAAGCCTCTGAGGAAGGGTGCCCATCTCAGAATAACAACCCCTCCTTCCAATTATACTCCTATCTCCAGATCTATTGGAATTTATTCCCTAAGGACCATGGGAAGTAGGTATGGACCATTCTGGATTGGTCTGATTTTTCCCTCTGCAGCCATGGCCCATGGAACCTCCCTTTACACATCAACTCCCTTAAGGAAATATTCTCTCTCATGCCTTGTACATCCCCTCCCCCTGCCCCCCCTCTGGACCTAAGACCAGAGGTTCTCTCCTGGCATAGGCAGGGAGTTCAAAACAAAGTATGGCGTAGGGTGGGGCATAGAAGTCAGATGTTCCCTTAGCTCCTCCAGACAAGTCCAGCTACACATTCCTGGTGCCATAGGTTTTGCTGTTCTTCAACCACAGTGTAGCTAAGGTACTGGATGTTCTCCCAGTAACAGATGGTTGGGCATGTTAGAGACTGAGGAGCAAAATGAGAGGTGGGGAGGGGTAGTGGATATAAAGCATTTCCATGTATACTGTTTCATTGGGTGCACGTGACACACCAGGGAGACAGACAAGGGTTCATGGCTTCCATTTTAAAGATGAGAAAACTGAGGTTCAGAGAATAGGGAAGCCAGATTTTTTTTTATCTTGGTCCTCTTCTTCTTCTTCTTCTTCTTTATTACACCACATAGTGTTGAAGGAGGCTGGATGAGACCAGAAATTATGGAGCCTGTATTCCTATAAACACACACACACACACACACACACACACACGCACGCACACACACACAGTGTGACCTTGGATAACCCTTCCAAGGCTTGTTTAGCATCTATAAAATGAGGAAGGGGGTGGAATCAGTGACTTCTCTCTCAGCCCCCTTTCACTTCTAACAATCTGTAATTCATTCTGTTCTTCCCCAACTGTGTTTAGGAGCTACAAATACACTATGATATCCAGATACACTATGGTACCCAAAGGGCCATAGCTGATGCCTTCTTGAGCTCAGAAGGATATTTGCTGTCCCTGTTTCCAGTTTCACCCTTTAACTGACACAGGAAAGTCTCCCTCACTTAACTAGTAATTAAAATTCAAACTCATTTCTCACCCACCTACACTCCAACCCTTATTAGACCTGAGAGATTTCTTCATCTAAGCTCTAGCTAATAATTCCAGATATTAATCAGCCACTGAAGATACAACACTGATAGCGCCTGCCCCTCCCCTCAACCCCATAGCCAGCTGTTTTTCTGCTCTTCCTCTACTCCATCAGCTTCTTTCCCCCTCTGCTATCATCTCCTCATTTTCCCAAGGTAGACTGCTTCGTATAGTAGTTCTTGGACCTAGATTCAGGAAAACCTGACCTGGAATCTCACCTCAGACAGTTATTTAATAAGTGATCTTGGGCAAATAATTTATCTCTGAGTGCCTCTGTTATCTCATCTGTAAAATAGGGATAATACCTCACAGAATTCTTGTGAGGATCAAATTGGATAATAATTATAAAGTGCTTGATATAATGCCTGGCACATAATAAGCACTCTACAATTAATCTTAGCTTATTGTTATTATTATTGAAGCTTGAAATCAGGAAGATCTGAATTCAAATCTAGCCTCGGATATTAATGGTGTCCCTCTGACAAGGGAAATGGGAGCAGTTGAGGAACGAGGCAAAGGCAGGTTGTCTTCTGATTTCTCTTTCCATCATTGCTCCTAAAAATCTCTCCCAGATCTTGCACCCACTCCTTTCCTCTAAAAACCCCATTACTTCCTCCAATTGTTTCTCCCCCTCCGCCACCCTTCATTCACCCCCTGAGCTCCTTCTTGTCTTCTTCCAGTCAGCCTGCTGAGTGCCTGGATTGTGGCTCGACTCCGAAGAAGGAATTTCAAGAGGCTTCAGGTCCAGGAGCGACACAGCATCATGTCTGAGAAATTCGTTGAGGGTGTGGAAGGTGGGCCTAGGGTCGGTGTGTGGGGGTGGAAGTGGAGGCGGCTTAATGGGATCAGACGTAAAGAAAACAGTTTGCTCCAAAATCAGAGATGCAAGGCCATTTCCACCAGCCACTCCCTGAGTTGTTTAGAGGAAGAGATGGCAATCTCTTATTCCCAAACATCTCCTGCTTATCTGGGATCAGGAGACTGGGACTAGAAAACCAGGACCCCTCTTAGAAACTATTTACCTATTATCCTGTATTTATTTTAATTAGATAAGCATTTACTATGCACCTCCTGTATACCAGCTATGTATTATATAAGGCATTGGTGATTCAAAGACAAAAAGAAAAAAACAGTCTTCAGAGTTTGTATCCTCCAGTGTTGAAGAAGGCCCTTTTATGGGCGAAGAGAATAATGCCAGTCAGGAAACATCTTGATATAAAACATCTTGCAGAATATTATCAAAACCACCCTCTCAGAACTCCTACTCCTGAAAGCTCTTCTCCCAATAGTCTGCAGTGGTAGAACTTTGCAGGGTTTATTGGGTGACATAGTGGATAGAGCATCAGGTTTGGAGTCAAGAAGACATTTTCCTGAATTAAAATCTGGCCTCAGACACTAACTGGATATGTGATTCTGAGCAAGTCACTTGTTTGTCTGCCTCAGTTTCTTCATCTGTAAAATGAGTTGGAGAAGGAAATGGCAAACTACTCTAGTATCTTTGCCAAGAAAATCCCAAATGGGGTCAAAAGGGTCAGAAATGACTAAACAACAAATCATGTGTCCCTACCTGGACTGGGAAAAGAGACTGTATAATGGAGTAGAATTGGATTTGAATTTGAAGGACCAGGATTCAAATTCCATCTCCTTACTTGACCTTGAGCAGGTCACTGTCCTTCTGTCTCTCTCAGTTTCCTCAAATGTAAATGGAGATAAAAATAGCATCTATTTCCCAGAGTTGTTTTGAAGAACAAATGAGATGATATTTATAAAGTCTGTATGTGGTAAGCACTATATAAATTATTATTATTAACCTTCAAGGTTATCAACAAGTTTTTTTATTCTCTTGTTTTTGTGAGGCAGATGAGTTAAATGACTTGTTCAAGGTCACATGGCTAGTGTTTAATGTCTGAGGTTGGATTTGACCTCAGGTCCTCCTAACTTCAGAGCCGGGACTCTTTCCACTGTGCCATCTAGCTGCCCCTTATAGAGAATTCTACAATCCTCTTGCAAATCATTTCTTGGTGGTCTTTATTCATAGAACACCAATCCTCTTTGTGATTATAATGAGTCTGTGTCCAGTTATAAAGTAGAGCTTGGTACAGAGGGGAAGGACATTTCCTAAGGACCTGAGAAAAGTAGGAAGTATAACTAAAAGCTTTGACTCTGACCTTGACTCTAGCTTCCATTAGGCTTGTCTTTAGCTAAGAGATCACCAATTCTTCCCACACAATCCCTAGTGATTCCTCCATCTGACCCTGTCACTCCCTGTCCATCTGTCCAGCCATTGAGTGGCAGGGCAGGAAGGACCCCTGCCGGCCTGTGTTCCTGAACCTCCAGCCTGGGAATCTTCAAGTACTGGATGGCCGGCTCTCACTTCTCCGCACCATCCAGTTCCGGGACTCCCAGAAGATGAACTTGATCCAATCCAACAACCGGGGCCGCCGGGCACTTCTGCTCAAGATTCCCAAGGAGTATGACCTGGTACGTCTTTCTTTTATCACTATTCTTACTTCTCATCTTCTGCCCTATAAAGAAATGTTAAGTGACTTGACCAACATTAGCATACTTCAAATAAAATTATCCTGACTATAATTAATTCACAGTAACATTATTAAGCCTTTATCAGTGACCTCCATTTAAGTCAAGGTACCAGATCTGGCTTCATACTCCAGAAGGTCTTCCCAATGCTTTCTTCTGATACTTGTTCCTCTTTTGGAACATCTAAGGAGATCCAGGCAGAATCCTCAGTCAGAAACCCTTTTCTGGGTCATCTAAGGAGATCTTGTTCCTCTTCTGGAACATCTAAGGAGATCCAGGCAGAATCCTCAATCAGAAATCCTTTTCTGGGTCATCTAAGGAGATCTTGTTCTTCTTCTGGGACACCTTCTAAGGAGATCCAGGCAGAATCCTCAGTCAGAAACTCTTTTCTGAGTCATCTAAGGAGATCTTGTTCCTCTTCTGGGACACCTTCTAAGGAGATCCAGACAGAATTCTCAGTCAGAAACCCTGGAGAGAAGACCTGCCATATGTAGCTAACCCCATATTACTTGAGACACCATTGAATTTGTAAGTCTTTAGTGGAAGGCTGAGTCAGGGACCAGAGTTTGTATGGCTCCAGCTTAGAACAGTAATTCCAACTGCTCTCAGCCTATTCTCCCTCTGTTCTTTACCCTCCTACTCCTTAGCTATTGCTGTTTAACCTAGAAGAGGATCGGCAGGTTTTTGTTCACAGTCTTCAGGAAACCCTGAAGAGCAACGGGCTGGGTTTCCATGAGTCGGAGCTTCGAGAACAGGAAATGATGAGGGCAACTGTCACTAGACAGCGTCGAAGCCATATCTTGGAGACCTTCTTCAGACATCTCTTCTCCCAGGTACTCCGTGACTATAGTTTGAGGATTTATGTATATTGATGTATGAGGCTGTGGGATAACAATTCAATTCAGAAGGCTTGGCTCACCATTGATTTTCTCTGATATTTTATATATATAACCTTTCTGTACTCCAATTTCCTTCTCTATAGAATGAGGTTGACAGTATCTGCCCAGCTTCTAAACAAGGCTGAAGGAAGGACCAAATGAGAGAAATGAATATAAAAATTCAAGTTCTAGCCACATATGAAGTATTAGCACCATGGTTATAGGACCATAAATAGAGAGCTGTGAGAGACCTTGGAGGCCAACAGATGAGGAAACTGAGCCTTTTAGAGAATAAGGGATTTACCCAGTCTCTTTCTGGGACTGATTTTTCAAAGAGGGGCTGCCTAACACACATTTATTCTCTCTCTCTTTATCTCTCTCTCTCTTTTGATTTCTCTTTCTCTCAAACACACACACACAAAACACACACAGAACTCTGGTTTGCTCAAGGATTAAAACAGGAAGCATTGGCAATGTGGACAGCTCTGTGTATTTATCTCCTTTTCTTCAAAAAAGGATGGCCAAGATGGGGCAGACTTTTCCCCTCCTTTCCTTTAATTTCCTTTCTTTTTTTAATAATAGCTTTTTGGTTTTCAAAATACATGCAAAAACAGTTTTCAAGTTTTCAGTTGTGTTGCCTATTTTTCTCCCTCCAAGTACCTCCCTAAACAGCAAGTAATCTCATATAGGTTAAACATGTGCAATTCTTCTAAACATATTTCCACATTTATCATGCTACACAAGAAAAATCAGATCAAAAAGGGAAAAAAAAGGAGAGAAAAAGCAATCAAGCAAAAAACAAAAGAGGTGAAAATATTATGTTTTAATCTACCTTCCCATAGTCCATTCTCTGGATGCAGATGGTTTTCTCCAGCACACATCTATTGGAATTGGTTTGAATCATCTCACTGTTGAAAAGAGCCACATCCAGTTACAGTTGATCATCTCATAATCTTGTCTAACTTCATTTCTTTTCTTCCTCCTCTCCCCTTCAATACTAGCCTGGCTTCCACTATCCTTTTAAGACCAGTTTAGGGGTGGGGGTCCTTAAAGTTCCTTCATTCTCCATTTGTACAAATACCTAACATATATTCCCTTTCCTACATGCATCTGTGTTCAGATAACCTTAAAATAAGCTAAAGTTCATTGTAATAACATTTTTATAATTCTGTTTTATTTCTTCCTTTCAATTTATTTCATTCATTTTAATTATATCTTTTCTCAATCACATGTAAACAAAAATTTTGTTTTACACAATTGTACATGTGTAGCCTATCTTGGATTGCTTGCTGTCTTAGGGAGATGGAAAGGAAGGAAAGGAGGGAGAAAAATTTGGAACTTAAAATTTTACAAAAACATTTTACAAAATGTTGAAAACTATCTCTACATGTAATTAGGAAAAAAAAACTTTTAAGTGAAAAACAAAACCAAAACAAAAGTTTTTACATTTCTTGAAAGTTTTGAGTTTCTTTTTCCCCCATCAATCCCTGCCCTTTTCTTGAAAAGGCAAGTAGTTTGATATAGAGTATACATGTGCAGTCATGCAAAACATTTCCATATGTTTCCATTGTATTGTAAAGCACTCACATATATTATCTTATCTGAATCTCACAGCAATCCTATAAGGTTGTTCCCATGATTATAGATGGGGAAGTTGAGGTCCCAGGATCATTCAGCTAACCAAGGATTAAAGTGGTTTTCAAATTCAGGTCTGCCTGCTTCCAAGTCGAATCCTCTATTCTCTATAGTTGTCATGCTGCTTCTCATTTTTATATATCACTTTAAAATTAACAAAGCATCTTCCTCATTTATAGAAACAAAGTGAAATAATTTATTTATGGAAATAAATATTTTGTTATTATCCTTATTTTACAGAGGAGGAAAAAAAACTTCTTTAACTATATTTTTGTCCAGGGCTAGCATACACTGGTTACCCTGACTAATTTTGATTCATAGCACCATCATTAAAAGTTTTAATGGCCTAACTCCACCCTTATAAACTTGCTGAAAAAATGTATTTCAGGTACTTCCCAGAGATGAGGTCAGCCTAGCCTCAGAACCCCCGAGTGAGTCTTTGTTTTTTGCTCCCCAACCGCACCTGGAGCTTCTTCCTTTCAGCCCTAGAGCAATTTCTCCAAAATTCAAAGTCAATGTCCCATTTGTTTTATTGAAACTATGCCCAGGCTATTCTGAGAATCATCTGTGTCATCTCATTATGCCTTAAATTAAAAGTTAAAGAATTTCTTTAAAGGAAAAAGTTAATCCCTTTCCCCATTTCTTTTCCTAGTTATGTTCTTTGATACCTACCTCAATTTCTGTGAATACTTTCCTTAGAATAAGGCAGGCAGAGGACAGCTAGGTGGCGCAGTGGAGAGAGCACCAGTCCTGAAGTCAAGAGGACTTGAGTTCAAATCTCGCCTCAGACACTTAACACTCCTGGCTGTGTGACCCTGGGCAAGTCACTTAACCCCAATTACCTCAACAAAACGAAAAAACAAAATGAATAAGGCAGGCAGCATGATATGGAGGAAGGTGTCCTATAATTTGTCTGAAATTTGAAAACTTTAGTTCAGATCTTGCTTCTGAAAGGATCTACCTGGACTTGGACAAGTTATAACCTCCTTGGTTCTCAATTTCCTTATGTGTAAAATGAAAGGATTGGACTAGATGATCTCTGAAATCTCTTCTATCCCTAGATCTATGAATTTATGGAGAAGGCTCCATTTATATTTGCTTCTCTTTAACCCAGCCTAGCTATCTAATTCCCTGCGTTATCATTAATTGTTTGATCTCCATTCTGTTCACCAATATTTTGCCATCCAAATAAAAGTCCTGATTCTGCCAGCATTGACCAGTTACCATCAATTTCAGAAACCTCATGATTCACATGTGCCAAATAAGAAATAATCCTATTCTACTGCTTTTCAGCAAAGCTCTGTGTCTAATGTGTGATTATCTGTAGTGGGTGGTAGGAAGGGGAAGGTGGTGGGAAATTAAAGTAGGACCAAGGTCTTTGTCCTACTCTGTATAGTTTCTCTCTCATTCTGGTCCTCATCTATATATGGGGCTTCTGTTTTACTCTTGCCCTAACATGCACCTGCTTACTCATCCTTGCACTCTCTCCACCATAAAACCCATTGAATCATTCTTACTCAGAAATCCCTCCTTTATTCAATTCCTGAAGCTGACACAACCAGAGAAACTTCTTACTCTCACTTAATCTCTAAAAACAAGATTCACTCTCCAATCATAACCTTCCTTTCATGCTCCCTTGATCATCAATCTTTGTTCTCAGACTATTCTTTAAACTTTCACTTGACCAAAATTGTCCTTAAGTTCATTTCCTGATGAAATAGGCTTGGGGATTCAGAAGAATCTCTACATCTCCAAATCCTTCCCCTGCCCCCACAACTTCTGGCTGCTTTTCAATCACTTTTTTTCAGACTCACAGTGTCCCCAAGTCTTGACACTATTATAAAGGATAAAAAGTATAGTACCTCAGCATGATAATTGTTGAAATATGCATGGAAGAATTGCACATGTTTAAAATATATTGGATTATTTGTCATCTAAGGAAGGGGGTGGAGGAAAGGGAGGTAGAAAAAATTTGGAACACAAGGTTTGCAAAACTGAATGTTGAAAACTATTATGCATATATTTTGAAAATAAAAAGCTTTAAAATGAAAAAAAAAAAAAAAAAGAAGCAGCATAGTGTCTGCCCTCAAATAACTTACAGTGTGATTGAAGAGAAAAGCTGCTTACGTTGTATAGTATAAAAGAGCATCAATCCTGGAGTCAGGAAGTCTCATCTTCCTGAGTTCAAATCTGATCTCACACACTTACTAGCTGTGTGACCCTGAGCAAGTACTTATCCCTGTTTGTCTCAGTTTCCTCATCTGTAAAATGAGCTGGAGAAGGAAATGGCCAACCACTGCAGTATCTTTACTAAGAAAACCTCAGATGGGATCATGAAAAGTCAAACATGACTGAATAACAAGAATTGAAGAAATGCAACATATATATAGGAAAAGATTATTCATTCATTAGCAATGTGTGATTTTTAAGGGTCATTACAACTGTAAGACTTAGGAATCAATGAGTCAGTTCAGATGAGAATTAGATGGAGAAATCACTTTGGGATATGCTATTGGGTAACTAGATAGAGAATTGTGTTGAATTCAGGAAAACCATTTTGGACCTATATGACCTAAAGGACTTATATGACCCTAGGAAAGTAACATAACCTTGTGCTCAGTTTTTTTTTTTTCATCTGTAAAATAATAATAATAATAATAATGATACTTATCTCAGGGTTCTTGTGAAGATAATGAGATAATATTTGTAAAGAGCTTTGTAAACCTTAAAGCACAATATAAACACTAGCTATTATTATTATTGTCAAGAAAGAATACATGGAGGAGATGGGAATGATCTGGGCCCTCAAGGACAGGTAGTCTTTGAATAGGCAGAAACAAGTGTAGAAAGAGGGAAATGGTGTGAGCCAAGTAGCAGATTAGGGTGGGGCAAGACATGTTTGGAAGTGAAGAAACAGAAATTTGCCTGGAGCAGAGTATTTATTTGGGTTAATAATGGAAGATAAGGTTGAAAAGGTAGGTTTGGGCCAAATTTTAGATCTACTAATTGATGTGTTGTCTTTTATCAACAATAACTATATGGAAATATTCCCTTAGTTTTAAGGGAACTCCCTTCACCCAGCTATGACTTTGTATTTAAATAAACTCAGGTAACTGACACCTATATGTTGGAGGTGAGATTTAAACAGGTCTTCTTTACTCTGACAGCTCTATCACTGTACTATACTTCCTCTCAATGGCCTTAATGAAATCTCATCATCATAATCATCTAATACTGTTTTTATATATATATGTATGTATACACACACATATATATATGACAGTTAGATAGTAATAACTAGAGAACTGGACCTGGAGTCAGGAAGATTCATCTTCCTAAATTCAAATATGTCCTTGGACACTTAATAGCTGTACGATGTTGGGTAAGTCACATAATCTTGTTTGCTTCAGTTTCTCCATCTGTAAAATGAGCTGGAGAAGAAAATGGCAAATCACTCTAGTATCTTTGCTGAGAAAACCCCAAATGGGGTCATGAATAGTCAGATATGATTGAACAACAACAACAATTATATTTATATAATAATATATTTTATTATTAATTATATATTATACATAATAAATTATTAATTATATATTATATTGGTAATATAATCGATTATAGAATACACAATTAATAAATATATAATTAACAATACAATAATGTATATAATAGCTAAAGGTAGATATTACATTATACATATATAAATACATACATGTATATATGATATACATATATATGACATATATATGATATATATGCATATATATTTCTAGCACAAATGTATGTGAGGCAACTTACTTTTAAACATTTTTACAAAAGTGATCTCATTTGACTCTCACAACAAACCTTTGAGATAAGTATTATTTCTAACCCGACTTTACAGATGAGGAAACTGAAACAGGTGTTATGTGATTTACTCAAGATAGTAGAGCTAATGAATGTCTGAGGACAAATTTGAGCTTAGATCTTCCTGACTTCAGGCCCAGTGCTCTATCCACTGTATCCAGTCATGATGTATGTACTTGTTTACTTTTCATTTCGAAGCACTTTCCTATTTATGAAAGCTAACACATATAGAATATCCCCCAAATTTTAATAGCTTTAAATTGCACTAAGACTTTTGGGATACTCTTTACTATTACATTACAAGTGCATTAACATGACACAAAACAAATTGATTAAATTACTTTTATGGAAATGTTTTGTATAACTTCATATTGCCTTCTCAGTCAAGGTAGAGAGGGAATAAGGAAGAGAATCTGGGCCTCAATGTTTTAAAAACAAATGTAAGGAAAATTGTTTTACAGGTAACTGGAAAAAATAAATACATATATATACACACACACACACAAACATATATATATATATATATACACATATATATACACACACACAAACATATATATATATATATATATATGAATAAAAAATCCTAATAAATTGATAGGTGCAGTGGAGGGGAATGTTGCTTCCAAAGAGGTATAGGTTATATCTCAGAGAAAATTCCTCTGAGATTTGAGATATATTTCTATTGTTCTATCTCCTGATTTTATATGGAAATGTCATAATGGTTCTTCTCTGACATTAGGCCTTCAAGTCTGATCCTTGGCTACCATAATCCTCTCAGGTCTGTAAAGCTCAATTGGACTAAGGGCCCAAGAACCATCTCTGCAGCTCCCCTGGAGCTCAGACTGATTTAGGATATGGAGAACTCTCAGCTCTTTGGCTTGTGCTCCTGTTTGGTGGGGGGAAAGGGTGCTAATCAGAGACCCTGGGAAATCTTTTTTTCTTCTTTCCCTACCAAGAGGAAAGCAGATACTATTATTTTTTTCTGGTGGCATTTTTGTCCCAGGTAAAGGATTGGTTAATAATCCCTAACATCTGTACAGAATTTTAAATATTAAAAAATGCTTTCATGTTCATATCTCACTTGAGCCTTACAAATCCCACTGGAGATAGACAAGACAAATATTATTCTCATTTTAATGATCTGGAAATTGATACCCAGAGAGAGTTACTGCCATTGGATTACAGGAACTAAAAGGAATCTCAGAGCTTACCTCATTCAAGTCCTACATTTTGCAAATGAAGAAACTGATGACAAAAAAGGGAAAGTGATTTGTTTGAGTCCAGCTAGGGGGCACCACAGTGCACAGAATGTCAGATCTAAAGTCAAAAAGGCTCATCTTTGTACATATCTTTGAACATATCTCAAATTCAATCTCAGACATTTACTAGCTGTGTGAGCCTAGGAAAATCATTTATCCTTCTTTGCCTCACTTTTCCTCATCTGTAAAATGGACTGGAGAAGGAAATGGTAAATCACTCCACTTTTCTTTGCCCAGAAAATGCCAAATGGGGTCCCAAAGAGTTGGACATGACTGAAGAGACTGAACAAGAATAAATATAATAAAACAGAATCCCTAAGATCAAAGATTTAGAACCTGAAGAGACTTTAGAGATCTTGTAAACCACATTTTTCTCATTTTACAGTTGAGGAAACTGAGTCACAAAGTGATGAATCGAAATGAATAACTGAATGAAGCCTCAGGAGATGTAGATTTGAATCCCAGTTCTACCACTAATGATCTGCATGATCTAGGACAAATCACTTTAGTTCTCTAAGTTTCAGTTTCTAAACTATAAAAAGAGAGCTTCTGAAATTGCTATCATTAAGAATAACCCTTCTAAATTTAACACTCTATTAATTTAAACTCACTGACTGGGGAAATAGAAGTAAGGATCAAATCTCAATTAAAATCTTTCCTTCTTTAGGAAATCTTTCTTAACTCTTCTTAATTGCTTCTATTTATTATTTTATTAATTTTATACTAATTTATTATAATTATTGTTTATATTATGTTATATGTAGAATAATAATTATAATTAATATATTAATTTAATATGCTCTTTAATGCTCTTCTTTTAATCTTTTCCTAATTGTCCTGTATATAGTTTGCTTTGTATATATTTGGTTTTGTGTTATCTCTTCCATTTGATTGTAAGCTCCTTGAGGACAGGGACTATCTTTTGCCTCTTTTTATATTCCCAGCAAAATTCCTGGCACATAGTAAGCACTTAAATATTTATTGAATTGAATTCATCATAGCACCCTAGTTTTTGAACTGGAAGGGACTCTCTATTCCACCCCTTCATTTTATATTTGAGGAATGATAGTCTAGAGATCTTGACTTGCTCAAAGACCTGTTGATTGACTTTCAAACAATCAACTAACAAGCATTTATTAAGTACCTACTCTGCATCTGGAACACTGTTAGACAGTGGGAATACAAATATTTTTTAAAATGAAATAATCTTTATTTTGAAGAAGAGGAGACAAAAATGTTATTACATAGAGTCAATGTAAAAATAACAATTACTTAGTAATTAAGAAGGGAAGGAGGATCAGGAAAGATTTCATATAGAAGATGGCATTTGAGATGTGTCCTAAAAAGAACAGAGGGATTCTATAAGGTAGAAATTAGAAGAGAGGGCATTCTAGTCATGGAGAATGTTCAATACAAAAAACAGGGAGGTAGGATATATAGTGCTGTTCCTCAGAGAGAAGGCCAGCTGGGGTGGATCACAGAGGATGTTATTGGATGGGCTGGAAAGATGGTTTGGGATTAGGATTTATCAATTAAAGTTAAATAGAGAGCAGATAGTAGATAGGGTTGAGCCTGGTATCTAGAAAGTCTGAGGGGCAGCTAGGTAGTGCTAGGAGCACCAGTCTTGAAGTCAGGAGGACTTGAGTTCAAATTTACCTCAGACGCTTAACACTTCCTAACTGTGTGATCCCTGGGCAAGTCACTTAACTCCAATTGCCTCAGAAAAAAAAAAAAAGTTTCAAACTTTTTCAAACCCAAACCCTGGGCACTTATTCCTGTGCATCAGTTTTTTTTATCTGTCAAATGAGCTGGAGAAGGACATGGCAAACCACTCCACTATCTTTGTCAAGAAAACCCCAAATGGTGTCATAGAGAGTTGGATACAACTGAAAAACAACTGAATAACAAGAGAATTTACCCTTCTTCCCATACTTTTAATTTCTTCATCCACCTTTCTTATCTTAAAGTGCTCTTGAATTACTGATTAGGATTCCTCTGATCTCCAACTCTTTTTTTTTTTTCAGCCTGGCTCGCCTCCAATTCAGCCACACTCCCTGACTGACTTTCATCTCCTTTTTTCCTTCTTTATCCAACTACAGGTGCTGGACATTAACCAGGCAGATGCAGGGAACCTGCCCTTGGACTCATCTCAAAAAGTGAGAGAGGCCCTGGCCTGTGAGCTGAGCAGGGCAGAATTTGCTGATTCCCTTGGTCTCAAACCTCAGGCCATGTTTGTAGAGTCCATGTTCTCTCTGGCTGACAAAGATGGCAATGGCTATTTATCCTTTCGGGAATTCTTGGACATCCTGGTGGTCTTCATGAAAGGTGGGAGAGGAGTGAGGATGGACAAGGGAGGCTAGACTAGTAAAAAAAAAAAAAAAGGAGATTAAGGAGGCTGGAAGTTGAAAAGTAATGCTAGAGATATCAATTCAATGGCAAATGCTCTAGCCTAAGAGTCAACTAAGAATCGTGGCTGTGAGAATTACTTTCTGTGTGACAAATCAATTAAAATAGACACAACTTTACCTTTACCCAAGAAATATTGTGAAGGAAACACTAAACTTTAAGCAATGTAAAAATAGCTGCTACTGTTACTATTCCAAGTAACAACAAGGTATCAAGAACCCAGTTTCTTGATCTGGGTGTGTGAGATCTCTCTAAAACTGGATTTCCTTCAGAATGTCTCCCGAACTTATCTAGGTTGGGGGAATGTGGGGTTTTCCTCTGGAAAATGATTGGGACCTTCCTTTACCCAGGCTCCCCTGAGGAGAAGTCCCGTCTCATGTTCCGGATGTACGACTTTGATGGTAACGGGCTCATTTCCAAGGAGGAGTTCATCAGGATGATTAGGTCAGCACAATGACAGCAGCCAAGAGAGTGGGCAGGGGTAGAACTAGGGAGGGGGAGCAAGAAAAGAAAAAGGGAAGGGGAAGGAAGAAGTAGGGTGTGGAGCACCTCCTGACTTTGAGTGGGGTAAGACACTATTAGGGTGACAAAGTAGATTATGTGCTAGCTCTAGAGTTCAAATGTGGCCTCAGACAATTACTAGCTGTGTGATCCTGGGCAAGTCACTTAACCCCACCATCTACCTCAGTTTCCTCACCTCTTAAATGAGCCAGAGAAGAAAATGGCAAACCACTCCAGAATCTTTGTCAATTAAACCCTAAATGGGATCACGAAGTGTCAGACAGGACTGAAATGATTGAATAACAACAACATTGATTATTGGGTTAGTAGGACAAGATTTTTAGCCTTTCTGGTAGATTGAAAGGGGAAGAGGTTTGGTAAATGCTGGCACTCAGCCAGGGCCCAGGGGGTTAGGGAGAAAACAGTTGGAATTCAGGGTTTCTGAATTTTGCTGTTCCTACCAGGGTCTGACGGTCCCAGCCCTGATTCTGTTTCTGGTTCTGGGTTCAGGTCCTTCATTGAGATTTCCAACAATTGCCTGTCCAAAACCCAGCTGACTGAGGTGGTAGAGTCCATGTTCCGAGAATCTGGTTTCCAAGACAAGGAGGAGCTGACCTGGGAGGATTTCCACTTCATGCTGAGGGACCATGACAGCGAACTCCGATTCACCCAGCTCTGTATTAAAGGTGAGTTTGTTTCTGAGATTAGGAAAAGAGAGAGTGAAAGAGAAAGGATTAACCTAAACTGGAGGAAAATGGGATTCTACTTTAGCCAACTCTGGATCCAAGCTCCACTGATTGGCTTGGGCAAGGCTAGGGATCATGGGGAACAGTGTCTCCTTTCACTGCAATCCCCCCACACACACACCAGAGAGCTCAGGACAGATTCCGCCCCAGTGCTATCACCTGTTCCAGCTTGGGTTTAAGGGTGGAGGCTGTGATGGGAAACCAGACTCCTTGAGTGACACAAGGGATGAAACAGGTTGCTCTGAATAAGGGCACTAGGAATCCTAAGGGTCACTTGGGTGGTGTAAGGATGAGAAAAGGATCTGTGGGTTGGGCTGAACGCAGCCACATTTTGGTGGCTTCTAGGCTCAGAATCCCACTGGAAATACATTGAAGCCAAATCTAGCCTCTCCCAGGATTATGAGTATTTGGACAATCTAAACTAAGTGCTGGTGGAGTAAAGGAGAAGGGAGGGTGAGAGACACAGACAATGGGTGGAGTGAGAACAGAACTAGGTAGGAAATCCAGCTCACTGGGAAGACTTGTAGTCAAAAGACCTGAGTTTAAATCTTGGAGTTATTACACATTAGCTATGTGACCCTGGGCCTCAGTTTCTCTGGTAAAATGAAGAAGTTGAACTAAGTAATCACAGAGGTCTCTTCCTGTTCTAAATCTTGTATGTGGAGACTGTGGCTATCTGAGGGATCACTGAGAGTTTTCAATATTGTAATTTTGACCTCCATCCTAGAAGACAAAGAGTTAGGCAGTAGATTGAAGGATACCTAAGAATGAATGCTTGAGGATCAAAGAGGACATATTGGATCTAGATATCATAGGCCCAAACTTATAAGAGTCGGTTATCACAGGGACCAGCTTCTGCAATTGAGGGCAGAATCAAGTATGAAGAAAAGAGGAAAGTTTTCATTTTTATTAGAAAAACCTTCATTACTTATATGACAGGCTTTTTTTTTTAGGCTTGTAAGCTTCTATTATACATTATGATATGATAAATATTAAAAATTTTAAACTGTGTTGTAGAACACTCTGCTTTATGATGAGCTAAAGCATGGTTCCTACCTCTCATGGAGTTTATAATCTAACAATATAAAAACATAATAAGTACATTAGAGAGATGAGAAATGATGACTACCTAAATTCTAAGAGGAAAAGTCATTATCAAGGGAAGCTTAGGAAGGAAAGGATAGGACACAGGACAAGAATATGGAGTCAACCTTATATGTAAGATGAATAGATAATTGCCTGTCCAATGGAATTTAAAGGATGTCAGGCTCTGCTGTACCCCAAATATATCCTCTGTCTGCTTGCAGTGATACTTGATTTCCTATTAGAAATTCATTTAAGTCTCTTTCACTTGGGTCCACTTTTAAATATAAATATACCTAAAAAGAGAATATTCATCCCAGAAGAAAGAAGAAACAATGATGAACCTTGGGAAACAGGTTCAACACCTCAAGCTCTATCTGGGTGAGGGATTCTTAAATTTTTGTGTATATGTCATGGTCCTTTTTGGTAATCTGGTGAAATCTATGGAATCTTTCTCAGAATAAATTTTTTCCCTATATTCCAACTTCTTAAGCTTTGGTTCACAACCCCACATAAGGTAAAACTAAATGTGGGGGTGATGTAATTATGAATCATTACCAGTAAATATTTGATTTGTATACCTATTATATAAATCTATATACCCAGGGTCACATAAAATTTTCTAGGGCAAAGAAAGGTTGCAAATGGAAAAAGTTTAAGAAGTCCTCACCTATATTAATGATTGAAGGAAATGCTAAGTTTCAGTTAGAAGTTAGTGAAAATAAAAATGTAATGTTTTTCCCTTCCAAGTTCACAAAGTCCCCTGAATTCTATCATACATGTAAATCCCTTAGGAATCTATGGATCCCAGGCTAAGACCCCCTCATCTAGAAGAAACTGCATTTATTATTTTTGCTCAGTTAAAAAGCTACTTCGCTCTTTCTAGTTCTTTAGGGCTGGGCATAGATCAATCCCTTCAATTAAATTTTTTTCCCCTCAAAGAAACTTTATTAGTATAGTAAGGGAAAATGCAGTAAAAACAACTATAAAAATATTATACTATGTTTTAATTTAGTGACAACTCAGCTCTCTCCCAGTTTCACTCAGCTTCACCCAGAGAGGAAACCTATCTCTCTGATCTAATTGCATGAACAGACTTGGTATTAGGTTAGAATATCACTGGTGAAATCCTGGACAAATCACCTTACCTCTTTATGCTTTAATTTTCTCATCTGTAAAATGGGTGTGATATAAATATGTCCATTACCAACCTATCTCACAGGATTGTGAGGAAAGTGGTTTATAAAACTTAAGACACCATGTAGGCTGTCTTAAGCTATTAAAGCTTAAATTTGCTCTAAAATTCTTTTAACATCTGGTATAAATGTGAGTTGTTATTTTACTGCTGATTCCTGTCTGGGGACCCTTGATAAAAAGTGGTTCTTCCCTGTGCATCACTAGAGATTCTCTTGTGCTTGCAGATATCCTTATCACTTATCCCAGAAATGCCTCTGGTGGCTGACCCCAGAAAATTCGTTCTCAGTCCTGACTTGTTTCTCTCTGTCTCAATGGGAGTGAAGCATAATCCCTAGATTATTATGAAGACTACCTTTTTCCTCAGGTGAAGCCAGGCTCCTCCCCTCCAGTTTAAATAGCATCTCAGTTTAGTCTCCACACATGGCCAATAGCAGATTAATCTAGTTTCCTTTGAGCATGCTTTAGGGTTGATTCAGTTTTTCTATGTGACCAAAAGTAGCTGAGCCATTATCTGTGACCTGTATTAAATATATCTGCTCTAGGCTAGGGTATCACAACCAACTAGATAGTTTTCCCTTTATGTTTTAAAACAACTATAAAAGCATTACACTATGTTATAATTTAGTGACAACTCAGCTCTCTCCCAGTTTCACCCAGCTTCACCCAGAGAGGAAGCCTACCTCTCTAATCTAATTGCATGAACAGACTCAGAACTGGGTTAGAATATCACTGGCGAAATCCTGGACAAATCACCTTGCCTCTTTATGCTTTAATGTTCTCATCTGTAAAATGGATGTTATATAAATATGTTCATTACCAACCTATCTCACAGGATGGTGAGGAAAGTGGTTTATAAAACTTATGGCACTATTCCCTGTGTCTTAAGCTATTAAGGCTGTCTTAAGCTATTAAATGTATATTTGTCATGTATATGTTATGTATATGTCATGGTCCTTTTTGGTAATCTGGTGAAATCTATGGAATCTTTCTCAGAATAAAATTTTTTCCCTATATTCCAACTTCTTAAGCTTTGGTTCACCACCCCACATAAGATAAAACATCCAATAGGACTCTTCCACTAAATTCCAAATTATTGAATGTTTCCCGTTTTCAGCTTATTGGCTGAACAGTCATGACAGACATAGCTTGAATCTGCTAGCTGCATCCCTTCTCCCTTCCCTTCTTTAGAAGATTTATTAATCCTCAGCTACCTACCAAATAGTAGTCTTCCAATCAGTTAATCCATTTATTAAGAAATCCATAGGAATTTCTAAGATAAGTAACTGCAAGGAGAGAATAAGACAGAAAATCCTGAGGAGAATTTCTATGGCTATTTAGGGACAGGTTACACTCAATCAAAAGTCCTGAGACAGAAATTAGCAATAAAATAAACAGCTCATATTTATACTGGGTATCACAAGTGTCAAATGCTATGCTGGCTGTTAGATAAAAATGAGAATCACAATCTTTAAGGAGCCTTCATTTTCAGAATCTCATCTTAGAAAGGTGTAATGTCACAAATATTTTATTTTTTTTAAATAATAGCCTTTTATTTTCAAAATATATATGCAAAGTTATTTGCACCATTCACTCTTGCAAAACCTTGTGTTCCAATTTTTTCTCCCTTCCTCTCATCCTTTCCATTAGATAACAAGAAATCTAATATATATTAAACATGTGCAATTTTTCTATATATATTTCTACATTTATCATGCTGCATAAGAAAAATCAGATCAAAAGAAAAATCAGAAAGAAAAAAAGCAAACAACAAAAAAGGTGAAAATACTATGTTTTAGACATGAATTGATATTAAGTAATTTCCACCTACCAGAAGAGAAGGGACGTTTCTTCATTAAAAGATGAGAGTAACACATTGAATTCATTCATAGAAAATCATCAGGCACTATGTTAAATGCTGCAGATACAAAGAAAGGCAAAATCAACCCCTGCTCTCAAGGAACTCATAATCTAAAGGAAGAGACAAGTGAAAATAAAATATACATCCTGGATAAATTAGGGGTAGGCATAGGAATTAAAGAAGGCTGGGGGAAACTTCTTACGTTGATAACTTGAAGGAAGCCAGGGAAGTTAGAAGGCAGAAATGAGGAGAAAGAACATTCCAGGCTGGGATCGAGTGGGGGTAAGGGTGGGGAGTGGTCAGAGAGTCAAGAGATAGAGGAAACTGGGATCTCAGGGAGTTGTGACTATGTAAAGTCACATTGATATCAAGCATCCAAGATGATATTTTATCCCCATTTTTCTAATTCCAGAGCTATTTCTTTTTCCTTTGTCTCATGGGGGAGAGCCCCTATGTTGAAATGGGAGAAAGAGGGTACAGAAATAGAAGTGGCAGACTGCTCTCTGATATTTTGGTGAGGGCCAGTTCTATGTATGTTAGTACTCTGACTATGTCTTATAAGACTAACCCCCCAAAACGCCAGTTTGCCCACCATATCTGAGACCATCTCTAGTTGTTCTCATCTATGTCTTGCCACTGGTCCCAGAGAGCCTGAAGGAGATAGTGAGATTGGTGACTTCCTATAGTACAGCCTCATTTAAATCCATCTCGCTTGCAAGTCAAAACTTCACCTTTTGAGTGATTCTTTTTGAGAACAAAGACAAACAATGACAGCATATATATAATACAACCATTGGAATAGACTTTTTGTATGATAGGTTCAGGTGGATCCTAGCTTGGGGTTGCAAGCAAGTGAATCCAGGCTCCCTCAGAGGATTGAGGGGAACCCAGAGTATATAGAAAAAGGGCTGGGATCAGGTCTCTCTCTCTGGCTTCCAGTACTGAAGTGTGTCTTGCTCATTGCCCCTCTTTTGGATTTATAGGTGTGGAAGTTCCTGAGGTCATTAAAGAGCTATGCCGACGAGTCTCTTTCATTAGCCAGGATAACATTTGGTGAGCCTAATCCAGGAATGATAAATGTATTCTTGCGGGAGGAGGGGGGCAAAGAGAAAGGCTAGGGACATTGAATGATTCTTTCCACAGAAGGTAGTGACTGGGATTCCCCAAGCTAACTTTATGGCTCTACTTATGGGAAACATATACTTTTCCCACTAGCTGAGGGTATAGTCCTTTCTCCAGCATTCTTAGGTTTGAGGTCAACAAAAAAGTAACTAAAATTTCTGGAGTAAATTCACATGGGAGAAGGGAGAGGAGAGAAGGATGAAGTAAAAATGTGGAGGATAATATGATATGATAATAGATAGAGCTACACGGGGGAGGGGTTAGGAGGAGAGTTGTCTTTGAGAGAGGGGCACCACAATAATGGGACTCTGAAATTTAGTTGGTAGATTGACATAGGCCTATGAAATATGAATATTGGGGTGACTATGGAAAGGAAGCTGCCACCTATCTTCAAAAGAAAGGAAGATCTCCAGGAATGTGTGTATCCTGGGGCAGAACTCAGGTAATCCTGTAGTTATGGATCTTGGACTAGGAGCACCTGAGAATCAACAGGGCCCCAGTGGCTTTGTTTCTGACCCTTGCTCCCTGCCCCTTCACCCAGAGTTTATAATCCTTAATAGTTGGGAAGGGTCCCTTGAAATTTGGACCATTACTTTGTCCAGTCTCCTCCTATTTTGTTCCCTGTTTGAATGTTCAAATGTCTCCTTAGTAATTTAGCTGATGAGACACCAGTGCAGATGTTCAAGTGCCCGGTGAATACAACAGATCCACCTCAGGAGGTCCGAAAGAGGTTTGGCAAAAAGTATGTACCATTCCTTTCTCCTAGTCAGATGTAGATGGGTACATGTAATAACAGAGTGAATGAGAACAGAGTCTTGATAAGAGTTGGGACAGGAATGAAGAGGAAAGGAAAGGATTGATCTGAATATGAGTGGGCAGTGTTGGGGAATAGGTGGGGATAGTATCTGTAAAACTGAGCATCAGATTGAAATAAGTGACATAAATGCAGCA
Organism: Antechinus flavipes; assembly: GCF_016432865.1. Lineage (NCBI taxonomy): Eukaryota > Metazoa > Chordata > Mammalia > Dasyuromorphia > Dasyuridae > Antechinus > Antechinus flavipes. Next base: position 278,367,862 of record NC_067399.1, read on the forward strand.
GAGTATAGAGAATGGGGCACACGACTTGGAATTAGGAGATACAGATTCAAATTCTGCCTCAGCTACTTACTAGCTGTGTGACTTTAGGCAAGTCATTTAAATTCTCTATTTCTCATTTTCCCTATCTGCAAAATAGAAGCTTGACAGCTTCTAAAGCCCTTTCCAGACCTAAATCTATGTTCTGATGTCCATCTGGAGGCCTAACATTTTACAAAATCCCATCCTCTTTACATTTTATTTCTAGTTTTATGTTTTATAAACATAACAGTTTTTATGTTGTTCATCAATACTTAGGATGTGCATCTGTATGTCCCCTTCTGGTACATGTAGATGAGAATTGTTTCTGCTGTCATTTTCCTGCCCCTTCTTTGACATCCAATAGTACCGGGATGCTCCCCAGCATCCATTTTGATGGATCCTTTGCTACTAGGACTAAGGGGACCTGGGAGGGAAGGGCTGAGAGTACTTGTTGTGCAGGATGACATCGTTCCAGCCGCGACCCTTCACAGAAGCACACCGGGAAAAGCTGCAGCGAAGCCGTTGGCATCAGACTCTTCAGCAATTTAAGCGATTCATTGAGAATTATCGTAGGCATATTGCCTGTGCTGCAATCTTCTACATCATTGCTGGAGGGCTTTTTCTGGAGAGAGTCTACTGTGAGTTATGGCTCTTGGGGGGTAAAGTCTTCTGTGAGTAGAGCCAGGACTAAACATAACTATCTAGGATGGTATGGTTTGGAGGATAGCTGGATCTTGGGTATAGAGGGAGACAGATTGATTCTGAGGCTGGCCCTTGCCCCCTGAGGAGTTGTTGCGAATGCTGGATCATTAGGATAGGATACTATGAGTGAGGCAACTGGTTATGCCATGCTCTGTGAGGCAAGTTTTGTGAGCGCAACAACTTGCATTGTCCTGGGAAGGAAACAAACCTCGACATCATCCCATGATGCTGTCCTAGGATAAACCCTGCCTGTACCATATTAGTTTTACTTTCAACTTTGAGGTCCTGTCTTCTGATAGTCATGAGGATGGAGTCTCATCTGAGAGACTGTCAAAAGAGGTAGGGTTTGTTGTGAATGACCAAATCTGATAAACAGGCCAAATTAGGGCTTTTCCTGCATTAATTTGACTCCGATGAACCTGCCTCCCACTGACTCTTCTCTCCTTAGTCTATACCTTTGCAGCACACCACATGAGCATCACAGACACTACACAGGTGGGCATTATCTTGTCCCGAGGGACAGCAGCCAGCATCTCTTTTATGTTCTCCTACATCCTGCTTACTATGTGCCGCAATCTCATCACCTTCCTACGGGAGACCTTCCTGAACCACTATGTGCCCTTTGATGCTGCCGTGGACTTCCACCGAATCATTGCTGCTACTGCTATTGTGCTTACAGGTAAGTCTCTGGGAGTAGGAGCTCACTTTCTAGTCATCCTCCCTTCCCCACTCATCTCACTTCCAGAAAGTCAGACCTCTCAGGACAGAGAAGGATTGAAGGAGTGCTTCCTGGCTAGTCTGCTGTAAGAGACAGCTCTGGAAAGGGAAGCCTCTCCTCCTCTAGCCTGGCTTGGATGAATCTAATTCCACCCTATAGATATCCTCCACCTTCCTCTTTCCTTATTCTTCTTCATTCTTCTCTCTCATAAGATCATAGCCATACTTGGAAGGGACCCAAAGGACAATCTAATCCAATCCTCTCATTTTAGAAATGAGGAAACTGTGCTCTACAGAAGGGAAATTATTTTCCTACCATCCTACAGGTTGTAAGTGGCAAAACCAGCATTCAAACCCAGTTCTCTGGCTTCAGACCCTGGTCATTACTTTCTACTCTTTGTTTTCCCCTTCCTTTTTTCCTGTTTGTCATTATTTCCTACCTGGGCTGGGCACAAGCTTTTCTATCCATTTAAATCTTGAGTTTGCTTAGCACAATATCTGGCAAATGGTACGTACTAAATAATTGCTTATTTCTGACTTGACTTGATATGTGGCATAATAGTACAATGAAGCTTGGATTTGGAATTAGAAAATGTCCTTACCTCTGAGGGAGAGCTAGATGGTGCAATGAGATTTCTAATTCCAGAGCTATTTCTTTTTCCTTTGTCTCACGGGGGAGAGCCCGCTATGTTGAAATGGGCTCTGGAGTCAGGAGATCTGAATTCAAATGTGGCTAGCTGTACGATCCCAAATACCTCACCAAAAAAAAAAAAAAAGTCCAACCAAACCTAGCTCTGCATTTACTACTTATATGATCTTGGTCAAATTATTTCCTCATTTGGAAAGTGGAAGAAATTTACTTTGATGGGGGGTGTTCCCAAGAGGAGGAAATTGCTGTCCTTGGAAATATTGAAACAAAAGCTTTAGAGAGATGCAAACAGAGGGAAGAATAAATTCTGATTGAAGAGATCAGAGGATCCTTCTTTCAGAGGAGATGGCCTTGGAATTGGGCTTTAATGGTGGATAAAAATTCAAGAAAATTTGTGAAGAAAATGAAATCAGCATTTAGTCCTTTCTCTTCTTTTTTTGTGCCTTATTCCTTCACCTATTCTCACTCAAACTCCCTCCCTCAGCTTGCCCAGTGCCAATGGGGAGAAATAGAGCCTTGCTTCTTTTATAATAAGGCATTAAGCTGACCATAAATGGATTTAGTGTATTATCCCCCTCCAGGTGGATTTGAGCTTTAAAACAGTATACCTTATAATTGATTGCTTATCATTTCAGGGAGAGGAGAAGGAAAGGATAGAATTTAGAACTCAAAACCTTTTTTTCTTTTCTCTCTCTTTTTTGGTGAGGCATTAGGGTTAAGTGACTTGCCCATGATTACACAGCTAGTAAGGAACAAGTATCTGAAGCTAGATTTGAACAAGTATCTGAAGCTCAGATGCTACTGACTCCAGGGTTTGTGCTCTATCCAGTGTACCACCTTGCTGCCCAGCAAGTTCAAAACTTAAAAAGAAAATGTTTTTAAAAAATTACTTCAACATGTAAATTGGAGAAAAATAAAATAAATATTGTTCAAAAAGACTGAAAACAACCAAACAAGAAAATTAATTAACTGAAGCCAAAAGTTCTTACATTTTCATATTTGCATTTCTAGTGCCTACCACATTATCTGGTAAACAGCATTTAATAAATGCTTGAGGAGCCAGGGGAGGGAGAGAGAAGAGTGTTATGAATCCTTTCTTTTTAATTTTTCTAATGGTGGAATTTCAGTTTATGATCCCTAAGTGAGAGAAAGAAAATTGAGGGACTCTCCTTGGCTCCTTTAATCAGAAACCAGAGGTTTGAGTTCCAAAGACTCTTACTCAAGCCCTCTCTCACTTTGGGTTGTGTTCCTTTCCCCTTGAGCTTGAGGAGGGATGGGTTTGGATGTTGCACATCCTCCCAGCTCTCTTCTTAGCTGTTTCTCTCTTCCTCAGTCCTGCATGCCATAGGCCATGTGGTCAACATCTACATGTTTTCCATCAGTCCACTTAGTGTCCTGTCTTGTCTCTTTCCTGGACTCTTCTGGGATGATGGGTGAGTGCAGCCTCCTACTTTGGATATAAAGGAGGTAAAGTAAGTTGTCTATTAAGTCATTGGGGTATAGGAAGGCTTAGGAAAATCTTTTGAACTGGGGGGAGGGATGAAGGTGTTTGTAGAGCAACCTGACTTAGCTCTGCTGAATCCTGTTTGCTCATATGTGCTGCTCAGGACTGGAGAGGAGAGGGGCCAGAACAGGGGAAAGAGATAGAGGTCACTGGAGATTGGAGGATTAGTAAATTCATGTCCCCTCTCCCCATTAACCATTATTTTTGCCTGACAGGTCTGAATTACCTCAGAAATTCTATTGGTGGTTTTTCCAGACAGTCCCAGGTAAGAACTTTTCCTTCCAGACATGACTATCTCCCTCCTTCTCTCTCTCTTTTTGTTGAGTTTTGGGGTTAAATGACTTGCCTAGGATCATACAATTAGTATTAAATGTCTGATGTTGAATTTGAACTTGGGTCCTTCTGATTTCAGGGCCGTTGTACTATTTATTGCACCATCTAGCTGTCCTTCAGACATGATTATCCCTAATACTATATAGGACTGGGCTCTAGATTCTAGTCTCTAGATTCTGAGTTCTAAGTTCAACATTTTGAGTCTGTAGATAGATTGCCAAAGCTGGAGTCAGGAGGCCTGGGGTTCAAATCAAATCTCTGGGAAAAGTCTGAGATGTATGACTCTGGGAAGTATGACTCTGGGAAAATCACCTAATTCCATTATAGAGAGACAGAGAGACAGACAAGAGATAGAGAAACACAGAAAGAGACACAGAGAGACAGAGATAGAAGAGACACAAAGAGACAGAGAAAGATTTGGGCCCTGCATAATGGATTCTAAATTCCAGAAAATAGATTCTAAACTCTGGATTGTAAATTAAGGACTCAGGGTCCTGAACTCAAGGCTCTAGACTTTGACTTCCAGTGCATGTTATCTCCCCATTAAACAGTGAGCTCCTTGAAAGGAGAAACTATTTTTTGCCTTTTTTTGTAATCTTAACACTTAGCACAGTTCTTGGCACATAGTAAGCATTTATTTATAAATGCTTTCTCATTCATTCGTTTATTCATTCATTTTCTGTTCTTAAAGAATTTTCTTCATACTATAGTGGATGTTTCCTAATTTAATTCAGCAACTATTTCTGAGCATCTACTGTGTGCAAGCTGAAGCCATATGGCATAATAGCAGAGTTGGAATCAAAAATACCTGGATTCCTGCCATATATACTAAGATCACATTGGATGAGATAATCACTGGGCAAATCACTTTAAGTTCTCAGTGTCCTCAGGCAACTCTTTAGGACTATAAATTGCAAAAGAGTTTATGATCAGCATTGGTTGAGTAGGGTTCTTCCCAGGGAGCTCTGCATATTTTTGAACTCATAGTTCTGGACCAAATATGCTGGGCACCATATACTAGGGAGACAAAAGATGAAAAACAAAGCCATCCCTGCCTACAGAAAGTTTCCATTCTACATTCTCATTTCAGTGTTCCGGAATTCATAGGACAAATCTGTATACCTTTTCTCCAAATCATCATGATTTTATGTGTTTTAAATTATCCTGGCTTTGCCTTTCCAACACAAGGACTCATTTTTTCTTTAGTCTATTTCTTACCTCTAGTTCCTCAATCATTTTAAGCACTTTTCCTTTAATCTTTTCCATCTCTAGGTTTTTCATGAATTATGGTCTGCAGAAAAGCCTGAAGGAATTGAAGTGTAGGGAGAGGTGAAGCTAATCATGTTATCTTACATTTTGGGGGAATGGTGACCAAATATTGTGATTGCTTTTATATAGTAGTTCTCAGTAAGGAAATTCCTTTTACCATTGAATGTAGACTTTTTTCAATTTGTGATCTTAAAGAGAGTTGCCAGGGAATCAAAGAATCTCCCAGTCTGACTTGCCCAGTGTCTCACAACAAGGTTGTATCAGAGGCCAATTTCAATCCAGGTCTTCCTGTCTCAAAAATCAGCTCTTTAGCTACTTTATTACATCATCTCTTAATATTTTACATTTGAATAGGGTTTTCGTTTAGGATTTATAGTATCTGAACTCTAAGTCCTCACATAATAGAGCCCAGCACCCAAGATCCAATCGAAGCCATCCCAAATGAGAAGATGGGTTGTTCCCATTGGAAAGTGCTCTAATATCTCTGGTCCTTGGAAGTTAGAGTGGCAGATTGAAGACAGTGACGGGTAACAAGGATGCTAACTATTCATTAAGGACAGTGATAGCATTGATGAATGGGTAGCTGTGACAATAAGAAGGATTAACAGTGACAGGAAAGTGATGTCAGACTTGCTGGTGTTGAAGACAGTGGGTCTTTGAGTATTATTGAAGATGAGGAAGAGAGAGAGGAATTGAGTTGCTGCTATTGCCCCAAGGCATGGAATAGGGGAGGGGACTTTGTTTATGCTTTTTCACAAGCTCATCTTCATATCCTCTGTTCCTTTCCTTCTTATTCCTGCTGTGTAGGCTTGACAGGAGTTGTCATGCTCATGGTTCTAGCCATCATGTATGTCTTTGCCTCTCACCACTTCCGCCGGCGCAGTTTCCGAGGCTTCTGGCTGACCCATCACCTCTACATTTTGCTCTATATCCTGGTAAGAGGCAGCTCACCATCTGTGGTGCTGGGCAGGAATCCTAGGGAGTAATAAAGGAGGGGAGGGGAGAGGAGCAGCAATATATCGATCACTTCAGTATTCTCTAGTTTTTCACTTTGTTTTTGTCCAGACTTGAGTTAATATATTTTAATTTAATTTTTAATTAACAAATATTTATTTTCTCTCCCTCCCACCTCTCTTATTGATTTAAAAGAAAAACTAAACCCTTACACCAATACGAAACTCCCATAGTTTATTTTGTGGTTACAAAATATTTATCCAGTTACAAAAATAGTTGTTTTCTTCCACATCCATCATCTCTAACAGAAGTTGTGTAAAATTCTTTCTCTTTGGTCTTTTGAAATTGTTATCGGTCATTGCAATGAATAGAATTCTTAAGTCTTTCAGACTGTTTATATCCACAGTATGCTTATTTTATAAATGATTGTCATGGTTCTGCTCACTTCACTCTGCATCATTTTTTATAAGTCTTCTCAGATTCCTTTCTTCATTCTTATGTTAGAAAAGTGTTCCATTGCATTCATTCAGCCATTTTCCAACAGACAGATTTCCCCTTAATTTTTGGTTCTTTGCTACTACATAAAAAAGCTGCTATATTCAGAGAGGCCTGGAGAGACTTACATGAACTTATGCTAAGTGAAATGAGCAGAACCAGGAGATCATTATACATGGCAACAAGACTATATGATGATCAATTCTGATGGATGTAGCTTTTTTCAACAATGAATTGATTCAGACCATTTCCAGTTGTTCAGTAATGAAGAGCCATCTATACCTAGGGAGAGGACTGTGGGAACTGAGTGTGGATCACACCATAGCATTCTCATTCTCTCTGTTGTTCTTTGCTTGCATTTTTGTTTTCCTTCTTGGGTTTTTGTTTTCTTTCCAGATCCGATTTTTCTTTTGCAATAAAATAATTATGTGGATATGTATACATATATTGAATTTAACATATATTTTAACATGTATTGGAATATCTGCCATCTAGGGGAGGGGGCTGAAGGAGGGAAAAATTTGGAACAAGGTTTTGCAAGGGTCAGTGTTGAAAAATTACCCATACATATGTTTTTAATTTCCATATTTTTCAAGAAAAATCAGACTAGAAAATGGGGGAAAGGGGAAAAAAACATGCAAAAGAAAGAAACAAACAAAAATGGTAAAACATTATGCTTTGATCTATATCCAGTCTCCATAGTTCTCTCTCTGGAAGTGGATGGCATTTTCCATTCTAAATCTATTGGGATTGCCTTGAATATACATATATTTTGTAAGTAAAAAGTAATAATGTAAATAAAAAAAGATCTGCTGTAAGTATTTTTGCATATATAGCAGACCTGTCATTTATCCAGGTTCATATAACCTGCATGTGTCAGGGATAGGATTTGAATGTAGGTTATCCAGACTCATAATCCAGCTTTCTGTTTATTCTAGCGTCTCAGTTTTTTCACATCTCTTTTAAAACAAGACCTATTTGGTAATCTGATCCCAAAGAGAAAGATTCTACTAACTAGAATTTTCAGTAATAGTGCTATCCTCCATACCCACATTTCATCATGGGTCCATGCATAATTGCCTTCTTCACACCAGTTGCTTTCCTCATCTTAGGTGGTTGGTTGGTTTTGGCTCCCTATGCAGACTACTTAGCATCTGTTTCTCATTGGAATATCCTCCTATTCTGGACTAACATTTAAAAAAATGTGCCAAGGTCTCGTTGTTGTTTCCATTTATGACTTTCAGGGTGTTAGTGACCCCACCCATCTAAGTATTATGAACTTGTAAAGTTAATGAGCTTGCTCAGAATTCCATTGCAGAGATTGCCAGTGAAAACATCTTAACTCCACCTATCTCCTCTTGTCCTCCTCAACCTGTCACTTCACCTTTCCTTCCCAGAAACCTTGTCTCCATACTTCTCTTCTCATTCATTCTTCTCTTCATTTTCCATTCTCGTCTCCTCCCCTTCATTTTTCTTTTCTTCCCTTTATTCTTCTCCCTTCCATTCTTTTCTCTATTAACATCATCCCTGCCCTATATTCTCTTCTCCTTCCTTTCCTTCTATTTCCTTCTGTTGTCATCCACTCTCTTCTGCTTTTCCTTATCTTTTATCCTCCCTTTCTTTCTTCTCTTTCCCCTTCTCCTTTCCTGTCTTCCAGGCTCCTCTTATCCTGTCTTCTGTCTTCTATTTTCTTCCTCCTCATTTTCTTTTCCTCCATCTTTCTTCATTTATCTTCTTCCCTTTTCCTCCATTCACTTTTCTTCCTCTTCATTCTTCTCTTCCTATTCTCTGCCTCTTATTTTCCCTTCCTCTCCATTCATTTTCTTTCTTCTTCCCTTCCCCCTTCTTTTCTTAAAAAAAGAGAAAAGTAATCGGGCCACTTAACTGTGTAGTTTTTGAACCAATTTTAATTATTTCTCCGATGTTTTTGGTTTTGAATCTGAGTCCCTCTGTTCTGCTCTTCCCTTAAAAATGCTCCCCTGCAGTGTAGCTCTCAATTGGACTCTCCCCAAGGCTTGGTCATTAGCATCAGAAAATTTTGTACTCTATTAGGGTTGTCCTATCTTCAGCTATGAAAGTCAAAATTACATTAGGCATAGTTTCCATGAATATGGAATAAAAGATCCTGTTGTGTTCTGCCCTGGTCAGACCACATATGGAGCATTGTGTTTGGTTCTGGGAACCACATTTTAGAAAGGACATTGCTAAGCTAGAAAACATCCAGATTGAGAAAGAACTCAAGGCTATTCCATTTGAGGGCTAGTGGAAAGAACTAGAGAGAAATTAGGTTGGAGCTAAAGTGAAAGAACTTTGGGGGGAAGGAGACTTAAGGAAGGATAGGAGGATTATCTTCAAACTGCTGTTTTTCTTGGCCCAGGAGGGCAGAATTATGGTTGTTAAGTAGAAATAACAAAAAGACAGTTTTAGGCTTGAGGCATGGAAATGTCAAAGTCATCTCTTTTGCTTGGTCCAGGGAGTCAGGAGGCCAGGGAGGTTCCAAGACACTCTACTAGACAACTTTAAACTCAACTGCTCTGAAATCTTTCTGCTAATCCTTTCCATTCTTCATTGCAGGATAAGTAGGACAAGAGATTCTCCCACTAAGCTCAGATATAGCTCCTGAATTTGAGGATCTCTTGTTGCAGACATAGTATTCAGTAACAAAGGCAAGGTGATAATTAAAGTATTTGGGTATAAAGGGAAGACTTGGGGTGGATCAGAAAACCTCATTGTCAGAAAATAGGAAAGACTGGGAGTTAACAGGGCAGTAAATGATTTGGGTGTCATTGTAAAATCCCAAATTGACAATGAATTTCCAATATAGCCCTGTGGTTTAAAAAAAAAAGTCAATATGAAATTGGGTGCCTAAATGGGAGTATAAAATCTGATTCTCTTTGAATTCAGTATTGTTTGATTGCTTTATGAAAAAAGAAATGGAGAAAGTTCATTAAGCTTTGGAGCGTTTTAAATTAGTTCTCTGAGGAAAGTTAAAAGATCTGGCAATAATTCTGAAGATAGGAAGGATAAAAGGTAATAGTATAGGAGGGTCCTTCAATTCAATTTAATAAGTATGTATTGAGTCCTTATTCCCATATAACACTTAGCACAGTTCTAGACAAAGAGGTAATAATTAACAGGGACCAATGCTATAGAAAGCTCAAAGTCAATAAAATTGGAGAAGGGGAAGGTCGTTGGATTTGGCAAACAGAAAGGTCTCTCTTTGAGAGACCAATTTCAATAGAGTGGGCAGGGACAGCAACTGTATCACAAGAAATTAAAGAGCAAAAGGAATGATGGAAAAATAGAGATTTATAATAGAGGTGATGAAGGGCAAAAGAAATTAAACAGAATCTCGAGGAGATAATATTAGGACCACTTGTTGGATGTTCAAGCAGTTGGTACAAGAAGCTGTAACAATATGTTAACAAGAAAGTTGTAGGAGGGATTCTATTGAGCTAAATGACTTATAAAGTTTTTTTTATTACTAAAATCTTAGGTTGTTTTATGGGAAATGGTGAAGAGTTATTTTCAGTTTTCTAAAAGGAAAAGGAGCTTGTGGAATTTCCGTCACTGAAGTCATTAAAAATTATCTCACTCACCTCAGATGACTTAGGGATTTCTTCTGCTTCCTCTTTGTTAACATGATCATTCAGTCTCTGCTAGCTTTTGACCTCAGGGTCCTGTAATCATTAAATTTGATATATTCAGACTCTCTAAGAAATAGGGCAAAGCCCCTAGGATTTCAGGGGGGTGTCTGGGACTTGAGTGTCTGGGGGGTAAATTTTGGTGCTGAGGGTCTCTCATTTTGACCTCAGTAATGAATGAGGAGGGATATGCCCATGTGTGTACTTTATTAATTAATTGTGTATTTTCAGCTCATAATTCATGGCAGCTTTGCCCTCATCCAGCTGCCCCGATTCCATTTATTCTTCCTGGCCCCAGCTCTTATCTATGGTGGAGACAAACTGGTGAGCCTGAGCCGGAAGAAGGTAGAAATCATCGTGGTGAAGGCTGAGCTCCTGCCCTCAGGTATAGCCTGAAATGAGTGGGATTGGGAGGAAAGAATGGTAATTATATCATCAGCATCATGGCATATTAGGCTCAGATCCTAAGGTATGCAGGTCACCTGAACCACCCCATCACTGTCTCTCTTGACTGTTCAGTCGTTGAGAATCCTCAGTCCCCTAAAATGCAGGCAAGCCAGTATCTTTGTCTAGGATTTCCCCAGAAGTCCCAGCTAAGGGGCTTGGGAAAAAACATAGGAGATACTTAGAAGGGAGAGTTACTTTCCAAGATCCCTGGCTCAATGAGCCTTTCCTAAATTACTTACTATACTTAGTATACTTACTTACTATATCCCCAGTGGACTAGAGGATCTGAATTGTTTGTTTTTTGTGCCAAAGACTCCTTTGGCTAACTAATGAAGTTTGTGTGCCCTTTCTCAGTATAATATTTGTAAATGCAGAAAATAAAAAGCATAAGATTGCAAAGGAAATAAATTATATTGAAATACAATCATTAAAAAAGTTTTTAAACCAAATTCACAGTCTCCTGATTGAGCTGTTGCAAAAATAAATGTTCCATGCTCAGTGCCCACTGCTAGACACCTGTTTCTAAGGAACAGGAAATCAAATACAAACTGAGCTTCTACCCTTCAGATAGGGCTCTGAGTAGACAAAGGTGATACAGTGCAAATAAGTTTCTGCTGCTTTCTTTCTGTGCAACTGTAGCCAAGTCATTCAAATTCCTTGAGTTTCGGTTTCCTCATCTATAATATGAAAGGGTTGAACTAACTCTTTCTAGCTCTTGATCTGGGATCCCATATTTTCATACTATCACTTGCTCCTACAATTTTGTCTTGATGTGTACCTGGGCTCTGAGACAACATGAGCCAAACCATCATGGACACTCATGAACACTGCAACCCACCACAATGATGATACAAGGTGGGAAAAATCAGGACCAAAGTCTGAAGATACTATAAATGGACTACTTTTCCTCTTTTCAACTAGTTTCTCTCCAGTGGATAGAATGCTAGACCCAGAGTTAATAAAACCAGGGTTTGAAAGCGACCTCAGACATTACTAGCTGGGCAAGATATTTAACTTCTCTGGGACCTCAGTTTTTCTATCTGTTAAAATTGAGGAGGTTGGACTCAAAGGTCTTTTCCCCTTCTAAATCTTTAACCCTATAAACTTCTCGTTTTCAACAGGCTCTTTTCTCAATACCACATAATTCTATTTAAGTTATGTCTCCATACACAAGCATTTATTATGCTCCCAGTATCTGCCAAGCACCTATTATCTAGCCCTCCTAAATACCATGATAGAAATGTGGGGGTAATCAGCAGCCAGTCTTTGGGGCATCCTTGGCATGGCAGGAATGTCTCAGGAGAATCTTTTAGTTGTGACACAAAGTCCTGCCTATGTCCTCTTTTGCCCCTACAGCCCAGAATACATAAAATTATGATGAGGAGGGGGAAGATCAGAAACAGAGCTAAGGGGAACTCAGTGGGAAATTCTAATCACAGTTCATTCCCTGAACGTCATTGGTATCTCTCAGCCACATTTTGGTTTCTGGCCACCTGAAGTTGTCTGGTCCAGATGATACTGTTCAGTTCTCCATTTCCATTCCCACCCCCAGGGAGGGAGTGGAACATGGGGAGTTGAGGCATGTAATGTGGTCTCAGCAAGTAGAGCAGGATGGGGACTGCAGGTGGAGGCTTCCTGACATCCGTAGGTGTAATCTGTCTGTTGTTCCCTTTGCTGTCTCCTTTGTCCCCAGGTGTGACTCACCTTAAATTCCAGCGGCCCCAGGGCTTTGAGTATAAGTCAGGGCAGTGGGTGCGTATAGCCTGCCTGGCCCTGGGGACCACAGAATACCATCCATTCACACTCACCTCTGCGCCCCATGAAGACACTCTCAGTCTTCACATCAGGGCTGTGGGACCCTGGACTACTCGACTCAGAGAGATCTACTCGCCCCCACCAGGCTCCAGCAGCATCAAATACCCTAAGGTACCTCCCATGTACCCCAGAATCTCTTCCTTGAGCCCTGCAAAGTAACCCTGCAAACTCCCTCCAGGGTCAGCAACTTCAGAATCCCCCTCAAACACTGTGACCTTAAAGCAGTGAAGGATATGGTTATCCCTTACCTATAATCCTCTCTTTTCTGATACTAGTACAAGCTTGGATGGTCATACTGCCCTATCTCTTATTTCCCTCTCTTTCCTCATGATAGTTATACTTGGATGGGCCATTTGGAGAGGGACACCAAGAATGGCACAAGTTTGAGGTATCTGTGCTGGTGGGTGGGGGCATTGGGGTCACCCCCTTTGCCTCTATCCTCAAAGATTTGGTCTTCAGGTCCTCAGTAAGCTGCCAACTGCCCTGTAAAAAGGTAAGAACTTCTCTCCTATGTCCCAGCTCTGAGGGAAAAAAAAAACTGATAGTAGCAAATCCTATCTACACACGGGGTAAGCATAAGCTTTGTATCACTTAACATCACACAGCTATGAGGAAAAACTTCCTGTCTCAATACTCTATTCACTGCACCACCTAGCTGAGTCAGGAAGCATGGTATCTAAAATAAGAAAAAAATTGGTTATATTCTACTCTGCCCCAATAGAATCAATAAGCATTTATTAAGTCACTTCAATATGCTAGGCATTCTATTCAGTGCTAAGGATGCAAAAGAAGGCAAAAACCAGACTCTGCTCTCAAGGTACTCACATTAATAATAGCTAGCATTCATATAACTCATTTAAAAAATACTTGATTTATATTAACCCATTTGATTCTTACAATAACTCTATGAGCAAGTATTATTATTATCCCATTTTATAGATGATGATATTGAAGCAGACAGAAGTCACACACAGCTGGGAAGTATCTAAGGCAGGATTAGCTCTGAGATCTTCCTGAATCTAACGTTCACACATTATTTGAAATGAAATCATGTCACAACAGAAGTTGTTGTTCAGTCACATCTGGCTGTTTGTGACCCTGTAGATGAAGATCCTGGAATGGCTTCCCATTTCCTTCTCCAGCTCATTTTACAGATAAGGAAACTGAGGCAAAGAGGGTTACGTGAGTTGACCAGAGTCACACAGCTACTAAGTGTCTGAGGTCACACTTGAACTCAGATCCTCCTGGCTTTAGGGCCAGTGCTCTATCCACTGTGCCACCTAGCTATCCCTGGGCACCACATTTTAGGGCAAATATAGACAAGTTGTAGAATGGAAAACCCTGATTTCAAGACAATTCTATTGTGAGTTCCACCTTTGCTTACACTTTAACAAGCTCTGTCCCTAGACTTGAAGCATTTTCATTGATTATTCTCTGGACATAAAATTCTCTGACTCTCATCTCTACCCTCTGGCTTCCCTGATTTCCTTTGAGTCTTAGTTAATATCCTGCTTTCTACTAGCAGCCTTTCCCAATCCTTTCTTAATGCCGGTTGCTTTCCCTCTGTTGAGTTTCTCCAAATTAGCCTATTGATATCTTATTTGTACATAGTCACTTGCATGTTAGCTCTCCCATTAGACTTGGAGCTGACTGAGAGTAGGGAGTGACTTTTGCCTTCCTTTACATCCTCAGCACATAGCCTGGTACATAACAGGCCCCTGATACAGGCTAATTTACTGTTGACTATTAATATCCAGAAAAGGGCAACCAGAAAAGTGAGAGAACTAAAGAAAATGTCCTATGAGGATTAATTGAATGAAGACGGGGTTTTTAATCTGGATAAGAGATTTCAAGGATAGGATGTTGTTGTTCAGTCATTTGACACCATTTGGGGTCTTCTTAGCAGAGATAGTGGAGTGGTTTTCCATTTCCTTCTTTACCTCATTTTACAGAGGAGGAAACTGAGGCAAACAGAGTTAAGGGACTTACCCAGGGTCATACAGCTAGTGTCTGAGATTAGGATATGAACTCCCGAAGATAAGTATTATATCTGTTGCACCACCTGACTGCCCAAGGATATGATGGCTGGAAGGGCTGTCGTTAGGATACACTTCTGATATTAGGAATTATAAGGGACTTAAGTGATATATCACAGGAGAGCAGTCCCAATATGGACAGACTGCTGGAACAACTCCCTTGCTGAATGGATAAGCTGGTCTCTGAGGACTCTTTCAGCTCCTGTGATTTTAGAAGAGCCCAAACAAGATTTGTCTCTAAGATTTTCTCCAAGCAGGGGTTTGATTGTATGGGAAGGGTGGATCGCCTTATGGAGCAGACACCTGGAGCATTGTCAGGCCCTGGGCATGGGGAGGAGTAACAGAGGTGGGGCTCAGTGAAACTGTCTCTCTCTCTTTTTTTTTTTTTTTTAAACTTTTGGAGGGGAGAGAAATTGGTAAAGAGTAGAGACAGGCTGCTCCAGGAGGCTAGGCAGGATTCTTGGGGAGGTTGGAAAGAGAAAGGAAGGTGCCGTGCTGGGTACATTCATCCAGCCTAGGCTGCTCGGCCTGCATGTGTACAAGAGCCCCAAATTCCCCTGAGTGGCAGGCCCCTGCTCGCCTCCTGAGGCTCAGTAGGATGAGTCAATGGGGCAGGAATGTGTCAGGTAGAGGCACAGCCCATTACCCAGGCAGCAATCTGAGGATGACAGAGAACTGGCTCTGTGAGCTCCCCTCTCTTTCAAAGCGCTTCCTTTCCCCTCCCTTGCTGCTTCCCCACAAATAGCCCTCCCCAGCACCTTCCTCTGACTTAGCGCTGAAATCTCGGCTCATCGGTGGACTCTGCTGTTTCCTCCTTCCAAGGATTGCATATGGGAGAGCTCCCACCTATACCTTGTAGTTTTTCAGGCATTTGAACCTTTGTTCCCCTATGGTGCACTCACGTGGCTGAACAGCAACTTCAGATGTGGCCTGATTCCATGTCAGATTGAGTGTGGGCTTTAGATTCTGCAAGGCTGAGAACTGATCCTTGCTCTGCCTTCTGCCATCTTTGAAGTTAGACCTAGCCCACCCCTGTCCCCTGTAAATATAAGTCTAGAGCCCTTCTTGAGGATCAGACATTGTCTCTCTTAGGGAGCCCCTCTAGATAGCTAGGCAGGAGCCTTAACATGCCTGAGGAAGGATCATCCAGCTCAACAGGCCTATAAGGTCCTGGATCATCCCTCTGAGAAAGATCTTTTCCCCTCTCCCAAAAAGGGCCTTTTTTGTGTGTGTGTAGAAAACTTTAGCAGATTGGTGAAGTCTGCCGACCCCTACTCAGTATAATCTTTTTAAATGTATAAGATCAAATGAATAGCATTCCAAAGGAAGCCAATTAAATATATTGTCATGTTATTATATTTAAATTCAATTATGTTGCAATATTGTTAAAATATTAAACAAACAAACAAGTTTCACATATTTCAGGTTAAAAAATCCCTGGACTCAGATATTGAGTGCTTCTTATTAAGAGCCATCCAATCCCCATATCTCAGAATTCCTCCATCACATCCTGGGGTAGACACTCCAAAAACTCCTTAACCCTCTGTCCCTGGACTAACAATTTTAGATACCCCATGTGATCCACCTCTTGTTCCCCACCTCCATATATTAGATCTTCTGTGAGGGGCTGGAGGTCTCCCATCTGAAGTCAGGATCCTTCTTGAGCTTCCTTCCTTCTCCAAAGTCCTCTAAGTCCCCAGTTTCCGATTGTAGTCATGTCCTTTGGCTGGGAGCTTCTCTATCTTATCCCTTTTCTGGAAGAGTGTACTTGGATACAATGTGGAGAGGGCTAATAGGCCTGATGAGGTGGACGGGCATTCGTGGAGTATGAGAGTATTGGGGTGTGGGGGAGACCTTTCAGGGTTTGATGTTCCTTGAGTCAGTGAAGACTGGATGTGGGAGTGTTGATTGTAGACTGGTATCCCTAGATCTACTTCATCTGGGTGACAAGGACCCAAAGGCAGTTCGAGTGGCTGGCAGACATCATCCGGGAGGTGGAAGAGAATGACCAACGTGACTTGGTGTCTGTGCACATCTACATCACCCAGCTGGCCGAGAAGTTTGATCTTCGGACCACCATGTTGGTAAGAACTAACATGGATCTCACAGAGGACTTCACATCTTGGGGCAGCTAGATAGAGCATCGACCCTGAAGCCAGGAGTACAAATGCGGTCTCAGACATTTAACACAGCTTAGCTGTGTGACCCTGGGCAAGTCACTTAACCCCAATTACTTCACAAGAAAAAAAAAAGTTCATAAATTATTGTCTTTAGCCCTGATCTCACTCTTGGCTCCATTTATCTCCCCTCCCCAGTGCACAATTGGTTTATTGGGCTCTCTATATCATTCTTGGGCCCAACAATTTGTGCTGGGCTTGGAGTCAAGAAGACCTGAATTTAAATTCAGCCTCAGATATTTGCATGCTGTGTAACCCTGGGCAAGTCACTTAAACTCTGTTTATCTCAGTTTCCTTATCTGTAAAATGGTATTAATAATCCCATTCACCTACTTCACAGGGTTGTTGTTGAGGATTAGTTGAGATAATATTCGAAAAGTCTTAACCCAGTACCTGGCACATAGTAGTCACTTAATAAATTTTTACTTCTTCCTTCCCTCCCTCTCTTCCTTCCTTCCTCCCTCCCTTCCTTTCTTTTTCTCTTTTCTTTCCTCCTTTCCTCTCTCCCTCTCTTACCTCCTACTTCCCTCCCTTCATCTCTTTCTTTCTCTTCCTCTCTTTCCCTCCTTTCTATCTTTCCCTCTCTCCCTCCCTCCTTCCCTTCTTCCTTCCCTCCTTCCTCCCTCCCTCCCTCCCTCCTTCCCTTCCTTCCTTCCTTCCTTCCTTCCTTCCTTCCTTCCTTCTTTTCTTCCTTCCTTCCTTCCTTCCTTCCTTCCTTCCTCTTAGTATATCTGTGAGCGGCACTTCCAAAAGGTGCTGAACCGGAGTCTCTTCACTGGCCTGCGCTCGGTCACCCACTTTGGCCGTCCTCCCTTTGTCCCCTTCTTCAGCTCCCTACAAGAGGTCCACCCACATGTAAGTATCTAGATCTTTATTCCTCTTAAGCTAAGATTAAAATGTTGGATGGAGGCCCTGGACTCAGTGAGATGGGAAAGAGAATGGAGAGGAATTAGGTATCATCTTGGGGGATGGAGTAGGTGGCTGCATGGGCTGCCTTGCCCATGAGGAAAATGCCCTGCAGGGAGAAGCCATATAGTGTAGTAAGTATAGATAGGGATTGGACCTGTGATTTCATTGGTATTGGGAGCTCCCATATGAGAAAATCCCCCTATCAATCAGTACCTTCTCTGCAACTTCTTATCATAGAAAACTGTCTAGAGCAGTGGTATCAGATTTAAATAGAAATGTTCCACTAGATAATTGGGGAAAACATACAAGTGCAAAAAATAAAGAAAGAAAAAACAAAACAAAAAAGAAATGGGCCACTAATCTGTATATACATCTACTTATGGCTACATACATAAAATGTTATCTGTCTTACTATGATTTTATTTTGTTAAATATTTCCTAATTACATTTTAATTAAGTTCAATATATTTTCAGAGAGTGTTGAGGAATACCTTTCAGTGATTTACCCAGAGTCACATAGCCAGACTTGGACACAACTTTCTTAGTTCCTTAGACCAACCTTTTAACCTCTACAGCAAAATACCTTTCATAGCTCTATTTCCTGGGCTGGATCCTTGTCCTTATCTCCAGTTTATTCATTTATTTGTTCATTTATTACAGACAAGACATAATATATAATATTTGATGATTAAGTCCATAGACATATTTGACATCAGACTAAGCATTTTCCAGGAAATTGTTTTCAAATGAGTTTTTTTCTTTTTCTTCTAATAGTCAAGTGCCATGGAGATTGATTGGATGGTGAACGATTAAAATAAGTGAGAAACACTATAGTGGAATAAAAAACTCCAGTGGAATATAAGCTTGAGAGCAGAACTAATTTTAAAATTAATAATTTCATTTCATTTTTAATTTCAACAAGTATTTATTAAGTGCATATTGTTCATCGAGTGCCATGATGTTAGGCATTAGGGGTACAAAGATAAAATGAAACAATCCTTAGTCTTAAAAAGCTAACATTCTACTGAGGAAGGGAAAAGTGGAACAATGGGTACCCAGAGAGACAAATATAAGTCATATACAAAATAAATAAGTGATAGCACTAATAAATAGGACAGCTAGGTGGCGCAGTGACTAGAGTGCCGCCTAGTATCAGAAAGACTCTCAGAGTTCAAAATGTGGCCTCAGGAACTTATTATGGGACCTTTGCAAGTCATTTCACCCTGTTTGCCTCAGTTTACTCATCTGTAAAATGAGCTGGAGATGGAAATGACAAAACACTCCAGTATCATTGCCAAGAAAACCTCAAACGGGGTCACGAAGAGTTGGACGTGACTGAAAAATGACTCAATAAGTAATAAATAGGAGAAGGATAGATCTCATGGATAGATCCAATAAATAGGAGGAGGATTTAAATGAAAATGGGGATTCCAAGGAAAAATGAGGAGGGAGTACATTCCAGGCATGGGGATAACGTATTGCCAATATATGGAGGAAAGAGATAGAATATTGAATATGGAGAATACCAAATAAGCCAGTTTTTTAAAAGTTTAACTTTGTATTCCTAATGCCTAACAAGAGTACCCTGCACATAGTAGGTGCTTAATCAATACTTGTTAAATTGAATTTTTAAAAATGGACCAAAAATCAGGAGACCTTAGAATCTAAGCCCAGCTCTGCCACTTAGCTTATTTATTCCACTTTCATGCCTTCTGGGAACAGCTCTCCCAGACTCTTCTCCTCCTGGATGCTATTTCCCCATAGCTGCTTAGGCTGTGCCAGTCCAGCGGCTTAGCCCTTTCCGTTTCCCTCTTTAGGTGCGGAAGATTGGGGTATTCAGCTGCGGCCCCCCTGGAATGACCAAAAATGTGGAGAAGGCCTGTCAGCTCATCAACCGGCAGGACAAGACTCACTTCTCCCATCATTACGAAAATTTCTGAGGCTACATAGTGAGCTTCTGGTTGCCTACCTCTGCTCAGCTGGAACTCAAGAAACCCTAACCCAGCCCCCCTACCTACTGAGGTATCTGGGACTTCAGATGATTGGAGTCACACATGAGAACCCAGGCTATGCCCCAGCCGATTAACCTGGAGCCATGATGATTGCAGGGGGAGTAACATGAGGATCACAGCCTGTGGTTGAGGGAGACTTCTTTTGTGGGAGGGGGAGGAAAGAAAATAATCCCTTCCCATATAGGTTAGTGTTTCTGTTTCCTGCAGTTGAGGTGGGAATGGGGTGCAGATGCTGCATCTTTGAATTCTTCCCATTGTATGTGAGAAAACACATGTAAAGAGCTTTGCAATACTAGCCAAATGCTAGATATTAGCCCCTTCAAGGGTTGATATGGTTTTGGAGGAATGGATGACTACAGGAGAGGGAAGCGAGCATTTAATCTTATACCTTTCTATGGATTTGAAGTCTCTCCCTCCCCTCCTCACTCAGGCTTCCCCCAGTATCCTAGTCCAGCTGTACAGTACTGTCTCATGTTTTTAAATAGCTCCAGTTTCATTTTATCACAGACTTTGGCCAAGGGTTTTCTATTCCAGTCTTCCATTCATTCAGGTTTCTCCTCTCCCCCATTCCAACTGGAATATTTTCATTCCATTCATTTACTGTTCAGTACAAATAAATAATTTCCTCTCGTCTTAGTTCTGGGGTGTCTTAATTCTGCCTTCGTGTCAGCTAAATCTAAAAACAGACACAGCTGATGTTTTTATCACGAACATCCAGGGCTGAATAGTGCTGAGATCTTAACTGAGCTGTGCCGTCATTCTGGGAATCATCTCAGTCTATCACATCCCAGTGATACCTACCTCTGAGGGAACTAAGGGAAAGACATAAGGTTTTCTCATGAAGAGGTTCCTTTTCCAGTCTCACACTTTTAGTGGACATGATCCCTGACACCCAAAAACTTCCCTAAGGGAAAATGAATAAAACCTCAAATCTGTTGAAAGTTAAGTTCTTCTCAAATGATAGGACATGTTAGTGTTTGTTGGGTTGAGGGTTGGAATCATTTTGTAGTGAAGAGTCTTTGACTGTAAGTGACAGGGATTGAAGTTCTGATTCTGTCATTTTTTTAGCTGTTACCTTCTAGTAACACAGGGAGGGGAGATGTTCCAACCTTCTAGGTTGTCTAGTTGGACAACCTTCATTATCTCAACCTAAGTTTTTCCCCATCTGTGAAATGGGGATAATACTTGCAATAACTATCACACAGAGATGTGATAGAAATGTTTTGTAAACCTTTCAGTGCCACCCATAAACATAGCAAGTAGAGTCATAGGAAGAGGGAATTATCAGGCAGCACTTGGAGTATATGGAACAATACTTTGATATTGTCATTCTGGTCCACTCCTTACTTTTCTTAGAGGGCTTGATCTTTCTCAAGCCCCATTGTCAGTGTGAAGTGGACTCTGCCCTCCTACAGAATGTGGAAAAGCCTTCAGGGAACTCGATCCAAATACTCAATTGGGTTTCCCCACAACAAATCTCATGTTTATGTCCAGTATATAACTAGTATAGGGGAGGGTATTTATTCAAGGGACACAGGTTCTTTTGGAGTTGGGAGAGAAACTCACATAAGAGAGAAAAAAAGTTTGGGCCCTGTCTTGAAGTTCCTAACACCACACAAGGAAACCTTTAAAACCATCACAAAAATACTTTGGTTAGAAAGAACAGATTGGTCCAGGATGCAATAGGACTGACAGCCTAACCAGGGTTACCATGAAGAATTTTCCAAGGTTTCTGAGGATGCAGTGCACCTCTGATTTCCTGTATGATTCACCTGAGAGCTTCTGAGATTACTGGACCATTGGCCCTTGGAGTGATCTGTACTAGTTCTGTCTCTTGGTCGATGGGGGAGTACAGCAGTGACCTAGTGATAAGCCCAACTCGGTGATCTAATGGTTATTTCTGAACCAACTTCGTAGTTACTGTCCATTATCTCGCTTCCTTCTTCAAATCAGGTCGTGGGCTGAGAGATCCGGTCTGACCAATAATTTCCTGTTAATAACTTGCAAGACACTCGGCACGACCATCTCTCCCTCTCTGGGTCTTTCATCTCGAAAATGAAAGGACTGACTTAGGTCAGAGGTCCTGAAGCTTTTTGTGTCGTGAATCCCCTAGACGGTCTGGTTAAGACTTATGGACTTCTCAGTCTAATATTTTTTCAATAATTTAAAAGAAATGCTAAATTTCGGTTAGTGATTATAAAATTAAGCATGTAATTTCTCCTTAAGTGCATGGACCCCCTGAAATCTGTCCACCGACTTCAAGAATTCCTGGACTAATCTGAGGTGTTTTCTAGCTTTCCAAGTCGAAGAAAGCTCCTATCTCTGACCCCGGCGGACCGTAGCCAAGCCCTCGGGGCTCTCCAACGCCCTCCCGTTCGCAGTTAGAGGTCGCCGCCAGCAGAGGGCAGGGGGCACTCACTGGAGCATCCCCCTCCCTTTCCCCGGGCAGGGCGGGAAGGCTCTGTGCCCGCGGCTGTGGCCGTTGGCAAGAAAACTGCGTCCCAGGCTTTGCCCGATGAGCTGGGCGCTGGCTGCCTCCAACCCAATTCTCTGCAAACCGCACGGATACGGTTGGCCTCCATCGAGTGGCCAGGGCAAAAATGCGAAAAGGAATCAAAGCAAACCAACCCAGCCTCTCCGTCCAGCCCGAGCTGCCCCCCGCCCCGGGGCCGGATTTCCCCCATCCCCCCGGTGCTCAGCTTTTCGCGTGTCAAGGTCTCCTTCCTTTCCCCTCCTCCCTCCCTCTCCCAGCGAGTCTGTCTCCGGCTCTTTGTCTCTCTCCCCAGCTCCCCCTCCTCCCTAACAAATGATTCTTGGCAGGAAATTGAATGCGCTCCTAGGGGAGTCTTGCTCTTACGCGCAGCTTTGGAGGCGCGGGCAGCGGGGAGGGAAGGGGGAGGGGGAGGCGCGACACACCGCCGCCAGACGCCTCCCCGACCCCAGCGCAATCCGGGGTGGGGGCGGCGAGAGGGGAATGTTTTGACATCTAGTCAAAGAAAAAGAACTTGATGCTTCTGGAAAGTGCTTTTCACAGCCGTTCAGTGTCGGCTCCGAAACTGATTTATCAACAGAATCTGTTCGCGCTTCGTTGCTTACGCATCCCCTCCCACCCCCAGCGCAGTATCTCTTCTTCCCCAGAGTCCTCCTCCTGGGGGGTGGGCAGACGCGCACGATACCAGTTGGGGGGGCTGGGCAAACGCGCACGATGCCAATGGAGGGTAGGTAGATAGGGCCAAGTTAAAGATGCTGGCACTGAGCCAGGGAGGACAACCCGCAAAACTAGCTCCCTTGTTCTCCCCTCAAATCCTTCCCATTTTCTTCTATTCCCAAGGCCAGGTCCACCAAAAACCTCCCCAATTTCTGTTTCTCTCTTCCTCCTAAGCCTCAGAGACCAGGCAAGGGAGCTCTTTAGTTTGGGGATGGAGATGAGTGTTGGGGGAAATTGAGTTGAGGCAGAATGAGATGACCACTTATTGTTCTGGAAACCTGCCCCAGGCCCACCCTCCAACATACTCCCAAACGCCTGGGAGCTTTTGCTTCTCTAGGACTGAAATCCGAGGCCCTTTTTTGTCATTCCGGTCTTCGAAAAGGTCCTGTAGTCGTGCCTTTATCCTCGGAAACCTTACGAGAATGCCATGGAAACCCGTCACCCCGAATGTCTAAGGCCCAAACTAATTCAGCAGCAGAAGGTGGAGGCGTATCCAGCTCCAGAGGACCTTAGAAAAGGATGTCCCTACTCCTAACTACGCATTGCCCCAAGGTCTTTTCTCTTCTCTCAGGGGCATCCCCCCAACCCGCAAAACCCGACTGACTTTCCCTTTCAGAATAAATTAAAGAAGCTTTCGTTTCAGCCTCGGGGGGAAGTGGAATGGAGGGGGACAGGGGAAAAGAGAGGGCCCTTAAGGGCCGACTAGGCTCTGGCCAATATTTCTCTCCCAGGAAGAAGCTATAGTTCAACAGCTAGTTGTAGAGAGGCCAGAGGGATTGAAAGGAAATCCGAAGTTGGGGCTACTTTTCAGCCCCGGGTCTGTGATGGCTGTTGTTCCTCTGGCCCTACAGAGTTCGGATGGCCACTGGGTAAAGCAGAGACATGTGCTCAGCCCCTTTGATGGGCAGCTTCCGGCTGGCATAGTGGTGTACGATCTCGGGGACGCTGCTGAAGGGCGGGCTGTTCTGGCCCAGCACGTACTTGTGCTCCTTGGTCCGAGACAGCTTCATGTGCATGAAGCCCTGGCTGCTCCTGGGAAGAAGGGAGGAGAGCTTGGTAAACACTCCAGTGTAGCTGGCCAGACCTTCCTCCTGCCCTGTAACTCATGGAGTACCTGGCTAGTGGGGTAGGGGATCTCCTGATCTCCCCTGTCTCAAGGGACAAGAAGGGAAAGCTGAGAAAGAAGAGGTTGGAGAGAGACCTTTGGTCATGTATAAACAAGTGGTGCAGAAAGGTGGGGAAAAGGTATGAGTAGAGTAGGAGTACGTAGGAAGTCCCAACAATGAGCACTACCTGAACAGGAATATGTGAGTATGCAGGGTGTATGCAGACCTCGGAGGTATGACCGAATGCAGGAAAGACCCGGGTCCCCCAGCAAAGCCAACAGAGACCTGGAACCTCCTCTGCCCTGACCTGTTTTTACAATAGCTCTTTGAGGAGAAAAGATGAAATAAAAGTATGGTTCTATAGCTGGAGGTGCTGGCTAGTGGGGAGAATGATCTGGTGAGTCAAAGCAAAACAGGGTTTCTAAAAGCTGTTCATGTGTGTCTCCAAGGAACCAGCACACTCCTTTAGGCTGTAATCAGAGGAGACAACTAAACCCTAATATCTAGGATTAAGTCAGAAATAGCTAGCTTTCACCAAAAGGCCCTGTTTTGGAGGAGTTGCTACATTGCACCCTACCCCTCTTCTTTATGGTCCTTCTGCTATTCCTTTCCCCACCTCTGGAGCTTACTAACCCTCCTTCCCCCACAGCTGCTCAGGCCTGTCTGCAGCCTCAGATGGCTCCTCCCCACACTATTCCACTATCTGGCCAGGCTGGGCAAAGAACCTCCCTTGGGCCCCCCTTCTTCTCTCCCCTCATCAGTCGAGATGATGTCATCTGTTCTCAAGGCCTTGGTAGAGGTAGAAAATATATTCCATTCCCTCCCTTGAATCCTGGCCCCCGTCTAGGAAACAGCTAGAGGGAATGACTGGGGCCTCATCCCTCATCCACCTAAACAGCTTTAGGAGGTCTGGATAGACTTAACACTTAACTCAAATGACTTTAAAAAAAAAAAAATAAAGGAGTCCAAGTCTGGACAATCAACTGAGTCAGCAGGAAGAACAAAAGTGCAAAAATCTAAGTCACCATTCAGGAGTTTGTTTTCAACTCCTGCTTGAACTTGGCCTGCCCCAATGTTAGGCACCAACCCTAAAACTAATGGGAAGGGTGCATAACAGTCTAACTTCAGGTGCTGGATTATGTTTTGGAGATGTTAGCATGAGGGGGAGGGAAGAAGACACAATTCACTCCACTTATCACTATGCAAATACACATTAGACCATGCTGGGTGGGATTTAATAGATTTAGAGATTGGAACAAGGTAAAAAGGTAACTTCATTCCTATATACCCCATAGCTGCTCCCTCTGGTTTATCCTCTCCCTGAAGATCCAAGGGCCTATGAGAATTCCTTGATTCTAATCACCCCCTCTTTGGTGAAGTCCAAAGACCTTCCTCTTCTCCACATTCCCTTCCCTGTATGTGGAAATCAGAGCATTGTGAGGGGAGGAAAAAAGAGAAAGCAAGAAGCTAGGAAAAGCGGAAAAAGAGAAAGATGGAAGAATAATTAATTCCCAGCAAGCCTTAGTGAGCACCTCCCCTCTCCCCACCATCCCTTTCTTCCACTGTGCCCTGAGGCTTTTGCCAGCAGCAAAACAAGTACTGGGTCGGCCCCAGCTGCCAGTGAGCATTCTGAGTTGGGTGGAGGAGGGTCATCCATCTGCTAGTAGTTGGAAGACTCCAAAGGGGAGAAGCCCAGAATAAAATAAACAACTAGGAAAGAGATTGGTGAGAAGCAGAAGGATGAGATACAAGGAAGGGTGGGAAAGGAATAAAAAAATACTTAAACACCCCACTCTGTCCCTAGAACCAAAAACATGCTGTCATTCAGGTGTGTCCTACTCTCCAAAAATCCCATTTGGAGTTTTCTTGGCAAAGATGTTGGTTTGCCATTTTCTTCTCCAGCTCATTTTACAGATAAGGAACAGAGGCAGACAGGATTAAGTGACTTGGCCACGGCAATATAGTAAGTGTCTGATTTGATCCAGATTTGAACTCATGAAGATGAGTCTTTCCAATTCCATGCCCAGTGATCTCTCTACTGCCCCACCTAACTGCTTGCCCTAACAGCCTGATGCAAGGTCAATGGTCTTAAGAGACAGAATCTCTTGATGAAGAGACAGATCCATGATGATAGGAGGACCAGAGGGAGAAAGAAAGGCAGATGTTGTCTGTCACCGTGTCCCACTTCTAGCAGTTAAGTGCTAGTTTTTATGGCATCCAGCCACAATCCCTTTCCCTGAGTAAATGAGGGCCCTTTCTTTAGTCCCCTTTTTTCTGCTTTGTCTTCTGGAATTATAAAGCAAAAGAGTGCACTCAAAGATTCGGGACAGTTTATTCCACTAAGGTGCCCCTGATCTGAGCTTCCCTCAACATCTATCTGGACTGACCAGAGAGAGCTACCTAGTAGCTGGTGCACAGGACAGTCAGTAATCTAGGTATTAATTACCTATTGACACAGTGAATGATGCAGGACTTCTCTTGGGTTTGTAGAATAAGACTCCCCTTCATATGCCAAATAAAAGGGAAAGTAGCAGGGGCTCTAGGGACAAAACCTCAAGGGACTATTACCGTATAACCAACCCAAAGGAGCCTTTGGGCCGCTAGGCAGAGGCTGGAGATGGCTTTGGAAGTAAGCTGTTTAATTACCAGAGAAAGCCCTCCCATTACAGAAAGATGGGAAACCATAATTATATTTCAGAGAAGTCCATTTATATGCAAATGGAGCTCTGTTGGACAGATGCTGTAGGGTCAGATCAGCAACCCCACCATTACCAATAAAAGCCAGCCCACTCCTGTCTCGGGGGTACTCCGAGAAACAGCCACCCCCACTCCCAATTAATAAAGCAGCCCTGACTGGGTTAGAGTGTTTCCCTCTCCTTCCCTGGGCAGCCACATCTCCCTGAGTTCAGTTTCTCACATCATGGAACATGTTCTACAAGTCACAATGTGTTAGCGTACTCTGGCCATTGAAATGGCACTAGATTGGGAGTCCAGGCCCCCATCGGCCGGGGCTTTGCTGACTAAGTGGCAACGTGCAGACTACAACCCACAGCTCTCTGGGTCAATTTCTTCAGCTGTATAATGGAATTAGAATGAAAAACCTTTTCTCCCAGTGCTAAACCTGTGACTCAAGGTTGATTCTATCAGTATGATCACATAGTGAATGCTGTTGTAAAGCAAATAATCACTTACATATTTGGTAGATCGGAGTTTTCCTATCTTGGATTTACTTATAGTAAAGGGGAAAAGTCTGGGCTATTACTGAGAATAGCCAGTATAGTTGCTGATTAAGAGATCCATCCTGGACAATTTTTCCTGGATGTGTTGTTTCTTTAATGATGACATGGGGGTGGGCAGTACTAACTTATTTTGCCTGTGAGGGGGCATATAGATTCTTCAGGCTTTTGGAGGCCTTAGACCCTAAGGTCAGTGGTCAACCTGCTTTTTCTCAGCTCTAGATGCCTATTTTCAGTGACTAGTTTAATCAAGGGCTGAGTCTGTCCACTCCCCCAGAGGGCTGCTGGGCTCAATATTCATGGGCTTCATTGTCCTAGAGTTCCTTTCAGGAAGCTGAGGGTCTGCCTTCATGATGGACCAGAGGGAGAAAGAAAGGCAGATGTTGTCTGTCACCTTGTCCTACTTCCAGCAGTTAAGTGCTAGTTTTTATGGCATCCAGCCACAATCCCTTTCCCTGAGTGAATGAGGGCCTTTTCTTTAGCCCCCTTTTTTCTGTTTTGTCTTCTGGAATTATAAAGTAAAAGAGTACCCTCAAAACTTGGCCTAGGTATGGAAGTAGAAAATAGAGATCTTTCCTGCCCTCAATTTGAATGGATGGGAAGGCTATTTTTTCCTTGAAACTGCTAGGCCCCCCTCCCATCACCCTTGTGTTCACTCAGCCAGCCCTCCCACCCACCTAACTCACTTGAGGGAGAGGGAGAAGTCATTCTTGCTGGTTTCACTGTTTCGCACCAAATAGCTGGCTTCCTTGCATAGCCTCAGCAGGTTCTCGGCATCGGTTCGGCTGATGGCCCCATGGTACCAACTGAGGGGGAGAAGGATGGAGGGCATCTCTGCTGGTCTCCCTCTGGCTACAGCCATCTGAGGAGTACCCACTCAGGATGCCCCCTCCCAGGCCTTGTCCTTCAGACCTAGGTTTGCTCTCAGGGATCACAGGGAGGTCTCCCATTGCAGGGTTGGGGGTAGGGGGCAAGTACCCAAGTCCAAGTTTCAGCAAGAGGGAGGGAGCCCCAGAGGGACACAGACACTCACACCTGGTTTTCCAGAGGCAGGGCTGGGTCTGTCCATTCCCCTAAGGGGCTGCTGGGCTCAATGCTCAAAGGTTTCATTGCCTTAGAGTTCCCTCCAGGAAGCCGAGGAAGGGGACGACCCTTCTCTTCTCTGCTGGGAGACAAGCAGTTCTCAGACCCTTCAAACTGAGCTGGGGAGAAGAAACAAAGCTTATTACAAAAGCTGGCTAGCTTCAGATGTGGATGGATATGGGAAGAATCTTCTATCCCAAAGACTTCCTACTGGCAGTAGAGGAACATCAAAAGACATGCAAGGAAATCTCATGCAGGTCAGGGGGTCCCATGGTCTCTTCTAACTGTGTCACCAGTTTACTGAAAGACCCTGAGAAAACTGCTGTTCTGCTCCTTGCCTCAGTTTCTACATATGTGACATAGAAAAAATAAGCTTACCCCCCACTTCAGAATTTGTTGGTATTTGCTATCATTCCAAGCAGGACCCCCAATTACATTGTTAGGTGAAGGAAGGAAGTTGGGGGAGGGGATAGTGGGAAAGGAAGGCTGGAAAGAAAAGAAAAGAAAAGGAACAAAAGAAAGCACTTAAGCTCTTCCCTCTAGGGTGTCCAGGCAGCCTTCTCTATTCCATCCCCCTAAGGGTGGCTTCAGTGTTGATAATATTGTTTCTCTCCCCTTCTCAGAGTTCATTACTGTTCCCCACATCACCCTGCCAAGCCACTCTCCAGAAATGACTTATCGATCTTAGAACAATTACTAGATTCCCTTCAGTGCCATCCTGACAGGCTAATCCTGCCCAGAGCCTCTGTTTGTCTGCCTGCCCTCCCTCCTTTCCCCTCAAGGGCTGAAATCACTTTCTTTAGTCTCCTCCCCCCTCCTTCCTCTCCCTCCCTCCCTCATATGCAGATACAGCTGCCTAGGATGTCTGTCTGTTCTCTCTTGTCCCAATCAGGGCAAGTCTGACAGCTGAGGTTATCCAGTGGAGATGCTGGTTCCACACACTGGTCTGTACTCCAGCACTCAGAAATGCATCCAGGGACTCTCACAAGAGGCTGTGAGGATGCAAATGTGTGCACAGGACAATACTGAGAAGGGGGTCTCCTGGAGACTTGAGCATCCCCCCACTTCTCCCTTCTGCTCTCTTTAGGCTCCTTTTAGCAAATGCCATTACTTCTAGAGGAAGTGTTTATGACCCTTTGTGTGTCAGGGACCGCCTTTAGCAGGAAGGTGAAACCTGAGACTTTTTCACAGAATAATGATTTTAAATGCATAAAATAAAATACATAGGATTACGAAGGAATAATTATATAACCTCATAAGGTAATTATAATATAATGTAATGACAATAATTATCATACAGTTCTCAAAAAACAAGTTCATAAGGCCCAGGCTAAGTATTCCTACAACGTTTCTCATTCACAATAATTTAACTGGATAAATTCATCCACGTATTAAGTTAGGGACTCAATGTATTATCTCATCCTGCTTCCCAGAAATGTAGGGATTTTAAAGGGAGATTTATAAAACAAATGAGTTGGGAGATGAGTTAGATACATTTTGGAGGAGGGGTAAGGACTTGCTGGCTGGCCCTGGGCCATAACACCAAAGAGAAAAGAATTTAGGATTCCTCCTTTCTGCCAAAAAATTTCTAGCTGCCTAGAAGAGAAAATTCCCTATTCATCCTCTATACCTCTTTTCAACACATAGTTCCCTTCTGTTGTGATCTTCCCTCCTCCCTTCCCCCTTCCATAGGCTCTTCTGAAGGAAGGGGGTCCTGAGACATAAGAGGATGCTGTCCCTCGGACATAACCTACAGCAAGGCCCACCCTTCCCAATATTCCCCCAGGCTCACAACCCACCACTGCCGTCTTCTAGGCTGGGCTCAGGGAGAAGGGGTGAGACCGGAGCAGAGATGTCCCCATCCCCATCAGGGAGGGAAGGGCTGCTGTCCAGCTGTCCCACAGGTGGTGGCCAAGGTAGGTCTTTGATGACCTTAATGTCAACTGGAGCCAGAGGCAGAGGGAGGAAGACAAAAGCAGAGAAAGAGAGAGAGAGAGAGAGACAAGAAATAGAAGTTGAGACACAGAAACCCAGAGTGCAGGAGAGCCTAACAGAACCATGTGCAGAGGGCCGAGTAGTAAAGACAGGGGGATTCTCAGGGATAGAATAGGAGGCTGGCTGGGGAGTAGCATGAGTGAAAGTCATTCAGGTTTAGGGGAAAAACTGTCTAATGAAACATTTGTTAATGATTAGGAAAAAAAAAAGTTACCCAAAGACAAGAGAATGAAGGGAGTTCTTCTGCCACCCCCAAAGAGGCTTTTATAACCCATCTCCCTCTCTTTACAATCCCTGCTTTCTCACTCCCCATACTTAGTCCCAAAGAATGGGTTCGGTATCTAAGTTTCAGTCTGTCAATAATACCTAGACTTGGGGAAAAACACATTATTAAAATTTAACTTCCCCCTAGATCCAGAGCATTGCCAATTAGAGGAGGGATGCCACTGGCTGCCACGGGGTTGCTAACGAGGTTTCCTAATGACGAGCATAGATTTTCCCATTAAGCAATACAAACAGTATTGATTCTCCAAGGAGACTTCAGGAGATAAACTGGCCATCCTCAGCTGCGTGAGCGTACACACACACACACACACACACACACTTCTCTTGGGCAACTAGGAAGCAAATTAGAAACCTGTGGTTTCTCATCTAGTTAAGGGTTCAACCTTGGGAGGCACAGAGGAAAAAGAAGGGAGCTGGGCCCATCCCTTCGGGCCTGGGACAAAGAAGGCAGGGTGAGTGGCAGAGGGCTAACAGAATTTAAAGAGCTTTGTGTTTAGGAGAGTGTACTCCTTACCCCTTCCTTTCTCAGGGCTTCTTCCCTCCCCACTTCCCCCACTATTTCTCCCTAAGACACATTTCAGGGTCACTCAGAAGCTAAGGTACATCTGGGATCCAGGGATCTTCAGCCTCCATACTCTGGGTCCTCTTAATTCCCATCTTTCCCTTCAGCAATTTTCATCACACCAGATGAACAAGCTTGGGGTTCTGCAGAAAAACTGTAATAAATAATTCTAATGTACCTCTCCTAACACCCATTTATCCTCCCTGCTTCCCACTCACACATACTTTTCCACCCGACTACGACATACACTCTGTATTCAGTAAACATTTCCCTGGATTGCATTCCCTATTATTCACTCTGCAGGCAAGTCCCTTTGGTCTTCTGTCCATTCCCATTCCATCTATCTGACCCTGGCTGAAGGCCCCAGAGTGGGACAACTGATGTGCAGGAGACAGTAAGGGGTCATAATAGTTTATGAATACAGAGGCCAGTAGAAAGTGCTAAGAAAGTCAATGCCCAGAACTGAACAACTGCCAATTTCTGGAACACAGGTCCTGGGGTGGAAGAAAATGGATCTGCTTCCCTATGCATCTCTCATCTCCCCACATCTCAAATTAAGCAGATGCCCTCCCTTGTGGTGTCCTGATCTGTGCATCTCCACACTTTAGGGTGCCCATAAGACACTTGAGGGCATACCCTGAGTCCTCCCTCCCAAGCCTGCCCTTTCCTTGCCCAGAAACTTACCGGCAAAGGCCTTGGAGATCCTCTCCTTCTTCCACTCCCAGGGCTGGTCATACTCCTCAGGGGGTCTCTCATCATCCTCAGGTAGACGGGACTCCCGGGGTCGACCAGCCCCCTCACCTTCAGGGGACAGCCCTTCCTCTGCTGGTTCATAAGGTGTGTCATACAGGGGAAGGGGCTTGGCAGCTGCTTCCTTGGAGCCTCGTATCTCTAGTAGGATGAGACAATAAAAGAAAGGAAAAGAAAGGAATTTCAAACCTTAGCCAGCTCAGAGCCTCATCTCTGGAAGCTAGTCTTAACAATAATAACATTTATGTGGCACTTACTGTGGCCAAGCGCTATGCAATCTTATCTCATTTGAGCCTTTCAATCTTAGGACTTAGGGTGCTACTATTATTCCCATTTTACAGAAGAAAAAATAGAGGCAGGTGTTAAATTACTTCTCTGGGGTCACATTGCTACCTGCATTTAAACTCATGTCTATCCTGACTGGAGACCTAATGCTGTCATTCTAAGGGAGGGTCCCACAGAAAAGAAATGGAATTGGCTTTCAGGTAGAATACCAGAACTACATAAGTTCTGGAAGATTCAAAGAAGGGAAAGTCTAGAAAAGAAAGGGTTAACTAATTGGATGAGGCAATCATAGGACTCAGGATTATCCAGCAGGAAGATGTGAGGTTACAAGTTCAGTCTCCATCCTCATTTTCCTGGGATACAAGCAGGAACCCTTGTCATTTACAATCATTCTTCCTTTTTTTGGCTGTATTTGGTACTGCTGATCACCCCCATTTTATGAAGTTTTATCCTTATGATGGGATAATGGCAACTGGACCTGTGATTTTCACTGGTATAGAGAATTCTCCTAGTACAAGTTGGTACCTTCTGGTCCAAAATACTGAGAAATTAAGTGGCTTAGGATCATATAGTCAATCTATATCCTATGCAGGATTGGAACACAGGTCTTCCTGGCTTCTAGTCAGCTCCCTCTAAGCATATTGGCTTTTTCCGCCTCCTTGACTACACTTATATTGATTCACCTTTACTCTAATGGTCCCTTAGACTTCTCTTTTCATTGTCTTGTCTACTTCCTTCTGTACTCCCAGCTACTATGAATTCCCCAAAGGCCAGACCATTGCTTCTCATCAATACATGCTCATAGCACTTGATTAAATCCTATCTTGCTTTATGTCTGATGGTGTAAAGCACAAGGATTAGTAGCAAGGGTCCTGTCCTACATTTCTATTATATACCTTATCATACAGGACTCAGGTTCAAACTTAGGCACTGCCACTGTGTACGTGGGAAAATCAATCAGACATTTGTTATATACTATAATATGCCAGGAGCTGTGTCAAGCGCTGTGCAAGTTGCTTAGCATTTCCTCACCTATAAAATGAGGGGATGGGACAGGGTAACCTTAAAGCCCTTTTCTAGCTCTGGATACTATGACTGTTACCATACAAGGCTATGTTAAAAGAGATAAATGAATACGTACCCACCCATAAAGTGTTAGGAACTAGGGAAGCCTAGTCCCTCAAATCTACTGCTTAACTTGTGCTACAAGACCCTCCCCTGTGCTCACCGGCCATCATCTTCTGAGCCTCATAGGGCTCCATGTAGCCATCATTCTCTGGTATCTTCTCTGAGGGCCCTGGAGGCACTGCTGTGCCTTCGCCTGTTTCTTGAGCATCAAAAGGGTCGGCATAGTCCTCTAGGATTACCAGCTGCAAGGGGAAGGGGAGGGAAGAAGTAGGACAAAGAGGGGAATAAAAGTTGCCTAATGTGCAGACTTAGATCATTGGTTTCTTTTGTGGTTCTATGTATTTGGAAATGTGATTCTGAGAAGGAGTCCATAGATTTCACCAGTTTGCCAAAAGGAGTCCCTGACACCAAAAAGATCAAGAATCACTTGTTTTAGACAACTACCTATGCACTAATAAGGCACTGTGGTACAGTGGAAAGAGCCCTGGGGCACTGGATGGAGAGAGTCTGGATTTGAATCTTGGCCAACCTTGGGCATACTATTAGGATTTTCAGGGCTTAAGTTTCTTTTATCTGTAAAATAAGAAGGGGTCTTGAGGACCTCTGCTGGACATTCCAGTTCTAAATCTATGATCCCGACTTTCTTTTCCCCTTCTTCCTCTCCTCATAAGACTCCATTCTCTGGAAATGTCAGTCCCTTCAGTCCCAGAAACTGCTCCAGCCCTACCTTAAGCCCAGAAGTACAGGAAGTCTCTGTACCTAGATTAAATGGCCTTCATTTAAGTGAAGGGTGCCATTAAGCTCCCTCTAGCCCCATCTTTGCCAAATAGAGGTGGGCTATTCCAATGGGGTTGGCAACCCCACTACATCTTTAAAACTCTGGGCTTGCCATCTGCCCTATAGCTGAGCCCTTGGCACTTCTAGGCCTTCCAAGTTGCCCTGGAGTTCCTATATGCCTTGTCTTTCTCAATTGAGAGTGTGAAGTTCTTGAAAACAGGGACTGAGTTCTTTTTCTATTTATGTCCCCAGTGCTTAGTACAACAACTGGCATTTATCAAATAAGCACTTAATAAAAGCTTTTCATTCATTCATTAAGTCCTTGGCCCGTGGGCAGTGGGTGAATAATAAATACCAGGTTGTAGACTAAACCATGTGTCTTTCCTGTCATTGTTCCTATCCATGGTTCCCCTACTCTATCAAGACCAAGATCTTGGGTATAACTAACTGGCCAGGAAATAGCTATCAGTCTCCATGGAGGTGTAGGCAGAGATAATGCTTGTAACCACTTATTCAAAGGGGCTATCTTCCCAAGGTTCACTCCTGCCAGAGCCCAATACCAACCATACGGTAGATTCCTTGCCCTTACTTTCGCTCCTGTTCCCAGTGGCAAAGCTCTGCCCTCTGCTGCTTTAACAAGGGAGTGTTTAATCTAGAGAATGACTCCTGAGAACTGCCCATGAATTTAATGTGTGGCCTAAAGTCCACCAGTGTCTTAGACCCTCAGGAAGAAATGGCTTTTCTTTGTTTCAGTAATTCCAAAGTGCCTGGCTTTTTTGAGGTGTGACAGTTCCTCACAGAAGCAAATTATAAACCACCAAACTCTTTATACACTTCTCCCTACCATGCTTTACTTAGCAAACTGTTACAAGAGTTGCTTTAGTCAAATAAATTCACCACTTGGTCTCCAGCCTTCTGCTGAGGAGCCTCCCTGAGCTGTCTCCTGGATGACAGTTGGTCACTGAGCCTGTATTTAAAGCCTTCCCACTTTGGTAGGTGTTTGTGTTTTGCTGGCAGGCCTTGGGAAGTCCAAGGTCATCCTCAGAACACAATGGGGCACTAGAACAAAACTTTGAAGGAAGAAATAATTTATCACCATTATTATCTTCTCTCACATTCACATAATGCCTGGTGGCTTGCTTTCCTCATTAAACCCTATGAGGTGGATGGGAAACCATTTCATAGATGAGAAAATTAAAACTCAAAGAAATTCAGTTTTTTTTCTTCTTAAAGCAAGAGATTTAATAGCTTATAAATGTACTAACACTTTTTGAGTTGCCCTAATATAATATTTTTTAAAAATGTAAAAATGAGCAATTTTGAAAGTATTAGAACTCTGGTCAATTGAATGATCAACCATAAGACCAATGATGAAAAATACTACCCATTCCCTACAGAGAGGTGATTGACTAATAATAAGTAAAACAAGATCCACATTTGGGGACATGGACAACATGAAAATTTATTTTGTTTGACTATACATATTTTGGGTTTCGTAGTAGTATTTTTTTCCTCAATTACATGCAAAGACAATTTTAAACATTCACTTTTTAAAGATTTGAGATCCAAATTTTCTCTTTCCCCCCCTTTCACTTTCTCCCTCTTTAAGATAGTAAGCAATTTGATAAAGGTTATATATGGGCAATCATGTAAAACATATTTTACATTAATCATATTGTGAAAGAAGCAACAGTTAAAAAGAAAAAATAAAGAAAATGAAAAATAATATGTATGTATTTGTTTTACAAAGGTTGTTTTTTTGGGGGGGATTACCTTTTTTTTCAGGGATGAGGTAAAGAGGAGAAACAAATACTTAATAATTTAAACAAATCTTACTAAAAGAAAAAATAAAGCAGGGGAGCTTAACCAAGGGCCCAGGAATTTATTTTTAAAAATATTTCGATAGCTGTTTTTTAAATTGTTTTCCTTTAAAATCCCAAGTATTTTATTTTATGCATTTAGAAACATTGCTTTGAGAATGGATTTATGGCACAAAGGTTAGCAACCCTTGAGGAAGTCAGGTAATCTAGAACAAAGTTAATAAATGTAACTTGATATAGGTGTAGGAATATAAGTAGATGTAACTTCTCTGAGGACAGGGACTTTTCCAGTTTACTTTTTTATTCCTATTGCCCAATACAGTATCTTATATATAATAAGTCTTCAATAAATACTTAAAAAGAAAATTAAATATATAACATTTTTTTTCTTTTACTTTAGGAGAACTCCAAATATCATTACTGATGAATGTTTAACAACAGGCTCTCCGAAGAGGTAAGGAAAAAAAAAATTTACATAAGACATGCTTTAAAGTTTAATTTGCATTTTTTAAGTCCAGATAATCAACAAACTAATAGACCTGATTTTAGCATTTTCCATTTATATTTCCGAAATATACCCACATTGAAAATTTAAAACAATCAGCTCAAAATTAGCTCAAGCTGGCTTAGCATACTCTGGAGTCCACTGATTTTTATTACAAATGGAATGGTTGTCACTTACTCAAAGTGGAAGAAGAAAAGACAATGTGGGAGTTTGGCCAAAGAACTTGGATAGAAGCCAAGTATTAAATAAAAGTAATACCTCTATTTTTTTTTTAACCAACTTTTGCTTTATCAACTTAAGCTCTTCTCTTGTTGTAGGTTGCTAGTCCCTTATTTCCATGATGAGTTGAATTTTTAAAAATAAATAAAAATTAATTTAATAAATAGGGGGAAAGAGGCGCCAGTTTTTCTTAGCATTTGAAGTAGAGAAGGGAGATGGGGTCTAACCTATTAGTGCTGGTGTTTTCAGTCATGCAGGCAAAGGAATTATTTGTTGGTCACTCATTTCAGCCATGTCTGGTTCTTCATTACCTTATTTGGCATTTTATTGGCAAAGATACTGGACTATTGCTATTTCCTTCACCAGTTCATTTTACTGATCAGGGAACTGAGGCAAATAGAATAAAGTGATAGTTGCTAAATGTCTGAGGCTGGATTTCAACTCAGGTCATCCTGATTCCAGGCCTGGCATTCTATCCACTCTACCATCAAACTGGCCATTGGCATTGGCAGAATAACAAGAAGAAATCCTTTAGTTCAGGGTTTGGGGCACAGGCTTTGGAATACTGTGTAAAAGGTTGTTTGAGGCCTTTTCTGAATGTTCAACAAAGATTTGTTACCTAAATGAACTAAGGGACAGGGCTCTGATAGAACAGGACACTGGCCTTGGTCAGCGTGAAAGGAGGATGTTATAATAAATAAAAATACAGCTGAGCTTTGCTGATAACTATTATACTCACTCTTCCCTCTCCTCCACTCTGGTTCTTCTATTATCTAGAGGTTTCAGAATAGCAAGGTGGTATAATGGTGGAGTGCCAGACCCGGAATCAGGAAGACTGATCTTCCTGAATTGAAGACACTTACTAGTGTCTTGCAAGTCATCTAACCCTATTTGCCTCAGTTTCCTTATCCGTAAAATGAGCTAAAAATGGCAAACCACTCCAGTATCTTCATCAATAAACAAGTGAAGTTTCTTTTGTCCACACCATTCTTCTTTGTCCCCTGCAAACACAACCCCACCAAGACTCTTCTTTCTTGATCTTCTCAATACTGATGTAACATGCCTGCTAGTCCCATCACCCATCCTGGGAGGTACTTGATGTTCTCTTCCCAAGAGCCCCAGGGAGAGGCGGGCAATAGGGTGCAGTCGGTAGTACAATGGAGCCTTTCTGAGAGCAGGGCATAGGGCTGGAGAAGCAGAAGGAGCAGTTGCACCCAACCCTGCTCCTGAGGGACCAGTGGGAGGTAGAAACAAAAGTGCCTATCCCACCCAGTGGCTGCCAAGACCAACAAGCAGCACAGGAAAGAGGGGAGTGGGAAGGGAGGGGAACAAAGCATGACAGGAAGTGGCTTCAAGGGGCCTGAGGGAATGTGAGTGGCTCCATTCACTTTTCACTGGGAACTAAGACCCAAGGTCAGCTATTGGACAGATCAGGGGCTGAGTGATCCAGGTGTGACTCAAATTGTGCCTGAGTATAGGAACTAGGATTTAGGTGATTCTTCTTCTTTTAGACCTTTCTGAGTGGGACCTTAGCTGGCAAAAGGTGTGGAGGAGGTGTTCTCTCCAATTTAGATATCTCCTCTTGGCTCCTAGATTTCCACAACTTGCATTTCTTAGAGCTCTCTCAGCATTGAGGCATCCTGAGCCCTAAGACAGAATTGTTTAGTAATCATAACTCTTTATTCCATTTTCCCGGGGTGGGGGTGGGAACTGGATCTAAGAGTCAAATGAGCTGGCTTTGTGACCAAGTTCCTAGGTGAACCTTTGGTAAATAATTCGCCTCTCTAGACCCAAGTTTCCTTTTCTAAAATAAAATGGTAGGATGAGAAAAGCTCCAAGATATCTTCCAGTTCTAAAGCTCTGAACCCGCGGAACCCACTTTGTACCATTCCTATCAGTTTTAGGCCCTTCATTTATTTTCATTCTCCCTCTCATCTCTGCCTGCCCTGAGCTACTCTTTGCTTTCGAAATTGATAGTGAAGACAAATTTTCCCTAGCAGCTCTGAATCACACCTCCTCCTCTTACTTCTTCAGGAGAAGCCACCTACCTACTCAGGAAATAGTCGCTATTGTCAGTAAGATAAAGACCATTGAGAGCAATAGTAGGAGAACACTGTACCTAGTAACAGCAACATTGTATCAAGGATCAACTGTGAAAGGCTTAGCTACTCTGAACAAGACAATGATCCACAATTCCAAAAGACTCAGGATGAAAAATACTATCCACTTCCAGAGGGAGAATCGATGAACCCTGAGTACAGATTGAAGTATACTTAAAAAACAAAAACAAACAAACCCAAGAACTTTATTTTTCTTGCTTTTTTGTGTTTTTTTTTTTTTTTTTTTTTGCAACATGGCTAATACAGAAATATATTTTGCATGACTTCCCATGGATAATTGATATCATATCACTTGCCTTCTGAAGAGCTGGGAGACGAGCAGGAAGGAAAGAGAATTTGGCACTTAAGATTTTTAAATATTGTTTTTACATGTAATTAGAAAATATTTAGTGAAACAAACAAAAATATTTTTAGAAAATGATAAGGGCCACTGAGATGCTTATCTCCAGTATGATGTTTTGCATATAGTAGGTACTCAATAAATATTTACCAATTAAATGACTCCGAATTCCAGTTTAATTTAACTTAGAATTCCCCTTTTATTAAGTGCTTATGATGAATAGCTTACTGCTAAACCTTGGAGATATATGTGTATAATATGCATGTTACACACAAGTATACATGAATATATATATGCACACATATATGTGATCACATATTAGATAAAATAGTCCTCACTCTCATTGAATTTACAATTTATTGCACAGAGATTACATAAACACAAACAATTATGCAGATACATACAAGTGTTATGTGAGGTCTGAGTAGTCATTGGAAAGTCCATTACCAATTTTTCTGACCGAGGGGGACAGCATTAGGGCTTAAAGCTTCATAACATTTAAGTTTGGCTTTAAGGATTGTTTGAGATGCCAATGTGCAAAAAAGGAAAGGAGATCAGTCCAGGTAGAGGGAACCATTTGGGCAAAGGTAGGGAGGTGGGAAAGTGCCAGATATGTTTAATAGAGTAATCCAGCTTGGTGAAAGCAAAAAATATGTAAAGGAAAGTAACATGTGGAGTGGATGTGGGAAAACAGGGACACTGATACATTGTTGGTGGAATTGTGAACACATCCAGCCATTCTGGAGAGCAATTTGGAACTATGCTCAAAAAGTTATCAAACTGTGCATACCCTTTGATCCAGCAGTGTTTCTACTGGGCTTATACTCCAAAGAGATACTAAAGAAAGGAAAGGGACCTGTATGTGCCAAAATGTTTGTGGCAGCCCTGTTTGTAGTGGCTAGAAGCTGGAAAATGAATGGATGCCCATCAATTGGAGAATGGTTGAGTAAAATGTGGTATATGAACGTTATGGAATATTATTGTTCTGTAAGGAATGACCAGCAGGATGAATACAGAGAGGACTGGCGAGACTTACATGAACTGATGCTAAGTGAAACGAGCAGAACCAGGAGATCATTATATACTTCAACAACGATATTGTTTGAGGATGTATTCTGATGGAAGTGGATCTCTTTGATAAAGAGAGCTTTAATTGATCAAGGATGGACAGAAGCAGCTACACCCAAAGAAAGAACACTGGGAAATGAATATAAACTGCTTGTATTCTTGTTTTTCTTCCCATGTTATTTATACCTTCTGAATTCAATTCTCCCTGTGCAACAAGAAAACTGTTCAGTTCTGCACACATATATTGTATCTAGGATATACTGTAACCTCTTCAACATGTAAAGGACTGCTTGCCATCTAGGGGAGGGGGTGGAGGGAGGGAGGGGAAAAATCGGAACAGAAGTGAATGCAAGGGATAATGCTGTAAAAAATTACCCTGGCATGGGTATCAATAAAAAGTTATTTAATTAAAAAAAAAAAAAGGAAAGTAACATGAAACAAGACTGTGAAAGGAAGGGTGGTGCCATATTTCGAAGGCTCTTGACTGTCAGACAAGGAATATGGACTCTACTTTGTAAGTAATAAGCAGACGAAAATATTTTTGAGCAGAGAAGTGACATGATTGATCAAAAGACAGTCTGGCAGCAGCAAGTACATGAAAAAGGGATCAATTGGGTTAAAAAGAAAATAGAGGCATTAAAACTTGTTAGGAAGATGCTACAGAAATTCAGGCAAGTTTTTATGAGTCTTCCTCTACTAAAAGGCAGCTAGGTGGCACAGTGGAGAGAGCTTCAGGCCTGAAATTAGGAAAGTCTGAGTTTAAATTCAGTCTCAAATGTTTACTAGCTATATGACCCTAGTCTCTTAACCTCTCTTTGCCTCAATTTCCTCATCTGCAAAATGGAAATGGCAGCATTTACTTCCTAGTGTTGTGAGGATCAAATGAGATAATAATTGTGAAATCTTTAGTCCAGTGTCTGGCATATAGTAAGAGTTATATAATTGTTAGCTATCATGATAGGGCAAAAAAGGAAAGAATATGAGAATCCCAGGGTGTAAGAGACGAAAATTTCTCTTGAAGAGAG
Organism: Antechinus flavipes; assembly: GCF_016432865.1. Lineage (NCBI taxonomy): Eukaryota > Metazoa > Chordata > Mammalia > Dasyuromorphia > Dasyuridae > Antechinus > Antechinus flavipes. Next base: position 278,409,055 of record NC_067399.1, read on the forward strand.
ATTATACTTTTAAAAACATAACATATGTGAGGAATTTATTTCTCCTCTATTCAAATAAAGTAGTATATGCAATATACTCCATAAGCCTTAAAGCTCTATATAAATTATTATATTATTGTTATTATTCTGAGAACTGAGACCTCACTTGACCTATGCTGGGCCATCAGTAGGTCTGGAGGTTACAGGGAATCAGAAGTCCTTCATTGAAATTATGGCTCTATCCCCTTCTAGAAAATCAACACTTCATTCCTCTGGGCCTCAGTTTCTTTATCTGTTAAAATAGAAGTTGTACTAGATGATTTTCAAATTTCTTTCCTTATTCCTAGGATAAGATACCAATCCCTGTGATGGATCTCCATTTTCAATCAATAAGTCTTGTCCAACTCTTTGTGACTTTGTGGTCCAGTATCCATAGAGTTTTCTTGGCAAAGATGTTGGAACAATTTGTCATTTCCTTCTTCAGTGAATTAAGGAAAATAGAGGGAAAGTGATTTGCTAACAATCACTCAGCTAGGAAGTGTCTAAGATCTTCTCTGAGTCCAGAGCCAGGACTCTATCCACGGAGTCATCCAGCTACCTTTGGGAACTGTCAAACCTCTGCTTAAATAATATGGTAGGTACAGCCATTCTGTAAAGTAACTTGGAATTATGCCTCAACTATCACTTAACTGTTCATTCTATCTGACCCATAAATACCTCTACTAGATTCAAAGAGATCAAAGAGAGGGAAAAGGACCCATAAGTAAAAAAAATAACTATAGCAGTTCTTATTGTAGCAGCAAAGAAGTGGAAATCACTTCTGGGTAACAGCTGAACAAATTATAACATATACATACTACTGTGAAATAAGAAACGATGAAAAGTTTTAGAGAAACCTAGGAAGACTTGTATGAAGTAATACAGAGGGAAATGAGCAGAACCAGGAGGACAATTTATACAATTAACAACATTGTAAAAGGAAACAACTTTGAAAAACTTAAGAATTCTGATCAAGGCAGTGGCTAATCATGATTCCCGAAAACTTATGATCTATCATACCCACATGGTAGTGGATATAGCGTAGGGGCAAGAATCAAGAAGACAAGTTCAAATATGGCCTCAGACACTTCCTGGGTGTGTGATCCTAGGCAAGTTACTTAATCCTGTTTGACTCAAGTTTCCTCATCTGCAAAATGAGCCAGAGTAGGAAATGGCAAACAAGTCCAGTATCTCTACCTAGAAAACCCCAGAATGGGGTCAAGAAGAGTCAGACACCTTTGAACAACAACATGATGAGCTATCTAATTGAAAGATACAGAATGAGACCTATATTGTTAGACATCGACAATGTAGGAGTTAGTTTTGCTTATACTATTTATATTTATTACAAAGGTTTTATTTTCTTTCTTTTTAAATGGGGGAGAAGGTAAGAAATAGGAAGGAGAGAAAAATACATTTTGTTCATTACAATTTTAATTTAATTTTAAAAAATAAACATTATGGTGCTTTCAACAGCCTATCCTTCTATGTCACAGCCAAACCCTTGTTTACTCTGCTCCTGTTGTGGGTTCTAGATGAAAGGGAAACAAAAATACTCCCCAGGGCCTGGTCTGGGTAGGTCTCCCGAGGCCTGGGTCTGGCAGTCGTTCTCCCAGTTCTGGCACCCTACTCTCCTCCTACATGCATCCAGTCCTGGGTTGGTGCCCATAGCCACGACCACTCCTGGAATGGCAGCGTAGGTTTCTGGGGCCTCAGCCCCAGACCTTGGTGCCTGCAGGTAGAACAGGTGACAGAGTGGCGGCTACCTCAATGACACTACTGTTCAGTTCCCAGTTCCCACACCCTGCTTCTGGAAGTTGCTGCCCCCTTTCCTGGGCTGGAACATCCACAGCATCCCGCCCACAGAGAAGGAGCCAGCAGGAGCAGGGAATGGCATAGCATAGATACCTGCCCTGTCCCACCTTTGGGGTTTTCCTCACAATTTCCACTCATGGTGACAGGAAGAAAACTGCCTCCATCTATTTCTGTCCCTCAGTCATTGGTCTGTTTCCTGCCCCCCTCCCACAATAATAATAATAATAATAGCTAGCATTTATATAGTGACTTAAGGGTGGCAAAGTGTTTTGCACTCTCTGTTGATCCTCATAGCAAACCTGTGTGATAGATACTAGTATTATACCAATTTTAACAGATGAGAAAACTATGATTGAAAAAAATTAAATGTCTTATCAAGGGTCACACATCTAGTACGAGTTATGGCAGCAATCAAAATTCAATCTTCTTGATTCCAAGTCCAGCACTTTATCTACCATGTGCTTCTTATTGCCTTTACTTTGACTGCTAACATCCAGATAAAATTGAAGCAGGAGAAACTAGAACTGCTAGCCCCCACCTATCTTATAGTTTCTTACATCTGACATCCCATTATCTTTGTTTGGTTACAAAAACCTCTTCCCAAATCCCCTAAACACAAAATCTCAATTTTGGAAAAGTACAAGAAACTTCATCTAGTCTAACCTTTGTGTGAATCATGAATCATATTGTGTAGCATGAACAGCTACCAGGAACTCTGGACCATCAATGAAGCCCAATCTGTTTGGGAACAGAATTTTTGTTCAGTCATTTCAGTTGAGACTGACTCTTCGTGACTCTACCTGGGGTTTTCTTGGCAAAGATACAGGAGTAATTTGCCTTTTCCTTCTTCAGCTCATTTTGCAGTTGAGGAAACGGAGAAAAACAGTGTTAAATAACTAGTCCTTACACAGCTAGAAAGTGTCTGAGGCCAGATTTGAATTCAGGAAGATTAATCTTCTTGACTCCAGGTCTGGAGCTCTATCCACTGTGAGATCCAGTTGCATCAAGAGATAGATTTAATTGTCAAGAAATTGGTCCCGTAAATTGAATCAATACCTGAATAAAGCACAGAACCTTGTAAATTCACAACAAAACATGGAACCACAAGAGAAAGTTTAAAGATGATTTAAGAGTACAATTGAAATTTTGAGAAAAGTTAGAAACAAATAAATGGCAGAATTTATGGCTTTTACATAAGAAATCATTAGCAAAATTTAAAAAAGAAAAGAAATTTGTCCTTGTCAGGCCAATTCCAATAGCTTTGGGAGGGAAAGAGCCAGCAGCATCCAGAAAGAAGACTGTTGGGACTAAATGTGGATCATAACAGTTTTTTTCACCTTTTTTGTTGTTGTTTGCTTATTTTTTTCTCATTTTTTTTCTTTTTGATATGATTTTTTCTTGTGCAGAATAATAAATATGGAAATATATTTTAAAGAATTGTACATGTTTAACCTATCCTGGATTACTTGCTGTTTAAAGGGAGGTAGAGGGATGGGAGGGAGAAAATTTTGGAACATGGGGTTTTACAAAGGTGATGGTGAAAACTATCTTTGCATTGTTTTGAAAATAAAAAACTATTATTTAAAAAATAAATTTATTTTTTAAAAAAAGGAATTGATTCTTATGTTAAGTATGATTTTTTCCTCTTTATCTTTCCTTACACTCTCTTTGGACCTGAACATGGGTGCTGGTTCTATCATCCAAGTCCAAATAAAAAAAGCTTTACCACCCTTCTCTAGCAAGTGTTTGACTTAATGCCTTCCTCTCCAATACTGTTCTAATAGTTGAAGGTAATCAGGATGTTCCCCCACCTTATTCCCCAGCATTTACTTCTCCAGAATAAACACAAGATCATAGAGTTAGAGCCTTAAAAGACTTTTAGAGTTTAACTTCTCATTTTACAGATATGGAAACTGAAGCTCAAAAGAAGAAAGACGGAAATATGTAAAGCACTATTAAATCCTGGGCAGTGTGCTAAGTGCTTTATCTCATTTGATTCTCACAACAATCCTGGGAAGTAAATGCTTTTATTATGCTCATTTTACAATTAAAGAAATGAAGACAAACAGAATTTAAGTGACTTACCCAGGATCTCAGAGCAAACATGTTTGAAACAATTTGAATTCAGATATCTCCAAGTCTGATGCCCTATCTAACCATGCTAGGCTACCTTTCCAGGTTCTCTAAATGAAAGTCACAGAATGTGGTTTCAAATCCCCTCACCACTCAGATCAGGGCATGTAGGAGGTGCAGTAGATAGAATGCTGAGCCTGGAGTCATAGAAAAGCCTGAGTTCAAATCTAGATTCAAACACTTCCTAGCTGTGTGACCCTGGGCAAATCACTTAACCCTGACCTCGTTTGCCTCAGTTTCCTTATCTGTAAAATGAACCAGAAAAGAAAACGGTAAACCATTCCAGTACCTTTGCCAAGAAAACCCCAAATAAAGTCATTATGAGTCAGACATGACTGAACAACAAGGTGCAAAAGACTGGCAACAGCTTCCCAGATTTCTCCATCTAATAGTATTTGCATGTGCAAAGTCATCAAGGCCTTAAGTTAAACTAAGGCACTGAAAGGGTTCAAATTTGAGAGTACCTCAGTTTCCTTATCCATAAAACTGGAAGCCTGTGAGGTCCATTTCAGCTCTGGCCCTATGTTGTTCAGTCACTTCAGTCTCGTCTGGAATCTTTGTAATCCCATTTGGGATTTTCTTGGCAAAGATACTAGAGTGCCCAGGGTCACACAGCTAACATCTGAGATTGGATTTAAACTCAGGAAGAAGAATCTTCCAGAGTACAGGCTGGGCACTCGGCCACTGAGCTGCCCTTGGGGTTTGCTCCAGGGGGAGATTATGTGTCTAGGTGAAGGAATTAGTACAAAGTCCTTTAGACCCCAGCCAGGTGGGTGGCGTGGGAGAGTACAGATTCAGCATTTACAAAATCTTACACGGAGAGTTAGAAGGAGCAGGAAAAGCCATTGAATTCATCTCCCTTCTTTTAAAGATGAAAAACTGAATCCTGGATAGTTATATAATTTGTTCAAGATCTGTAGCAATGGCAGAATTTGATTCCAACTCTTAATTTAAGACAGTTAGGGTCCTTGTGAAATTGAGGGGGGTTATCTCTTAAAGAATATGCCCCTTGACTGAGCAGTATTAGTCCATGTAGCTCCTTCCCAACCACAAAGCCTACAATATCCCAGCTGTTCCTGGTGGCCGGCTGGCATGACTCCAGGGCTGAGGTGTCATTGTGTTGTTAGCCAGCAGCCTGGCAGCAGATTTCCTCCACTACTTGGCTGTGTATGAGAGAATGGAGGAGGGGATGGAGATTTGGAGCAGAGCTGGACAATCAAGCCATCTTTAGCTAACAATAAGAATGGACAGAAGTTCAGGAAAGTTACATACTCCTCAAAAACCTCCCCTATGGTAATACCTCAATCTTATAAGATAGTCCTCTCTATTCACATTCTTCCCTTTTCCCCAACATCCCTTCTGTAGTCTGGAGGCAATTAGACTAAATGTCTCTTGAAGGAAGGAATCCTATCTGATACAGTCTTTTTTAATCTCTTCCTGCTCCAGGGAAGCAAGATCACAGCAGAGGCATTCCCTTAATCTAGGAGTTCCATATTCTAAAGAAATTCACTCTTTTAGATTAGATGAAAAATCTGTTTGAATGCAGAGAAAATTAAATTTTATTTTAGTACCTCTGCCCCTCTGTATTCAGTAATTACCACAGCAGTGACTTAACAATGAAAGGGATTATTTTCCTATCAAAAAAGAAAATCACTTTTACTCTCAAACTCTCCCTTGAACACAGATGAGGAGAATGACCAAATCTCCTAGACACTTATCTAATCACTTCTCCCTTTCTCCAATCCATTTCCTCCCTTTGCCGAATATTGTCGGATTCTCTAAGAATGTTCTTCTTGTCTGCCACATAGCCACTCCATTAACCAGATCTTGTTATTTCTAACTTCACATCTCTGAAACATCTCTCCCTTTTCACCTGAATCATTCCAACAGGTCTTTCTGTAATAAACCTCTGCACCCTCCAATCCAACTTTGGTGTAGACCAAACTACTAAGGTGATTTTTCCAATACACAGACCTATATCCCACCCCTGCTCAAGGAGTTCCAGTGGCTCCCTATTAGCTCCTGAATCAAATATAAATCTTTTGTTTGTCATTTAAAGCTCTTTATAACCTGGCCCCTTGCTGGTTTCTCACACTTTGCTACCCAATACACACTCTTATACAAAGCTACATCTCTGCTTCCATTCCTCTGTAATGACCAAATGTTCTCCATAATCAGAATGTTTTACTCCCTTGCACCTGCCTCTTAGTTTTCTTGGAAACTAAAGTAGTTGGCCATTTCTGTCTTCAGCTTATTTTACAGATGAGGAAACTGAGGCAATTAGTGTTAAATGACTTACCCAGAGTCACACATCTATTCAGTGTCTAAGGCTGCTTTTGAACTCAGAATTTCCTGACTCCAGGCCTGGCACTCTCATCAACTGCATCACTTAGCTGCCCCCATATAAATCTTGTATTAGCTTGTTATGTTATGTTACACTTAAGTGTTATCTCCTCTATTAGAATATAAGTTTTTTGAGAACAGGGATTTAGGTGTATTAGGTTTTTTTTGCTTTCTTTTATCTCTAAAAGGGCTTAGTTTAGTACTTGATACATTGTAATCACCTAATAAATGCTTACTGATTGCCTGAGAAAAGAGGAAGAAAGAAAAGAAACATTTCCCTCCTGTAGTTAGGACAAGTTTGGAGGCAAAACCTGTGCCCAGCCTCCCACCTTCACATGGCCAGATTGTTAAGCCTGTTTGCTTCCATGACATAAACAGCTCCCGCTGCACCACCAACTGCCCAGTCCAGCCCACCCAGATGGAAGAACTCTCCATGCCAGCTGCAGGGAGTGATACTCTTTTACAGGAAGAGAGGCTAGATGGATGGTCCTAAGGCTGTCAGAACCTCACAAGCAGGAAGCACTCCTCCGGCCAGATCTTCCAAACATCTCCGGATTCCATCAAGAGTCAAGGACAGCACTTGCCTGTGAAGAGCTCTGAGTAACCCAGGGTCCCTATGCCCTATCCTGACCCTAGATCACACATTCCCTCTTAACCTCTTTAGTTAAAGGAATATTTCTATTCCCAAATCTCAGGCAATACTCTGAGGGAGTCCTGAGCTGCCCCCACAATCCCAGTCACAAGGAACAGGAAAAGGGAGGGAATCAAGCCTCCAGAGACTAGGAAGCAGCCAGGGCAGTAAAAAAACAGCCTAGTCACTAACTTGCTTTAGAAGCAAGTAACAGGCAGAGCAGATTTTTGAAGGACTGGGGTGGGAGGGTGGGGAGAGATAAGGGGAAATGTATATTTGGTATATACAGTAGATAGACCCTCCTTTTCAGCATGGTAAGGTAAAGATACTAGCACAGGCCTGAGAATCTGAACTACAGATATAGAAAGAGACAATCTCAGCATTCATGAAAGCCACCAGTGGATCTTCCATTTAACTTGGGCCCAGAAGACATTTAACTTTAGCTTAGGAGGCAAAGGGATTCAGAAAGCTCCTATTCATTCTTTCTTTGACTTGGTGACAGCTCTTTAAGGAGGTTAAGGAAAATATACTTCTAGAACAGTGGGAAGGACAGGGTAGTGTAATTCTGGACATATGAGGACTTCTCTACACTTATTTTTATTGAGTACCAAATAACAATAAAATAGAACCAGAAATCAAAGACACCCCCCCAAAAACAAATCTGGTCTTAACCTCCAGATTCTAGTGTTAACTGATAAAATGTCCATCACCTTACACCTAAGGAAGAGAAAGTATCCAAATGGAACTATTGGCAACTCTTTGGGTGGCTGTGGGACTAGGGAAAGAACACAGTAGCCAAAAGACTTAGGGGGTGAATTCAGTTCTGTTGTTTAGTAGCTGTGTGGCCTTGGGCCTAACTAAACCCAACTAAACTTCATTCCACACCAATAAAATAAGGGTGATAATAGCTGCATTGCTTATCTCATGAAAATTAAATGAGCTAATTAATGTAAGCCTCTTTTAAATTAAGTAGGGTCATTTAAGCACCAATTATTATTATTTTGCTAGATCTTATTCTTATCCCTAGATTTGCACCCCAAAATTGATTGGAGATTGTGAGCTGAATTTTTCTCAGCTAAAAAGGTATGAACCATTTATAAGACACACACAGCAGTACAACAAACAGTAGAAGTGAGTGCAGGAATTTACTGATCTCTTTTCCACTCCTGCCCCATTGCCTCACTTCTCCACGCCCCCCACCCCCAACCTTGACCAAGACCCTAGGAAGAAATCCTTAGAGAAAGGGTTGTGTCTCTTTTGCTACCAGGAATTGGACTGAACTGCCCCTGAAGTAGGCCAAGTAATTCCAGAGAATGGACATTCCTATCTGGCTGTTACAATCATCTGCAGAAAGGAGGAAATTCAGAAACCAGAAATAGGGTATGTATTAGAAGCAAAGGGGTTGGGTTTGGGGGAAAGAAGAGCTATTCCGTGAATGAGATGATCCAGATGATGGCCAAAACAGGGCTCACTTTCTTCTTCCCAGTTTTTAGAGCCACTCTCTACTTCTTCTCCTCTCTATATATCAGCTAACAATTGCAAACCTTTGGAAATTAGACAAAGACTATTGGTGATTTTGGAGAATAATCTCCTAGAAGTGCCTACCCCCACACCAAGCCTTTTGGTTTCAAGAGCTAATGGTTAAGGAAGTGTAACTATGCCCCATAGTGGAAATTAAGAGAGAGAAAAAAAGCTTTTTATTCAAACCCCGAGAAATCTTTCTTATCCAGAAACTAACCAGCACACTTATCTCCTCTGAAATCATCAACACCAGGGATCTGATGGATTCAGACAGCAACTTTGCTCTCAATTCAAATAATAAAACATATCCCTCCTGCTGAAATACAAGGAAAAAGCTTCAGGGAGTATACTGAACCAAGGAAAGACGACAAAGAGGGAGAGGGAGGAATGAGCAAAGAGGAACTGACACAAACACTGGGACAATTCAGGCTGAATCTCAGCAGTTAACTTTCTGACTGGGAGGGGCCACACTAGAATTGTTTGCAAGAGATGGATTCTCAACTAGAAGAGATGAGGATGCTGTTTAGAGGACAGGACCACCTTGGCCCTTGGAAAAAGTCAACCTCTTTGCCCTTCTTTTTCCCCACCCAAATACCTGGGTTTCAACGAAACAAATCTCGGCTTCTTTGCTCCCTGTGCTGCCCCTCCAGGTCTACGGACCTATCCCTTAGAATTAATCAAAAGAAAATCGACTTCACTTTCTCTGCTTCACCTGTAGGCAAGGTGAAGAGAAGAATCACAACAGGAGGTGAAAAAAATGGCACAGATTCTCAGCCCGGCCTCGGCAACAGGTCCAAAGATTTGGCACTTCCTATGGCCCCTGAGAAAGACAAAGAATAGGGCGCAGGGGGTGCAGCTGACCAGGCACGGGTCTCAGGATAAGGCTTGGACAGTTGGTCACCACGACAGAGTATCCTCTGCATATTGCACTTCTTTTTTCCTGCCTACTAATGCGCTTTCCTTTTTCACTCAAGCAGTTCAAAGCCTCAGTTACAGCTTAAGCGCCAAAGTGAGAAGCTTTATTCATGCCTTAACCTTTTTTTTCCCCCCTACTGACGGAACCATTACCTGGTGGGGGGTAAAAGGAGGGGGGAAGGTAGAATCTCTCAAAGAGAGGAAGGAAATGCTCCAGGGCTTTGTGCTGTTTCTGACCTGGGCTAGGGGGTAGGTGGGTGGGTGACCACAATGTGTGTGTATGTGCATGTGTGTTTTGGGGGATGGGGGGCAGGGAAACAACAGCTGTGACGTTGCTGCTTCGAGGGCACAGAGAAGGTACAACTAGCTGGGTTTCGGGCACTGTGGTCCGTTAGAAAAGGCATGCTTCAGGGGCAGAGATGCACAGAGAGCAGAGAAAGAGGGTGAAAGGCGGGCCTGGAGCTGACTGCTGTAGCCCAGGAGTCGGGAGAGTTGAGGATTCTGGTCCCAGATTAATAAGCTAAAACCCAGAACAAAGCTTGGAGCCCCGGGGGCAGCCCTGGGGGCCAGGTACAAAGCTCCTCTTTTTGGGCCAGCAATGACACGAGGGATCCGGAGGCCACCTTTGTCCCGAACACATTAAACGGACCTTCTCTCTCCCCACCTTCCCCCACTCCAGCTCTCCCCACCTCGCCGTTGGAGCCTCCCTCGGATCCCAGCACTTACCCTGTCCCCGCCAGCCGGGAGTCGCTCCTCAGCCAGAGGCGCTGGGAGTCCGGGGGTTTCGACCCGGATCAGGCGGTGTGGGGGCGAGCCGTGGCGCGGAGGTGGCGTGGGGCCGGGGGTTACTGGGGCCGCAGGGGTGGCGGGGCCCGACGGCCCCCCAGAGTAGGGGTCTTCGAAGTCGCGCTCACGCTGCAGTCGGTAGGCGGCCAGGATGTCGGGAGGAGGCGCTGGGGGCGAGGCTGGAGCGGGCGCAGGGGGTCGGTAGTCGGGCTCTGGAGGTGCGGGTTTGGTACCCCCGCCACCACCGCTCCCCCCGCGGAAACCCAGGTGCTCCCGGAGCCACTTGGCCACACCCCCGCCCCCACCGCCGCCGCTCCCCCCGGGGCCGGCTCCGGCGCCCCCACCGCCCCTGCGGGCTCCCCCCGGGCCGCTCCCCGCACCCCCCTGCGCTCCCCGCGGCCCGGGGCCCGAGCCCGCGGGAGGAGCTCCGCTCAGTAACATGGGGCCGGCCAGACTGAGCCGAGGGGGGAGAGGGGAGCGCCGAGAGGGGAGGGGGTGCTATGGGGCGGAGAGAGAAGCCGGAGGCGGAGCTCTTCTCGGTAACACCAGGTTGGCGAGGGAGGGGGCGGGGAGAGGGGGCGGGGTGGGGCTCTGCTCAATAGCCAGGGGCCGGACTCTGCTCTTAGGAGGCGGGGAAAGGGGGGCGCCAGTCTTGGACTAGGAAGCTGAGAGAGGGGAACCCGGCTCCTGTAATAGAATCTTTTTGCGGGGGTTGAGTCGTCCCGGTACTATAGCGCTCGTGCTTCAGAGTCATAAGCTGCCCTCAACACTTTCATCACATCACTCCCATCCCTCACTGAGCATCTGGAAGGTTCAGGTAGAACAATCCAACCAATCTCCTGGGCTCAGTAGAACCCTCCAGCCTGATTCTACCAGCCAAATGTCAGAAACACGTCCAAAGAGGAATTGGGAGAAACGAAGGCGGCGACACTAAGTAGAATCTTCCTTTCCTCATATTTCCCTCTATCTGCTGTTATTTTTGGAACCCTACTCTCACATGCTCCCTCCACAAAACATACCAAACCAACACAGCTCATATCACATACAGTTTCCCGGCTACACCCACGTATACGCTGCTCACATCTCATTCTCAGATATACATCCTACACTTTTCAGGGAACACATTGACACTACACAGACAGGTACACGTACAGATCTTTCATTCGCATGCAAGCACGTGGGATGCTTATGCTTACACCAGCACACGCACAAATTCCCTTTAAATAATATTCCAGTCTTCATTGTCAATCAGATCAGTGACAGACCGAAACAGACAAGTCAATAAATCAAGTCTAGAAGCGTTTCTAAGCCTGTCTATCATAAAGCCCCTTATCCACCGGGGACTCTGAATACTATACACTCAAAATATAGGTTATTTTCCGGTTATAGAAATAAAGTTTCTCCTTTAAAGGTGTTTGATTAGTGTTTATTCAATGTTCCCAATTGCTTATTGAAACTGTGCTTCTGTCGGAGAAACAGATTGCTATACCCTCCTTCCCTAACTAAACATCTAAATATCCATCACTCAGATGACCTTTTCTTCCCCTGCCCTTTAGAAGTGAAAATCCCAGTATCCGAGTTAAGGACTACAGAAGTAAGAGATGTTAAATGAGGGAAGTGCTGAGAGAGAGAGAAGGGTGCCAGGGGAATAAGGGACCCCAGAGGTAATTATTCAGACGGAGAACAGAAGAATGGAGTAATGGCAAGTCTAAAATTCTTGTACTAGGATTCCCAACATCCCTTTGACCCAGAGGAGTATGGCAATTTTCTTTGGTACACAATTGCTAAATCTTATTTAGGTCCCTTGCTTTTTTACCATTTTACTTTTTCTGAGGGTATTCTGAAGCAGCTTGCCAAGGGTCACAGCAAGTGCTTAAGGCTAAATTTGAACTTGGATCAACCTGACTTAAAAGTCTAACACTTTCACTAGTGAATACCTAACTGCCCCAGTCAGCTGACCAGGGTTACTCAGGCTTTATGCAACAGCGACCAAACTTGAATCCAGGTCTTCCAAACTCTGAAATTCCTCCTCTCTTTCCCCAGCCATTATTTCCTTTTAAACAACAACACACAAACCAAAGCTATCTTGGGTTGCATTAAGAACGACCTAGCTTCCTGTAATAAGAAGGTAACAGTACCATTGTATTCTGCCCTAGTCAGACCTCATCTGCAGTACTGTGTTCAATTGTGACCACCACATTTTGGAAGGACCGGGATCAACTGGATCTGATCCAGAGGAGACAACTGGGATGAGAAAGTCATTCAATTTGTTACTGCCCCAAGCAATGCTCTAAGATAAGTTTTATTTGTTTTGTGGATAGCATCTCCTCCTTTGTAAATTCCCTAAACACAAATCTTGTATGATATTTATATAGCCCTTTACAAAGTACATCTATTTATTTTATTTGATTATCACAACAATCAAGTGAAGATTGTAAGAATATTGTTATTCCCATTAGACAAGGAAACTGAGATTTAAGAGGATAAATAATTTTTTAAAGGTCATATTAGCAGCAAAACAGGGATTGGGGCCCAGTTTGGGGTTTTGGTTTTAAACTGAAACTGATTTCACTGGCATGGGGAAAATGCTATGAAAAAACTTTCAGTGAAGACAAACTGATCTCTTATTCCATCTGAAATGTATAGTCTGAGAGAATTGCCTGGAGGCACTGAGAGGGCAACGTTAACAATCATTACAATAATAGCTAACATTTGCATGATACTGTAAGGTTTGCAAAATAAATGTTAACCTCAGGGAAGCTGATGCCATTATCTTCCTCTTTTTACTGAGGAGAACCTGAAGCAGCTTGCCAAGGGTCACAGCAAGTGCTTAAGGCTAAATTTGAACTTGGATCAACCTGACTTAAAAGTCTAATACTTTCACCAGTGAGTACCTAACTGCCCCAGTCAGTTGACCAGGGTTACTCAGGCTTTATGCAACAGAGACAAAACTTGAATCCAGGTCTTCCAAATTCTGAAATTTTAAAGCAGGATCCTCAGTTACCTGACTCCAAATCTGGTACTGTTGTTCCAAAGTTCCCTTTTGTCCTGACCTAGTTTCCCCATTGTCCTATTTAGTTATTCTGCCTCAGGTTATAACCTTTCCCTCTTTTTTTTTTTTTTTTAAATAACTTTTTATTGATAGAACCCATGCCAGGGTAATTTTTTACAGCATTATCCCTTGCACTCACTTCTGTTCCGATTTTTCCCCTCCCTCCCTCCACCCCCTCCCTCAGATGGCAAGCAGTCCTTTACATGTTGAATAGGTTACAGCATAACCTAGATACAATATATGTGTGCAGAACCAAACAGTTTTCTTGTTGCACAGGGAGAATTGAATTCAGAAGGTATAAATAACCCGGGAAGAAAAACAAAAATGCAAGCAATTTATATTCATTTCCCAGTGTTCTTTCTTTGGGTGTAGCTGCTTCTGTCCATCATTGATCAATTAAAACTGAGTTAGGTCTCTTTGTCAAAGAAATCCACTTCCATCAGAATACATCTTCATACAGTATTGTTGTTAAGGTATATAATGATCTTCTGGTTCTGCTTATTTCACTTAGCATCAGTTCATGTAAGTCTCTCCAAGTATTTATCCTGATGGTCATTTCTTACAGAACAATAATATTCCATAACATTCATATAGCACAATTTACCCAATTGTTCTCCAATTGATGGGTCCATTCAATTGCCAGTTTCTAGCCACTACAAACAGGGCTGCCACAAACATTTTGGTACATACAGGTCCCTTTCCCTTCTTTAGTATCTCTTTGGGATATAAGCCCAGAAATAGCACTGCTGGATCAAAGGGTATGCACAATTTGATAACTTTTGGGGCATAGTTCCAAATTTCTCTCCAGAATGGTTGGATTCGTTCACAACTCCACCAACAATGCATCAGTGTCCCATTTTCCCGCATCCCCTCCAACATTCATCATTATTTTTTCCTGTCATCTTAGCCAATCTGACAGGTATGTAATGGTATCTCAGAGTTGTCTTAATTTGCATTTCTCTGATCAATAGTGATTTGGAACACTCTTTCATATGAGTGGTAATAGTTTCAATAGTTTCAATTTCATCATCTGAAAATTGTCTGTTCATATCCTTTGACCATTTATCAATTGGAGAATGGCTTGATTTCTTATAAATTAGAGTCAATTCTCTATATATTTTGGAAATGAGGCCTTTATCAGAATCTTTAACTGTGAAAATGTTTTCCCAATTTGTTGCTTCCCTTCTAATCTTGTTTGCATTAGTTTTGTTTGTACAAAGGCTTTTTGTCTCAGACTTTCAGAGGAGAAAGAAATTTGTGACCAAAGATGAACTAGAGACCATTCTGATCACAAAATAGAAATGAAGGTTTTATATCTTTAGGTTATAGACATTCCTTCTTAATGTTTGACAGGATAAAGGTTTATCCATTTTAAATGTCATTAGAATATCAGTAACCTCCCTCCATTATGTCATCTAGGAGCCTCCCCCACCATTAGGTTATCCCCATCCAGGTACCTCCCCCATTATGCCATTGTTCTTGTTATCCTATAAAAAGCTTGCCCTCTAATACTTAATGGCTGGACTCTTTGAGAAGATAGTCTCATCCCACCCTGGGACCAAGATCCATTTGGTCCCATTTTCTCTCTCCATTTAATAAACTGTTGAATTGGTCTTGAACCTCTGTCTTGCTCAGTTTCTCCGGCATTACAGTACTCCCCCCTCCCCTACTATATCACAGATTCTAGATATGGGGAATAGATAATCTGACCAAAGGACAACAATGGGAGAAAAAATATTAAATTTGCTGGCAACTAACAGACTAGTTTGTCTGGAAAGTAGGCATGACCAAGGTAGTGATTTATTTTCCAGGACTAGACATTTGTTAGGAAGGAGGGCTTTGACTCTTAGAGTAGAGGGGTGTGAGGTGATAGATTAGAGAGTATAGGAGCAGTAGGTGACAAAGAAGTTAAAGCACTTGTCTTGAAGACTCATCTTCCTAAATTCAAATTTGTGGCTCTGGACAAGCCTCTTAACCGTGCTTGCCTCAGTTTCCTCGTGTGTAAAATGAGCTGGAGAAAGAAATGGCAAACCACGTCAGCATTGAACGAGATGAGGTAAGATCTTTCAAGACAGTTGTGAAAATCGAGTAAGGCTTCATCTACTTCAGAGTTTGAGTAGGCCTGAAGGACTATGAAGATTGAGTCAAGGGCATACCTAAGTCCCCTTCCTGCTATGCTCCCATGACATCAGTGTCTCCCTATTTCAGTCAAATATGGGCAACTATGTAGTTATTGGTCAAATTCAATTTCTTGGGTAGTTCTCACCTTTAGAATGTAAGATCCTCTGCCAATAAGGATGAGGATCAGTGGTGGGAGGGGGTATTTGTGTTAGGGATTAAAAGTGTTGACCCTGCCCCCCCCCCCCAATGGGCTTCCTCCCTTCGATTGTCTGCTTGATGGGTGGGATGCCCTTCCCGAGAGAATGTATAATAAACTTTGCTTTGCTTCTAGAGATCTCTCCAACTTTTTTTATTAAATGGTGACCCCTCACCATTTCTGAAACACACAGCATCTTTTCCAAGAAAATCCCAAATGGGGTTATGAAGGATCAGACAACTGAAAAACAACTCAAGGACAACACTATAGATATTAACAACAACAACAACAAAACATTAATAAAAGATTTTTTGAAGTTCAGAAAACAAAAAAATACTCAGGAAATAAAAACAAATAGACTCATTTTGCTATTAGTTTATTAAATTATATATGCATATGAATACAATCCGTACGTATCAAAAGTTCATTTTTTTTTTTAGAAAAGTCTCAAATTCTTTTTTGTATGATGAAATGTTTGCATTTGTTGTTGATTAAATTTACAGTGAAAGAGAAAACTTATTTTAAAAAGAAAGTAGAGTTTGTGAAAGTGGGTAGTTTGAAATTAGACTCAGAAAGCAAGAAACAAACTATGGAGGGCTTTAAATGGTAAACAAAAGAGTTTGTCTCTTATACTATAGGTAATGGGGAACCATGGATAATTTTTGAACAGGAGAATGACCTAGTCAGATCCATGTTGCAAGAAGATTATTTTGGCAGCTATGTGCAACTAAGAGAAGAGACTGGAAGGAAGGGTAATGATTAAAAAGCTGTTAGTCAAGAGAAGAAGTGAAGAGAACTGGAATTAGAACAGTGACTGAGCAGAGGCAAAAAGACAGAATAAGAAGGAACAAAACTTGGTTATATTAGGCAAAAGGGTAGAATAAGAGTTAACGATAATTCTTATATTTTGAATCTGAATGGCTGGAAGAATGGTAGTGCCCTTAATAATTAGGGAAGTTCATAGTGATGGGGAGAGAGAGTTGAACCTCCAAAATATACTGAGCTTTCAGGTTGGTGTTGCAAGGTGTCTCAAAAGAATTTGTAGCTTAGACCATTTCCAAATTAAGAGGCAAAGATCTTATTATGCTGCTGGCAGCAGGCTCAGTTCCAAAAAGGAGTTAACAAGGGGGAAGTTAATTAACAAGAGGGAAGACATGGGGCAAAGCTCTTAATGAACTCACCATCAACAAGGGGAAAGATGACCTGATGTTATAAAGAGGGCTAAGTTCGCAAAGAACAGGCAATTAGCAAGGGGGAAGGTAAGGTCTTATATAGTAAAAGAATAACCGGGGTTTGACATTTATATCTATGCCAACTGTGGGGTCAAGATAATCTTGTCAATGCAAGGAGTTTAACAGGGACCACTGCAACAAAGGTCCACATAAGGACAAGATAAAACTGAAAATGTCACTCTCTGCTTGCCTCTGAAAGGCAATCTGTGAACTGATCTAACCATTCTGGAGAACAATTTGGAACTATGTCCAAAGGGCTTTAAACTATGCACCTTTGATTCCACAGTGTCTGTACTGGGTCTATACCCGAAAGGGATCATATATAAGAAAAAAGTACCCAGATATGCAAACATCTTTGTAGCATTTCTTTTTGTAGTGGCAAGAACCTGGAAACTGAGTGGATGCCCATCAGTTGGAGAATGGCTGAATAATTATGGCATATGAATGTTATGGAATATTATTGTTCTATAAGAAATGATCAGCAGAATGATTCAGAGAGTGGAGAGACTTACATGTCGGCAACAGCAAGATTACGTGAATGATCATTTCTGATGGACGTGGCTGTTTTCAACAAGGAGGTGATTTAGGCCAATTCCAATAGAATTGTGATGGAGAGAACCATCCGCATCCAGAAAGAGGACTATGGGGACTGAATGTGGAAAACAACATAGTATTTTTCATCTTGTTTAATTGCTGTTTGCTTGCTTTTTTTCTCTAATTTTTTTTCCTTTTGATCTGATTTTTCTTGTGATGAATGTTGAAATATGTATAGAAGAATTGCATGTATTTGACATATATTGGATTACTTGCTATATAGAGGAAAGGGTGGGAGAAAAATTTGGAACACAAGATTTTGCAAGGGTGAATGCTGAAAACTATCTTTGCATATATTTGGAAAATAAAAAAAACCTTTTAATTAAAAATAAATACAAAATAAAGAAAAAGAAAGTAATAATATCTATAGCATGGACAGTAACTGAGAATTCAACTAGGGCACACTGCAACAAAGATACACTTAAATTCAACAAAAGCCCTGTCTTGTCAATATTCCTCCCTATGAACCACCTTGCTACCAAGGATCTGATCTTTTTGCTGGGGTCCTAATAGGAGGAATGAATTCTGTCCTCTACATGTTTAGTTAGTGATACTTGTAGAACATCCAGGAAGAGAGATGAGGCATGCAATTGATATATGATTGGGATTCAGAAGAGAGATTAAGGGCTCAATATGTAAATTTGGGAGTCATCTACATGGAAGATGATTTTTGAATATGTGGAACTCTGACAAAGCCCTAGAGAATATCCTATTTGTTGCATAGGATATAGATGAAGAATAGACGAAGAACCATCAAGAGACTGAGATAATATAATTAAGGCATGAAAGGCAAATAAGAGGGAGTGAGAAAAAGACAAGGTCAAATCTAGGTTGTTCTGTTTATTTATTTTGCTTAGGCAATTGGGATTAATTTTTCTTGCCCAGGGTCTGAGACTAGATTTTGAACTCAGGTCCTCCTGACTTCAGGGCTGGTGTTCTATCCACTGCACCATCTAGCTGCACCTATTAGTGTTTATAGGTAGGGAGAGACTGAAGATCAGAACTGAGAAGAGTTGATCATGGGGTAAATTCTTAGAGGGTGGAAATCAAGGATATAAGTAAGGAAGTTGGAATTATCAAGGAGAAGGGAATATTGTGTAAACCAGTTTATCTAGGACATAAAATGCATGAAGAATAATTAGCAATAAACCTGGAAAGGGAGGCCAGAGACAAATTGTGTAAGACTTTAAATGCCAAACAGAATAGTTTGTATTTATTCTACATACATTAGGGAGAGATTGGAGGTTCTTGAGCTAAGGAATGACAAGATCAGATCTCCAATTTGGGATAAAAACCACAAATATGCATAGAGTATGGGTGTTGCCTGAAGGACAAAGACTAGAGGCGATTCTCTCCTACCTTCCACCTTACTCAAAAATTTATACCTACGTATGAATGAAAAGAAAAGATCTGGGATAAAAGGATATTTGTTAATGATTGCTTAGAGGTTTCAGAAAGCACAAAGGAAAGGAGGAAAGGAAATGGACAAAAGTAGGTCTGAGCTGGGTTAGGATGAAAGTAAAAGGATATGTAGAGCAGGGGAAGTGGGCTTTATCTCTGATAGTGAGTAGCTAGCTGACTCACTGGGATTAATATAGTGAAGGAACATATTTGCTAGCCAGAGGTTCTTTGATACTGCATCACTAAATCGCTTCCAAAGTTGTTTCCAATCCAAACCATCGAGAGGTGGTGGTGGTTGAAAATTCCATAGCATATCTTAGTCCTTGAGGATTGTGCTAAACTTATGTACGGCACCCATTTGATAGCTATACCCCAAGATAGTGGGTGATGACACATACAAAAAATATCCTCCATCTGGAGCCCATGTTCAGCTCTGGTTCAGTCTTGGTGCCTCAATACAGCTGCCTAACTTTATTCCTCTGCCCCTGTGACCCTCTTCTCCCATTGGTGAATCCTTTCTGGAATCTCCTTTTGGAGGAAGGACCCAAACTAGCTATCCTTAATTTTCCAAATTTTGCCACCATGCCTAAGCTGCCTCCTCTCTTCACCCCTGTATCTCCTTTTTCACTTTGTGGATTGCTTTCTGGAAGTTCCAGACCAGTTCTCCTTTATTTTCTGGATTTGTATACCATGACCATTCTAAAATATTTCCTCCTCTTCTATTCTACTCTTTGCCATTCCATTAAAATCCAAACTTCTAGAGGTCAGGGTTTTTCTTTTTTTTTTTTTTTTTTTTAATTTGTTTGTATCTGTATTCTTAGTACTTAGAACAGTTCCTGATCCATAATAAACATTGAATAAAACATTGATTTACTTGATTTGACCTGACTTGTCTGAGGTTCTGCTCAAGGCATCACCAAATCTCTGCTTGAGGTCTCAGTCATTCTGACTTTTAGTAGGATGTCTGAAGGCTCATTCAGGAAGAATTAGATTTAGGCATTCCTTGGCTCTTCTCAATTTGATGGTAGCACATCTTTAAAGCCTTTTCTTACAATGTACTTTATTACTTTCCCTACAATCCAGACAATCTGAACTATTCATCACCATCTATCAAAGTATCCCCAGTGCTCAGGTAACCCTGTTACATGTCTTTCTCTGAGTCATACTGCTGTTGAGAATGCTGCATGTTCTTTTCCTTCCATTATTCATATTTTGAATGCCTAGCTTTTCTTTGAGATTGAACTCAATTGCCATGTGTTTCATGAAGCCTTTTTTTGGTCATTTAGAAATGATCCTGTCTTAGATATCCCTAGGATTTTGTATCTTTCCTATTCATTTTTCCCCTATTTTTTTCCTAATAGGGTTTAAATTTTTTTATTAATACTTTTTAATTAAAAATTTTTAAAAAACTGGTCCCTGTGGATTTTATTTTATTTTATTTTTATTTTTTTACTATAGC
The DNA here is from genome assembly GCF_016432865.1 of Antechinus flavipes. NCBI lineage: Eukaryota > Metazoa > Chordata > Mammalia > Dasyuromorphia > Dasyuridae > Antechinus > Antechinus flavipes. The sequence goes on from NC_067399.1 coordinate 278,429,272, forward strand.
TTTTTATTTACAAGATATATGCATGGGTAATTTTTCAGCATTGACCCTTGAAAACCTTCTGTTCCAACTTTTTCCCTCCTTCTCCCCACCCCCTCCCCCAGATGGCAGGTAGACCAATACATGTTAAATATGTTAAATACAATATATGTATATATATCTATAGTTATTTTGCTGCACAAGAAAAATCAGACTTACAAATAATACTTTTATTTTTAAAATACATGCAAAAATAGTTTTCACCATTCATCCTTGCAAAACCTTGTGTTCTAAATTTTTCTCCTTCCTCTAAACATCTAGTACTCCAATATAAATTAAACATGTGCAATTATTTTAAACATATTTCCACATTTATCATGTGCAATAGTTTTTCAGTACATCTATTCTTTTAAAGTATGTTTAGGAGGGCAGAGACTCTATGTTACAGATTTTCTATTTCCCTTAGCATTTAGCATAGTATCTTGTACACAGTAGGGATGAAGGAAGGAAACTAACATTTATTAAGCATGTACCATGTGCCAAGTGACTTACAAATCTGATTTCACTTGATCCTCCAAAGAACATTGGTGGGTGCTATTACAGCACATCTTAACCCATCTTACAGTTGAAGTAGACAGAGGCAAAATGACTTATTCAGGGTTTGATTTGAAATCAAGTCATCTAGACTTCAGGCTTGAGTATTTTATCCAAGGCACTTCATAAATTGACCATTAAATCTGGACTGAGCTATTCCATTATCAAAATAAGAAAGGAATCATATGCAACACAATTTTGAATTTTACTGATTAAATAAAAAAAGAATGAAAATTAATCGATAGAATTCATCAATCAACAAGGTGTTATGTTTATTATATTTCAGACACTGGGCTAAACATTGGTATAAAGACAAAAACAAAATAATCTCTATCCTCCAAGAGTTTATATTTATCTGGGGACACAACATGTACATGTATAGGCATATATACAGGACATATACCAAGCAGATGTAAAGTAGCCTTCTTAAAACAAGTAAAGCTTAGGAAAAAATTATTAAATTTCTTTAGAGTCTTATTTTCATAATTTCCTCCAGATTCATTTCAAATATTATTAAATATATCCCTAAATCATAAAGGTTTTTCAAGAAAACATTTATTGTGTAAATTGGTGTATCTCTATGCAGTGAAAAAAAAAATTAATGAATTTAGTTATTCTAGATTCAAAGAAATCCTTTAAGCAGGTATGACATTGTAGGTCTTCTTTCTCCCTTTGGGACTCTTGCCTAACCTTATATAATAGTCTTCCTGGCTTTCACTTGTTTACTATGTATGTTTGGGGTGGGAAGAGTGGGAAGAGTAACTGGACAGTTTGGTCATTCTGCTTGGTTTCCAAGGCCTGCCACCATCTGGCCCCACCCAGTCTGACATTCCAGAACTCTCATACAAAGCATCTTCCATTCTTTAAAAGATGCAAGGTTTGTTAACAGAGAAAAGTTCTGTAAGAAAGTTATCTAATAGGGCTTAAGGAAGGAGATCTAAGGAGTGGTGGGGAAGTTCCTTTCGCCACAAAAAAATCACTTTGAATTAAACAGTCTCCCATTTCTGCCCATCCCACCCCATCTCTTCAAATAGTCAACAATTGCCTCCCCTGTTCTGAGGATAGAGAAGGGATGAAAACTGAAGATCATTAGCATTCATTCATAAAAGATTTAAGGTCTATTATATTCCATACACTGTTGGATCCTGAGAAATCTATAAAGATAATTTGGGCATTTCCCTGGTCCTCTAGAATACAGAGTGATGAGCATATGTACCTTACTCAAATAATTATTACATTCAAAAGAACAAAAACAGAAAAAAGTGTAAGTATGCTCCGAAGGTCTAAAGGAAATCGCTTTTACTTTTTTCTTACTGGGAAGAGAAGAGAGAACCATGACCCAGGGGAATTAATCAAAAACTTCAAGGATTTTAAAGTTTTGTTGGGCATCATCCCAGTCAGAGATGGATGGACAAACAGATGCTTTAGGGGAAGTATATTTATGCTCAGAAGCAGCTCACAGGAACTGTTCAACTAGAAGCATATTGTTATATAGTTCTGTCGTTCTGTGGAAGATTAAATGAATAAGAAAATAGTTCCTGATCTTAAGAAGTTCATAATCTTTTTGAAGAGACTAAGTGTAATTCTGTGAGACAATTAGAGAGCAAGATATATCTCAGGTTTCACCTTTCCTTTAAAAATCACTACTTGCTCTGGCCAGCCTCTTAAGCTATCATCATTAATATATATATAAGTGTGTGTGTGTGTCCTCTTTTTCTTTGGCAAATCCCTATACGAAGAGTCTTCCATACAATTCTATATTCTATATACACATAATTCCATAATTATACATAATATATGTTATATTATATATTAGAATTATAACAATTCTTCATTGTTTCACTACTCACAGCTTTTCTCAACTACTTACAATCTGGTTTCTATCCATGAAACCTATAGAAATTATCTCTTTTCTACTAAACCAATGATTCTTTCTCATCTTTATTTCTTTTGGACTCTCTGCTGTGGTTTACTACTATCACCTCCTCTTAGATGCTCTTTCCTTTGTTATCTTTCTTGCCACCTCTCTCCCAATTCTCCTTTTATTGTCAAAGACAATTGCTGATTTACCTCTCCATCCCATTCTCTTGTTGATTCATTATCCAGCATTTATTCCCTAAATTTGAGTTCCCTAAAGTGCTTTTTCAGGGGGCTTCCTCCTTCTCTATATCCCTTCCCTTGTTGTTCTTATCTTCTTTTATAGGTTCAGTTATCTACTTTAAATTTATGTTTACAACTCCCAGATATTCATATTCAATTCAATTTAATCCAAATGTCTCTTGGACATCTTCTTTAAGCATGTCAAACTCAATATGTCCCAAACAAAACTCATCATCTTCCTTGATAAATCTGTCCTCCTAAATTTTCCTTTTTTCTCTTGGGGGTACTATCATCCTCTTAGTTACTGAGATTCATAACCTCTGAATTATCTTTAATGCTTTAAAATTTTATTTATTTTTTTTTTTTAGTAATAATACCCTTTAAAAACATGATTTTCACTTTTTAATTCACTCTGTCCCAAGAGCTCTCCCTTGTAGCAAAGCAATAGCTAAACAAAATTAATCAACGCATTGGCCATGTCTGAATATTCATTCCTCATTCCTTACTAGTAACTTAACTCCCTTCTGATGCAAAGTGGAGGGCATGCATTATTGTTAGTCCTCTGTTATTATGATTAGCCATTGCATTCATCAAAATCCTGAAGCTCTTCAATGTTGTTTTCCTCTATACTATTGTGTTATTATTATTATTATTATTTTAACAATTCTTTACCCTATATCCTCTAATTCCACCATTAACGTTTTGCTAATCTTTCCAGTTATTAGTCCTTTCTCCTTCTTAAATTGTTCAATGTTAAAAGTACCAAAAAGACTTGTTACAACAGTGCTATCCAAGGAAATCAGAGAAGGGATGCTTCAAAGGAATAGGCATCTGTGTACCTAACGCTAATACCTTGCCTGGGTTTGAATTCTACCTATGATGCTTGCTTAATTGTCTAATTGTGGGCAAATCAAAATTAATCTCACTGGGCCTCAGTTTCTCAACTGCAAAGTGCAAAAATTACATTAAATAATTTTTAGGAACATGAAATAGATAAAAATAAGTTCTTAGTGATATATGGAGTGTAAGATGTTTGGTGATAGCCTAGAATAGTTTTGTCATCTTTCTTATTTGTCATTAGCTTTTCCCCCTGCTCCTTTTTCACTCTCTCTTCATTCTCTCCCTTAAAAGCAAAACAAAACAAACAAAAAATCCCCTCCTTCCTTTCCCTTGTCTTCATAATTTTATACCACTTCTGGGCTTTAGTCCGTAGCCTATTTCTTCCTCACAATCCTTCCCAGCAAGGAAGTAAGTTGTTGCCCTTCTCCCACACCTTGCCCCATACCCCTCCTAGTGGCAGGCCCTGAGTTAAAACAAGTTTATCCAAGAAATGCTAGATTCCTTTGAACTTTGGTAATTAATTCTTCAAAAGTTAGGGAAAAGAGGCAGTATTTGTAACCAACACACCAAAAGGATTGTTAGTCTGAGCAGCTGCTTTACTCCAATTAAGGGTCAGACCATAAATAGGCCTTTGTTTCTTTTGTCTAACTCATTTCCCTTTTCTCTTTATCTCAGTGTAACTCCTGCCTCTTAGTCCCGATCAGAAAGCTTGCAGATTTCTTTACAGGAGGAAGGCCTTCTTCATCAAAGTCTATTCCAGGTACCTCCACCCTTACACAAACCCAACCTTCTCACCCCTTAGACCATTTATATATATTTTTTCCTTCCAAAGGAGTGGGGGTGGGTGTAGTTTCCCTAAGGGTTTATTTCCCGATTTTAAATTTTGTTTATTTATGTTGTGGAGAAAAGTTTCTCTTTGAAGTGCTTTGAGATTGCTACAAGTGATATGCTGGAAAAAAGACGGGAAGGGATGGTTCGAGAAATGCCAATGTTGAAAATGAGTAAAGAAGATAGAGGAGAAGGATGTCTGAGTGATGTGAAACGAAGAAGTGCTTAATAAGAGCTCTTTGAATTGAACTGAATTGTTTAATTCAATACTTCTGCGAATAAGAGTTGTGGAAGGAGTCCTGTTGTATTTTGAATCAGAAGGCCCAGGATTATCTTGATTTTGACCTGACAATTATACTAACTGTGTAATATTGGTCAAATTACTGAATCTCTGAGGCACAAGTACTTGATCTGTAATATGGAAAGGATAATACAAAAGCTACTTATCTTCCTGGGTGATTGTGAGAAAATCTTGTGAGCTGTTATTGTTAATAGGGAAGTAGAACGATGGCACAGTACAGACTTCCAAATAATACATCTCTAGGCCATCCTGGATCCTAGTGTTCACTCTGACTCCTTTAAACAGGTGTGAGAATAGAGCTATTCTCTTGAAACCTCCACTGCTATAAGTCAGGGCTAGGGCCAAGGCCATCTGTCACCCCATTATGGTATAATGCTAGTCAATTACCACGAATTGGAGAAGATACAAAGTTTCCCATTGTCAGGCTCATAAAACAAACCTTGTGGAGTGGAAAAGTAGAAAGCCTGATACATTTGGAAGAAGATTCTTGATTTAGTCCTCCCAGCTCAGACTTCAGGATATCCTAGCCTAAATTCTCTGACTCTAACTCTTCTAGTTGCAACCAGTGGGGCTAGAAAAGTCTATTCAATTCAATAAAAATTTGTTGGCCATCCGCATTTATAAAACAAAGTGCTCCCCCTCCCCAAAAAATGAAGGACAGCAAGATGATGGTGAAGTGCATTGCGTTGTAACACGTGGCGCCACTTCCCTGTGTGATCTTGGGCAAACCCTGTCATTTCTCTGGTCCTAGATTTCATGAGATAAATGGACTCTAGATTTAGAACTAGGGGGAGACCCTTGGGGCCAACTTGGAGATGAAGTGGTTTGTCCAAAGTAGCAAGTGCAAGAGACAGATTCAAATTCTGATTTCCTGATTCCAAATAAAGCATCTTTTCTCCTCTGCAAAATGAGAGATTTGGACTATAAGGTCCCTTCTAACTCTAAGTGCTTTTCTTTGTGTCTGAAAAGATCCAATCTTGCCTTAAAGGAGGTTACAATTGGGCTAGGGATAGGACTATTCACTATAGAAGGATCAGTTAGCAATCCATATCTCTTCTTGTAAAGGTTTCAGACCCTTGAAAATACAAGGGAGAGTGTGGGGAGCTGTTGGAAGGATGGATTCCATTCTCAGCAAGAGGAATGAACATTAGCAATTCAACTCCTTTAAAAATCATTTTTTGGGTTTTGTTCCATGAATAATTGTCGGTGCTTTAGCTGTGCTTTGTCTCATTTTAAAAACGCAGAGAATAGATTATAAAACAGAAACAAAAAACGTTAGGTCCTTTGCCGTGCCATTGCTTCCACAATGCCGTGACTCGGATTCGAACCGAGGTTGCTGCGGCCACAACGCAGAGTACTAACCACTATACGATCACGGCGAGCTAACCGGGACCCGTAGCTCTCGTCGTCTGGTCTTCTCTTCTTTAGCGATGGACCCTCCCTGTTTCTTACGTCATTCTGCATTCTAGCTTTGGGGAGGAGTTCCAAAGAGAAGTTTATGCGTAGAGCGCAGGCGCAGAAATCTTCCAGAACAGAATGTGTGGCTTTTCTTGCCTGTGCCTCTGAAGCTACCAAACAATGTTCGAATGACTCCTCCCCGTGGAAGGACCGTTTGAGATGGCTAAGACCCTTTTCTGGATTCTCCCCAAATGCTTAATTCCCTATAAGTGCTGGGACACTAGAAAAATTTATTGAGTATCGCTATTAAGGGAAAATAATCAACCCAAATAGTATTTATTAAGCGCCTACTGTAATGATGAGGCTCTGAGGTAGGTGCTGGGGGTACAAATACAAAACAAAACGGTCATCTCAAGGAGTTTAATTTCTTACAAAACAAAAATTGGATCCCTAGAAAGGAATCAAGAGGAGGGTTTTCTGTCTCCTATGGAGAAAACTGCATACTACTACTACTACTAAACATTTATATGGAGCTTTAAAAGTTTGCAAAGCATTATGTACCTCATTTAATTCAGTGAATGGTCAGCGAGGTAGGCACCGGGAGTACAAATACAAAGAATGAAACCATCATCTCAAGAAGGCTACATGCTCACACAAACAAAAATTGTCTCCTGTGGAAAAAAGGGCATAATAATGATTAGATAGTCCTTTAACATGATACACACACATATATTTATATATGTACATATGTCTTTAAAGATTTGCAAAACATTTATGTTTTTCTATTTGATCCGTCCATCCAGTGTTTGTACATATGGGAGTTATAGGGGAGCCACTATCCAGCAAGCACTTATTAAGCGCCCACTGTGTGTTAGACACTGGTAGGCCTTGGAGATATGAAGCCAAAACAAAAGTCTCTGCTTTCAATGGAGCTTGGAATCTCTGCAGAGAAAAGAGCACACACTCTGGTAAATATATACAAAAGGGACTCCGTCATTTCGCAAAGGAATAAGAAGTTTACATGCGTCAATCTCATACCTTTTTTATTTTTTACGAAGGCTCCGCTGTCAGTGGTAATTCTGGGATTTCCTTGTCATGAGCTTGGTGAATGGGATTATTAATAACAAAATATTATCAGATTAAAAAAAGGACAACTCCCCTGCCGTGCCATTGTTTTTCACAATGCCGTGACTCGGATTCGAACCGAGGTTGCTGCGGCCACAACGCAGAGTACTAACCACTATACGATCACGGCAAGCTACCAGGGAGCTGGCAATAAAATTTGTCACTCAGGCTTTTCTAGGTCTAAGGCCCCGCCCCCGCACTGCTGACGTGTTTCTGATAGGTCATTGCCGGGCTTCGACTTGCTGCTTCCTCCTCCCGCTCTTCTTGCAATACGCAGGCGCGCGACTCTTCTATAGTTTACATGGGTCCTCATTCGAGCTCAGCGAGTGTGCCGCTTCTTTTGGTCTTTGGGCTCTTTCCTTTCTGTGTCCCGGTGGAAGTCTGGTTAGATATTTTGCAAGCAATGTTTTCACTCTGGATCCTACTTGAGGGTGGCAGGGAGGGGAGAACCCTTTCCCACCTTCCCTTCCCTCCCCTCCCCCCACCCTCCATCCCCGCTCGGACAGCTCCGTATTCCGGGCGGGGGCGGGAAACACCCTTCCCACTTGGTCACACTGCGTTCGTAAAGGAGGGAGATCTTGCTCTGCCCCTGCCACGTGGGCTCGAGTGCTGCTAGAGTAGGGGCTCCCCATCGTACACGTCCACAGAAACCTCCGCGCTTCCTTCGTGACTTCCTCGAGGAGCTTTTGGAGTGCATTCTTGCAAAACGGATATGTTTGTGTGAGATTACAGGGCGTGGGCGTGTCTCCGCCCCAAAGTAAACCTTCCTTTCTGCACTTTGTTTAGGAGCTTCCTACTCAGATCCCTGGAGGGAGCACTTGACTGCTCTTTTTCCAGCTTTATTTTTTCATTTATTCACTTTTAAAGTCCTTCTCATCTTGTCATGCTGCTACCTTTCCAGTCTTACACCTTACGCACCCCCCAAGTACTCCGCGATCCTGTGACACACCTTCGTTCTTGCTATTCCTAGTATGAGAAACCCCATCTTCCGACTCTAGGCATTTTCACTAGTTCATTTCCCTTGCATAGAACTTTTTCCCTCACTGCCGGCCTTCTAGTCCAAGCTGAAATCCCACCTACACAGAAGCTTTTCCCGATTTCCCTTAATGCTAGTGAGGGAACAATAAATAAAATCTCCAATTTTATCCTATCTATAGCTTGGTTGTGCATAATTCTTTGCACGTTATTAAGCCTCTCCCCCTACTCCCTTACACCCCATTAGACTATGAGCTCCTTAAGAATAAAGGCTGTCTTGTTTGGAGTAGAGGGAGTTCTTTGTATCTCCAGGGCTCAACACAATTATTGACATGGTAGGCGCTTAATAAATGCCTTTTACTCGGCCGACTCATTCTCTCATCACGTAATAAGCTGTATCGTAATTATTTGAGAATGTCCCAAGAAGGTTCCAGAAGGGAGAATGCCTTGTTTAAATCTTGTTAGCTATTCTTTCTTTCCCTTCCCCTATCTCCAAACAGCAGGTGTTTCATAAATATTTGTAGTTCTTTCTCTCACGACCCTTCAAGTTCCCAGGTCCGTCAGGTTTCAGACCAGCCTTTCCTAGAGAGAGACGCCATTGGATTAGTTTCGGTGACACCACGTGAGCAGGGTAGGAAACTTTCCAATTAAGAATCATTGTTGTTTATAATGACTTTCAATAAACTTGAGAAACACAAGACCGGAACAGGTGATGAAAGAGCTGAAAAGAAAGGCTGGAAGGGACGTGCTCTCGTACCGCTCCGGTAGCTCGCCGTGATCGTATAGTGGTTAGTACTCTGCGTTGTGGCCGCAGCAACCTCGGTTCGAATCCGAGTCACGGCATTGTGGCAAACAATGGCACGGCAAGGAGTGTGTGTTTTGTTTGCCTGCTGTATTTTGAAATGTAAAGAACCTTAAACGGTCCTTCTCATTATAGAAGAGTATTCTAAGTCATTTTAAAAATCCTTAATTTGCTGAAACCCACTGAACCATCCCATAGGTTAAGATCCTTGTTCTGGGGCCTTTCCGAACTGTGCTTGTACGGTTCTGTTTTTTTTTTTTTTCTTTATTTCTTCACTCATGTTTTTCTCTCCAATAAGTAAGTTTTTAATATTTCATATTCCATATCCCCAAGTGTCTTTGTACTCTTAAAAAACTTGTTTTATTTTTAAAAATCTTTAAAGAGATATTACAAATGTCTTTGGTTAGTGACTGAACATCTAATCACACTTGCTTAATAACTATTTACATTTAAATTAGTTTCCATTCATAAAGTATAAATTTTCCTCAATAGGATTTTGTGTTTGTTCTCTCATTTTTATTCTCTTTCCCCTCTTATATGGTTATAACATATATTTAATTCTCTGTTTTCTTTATCGGATTTGAATTACTCCTTTGTATCTCTTATACTGGTTGGTCAGAATTTATTATATTCCATTACATCAATATACCATAATTTATTTAACTATATCTCTTTTAGCAAAGATTTAGTTTGCTTCCAGTGTGTGGTAATTACATATGAGGTTGCTACTGAAAATTTTTTGAACAGAAAATTCTTGTATTGAATAGTTTATAAAGCCCTTCATATGTTTGTTTAAAATAAGTTTTATTGATGTCTTCTGTTTCTTATCATCATAATGATTTCAAGTTTCCCTTCCCCTCTCTCTCCTAGAGAGCAATCCCATATAACAAACATTATTTTATACAGAAGTGGCGAAATCAGCACTGATCAACACACTGAAAACATGTGCATTTTCTACCTCCAGTTTTCTCAAAGGGCTGAATTAGAAACATTCTTTCATATCTCTTCATTTTAGTTCTGACTGAATTTTATAATTTTGTTCATTCACTTTTGATTTTTTTTTGGTTGTTTTTTTTCCACTGAAATTGTTGTAGTTATTGTATGTGTTTTAAATTATATATATTTGGCTCTGCCTATTTTAAAATACTGTATCAGTTCATTAGATTTTTCCATGCTTCTCTGAATTCATCACATGCATCATTTTTTTTAAACACACAATGCTATTCTAGTACATTAATATAGATACTACAATTTGTTTAGCTATTCTCCAGTGGATAAGCATCTATTTTATTTCCAATTCTTTGTTATCAAAATGCTGCTTTAAATATTTTGTTGTATTTGGGACTTTTCCCCCTAATTAATGGCTTTTCCTCTGAAGAAAACTCTACATCACTAAATGTAGAGTTATTCACAACTACTGTTCTTTTGAGAACTGTTCATATTCTTTGATCATTTATCTATTGGGAAATGACTTTATATATTAATTGATGTTAACAATATAATTAATATTGAATAGTTAATCAATACAACCAATATATATTATATAGATTTATTAATTTCTTATATACTTTGTATATCAAAACCTTATCAGTAAAATTTGGCACAAAAATATTTCCCCCATTTAATCACTTCCCTTTTTATCTTGGTTGCATTAATTTTGTCTGTGCAAAAGCTTTTTAGTTTCATATAATCAGAGTTATCAAGTTTAACTTTTGTAATTGCCTTTGTCTTTTATTTGGTTAGAAATATATCTCCTATCCATAGCTGTGAGCTGCCTTTCTTCTAATTTTTTTTTTTTAGTTTTATCATTAATGTTAAAATTTTTATCTGTCTAGAATATAGAAGAATATAGTGTAAGATGTGGTTTAAGACTAATTTCTCTCCAATTGATAAATGGTCAAAGGATATGAATAGACAATTTTCAGATGATGAAATTGAAACCATTACCACTCTATGAAAGAGTGTTCCAAATCATTATTGATCAGAGAAATGCAAATTAAGACAACTCTGAGATACCATTACACACCTGTCAGATTGGCTAAGATGACAGAAAAAAATAATGATGAATGTTGGAGGGGATGCGGGAAAACTGGGACACTGATACATTGTTGTGGAGTTGTGAACAAATCCAACCATTCTGGAGAGCAATCTGGAATTATGCCCAAAAAGTTATCAAACTGTGCATACCCTTTGATCCAGCAGTGTTACTTCTGGGCTTATATCCCAAAGAAATAGTAAAGAAGGGAAAGGGACCTGTATGTGCCAAAATGTTTGTGGCAGTCCTGTTTGTAGTGGCTAGAAACTGGAAATTGAATGGATGCCCATCAATTGGAGAATGGCTGGGTAAATTGTGGTATATGAATGTTATGGAATATTATTGTTCTGTAAGAAATGACCAGCAGGATGAATACAGAGAGGACTGGCGAGACTTACATGAACTGATGCTAAGTGAAATGAGCAGAACCAGGAGATCATTATACACTTCGACAACGATATTGTATGAGGATGTATTCTGATGGAAGTGGACTTCTTTGACAAAGAGACCTAACTGAGTTTCAATTGATAAATGATGGACAGAAGCAGCTACACCCAAAGAAAGAACACTGAGAAACGAATGTGAATTATCTGCATCTTTGTTTTTCTTCCCGGGTTATTTTTACCTTCTGAATCCAATTCTCCCTGTGCAACAAGAGAACTGTTCGGTTCTGCAAACATATATTGTATCTAGGATATACTGCAACATATCTAACATATATAGGACTGCTTGCCATCTAGGGGAGGGAGTAGAGGAAGGGAGGGGAAAAATCGGAACAGAAATGAGTGCAAGGGATAATGTTGTAAAAAAATTACCCTGGCATGGATTCTGTCAATATAAAGTTATTATTAAATTAAAAAAAATAAAATAAAAAATAAATTAAAAAATTAAAAAAAAAAAGACTAATTTCTGCTGGGCTGTTTTCCAGTTTTCCTTGGGGTGCAGGGAGAGACACTACCTGTCTCAAATGGCTTATTTTTCTGATCTAGTGTAAATTATATGAACAGTGGGATTTTTCTACTTTTGTACTGTATTTAACTGTTGGAAGGGAAGTGTATTGTGGTAAATGTATCACCTTTTTTGCTACAGGAAAAAATCCCAGTTGCATAGATATATGATCTGACATTGAACTTCTTAGATATCTTCCATAGTACTGACAAAATTCAAATTTGAAATTAAATAAAAGAGAAAGAATGCTTAAATCCCAATCCATCCCAAATTCCATCACCCAGAAAAGGTCTCACTGAGGGGATAGTGGGTGTTAAACCATATTGGAAAACTGGGGTTGAAAATTTGAGAATAATCAAATATTTATTCTTTGGAATAGACCTTTTTTTAAACCTATCTCAGATTGAAGACAAAAGTTTGTGAGAGTTTGTGAGCTTTAAAAAAATTATTATACTAATTCTTACCTCTTAGAGTTGTGAGAATCAAACAAGATCAGGTTTGTAAAGGCCTTGGCTCATAGTAGGCATTTAACAAATGTTTGTTTCTTCTTTCTTTCCAGAGAGCACTGTTGGTTGAAATAGGAAGGAATGGGGATAGTTCCTGTGTGTACTGACAATTACAAGTCCAATGCTTTCTAAAAGACTTCATCATAAGAACTTATAAAGACTAAGCTTTAGCAAGAGTTTTCTATCAGGTAGGTAGTATATTATTTCCATTTTTCAGATGAAGAAATTGAAGCTGCTAAGGAGTTTTGCCATCTGATGTCCATGGTCATTAATTAAGTCCCTGAACAAGAATTTAACCATAGGTCTTCTGATTCCAAATCCAGTGTTATTTCCAGACTAGCTCCTTGCAAAAGGTGGCAAAGTAAATTTGTTCCATTAAAAAAATATATGTATATATCAGCATGCTGGAGGAGGAACTGATGGGAGAAAAAAGAGGGCTTCTCTCCCAACTAATTATGATGAAATTTTAAAGGGCAATGAAAAAGACTAAATCTGTCATCTGTCAGAGATTTAGGAGCAAGCAGCAACAACTGACATTTTCTCTACTCAGTCTTTCAGTCCTTGATACTGGGAATTTCCGATCCCTTAGGGAATTTAGTATTTCTCTTTTCAACCTACTCCTTTCTCATTCTGTTTTACTGGTTATGTTCCTAGAAGCAGAGGATTTTTGGAATTGTATGTAATCAAAGATGGTGTATTTTATTCTAAACTCATTTTACACAAAAGAAAATTAATAATAATAATAGTTAATATTTATGTATCACATTTTTAGCACTTAATGGGTCGGGCACTATGTTAAGCTTTTTACAATTATTATTTCATTTGATCCTCACAGTAACCCTGGGAAGTAGGTGTTATTATCATTCCCATTTTACAAAGGAGGAAATTTTGGCAAACAGAATTTAAGTGATTCTGAGTATCTGAGGTCAAATTTGAATCTCTAACTGCAGGTACTTTAGCCTAATCCACTGGCCCACTTAGCTACAGATCCCAGTTTTGTTCAAACCAAGTGGTCTATCTGGCTAATGCTGGATTAGTTAGTGAGAATCTTGGTGGGCAACTCCACCTATAATGTAACTGACCTTTGATTTCTCTTCTAGGATCACTTTCAGGAGAACTTGAGGGATTGCAGTCAAAGCAAACACATCCTCCTTTTAAAGATTCTTTACCATTTTTGGTGGGGGTGTGTGTCATGGATCCTTTTGACAATTTGATAAGGCCTATGGACCACTTCTAGTAATAATTCATTTTAAAATCATAACATAAAACACATTGAATTGCAAAAGAAAAATTCTAAGACCTTAGGCTAATAACCTTATTCTATTTATAATGGTTTGGTATGATTCTTAAGTAATCAGACTAATTTTTCTCCTTTTTTAAACAAAATTAAAAACAAAATAAAAAATCTATTATTTAGAATTGCTTTAAAACCAGTTTACAAGGCACAACAGAAAACTAATCTCAATTACTTTATAGTCACATACTATTTGGAAACACCCCCTGGCCTCCCAGTAACCCTTTTCCCTTATCTGCACTCTTTGCACCCCCTAAAAAAACCTGATCACTTGGTTTCCTTACTCTCCACACTTAGCATCTTTTGACTTATTTGCATTCTGTTTTCCCAAATTGCCATTGAAGTTATTCTAAAGAAAATAGAATTCTTTTAAAAGCATATCCAAAAAAATGTTGGTTGATATTCAAAAGAACAAAAATGCTATTAGGCATAATCTAGATGAAGATCCAACAAAGGAGAAGGATTAGTTGAATAAGTAGGAAAAGAACCAACAGAAATGAATGTCACAAAGGCTTAGAAAAAAGAGTATCAGGGAGAAAGGGAGGATCAACAATATCAAAGGTTACAATCCTTTAAAAAATAGCTTTGTATTTTTCAAAATACATGCAAAGCCTAGAATCAGAAGGTAAAATAGCCATTGAAAGAATTCACCAATCACTTCCCAAAAAAGACTCCAAAATGAAAACTCCAATGAATATTGTAACTAAATTTCAGAATTATCGGATCAAGGAAAAAATATTGCAAGCAGCCAGAAAGAAACAATTCAAATATGGAGTAACCACAATCAAGATTATCCAGGATCTAGCAGCTTCCACCTTAAAGGATCAAAAGGCCTGAAATTTGATTTTCTGAAAGGCAAAGGAACTTGGATTGCAGCCAAGAATCAAGTGTCCAGCTAAACTGAGCATTATCTTTCAGAGAAGAAAATGGACATTCAGTGATAGTTGAATTTCATTTATTTCTGATGACCAGAGCTGAACAAAAAATTTGAACTCCAAATACAGAAATCAAGAGAAGCATACAAAGGTAAAAAGGCAAGAACTCTTGAGAACTATATCTCTCTTATGGGTATACTTAGAGAGTGCCGGTATAATTTGATTTTATTTTGATAATATGAAAAAGAAACAAAGTAGAAAGTGGATTGTACTGGAAAAAGACAAAATACATGCAAAGATAGTTTGTACATTTTTCTCCCTCCTCATCTCCTCCCTCCCCTTAGCCAGCAAATAATCCAATATAAGTTAAACATGTGCAATTCTTCCATTTCCACATCATGTTGCACAAGAAAAATCAAATCAAAAGGGAAAAAATGAGAAAAAAGAAACAAGCAAGCAAACAATAACAAAAAAGGTAAAAATACTATGTTGTGTTCCTCATTTAGTCCCCACAGTCCTCTCTCTACATTCAAAAGGCTCATTCCTTACAAGTCTATTGAAATTGGCCTATATCACCTTATTGTTGAAAAGAGCCAAATCTGTCACAAGTGATCATCACATAATCTTAATGTTACTGTGTACAGTGTTCTCTTGGTTCTGCTCACTTCACTTAGAATCAGTTCATGTAAGCCTTTCTGGACTTTTCTGAAATCATCCTCCTGATCATTTCTAATAGAACAATAATATTCCATAACATTCATATACCATAACTTATTCAGCCATTCCCCAACTGATGGACATCCACTCAATTTCCAGTTCCTTGCTACTACAAAAAGGGTTGCCACAAATATTTTTGTACATGTGGGTCCTTTTCCTCCTTTAAGATCTCTTTGAGATACAGATTCAGTTCAAATTGCTGGATCAGAGGGTATGCACAGTTAGATAGCCCTTTGAGTATAATTCCAAATTGCTCTCCAGAATGGTTGGATCAGTACATAGTTCTACCAACATAATGTATTAGTGCATCAGTTTTCCTACATTCCCTCCCTTCATCATTTTCTTTTCCTGTCATCTTAGGCTAATCTGAGAAGTGTTTACGAGTACCTCAGAGTTGTCTTGATTTGCATTTCTCTAATAGTGACTTAGAGCATTTATTCATATGACTAGAAATGGCTTTAATTTCTTCATCTGAAAATTGTCTGTTCATATCCTTTGACAATTTATCATTTGGGGAATGGCTTGAATTCTTATAAATTTGAGTCAATTCTCTATATATTTCTAAAATGAGGCCTTTATCAGAAACACTGAATGTAAAAATTTCCCCCTGGTTTTCTGCTTCCCATCTAATCTGGGCTGTATTGGTTTCATTTGAACAAACCTTTTAAATTTATATAACCCAAATTATCTATTTTGTATTTTATAATGTTCTCTAGTTATAAATTCCTTCCTTCTCCACAGATTTGAGAAGCAAACTATCCTATGTTCTCCTAATTTGCTTAGAGTGTCACCCTTTATGTCTAAATTATGAACCCACTTCAACCTTATCTTGGTTTATACTATTTTCCAGTTTTCCAGCAATTTTTGCCAAATTGTGAGTTCTTATCCTAGAAACTGGAGTCTTTGAGTTTATCAAGCATTAGTTTGCTATAATCATTGACTGTTGTGTCCTGTGAATCTAACCTGTTCCACTGTTCTACTACTCTATTTCTTAGCCAGTACTAAATGGTTTTGATGACTGCTGCTTTATAATATAATTGTACATCTGGTACAGCTAGGCTACCAAAAGTTTCAATTTTTATTAGAGGATTAGGATTGACCATTAGGTTTGCAAATTAGGAGATCTTTTAGCAATTTTTAGAGAGAACAATTTCAGTTGAATAATAAGGTTAGAAGTCAGATTGTAGAGAGGTAAGAAGAGATTGAAGAGAAAGAAAGTGAAGGTATTTCCTCATAGAGTTTGGCCACAATATGGGATGATAACTAACAGGTGAAACAAGTAAGGGATTTTTGAGGTTGTGGGAGACATAGATGTATTGGTAGGCAGTGGGAAAGTGGCCAGTACTCAAACAGAGATGAAGACAAGTGAGAGAGTGAGTATAAAAGAGAGGGCAATCTGCTGGAGAAAACAGGATGTAACTGGATCCCTTATGCATGTAAAAGTTTAGGCCTTGGCAAACCTCTCATTATGTGAGACTCACTACTCTTTATAATTCTGTTTGGGAGGTATTGCTGATAGCCACCCACAGACTGACTCACAGGGTGATGGAGATGGATGGGGAAGAGTGGAACAATTCAAGGACAGGGTTCTGTGGTTGGGTTGTAGAAATGAGAGCTTCTCATTTGCCTACCAATTGCTCAATTTTATGAACATTCATTTGAATAGTGAAGTCAGCAGTGGACTCTCCATGAGTCCAAAAGGATTCCTACCAACACGTCTGGAGATAGGGAGATGAGGTTTCTGGGGAATGTTGGGATGGCCACATAGGAAGGAAAGCCGGGTACTATGGAATAGGGAGAAAACTTAAATTTCAGTCTCCACTGTAGAGGCTTAGTAATAAAGCAGGCATAGCATCAAAAGTCTAAGAATATCAGATTAGGAAAGGGCCATAATCCTGGAAAATGTGGAGATAGTTGCACCTTAGAGTTTAAAGACATTAAAAAAAAGTTTTAATGATACCTTAAAAAAAACCTCATTATAATTTATGAATGTCCTCCCAATCTCCCCTGTTCCAGAAATAAACTCTTCTTTATAATAAAGAAAATCATTTAAATAAAAACAGCTGAAGCTATTATTGAATCTGACATTCTGTTTTTGATCTGCTCTCTCAGACTATTATTGTTTTTTCCAATAATTCAGAATTTGGCTTCTTGACTTAAGATGCTCACCTTTATCTCTTGCCATATTCTCAGGATTGCTGGCTAAAAAATTCATCAAAGGCCAAAGTACCGCAGTGGGGCATGATAGCTTCTCTTGGACCCATAACTTGCTACGGAATACCAAGAATAATATGTAAGAAAGAGTACTGCATTTGAAATTGCAAGGAGATTGAATCCTTTTTTTTTTAAATTTTATTTTATTTAATGGAGATTGAATCCTAACTCAGCCATTTACCAGGTCTGAATCTCAGTTTGCTCTGGACTCTTTTTACTTTTTTCACCTTCCCCCAACCCCAGTTTTCTAGTGCCTTTTTATGCATTATTTTCTCCCATTAGAATATAAGCTCCTTGAGGGTAGAGACTTTTTTAAAGTTTATAATTATATTCTTAACATTGAGCATAGTTTCCAGCACAAATCTTTCTCTCAGATCCTGATGGAGACAGTCTAGAACTCTGAACTTTGGGAATACCAATGTTTTTTAGCTCACTAACTTCAGCCATTGTCCTAGGAAGCAATTCTTTTTTTTTTTTTTAAATTTTATTTAATAATAACTTTGTATTGACAGAATCCATGCCAGGATAATTTTTACTCAGCATTATCCCTTGCAATCACTTATGTTTCGTTTTTTCCCCTCCCTCCCTCCTCCCCCCCCCCCCAAGATGGCAAGCAGTCCTATATATGTTAAATATGTTGCAGTATATCCTAGATACAATACATATTTGCAGAACCGAACAGTTCTCCCGCTGCACAGGGAGAATTGGATTCAGAAGGTAAAAATAACTCGGGAAGAAAATCAAAAATCAAATAGTTCACATTCATTTCCCAGTATTCCTTCTTTGGGTGTAGCTGTTTCTGTCCATCATTTATCCAATGAAACTCAGTTAAGTCTCTTTGTCAGAGAAATCCACTTCCATCAGAATACATCCTCATACAATATCGTTGTCGAAGTGTATAATGATCTCCTGGTTCTGCTCATCTCACTTAGCATCAGTCCATGTAGGTCTCTCCAAGCCTCTCTGTATTCATCTTGCTGGTCATTCCTTACAGAGCAATAATATTCAATAACATTCATATACCACAATTTACCCAGCCATTCTCCAATTGATGGGCATCCATTCATTTTCCAGTTTCTAGCCACTACAAACAGGGCTGCTACAAACATTTTGGCACATACAGGTCCTTTTCCCTTTTTTAGTATCTCTTTGGGGTATAAGCCCAATAGAAACACTGCTGGATCAAAGGGTATGCACAGTTTGATAACTTTTTGGGCATAATTCCAGATTGCTCTCCAGAATGGCTGGATTCGTTCACAACTCCACCAGCAATGCATCAGTGTCTCTGTTTTTCCGCATCCCCTCCAACATTCATCATTATTTTTTCCTGTCATCTTAGCCAATCTGACAGGTGTGTAGTGATATCTCAGAGTTGTCTTAATTTGCATTTCTCTGATCAATAGTGATTTGGAACACTCTTTCATGTGAGTGGTAATAGTTTCAATTTCTTCATCTGAAAATTGTCTGTTCATATCCTTTGACCATTTATCAATTGGAGAATGGCTTAATTTTTTATAAATTTGAGTCAGTTCTCTATATATTTTGGAAATAAGGCCTTTATCAGAACCTTTAATTGTAAAGATGTTTTCCCAGTTTGTTGCAGGAAGCAATTCTTGAAAATGCAGCCTAGTAAGAGCTCTTGTTGTTCAATTGTGCCTGACTTTTTGTGACTCTGGACCATAGCTTATCAGACCCTTCTATTCTCCATTATCTCTCAAAGTCTCTTCAATTCATTTTCATTGTCTTCATGACACTCTCTATCCATCTCATCCTCTGCCATTCTTTTCTCCATCTTTTCCAATACCAGGGTTTTTCCCACTGAATCCCGTCTTATCATTAGGGGATCAAACTGCTTAAGCTTCAGCTTCAGTGTTTGACCTTCCAGTGAATAGTCTGAATTAATTTCCTTTATTGACTGATCTGATTTCCTTGTTGTCTAAGGAACTCTAAAACACATTCTCAAAAGCTTTCTCCAGAACTACAATTCAAAAGCATTGATTCTGTAGTGTTCAGATTTCCTTATAGTCCAATTTTCACAGCCATCCATTGCTACTGGCTAGTAATTACTGGCTATATCCAAAGCTACCTTATTTTTGACTATATGGACTTTTGTCAGCAATGTGATGTTTCTGCTTTTTAGTATGCTGTCCTGATTTGGCAGTTTCTCTTCTAAGGAGTAAGAGTCTTTAAATTTCATAGCTGTAGCTGCTGTCTGCAGAGATCTCTGAGCCCAAGAATATAAAATCTGACACTGTTTCCTTTCTTCTCCCTTTATTTGTCAGGAAGTGATATGACCAGTTGCCAAGATCTTTTTTTTTATGTTAAGCTTCAAGTCAGCTTTTATTCTTGTTCTTCATTTTCTGCCATCAGAATGGCATTATTTGCATATTTGAGATTGTTAATATTTCTCCCAGCAGCCTTGCTTCTAGCTTGTGATTCATCCAGTCTGACATTTGAAAAAGTCCTTTATTTCCTGAGCAATTGTGATAAACACAAGAAATTCCGTATGATAATTGTAAATGTGAATCATCTAGGCAAAATGATTTTTATAAGAAATTACATATGATATGGTAATGTAGACCAACAGCCCGAGAAGAAAAAATGTTAGCCTGGGTATACTCTAGGTCCCAGCACATTTTGGGTCCCTAAAGGCACTAGCATGTTCTCTGCTATCTCTTATAAACTAAAGAATTCACTATATTCTAGTGCTCCCATAAATGTAACTAACAAGACATTCTTCATCTACAAAGATGTTATGCTAACACTACATAGATTTGCTTAAGAAGACAGTAAAAGATAGAGGGTTGCTTATTTACTGGAAATCAATTAGAGCAATTTTTGGAGTGTGTAGAAAAATGTTATCCATGCTTTCCAAAAGAGGATATGATTGCTCTTGAGAGATGGGATATTGTAAGAAAATGAGTGAATGTTTTAGGGGAGAAGGACCTGAATCTTTTCCCATAGAAACTTTTTTCTTTATGGGACATTTTAGAAATATGTATGATGTCTCTCCATTGTGTTCCTTTAGCACAAAATATACTTAAGGTGGATACAGCTGTAGAAACCGAAAAAAGCACTTCCTTATACCTTAAAAACAGATGATACAGGTCAACAACATAAAAGAGAATTTTTTACCTAACTCTTTGGGTAATAAAAAAGATCCAGTGCTCAATCCTGTGCAACAAGTTATATATGAAGCTCATAAAAAGTGATCAAAGCAACTCAGTTGCTGACAAACTTGCTACTTGAATATTTCCTTCATTTATACATCCTGAATTGGCACAGACAAGAGCTTCTCATAAATTATTTCATCAAAGAGCTCAAATGTTAATTAAGCAATGCAATATCACTAAAGAACAGGCTAGACAATTGGTAAAATTGTTCTAATTGTATTCTTTTCAACTCTCTAGCCCTGTAACAGTTGTAACCTAAGGGTCTGCAACCTAGTCATATCTGGCAAATGGATGTTACATATTATGCAATTTTCAAGCAACTCCAATATATTCATATTAGAGTAGATGCTTATTCTTCTTATACTGTAGCTACATTATGATCTGAAGAGTCTACTAAGAATGTTATAAATTATTTATTTCACTGTTTTAGTGTCCTAAGAATTCCAAAAATTATAAAAATTAATAATGCCCCCAGCTATATCAATAAACATTTTTTAAAGAATTTGTTAAATTTCCAAATTTCTTATGTTATTGGTATCCCTTATAACTCCACTGGCCAAGCTATAGTTGAATGAAGAACCAAAGACATAAAGATGTTTATTGCAAAACAAAAGGAGAGATTATACAGATTATAATAATACAAGAAAAACCTTAGATAAAATATTATGTACCATTAATTTTAAAAAATATTTGATGCTAATAGATTAACAGCAGTTAAAGAGCAGTTCCAAGAAAAAGAATCTCCAAATAAGTAAGTATATATAATATACTCCAAATAAGGGTATAATATATGTGAATATAATAATAAATAATATTATAATATATTTATATTAACAATGTATATTACATTAATACAAAATTGTATATTTAGTATTAATATATAATATAATAAAATAATTAATAACATACAATGTTGCAATATATTAATATAATGTAATAATATAAAATGTGGGTAAAAATAAAGTAATATGGAAAGATCCTATGAATAATAGATGGTAAGGACCTAATTCAGTATTAATGTGGGGATGAGGATATGCTTGTATCTTTCTAAAATTTCAGATAAACCTCTATGGATATCGGAAAAGAACATACAATCCTGTAACCCTATTAACCAATCAGTTGACATGACTTTGGCTCAAGGGGAGAAAGATGAGGAGAGAAAAGAAAAGAAAGAACCTCAAAATCATTGGAAGACCCCAAAACAGCATAAAGTTGAAGAAATATTAATCTTTGTATTCATGGCCTTTACTATAGACCCTAATCTATGCAATTGTCAGACTTATTGGATTTATTTCCTATTCTCTCCACGGTTTTGCCATTTTACTTGGTTTGACAAGATAGGAATCATATATACCAATATTATACAATTTATATGGCTTTCCTGAATATGCTAATTTTCCAGAAGCTTTTAGTTTTTGGCATTGATTTCATGTGCTCCAATTTGTTTTTCTGATTATAAATATACTCCTGTTTCATGTTTATAGTTGGTGTCAAAAGAAAAATGGATACATGATAAGGATCATAATCAAAGTGGGAGATACTGGCAAATTTAAAAACTGTTAAAGGATTAATTGTTAAGAATTTCACAAAGTACCCCATTGTACCTCCATGTAGTAATTCACCTCATTGGTAGGCACATTTCCCACCTTGGGAAAATTGTCAGTTGGAATTCCCTGAGAATATGTTTATGCTTTCCTATAATAATGAAAATTTTACAGGTTAATGTCAAGGCCATTGGTGCAGAAATACAAGTTAAAAATAAAAAAAAAAATGGGGGGGGGACATGTTAGGAATCTTTAGAGTTAATATCATGTTGATCTGAATAAAAGCAGACCAGCTCCAGCTGCAGATGTGATGTGGTCATAACTTGACTCAGGATCCAGGATTTTACCCCATTCCAGGAATTGTGAACATGATCTTAATCTTATTCTTGGGTACATTAGACACCTGAAGAATGGCTTTGACATTAAACATTAACTATGACATTAAAGAAGAAATGAGAAAAATAAGCCTTATGAAAAATAACTTTGGGAAGTAAGATTGTTCTATAGTTACCTTCTTTGTTCTAAAACAGTATGTAAGATTTGGTCTTGTAATTAATAAATGAAATTCACCACGAGCTACCTGCCTGGCCTAGTTGCTTCTTTCATCACACTGTCCACTACACTTATCCGATTCTTTTTACAGATGAGGAACTAAGACAAAAACGGTTAAACCCTTTACTGAGTTAGTGTTTCAGGTCAGATTTGAACTCACAATTCTTATGTCTTACTGATTTCAGGCCCCAAATTCTATCTACTATACTACCTGGCTAGAATCAGAAAGATGAAAATTCAGATTTGACCTCAATACTTAGAATAACTAGCTGTGAGATCCTGGGCAAATCACATAACCCCTATCCACATAAAGCTGAAGGAGGAAATGGCAAGCCACTCTGTATCTTTGCCAAGAAAACCCCTCAAACAGTTGGTCCACAGGATCATGAAGAAATATGACTGAACAATAAGGTCACATTAAAATTTTTTAGTTGTCATATTGCATAGAAGACATACATATTGAATTTATCATTCCCAGGCTCTTTTTCAGATTAAATGCTATTTGACTATGCCTCTTCAATCTTCTGAAGTTGATTAAAAAAACACAACTAAGTGAGACTGTATACTTTTATTTTATTAAATTGATCCATTGTTCTAGCCTGCTGAGATCTTTTTTGCTCCTGACTTGGTCATCAAATATTTTATTCTTTTTTTCTTCAAATATTTTATTCTTCCCAGGTTTATGTCATCTGCCTATTTGAAAATCATGCTGTTTATGCCTTGAAGGCATTTATAAAAATGTTAACAGAGCAGGGCTTAGGAGGAGTACCCTGGGGCACTTATGGTAGACATCTGTCTCTAAGCTGATTTTGTTTCATTAATATTTTTTTGATTCTGGTTATTCAAGCAGGTCCAAAGACACCTAATTTTATTAATATCCAGACAGCAGTTCTTAAAAATTTTTTTCTCTTGGGACTATTTTATATTTTTAAAAACCATTGAGCATCCCTTCACATTCTTGAAAATTATTGAGGACCTCAAAAAGCTTTCATTTATATGGGTTATATGGGTTAAATGAATAATAAATTTTGCATAATGATATGTGATATTTTTATGAGTTACATTATTTTACATATTTCTGCAATTTTTTTTACTATAGAGATATTATCTGGCTTTATAGAAGACAGATGAATACTCACATCTACTTTTCCATTTAGGTGTTGCAATGTATTGTTTTGGTTGAAACATATAAAGAAAATCTGTCATCCAGAGATGTAGTTGGAAAAGGGAGGAATATTTCAATAGGTAAATAACCTTTTAGGATTATCATGAAAATGGTTTTGACCTTGCAGACTCCCAGAAAGGATCTTGGAGATCCCTAAGCATCTCCAAGTGGACAACAATTTTGAGAAACACTATTCTAGACCATATCTCTCCATAGTGTTCACATGAAATCTGTTAGAAACTCTATATTTTCAACTTTTAAGCCTTACCAATTTTGCACAAGACTTTCTTAAATGGCTGAGAGACTGATGGTTTGATGATTAGTAAGTGTCTCCATAAGAGGCAGAATCGTCAGGGAAGCTTTGGAAAGGAAAGCTATTCTTCTTTCCTCCTACACAGCTCCAGACTCTTTGGGGCTGACTCCAAGGATAAGAAACAGGTAGATTCTCTTGCAGAGACAGTGTCCCAACATATCCCTGATTTTTAGATTGCTTCTCTAGAGATTTTGGATTAGAATGGGGCCTTCTGGTTGAGCTGTGATGTCTAATAATTCTAATAGAAGAGCTCATTCATTCTTGTGTATTTCTGATGTATTACAATCTGTAGAACTTCTCCAATCTCTGCTCTCTGCTAGGATAATTATGTGTACTGGATACTGATTATCTGAAATGTTCTTTTGTGTAACTGGCATTTGGTGGGAAGGATTCAAATCTGTGATCCTGAGCTGGTGACAAATTCTGACTTTTAGAGACAGCAGTTAAGGAAGTGACTTAAACCTAAAAAAAAAAAAAATCCTGCCCCTAGGTAAGGTAACATTAATAAAGGGGGGACTACTTTCTTAACAATCCTCTGAAGTGGTTCTCTCTAAAACCCTCTTTCTACCTTTTAAGTTACTTTCTTCTTCTGAGCCAAATCTAATGCTGTTTCAGCTTTCCAGGCCTGGGTCTTCTATTTGACATGAATGACCATCTCCTAGAAATTCCCTCAGTGATCCTGGCTCTGTTTCCATTTCTCTGTCTCCTTTACTTTCTCTATACGGTTAATTCAAAATTTCTTGGAAACTTGCCACAGTGATCACTAATTAATTTGTAAGCTATTCAGTCAATAAAGTTCTCTTTAAATAATTTAACAATGAGTAGGTAGGTAGAGCATTTATTAAGCATGTGCAGTATGCCAGACACTGTACTAAAACTGGGAGTTTTAGTACATAAGAGAGTCCCTGTCCTTAACAGGTTTACATTCTAATTAAGGAAGATCACACATAAAGGGGACTTGGATTGGGAGGCTAGAGTAATGGCTGGAGATTTCCAGGAAAATGACAATTACCTTGAACAAAGCAAAGTTCTAGGAAATTCTGATGTTTTAAATTTTTCTCCAGTGAGTAGCAGGTGCCTTATCCCATCACCATGGAGACTTGAAACTGTGCCAGAGAGCTCCCATTAAAGGTATTCTGCCCTTTTTAATCTCTTATTTTGATTTTCATAGAAGCTAATTTGTAATTATTAGTGGTGAGGTGAGTGGTAATTTGTAATTACTAGGGGGTAGTCCCTCTCATTACCTGATAAAATTATAGCACTATGATAACATCACATACCTTTATCACATACAGAGTCCCCTCAGGTCATTCCAAAGATGCTTCCTAACAACATGTCTGGGATGGGTGCTGGTTTGGTACTAAAACTCTAGAAATGTACACGTACGAATCACATTCTCCTCTGTCTGAAAGTATGTGCTCAATTGCCTCAGGGAAAATTGTATAAGATGGACATGAGATGTGTAGAGTTGTGAAGTAGACAAATTGGTCTTTGATATTTTTCTATATCTCTCTCTTCTCATTTCTGGAGTGACCTTTTTCTCTTCCAAACTGGCTAAAGTCCTCTAAAATGACTTCTCCTTTCCTTCTCCCGTGTTCCAATTAGAATTCCCCTTTTCTCAATGCTTTGGTATCCAGGATTGTTACTAGAGGAAATGATCTCATAAATTAATTCACACAAAGGCATGAAATTTGAGAAATGATTAGAGTTTTGTGACATCCCGTTCTTTTGAAAAACCCTCAATGGGCAAAGTCTCCAATCTCTAACAATAAAATTTCCAGCGGTTAGGCTATTGAGGGAAAGATTTGGGGATGTTAGAGTTGATCTACTGTTCCTTATTATGTGCCACATTATTACCATATTATGACCACTGCCCCATTTATCTATAAAATATTCCTACTGTGGAATATGAAACTACACATACTTTAGCAAATATAGCAACAAACACACAAAAATTCTAAGTATTAATTTTCAGAGGAAAGTTTGAGGTTTTCTTTGAAAGTTAATGAAGAGTGAACCAAAAAAGATTTTGAAAAATGAACTTTTTTTGTCCCATGGTTTTTAAGATATATGCAAAGGAGAGCTAAAAAAAACAAAAAAAACTCTTCTACTTCCCTCTCTTAGTTAAGGAAGATTATATATTTAAATATTAACAAGCACCAGTAATGGGAAAAATTGAAGAAGTCAAAGAATCTAGGGTGGGGAACTTACTGCCCACATCTGGTCCTGGCTTCATACCACTGGTCCTTGAGACAAACATAATAATAGCTGACACAGTATAAATTTAATTCTATAAAAGTAGATGGGGTTCTGAGAAAAAGAAATGGATTCTTCTTTTAGGCCAGTACTTATCTATGTGATTGGGTCTGGAACTAAGTTTGAAAGGGAGAGAGTGAACATCATAGTCCTCCAGAGACTGTGCAGTTGTGTGTGAAAGCAACATTTGCTAACATAAAAAATACTGCTATGAATACCTTGGGGTATATGCTCATCAGAGAGATTTCTGGGATGAAAGGCATGGATATTTTCATCACTTTTAAATTAGAATTCCAAATGGCTTTCTAGATTGATTGGACCAATTTACAGCTCTACTAACACTATATTCATGTGCCTGACATTCTATAGCCCCTCTAAATTTGTTACATTTCTAATCAAATTTATTTTGGAAAAAATAAGTCATATCTCATTGCCTTCAGATGCCCTTGTACTTTCTCTACATAAAATTTTTGGAAAGGATTTTATTTTCTCCTCTGGGCTTATCTTGCTTAACAGGTCTCTTTCTTTCTGAAATTAAAAATAACAGTTTATTATGCACTTAATTTTAAATAAAGTCAAATAAAAATACATTTACAGTGATTTACACTTTAAGATAGTTTCTATATAATATATGACCATAATAGTTTATTAGTTATTCTCTCCATTCCACTCTTTGCTCACTCATTTCTGTACTTATATATATATATATATATATATATTTATAAATATATAAAAGAAATATATGTATATATTTCCTTTTATGCAGTCCTAGTTAATATGTATATTTTTTATAGTTCTGCTTGTTTTGCCTTGCATAATTCCTTATTTGTTTCTCCACAATTTTTTATATTCCTCAAATTTATCATTTTAATGGCTTTGCTGGATCCCATTACATTGATATGCTACAGTTCATTAGCTATTCACTAACTGTTGGACATTTCAGTTCTTTGATATTAAAATAATTCTGTTATACACATTTTTTAAAAATTTAATTTAATTTATTCTTTTATTACATTTTAAACTCCAAACTTACTCTCTTCCACCCTCCCCACTCCATATTAAAAAAGGTCACCATTTCACACACACACATACATATGCACATACATGGACATATACACAGAGATAGCACACAAAACCATACTATACAAACTTCTATTATTTATCAGTTCTTTCTCTGGAGGTAGATAGCATCTTCTTTCTTAGGTCTTTTGTAGGTGATTTGAGTATTTATGAGAAAGTAAGTTAGTTGTTCACAATTATTTTTTTTTATTAAAGCTTTGTATTTTCAAAATATATGCAAGGATAATTTTTAAACACTGACCCTTACAAAACCTTGTGTTCCAATTTTCTTCCCTTTCCTCCCACTCTCTCCCCTAGATGACAAGTAATTTAATATATGTTTTTTTAAGGCAATTACAATTGTTTTTTTTTTTTTAATATTTTATTTTATAATAACTTTATATTGATAGAATCCATGCCAGGGTAATTTTTTTACAATATTATCCCTTGCACTCGCTTCTGTTCCGATTTTTCCCCTCCCTCCCTCCATCCCCTCCCCTAGATGACAAGCAGTCCTATATATGTTAGATATGTTGCAGTATATCCTAGATACAATATATGTTTGCAGAACCTCAGTTTCAATTGATAAATGATGGACAGAAGCAGCTACACCCAAAGAAAGAACACTGGGAAACGAATGTGAATTATTTGCATTTTTGTTTTTCTTTCCGAGTTGTTTTTACCTTCTGAATCTAATTCTCCCTGTGCAACAAGAGAACTGCTCGGTTCTGCAAACATATATTGTATCTAGAATATATGTTAAACATGATAAAAAATATATATAAATCGAATATGGCATATATATTTATATAATTATCTTTCTGCACAAGAAAAATCTGATCAAAAAGGAAGAAAAATGGAAAGAAAATAAAATTCAAGTAAACAGCATCAAAAGAAGTAAAAATGATATGTTGTGATCCACACAATCAGTTCCCACAGTCCTCTCTCTAGGTGTAGATGGCTCTCATCATCACAAGATCATTGGAACTGGCCTGAATCATATCATTGTTAAAGAGAGTCACATTCATCAGAATTGATAATTTATAATCTTGTTGTTTCTGTGTATAATGATCTCCTGGCTCTGTTCATTTCACTTAGCATCAGTTCATGTAAGTCTTTCCAAGCCTCTCTGTAATCATTCTGCTGGTCATTTCTTACAGAACAATAATATTCCATAACATTCATATACCACAATTTATTCAGCCATTTTCCAATTGATGGGCATCCATTCAGTTTCCAGTTTCTTGCCACTATAAAGAGGGTTGCCACAAACATTTTTGTACACACAGGTTCCTTTTTCTCCTTTAAGATCTCTTTGGGATATAAGCCCAGTAGATGCACTGCTGTATCAAAGGGTATGCACAATTTGATAACTTTTGAGCGTAATTCTAAATTGCTCTCCAGAATGGTTGGATCTGTTGACAACTCCACCAACAATGTATCAGTGTTCCAGTTTTCCCACATCCCCTCCAATATTCGTCATTATCTTTTCCTGTCATCTTAGCCAATCTGAGAGATATGTAGTGGTATCTCAGAGTTGTCTTAATTTGCATTTCTCTCATCAATAGTTGATTTAAAGAACCTTTTCATTATGAATAGAGATAGTTTCAATTTCTTCATCTGAAAATTATCTGTTCATATCCATTGACCATTTATCAATTGGAGAATGGCTTATTCTTACTCTTATAAATTTGAAATAATTCTTTATATATTTTAGAAATGATACCTTTAACAGAACCCTTGAATGCAAAAAAAATTTTTCCCCAATTTATTGCTTCCCTTCTAATCTTGTCTGTATTAGTTTTGTTTGTACTTTTTAAGTTAATATAATCAAAATTATCCATTTTGTGTTCATAATGAACTCCAATTCTTGTTTGGTCACAAATTCCTGCCTTTTCCACAGACCTGAGAGGTAAAGTATTCTATATTTGTGTAATTTGTTTTTAATATCACTCTTTATGTCTAAATCATGGACCCATTTTGACCTTATCTTGATGTATAGTGTTAGGTGTGGATCAATGCCTAGTTTCTACCATACTAGTTTCAAATTTTCTCAGCAGTTTTTTGTCAAATAGTGAGTTTTTACCCCCAAAGCTGGGGTCTTTGGATTTGTCAAACATTAGATTACTATAGGTCTGGCAAAGCTAGGATATCTTCATTGGCATTTTTTTCCCATTAATTTCCTTGAAATTCTTGACTTTTTGTTCTTACAGATGAACTTTTTAAAATTTTTTTTCAGGATATGTAAAATAATTTCTTTAAAAATTTTTCATATCACTTAATTTCTTTTTTTATTATAAAATAATTTCTTTAAAAAATTTTTCACATCACTTAATTTTTTTTTATTATATCTTTTTATTGACAGAACATTTGCATGGGTAATTTTTCAACAATGACCCTTGCAAACACTTCTGTTCCAACTTTTCCCTTCCTTCCCTCCATCCTTTTCCCTAGATGGCAGGTAGACTCATACATGTTAAATATGTTAAAGTATATCCTAAATACAATATATGTGTACATATTTATACAGTTCTCTTGTTGCATAAGAAAAATTGTATTTAGAAAGGTAAAAATAACCTGGGAAGAAAAACAAAAATGCAAGCAGTCCACACTTGATTCCCAGTGTTCTTTTGCTGGGTGTAGCTGGTTCTGTTCATCACTGATTAATTGGAACTGAATTGGATCCTCTCATTGCCAAAGGTAGACACTTCCATCAGTATTGGTTTCTCATATAATATTGTTGAAGTGTATAATGATTTCCTGATTCTGCTCGTTTCACTTAACATCAGTTTATGTAAGTCTCTCTAAGCTTTTCTGTATTCATCCTGCTGGTCATTTCTTAAGATCTGTAAAATAATTTCTTGAGAGTTTGATTGGTATGGCACTAAATAAGTAAATTAATTTAGGTAGTATTGTCATTTTTGTTATATTTGCTTGGCCTACCCATGAGCACTTGATATTTTTTTCAAGTGATTAGGTCTGACTTTATTTGGGTGAAAAATGTTTTATAGTTGTGTTCATATAGTTCCTAACTTTGCTTTGAGAGATAGACTCCCAATTATTTTATATTTTTGACAGTTATTTTAAATGGAATTTCTCTTTGTATCTCTTGCTGCTGAATTTTGTTGGTAATATATAAAAATGCCAATATATAAAAATATAAAAAAAATTATTTTGTATGCTACAACTTTGCTAAAGTTGTGAATTGTTTCTAGTAGTTTTTTAGTTAATTTTCTAGAGTTCTCTATATATGTCATTGTATCATCTGCAAAGAGTGATAATTTGGTTTTCTCATTACCTACTCTAATTCCTTTAATCTCTTTTTCTTCTCTTATTGCCAAAGCTAACATTTCTAATACAATGTTGAATAGTAATGGTGATAGTGGGCAATCTTGTTTCACCCTTGATATTACTGGAAATGGTTCTAGTTTGTTCCCATTACCCATGATGTTTGCTCATGGTTTTAGATAAATGCTACTGATTATTTTAAGGAAATCTCTATTTATTCCTAAAATCTCTAGTGTTTTTAATAGAAATGGATGTTGGATTTTATCAAGTGCTTTTTCTGAATCTATTGAAATAATCATATGATTTTTGTTAGTTTGGTTATTGATATAGTCAGTTATACTAATAGTTTTCCTAATATTGAACCAGTCTTGCATCTCTGGTATAAATTTTATTTAGTCATAGTGCATTATTCTGGAGATAACTTTTTGTAATCTCTTTGCTAATATTTTATTTAAGATTTTTGCATTATTATTCATTAGAGAAATTGGTCTTTAATTTTCTTTCTCTGTTTTCACCTTACCTGGTTTAGGTATCAGCACCATATCTATGTCATAAAAGGAATTTGGTAGGACTCCTTCTTTCCCTATTTTTTCATATAATTTAATATTATTGGAGTTAATTGTTCTTTAAATGTTTGATAGAATTCACATGTAAATCCATCTAGCTCTGAAGATTTTTGCTTTTTTGCGCATTTTTTTCTAAAGGTTAAGTTCTGCTTTTAGGGCAAAGGAGAGATTGTTCAAGCTTCCTTTGCAGGCGACAGTGGCTACACTGGGTTGGTGCTGACTAATTTCTGGTGTTGGGTCAGGTGGCCAGATCCTAACATTTGGGGGATGGGGGGGTAGGGGCTCACTATTTGCTTTTTGTATTTGTATTGGATATCTTACAGCTAACCTGCTGATCTCCTGGCTTGCAACCAGGGCAGAGTAGCCAACAATGCTGTAGATTCCTCCCTGTAGATTCCTCAGCATACAGGGTCCACACCACCCTGGGTCACTGCCTTGGGGGAGTGGGGGGAGCTGGGCTTGACCTGCTTCCCTCTGGGCCTAATTGAAACAGAACTTTTCTGAAGTTCTTCCAAATTATCTTCTGCTGGGAAATTTGTTATACCCCAAATATTTGGGGTTTGTTTTAAACACATACTTTTTTTTCTTTAAATGACCATATTTAGGGTTCCAATAATGAAATTTTTGAACAAAATATAGGATTATTTTTGTGGCTTTTATTGTATTCTAAAAAGATTATATAAATTTGCACAGCAATTCCTTTTTTTTCCTCTCATTTTTCATACTATCGTCTTCCTCTAGCTAAGCCCCCATTAACAAAAATATATAATTGAGCAAAACAAATTCCCTCATTGACCATGTCCAAAAGTTGCCTGCCTCAATCTGCATGCTATGTTCATCACCTCTGTTTCAGGAGATAGGTAGTACACTACCTTGCTACAGCAATGAATTTCATCACTTCCTAATTATACAAATAGATCTCTTTCAAAGTATATTGACATTGATGGGTATGGTAATAGAGTAAGGATTTGTATATGGAAAATGAGTAGTATCTATTCTGTTGATAACAAGAAAATAGTATTGCAAACTTAATTGATTTTCAAAAAATATTTGATTTTTTTTATTGGTGCTAGATACCAAGCATTTTATGGTATGGTAATTTTAAAATATGTATAATTAACAAATGTGGCAAACCAATTGTGACTATGTAAAGGAGAGCTACTACAGCAAAGAAAGCCTGTAGGAGTGGGTCCCTAAATAGGGGCAATTTTGACCTTGCCTTTCTTTGTAAGATGAGTAAGAAGCATGAGATAGGCAGGTTATCAGGAATAAATTCTTTCATATATATCTTTAAGAGTAGCCACAAGATATAATGGAAAGAGCAGTGATGGTGAAATCAGGAATATGTAAGTTTAAGTCTTACCTCTGATATTTATTATCACAAGGGTTATTTAACCTTTATTTTAAGTTTCAGTTTTCTCATCTGTAAAATGAGAATAATCATACCTATCTCATAGGATTGCTGTGAACTTTAAAGGTCATGTAATGGGGGTTGGATTAGAATACTTCCCAAAGAGTTGAGCCCTTTTGGTAGGATATATGATCCCTGACTTTGTGTTGAAGGACTTACACAGCAATTCTTTCTCACTCTCTGTAGCTGTTCAGCTATGACTCAAGAGTAATGGCAATTGATCCAGGACAGCTGACTGTTTTTTGGCTTTGAGGAGCAAGACTAAATGATTTCTAGTCTTTTTTGAGGTGGCATCTTTGTGGGAACACAAAGCCAACTCTTCCTGGGATTTCTAGCAAAGTCAGGGATTTCTATTGCTTCGTCTCCTTCTAGCAGCAGCTAAAATGACAGCATACAAGAACACACACTTATCTAGTCAGCCTCAAACTCTACCTCAAATTCCTGGATGCTCTTCCTGTTTTTTCTGAGAAAAAGTGTTCAGCGATCCTGAGAAATGGAAGTTTTCAACCTTGGTGATTTCCTTGTGAGATTGGGAATTCCTGGGGAGCTGAGTATGTATTACTTCCCCAGCAGGAGATTTCTGCAGGAGGTCCATGTAGGCAAAAGGAACCACAACCAGTAGGATTCTGCAGCTGAAAGGAGTAAAAGACTATTTATAGTTGAACAAAGGATCTGGACTTTGGGAGTTGCTTGAATAGTTCAAATGTGAATGCAATGTGAATATTACATTTCTCTTTAGCAGTTCTACATAGTCCTCCAGGAGAGTTTAAGTAATGGGTTATTTTTTTCATGTCTTAAATATTTTAAGACAAGACATCTTTTGTGTTTTTTTTTTTTTTTTTAAGTAGGAGAAGAAATAAAATGAACAGTTATCCAATACCTAATATTTACTTTGGACTTTTTGTACCTCTTAAAGGTTGATATGAGCCATAACTAAGTTTTGTTTAAGACATTTTCCCTAGAACTACAGGACTGGGGTATGATGAGACAAAAGGTTAGAGAATAGTGTCTCCTCTTTTGAGGTTAGATTCCCTCAAGAATGAATAGAGTATGCTTAAACCCAGAGCTAGGATTCTTTGTGGAATATGCATAATATTTGTAAATACTTTGCAAACCTCAAAGCACTAGATAAATATCAGATGTTATTTTGTGGAGCGGTAGTATCTAGGATTTTGACCTTTATCTTGCTTTTTCTCTGACTTTTTCCCCCTGCCTTCCCTCTTTTCCTTCCTTTCTTCCTTCTTTCCTTTCTTCTTCCTTCCTTCTACCCTCTTTTCCTCCTTCCTTTCTTTCCTCCCTTTCTCATTTCCTTCCTCCCTTCCTTCTTTCCTTCTTCTCTTCTTCTCTTTTCCCTCCCTCCTTCCCTTCCCTCTTTTTCTCCTTGCATTTTCCTCTCACTCCCTCCCTTCTTCCTTTCCTCTCTCTCTCCCTTTCTTTCTTCCTTCCTTCCTCCTTTCCTCCTCCCTCCCTCCCTTCCTTCCTTCCTTCTTCTCTCCCTCCCTCTCTCCCTCCCTCCTTCCTTCCTTCCTCCCTCTTTCCCTCCCTCTTTCCCTCCCTCCCTCCCTTCCTTCCTTCCTCCCTTCCTCCCTCTCTCCTCCCTCCCTCCCTTCCTCCCTTCCTTCCTCCCTTCTTTGCTTCCTTCCTTCATCCCTCCCTCCCTGCTTCCCTCCCTCCCTTCTTTCTTCCTTCCTTTCTCCCTGCCTTCCTTCCTCCCTCCCTCCCTTCCTTCCTTTCTCCCTGCCTTCCTTCCTCCATCCCTACCTTCCTTCCTTTCTCCCTGCTTTCCTTCCTCCTTTCCTTCCTTCCTTCCTTCCTTCCTTCCTTCCTTCCTTCTTCTCTCCCTCCTTCCCTCTCTCTCTCCCTCCTTTCCTTCCTCCTCCCTCCCTCCCTTCCTCCCTTTCTTTCTTCCTCCCTCCCTCCTCCCTTCCTTCCTCCCTTTCTTTCTTTCTCCCTACCTCTCTCCCTTCCTTCCTTCCTTCTTTTTTTCCTCCCTTCCTCCCTCTCTCCCATCCTCTCTCCCTCCCTCCCTCCCTCCCTTCCTTCCTTCCTTCTTCTCTTCCTCCCTTCCTCCCTCTCTCCCTTCTCTCCCTCCCTCCCTTCCTTCCTTTTTTCCTTCCTTCTTTCCTCCCTTCCTCCTTCCCTTCCTTCCTTCCTTCCTTCCTTCCTTCCTTCCTTCCTTCCTTCCTTCCTTCTTTCCTTCCTTTTTTCCTTCCTTCCTTCCTTCCTTTCTCCCTCCCTCCCTCCTTGCCTTCCTCCCTTTCTCCCTTCCAGGATTTCTTGACCCATGATGGTACTGGAGGCAGCTAGGGCAGAAAGCTCTGGATTTCCTAGGAAATGTTTTAGTTTTCAAAATGTCTGTAATGGCAATTAAGCCTCAGTAGAACATAACTCTGGACTTTACAGAATTTAATTAACCATGAAAATTGCTTTAGTAAGCAGCACTGAGAACAGAGGGCACTACTGGACCAATCAATATTTATGGATACCAAGAAAAGTCCAACACACACACACACACACACACACACACACACATTCATTTAGTCTTGGCATTCAACATCTACAACTTAAATCACTTGTTAACAAATCCATCTTTATGAGCGATGGATAAGAACCTTCAGTCTACTTGCTTATTCATATGCAGGACTTCTGGACTAAGGTCAATATGAGAGAACCTTGCCTTCAGTTCTCCTTTATTGCCTTAATTATATCTTGACTTGGGTAAATGTATTATAGAAAAAATCATGAAGTAGGTAAAGTCTGTGAAAGTTTGCCTTTATGCCTTATCCCCCTAACCTTTTGAAAGTGCCTACTTTTATTCAATCTGTAGAGGCTCTTACTCCTAGTATTGATAAATAAGCATTGTTTTAATAAACACTGATAAATAAACAATTCCTGGTTACAATGCTAGCTGATAAGGGTGTGTGTTCCCAGAGACTATTTGCATTTTACCAGGAGTCTCTGGAGCTCTAATGGTAGAATTACCAAGATGGTGGCTGGTTTCTAATGATTTTTTTTTATCATTGAACTCCTCAAAGTCTTTTATCCTTCTCGGTCTCTCCAAATCCAACCCTTTTTACAAAACTAAAAGGAAGTCTTTCCTTCACTAAAACTTTCTAGATCAGTCTATCCCCCATTGACATTTTTCTCCTCTAAATTCTTAACACTTTTCCCATCTTATTCATCTAACAGTCTGATCATATTCTGTCTCATTAGTTTCTTATATTATTGGCAGAATTGGCAGAATGAATAAGAAAACCTGAGAACCTTGTTCCAGTCTTGCCTTTGACAGGTATTGGCTGTATGATTGGAAAATCATTTGGCCTTTTTAGTTCTCCAATTGTTGTTCAATTATGTTCAACTCTTCATCTAGGTGTTTCTTGGCAAAGATACAGAAGTGGATTGTTATCTTCTTCTTCATCTCATGTTACAGATGAGGAAATTGAGGCAACTGGGTTGAGTGATTTGCCTAAGGTCACAGTTAACAAGTATCTAAGACTAGATTTGGATTCAGGTTCTCTTGACTCCAGGCCAAGTATTATCTACTAAGTCACCTAGTTGCCCTTCAGTGTTACAGACAACTATCTAAACAGGTTACAGAGAAATTGCTGATTTGTATTTGTAGTAGAAGCTTCCTTATTGAGGAATTCCCTATATCAGTGAAATCATAGCTACAATCTCTATTCTCGGCACTATTTTATAACTCTGGTTTTGTTAATTTAATCTTTCATATATTCATGTATACTAGTGTAGA
This sequence comes from Antechinus flavipes, assembly GCF_016432865.1. Taxonomy (NCBI): domain Eukaryota; kingdom Metazoa; phylum Chordata; class Mammalia; order Dasyuromorphia; family Dasyuridae; genus Antechinus; species Antechinus flavipes. Next base: position 278,465,878 of record NC_067399.1, read on the forward strand.
GGTCATGCTGGACTTTAACCCTGGACCCTGGACTAGCTTATGAAAATTACTAACATAAATATTTTATAAAATTATTAAAATAAGTATATTTAGGTTTGCTGGGCCCTCAAAAGGAACACTTATCCTGTAAACTGTTCTTTGAATCTAGGTAATCAAATTGCTGTTTTTACTAATTCTGTTTCTAATAGATTCTGTGGCTAAGCTGTCGTTTGAAAAAGATTGTTTTTAGCAGCCTTATCATTCCTAACATGACTTAGAACCAAAATTATGAATATAATTCTGCCCTCTGACCCTAACTGCCAATTTGTTACCTGTGCTATTTGGCCTACTTGATTTAGTGAAATAAAGCTTTGATTTAAAAAGAATTCTGTTTCTCACTTTGACTCTGAACCAAATTCTCTCGGGCTAACATTTATGAAGTAAATTTATACTTGAATCCACAGTGATTATATATGTGTTTTATAGATACACATGTATAATTATAAATATATATACGTTTATCATATGTGTATATCATATATGATATACATATCATATATATAATTATAAAGTGATTCAAGTGACTTAGAGAGGGTGGTTATGAAATGGCTCTTGCTTGGGTCTCTGGATAGCATATTTAGAATAATGGGCCAGAGGATGGGCTCCCAGCTCTTCACCAAGTTACTCTCTTGTGTAACTCCTACTGGACTTTCATGCTGCAAACCAAGGGACATTATTCAGTTCTTCAGAATCTTCAGAATCCCTGAGGGTTTTGTGACCAGCCAGACCCCCAAGGGAATGTTATTGATGTATTATCTTACCTAGATGATAAACTCTCAGAGGGCAGAGATGGTATAACTTCTTAAGCTTCTTTGTCTCCATCACAGTGCCTTGCATGCTTAGTTAGAACTCAACAGAAATTTATTGAATGAATGAATTAATTTGAAGATGTAATACTATCAGATACCAGGTAATTACTGGCCCACACTCATAAAGCCTGCCCTGTTCCCAGGAACTTCTAACACAGAAGCTTACTTGGCAATAAAGATAAGTCTGATTTATGGTCCTTAGCTCATTCAGATAACTCTAAATGCCAGAAAGGGCAGTCAGGCTGGCGTCAGTTTTGTTTCTTGGAATCAATTTGTTTTTAGAAACGTAGTTTGGTGATTCATTTCCATGTTTGAATTTCAAATTCAAGCATTTTGAGGCAGGGATGAGTACATTGTATGTTACTGAACTAGCTTCTAAGAGCTTGGAATAAGTAAATATATTATTTTATTGTGAATAAAAGTGATAAGAATCTTCTTTCCATGGGGGTAATGGGCTTAAGCTTTTTCCTTTCCTACAGTGTTATCACCTAATGTCTGTGATTCCTTTTGCTGAGAACTTTGTTATCCGTGGAAAAGAGGATTTCATTTTGTTAAATATAGTATGTCACCATCTGAAAGGTCTGGTAGCTCATCAGTGGGGGAGTGGGGGAAAGGAACAAGCCTTAATTAAGCTCTTTCTATCTACTAGGCTAAGAGTTTAAGAAATATTGTCTCATGTGCTTTGTGGTGGGTCCTGTTATCATTCATAGTTTACAGTTGAAGAAGCCGAGGCAGACAGAAATTAAATGACTTGCCCTGATTTACATAATTCAAGTAGATTCCAGAACTTCTGGGGCCATTCCTGGGCCCACTGAACAGGGAGCTAAACTCCCCAAAGAGAAGATAGTGCCTGATTTTGGGATGATACATAGGATAAGAGAAACAGAATATGAAAACTATAAGAGAGATGTCATCTTGTACAAACTATATCCAAGCAGAAATCCCCTCTATAACATCTCAAGCAAGGGGTCATTCAGTCTTTACTTGGAGTCTTCTAGTGATTAGAATAGCTGTAATTATATTAGGTTGCTTTTCTTATAGAGGGGCAGTGCAGTGAAGTGGATAGAGAGTTGGTCTCAAAGTCAGCAAGACCTGTGTTCACATTTTTCACATACACTTGACTGTGTGAGTTTCCTATAAGTTGCAGAGAAGGTATTAAACTACATTAGAATTCTTCATCCATGAGTTCCCTATGGAGATGAAATCATAGATCTACTCTATTGTTATTCCATCGCTTTTGAGTTGACTTAAGAATATTGGGCTTGAAACCAGGAAGTCCTTGATTCAAATATTGCTTCATATACTTATTAATTGTATGACCCTGAACAAGTCACTTAATCTATGTCTCCCTCATTATTGCTATTAAAAATAGCATGTATCTCTGTATATTAAATGTAAGCAGATTTTCCTTGTTTAGTCCTTTCTTGTTAATTTTTTTTTGTTTGTTTTTGCTGAGGTAATTGGGATTAAATGACTTGCCTAGAGTCACACAGCCAGGAAGTTTTAAGTGTCTGAGGCCAATTTGAATTCAGGTCCTTCAGGGTTATTGCTCTATACACTATACCAACTAGCTGCCTCTTGTTCATTTTTTAAAAAAAATTTTTATGTTTTTCTTTCTTGTGCAAAATGTCTAATCTTTTTTTTTTTTTTAAATCAGGAATGCTTGGACATCCTCTATTTCATTAAAGATCCATGTTTTTCCTGAGTAGGATTACACTCAATATAACAAAAATTGTTTATTTAAAACCAAATACAAAATAAGAAAAAAAAAACAAATAGAAAAAGAAAGACAGAAAAAGAAAAACAAAACAAAACAAAACATTGACATGTATCCAGCAGAACATCATTAAGGAATCAAAATATGTAACAAATTTTCATTTCAAGAAAGCATATCTAATAATAGAAGACATTATATTCAAGACTCTCTATCTTTTCTTTGTTTCCTTGTAGATTATTATTTTATTCTCTGCTGTGCACTTTTTACTTTACTATTTTTTTCTCCCTTTCATTCCCTTAAGCAGACTACAGTTAAGCACAGATATATTGATGTGTATATTTATATATAGATGGATATATCTACAAACATACACATATACCTACATGCATACATATACACACACATTTATACACATATATATTTATTCACATACAGACATGTATCTAAAATAATAATAATATGGCTGATATTTCTCTCTTGATTGAATTTTTAAGCTTGACTTTGAGATCAAGGACTAGTTTTTTTTCCCAATAAATTCTACTCTTGATTCTTATTATTGTTTGTATATATATGTTTATTTCTTTTTTTTTCCTTTGGATTGTTTTTTCCTGTTTTTTTTTTAATAACTTTTTATTGACAGACCCCATGCCAGGGTAATTTTTTTACAACATTATCCCTTGTACTCACTTCTGTTCCGATTTTCCCCCTCCCTCCCTCCACTTCCTCCCCCAGATGGCAAGCAGTCCTATACATCTTAAATATGTCACAGTATATCCTAGATATAATATATGTGTGCAGAACTGAACAGTTCTCTTGTTGCACAGGGAGAATTGGATTCAGAAGGTAGAAATAACCTGGGAAGAAAAACAAAAATGCAAACAGTTTACATTCATTTCCCAGTGTTCTTTCTTTGGGTGCAGCTGCTTCTGTCCATCATTGATCAATTGAAACTGAGTTAGATCTCTTTTTTTTTTTTAATTTTTATTTAATAATTACTTTATATTGACACTCGTTTCTGTTCCGATTTTTTTTTCCCTCCCTCCCTCCACCCCCTCCCCTAGATGGCAAGCAGTCCTTTATATGTTGGATATGTTGCAGTGTATCCTAGATACAATATATGTTTGCAGAACCGAACAGTTCTCTTGTTGCATAGGGAGAATTGGATTCAGAAGGTATAAATAACCCGGGAAGAAAAACAAAAATGCAGATAGTTCACATTCGTTTCCCAGTGTTCTTTCTTTGGGTGTAGCTGCTTTTGTCCGTCATTTATCAATTGAAACTCAGGTCTCTTTGTCAAAGAAATCCACTTCCATCAGAATACATCCTCATACAGTATCGTTGTTGAAGTGTATAATGATCTCCTGGTTCTGCTCATTTCACTCTGCATCAGTTCATATAAGTCTCTCCAAGTCTCTCTGTATTCATCCTGCTGGTCATTTCTTACAGATATGTCTTTATTTCTTATCCCTGCTAATTATTCTTTAGTTCTACTCCTTAACTTGCCTTACTATTATTTAACTTCCTCCCACTCATGAGTCTTTTCTTTTTCTTCTCCCTTCATTCTTTCCCTCTCTCTTTATCCCATTCCCAGTAATCTACATACTTTTATCTCACTCCCACTAATATAAACACTTCTGTACCCCATCTTTTCCTGTTTCTTTCTTCTTTATTTCTTTACAAGTTTGGAAAGTGCTATATCCTTCATGGTATATATACATTGTCACTTGAAACTGGTCTTTGATGTAGGCTTTTATATGCTAATTTTAGCAATAACATTCCTATGTGTTTTCCTTATAAGATCTCTTTGAGAGAGTGATTGGTGAATTTTTTTCTATTTCTACTTTTCTCTTTTGTTCTATCACTTTAGGACAATTTTCTTTGACTATTTCTTGTATTATTGTGTCAAGATTCTTTTTTTTTTTTTTTTTTTGGTCACAGCTTTCAGGTAGTTCTATTATTCTTATGTTTTCCACTTTTGATCTGTTCTCCAGATCTGTTATTTTTCTTATGTTTCACATTGTCTTCCATTTTTTCATTTTTTTATATTTTGTTTTGTTATTTCCTGGTCTCTTATAACTTCACTAGCTTCCCCTTGCCTAATTCTAATTTTCAAAGAATCACTGACTTCTTTAAGACTCCGGATTTTCTTTTTTTAATTGATTGACTTTCTTTTTTATAATCTTGTTTTTCTTGGAAGATTCTTATTTATTTTTTCCTCATTCTCTCTCATTTGGTTTTTAAAGTCTTTTTTTTTGAATTCTATAAATTTGTTCTAGGTAGCCATTTAATGTTACTCTTGGGGTAGGAGAGGCTTTTTTATTTAAATATTTTTCTCTGACTTCACACTTGGTGTTAGGGCTGGGCTCTGCCACATTTTTGGAAGAAAGATCTGGACTGATTTTGTTCCTGCTTTCTTGGGGGTAATGAATATTGTGTCATTCCAGGATCTCATGGATAACTCAGGTTTGGGACCAACTGGTTGAGGGCAAAATCTGATCGCTGTCCCTCTGGTCTGAGTTCCACAAGTTCTTGACCTGGGTTTGGATTTGAGCAATGGCATTCTGCTGCTTGACTTAACTAAATTTAAAAAGCTGTGTTGGTTCAGAGTGACAGAACTTCAGGTTCTCATTTTGATTTGGGATTTCTGGTCTGATTTTGTGCCTTTTCAGGTTTCAGGAAGGACCGGAGGTAGACCAGTGACAATATTTTGCTCCTGGGGTCAGAGCCTCACTACTGCTGACTACTTCTGAACTTGTTCCTCTCATGGCACAGTCCAGTGTCATCTTGGGTGTAGATAACCTTGTTAGTCCACCTAGAATCTGTGGCCTGGAACTTGGTAATGGACAACAGAGCTGCCATTTGGTACCTTTCTCTAGGGCATCTGGCACCTTCTCTTGCCCTGGTGGACAGCTTCACTCACCTAGGAGTGCTTCTGACTCATTGCCCGTCTGGCCAGACCCATCCTTAGTGTGTACAGTCCTCTCTGTCTCTCTCTGTCAACGTGGGCTGGAAAATAACTCACTTCTTCCTGCTCTTCTACTATCTTGAATCTATTTTCAAGAATAAGAATCTATTTTCTTTAAATGTGATGTTATTCCATCATGTTCTTTATCTAATCTCTTCCTTTTATATAGGTAATATCCTTCTATTATCATATTCCAGTCATGAATCACATTCCATTATATCTCAATATATCTTTCTGTTCAGTTTATGACCTTACTTTTATAGCTCTTATCCACTTTTCTTCTGATCAATATTCTCATTATCTTTATATTGATATCAAAAGGCAAGAGTATTATTGCTTTCCTTTTTTTCAGATTCTGTCTCTTGTGAATTACTGGTGTTTGTACTGCTTTTTCTTCTATGCAGCACCTGCTACTCTCTTTTATGTAGATTACTGGATGTATGTGGGAAGATTTTTCTCTGCCCTGCCTACTTTCAGTTTAAAGCCTTCTGGGTTTGACTTAAAAATCTCTAAGCAAATATGTGCTTCCAAATAGTCATATGAAGTATTACATCCCTGGGCATAAGCCAGTCATTACTGTATTTTACTCCCTGGTCTAGGAATCCAAATTCTATTCTCAGAAGTTAGTTGTCTTTTTAACAAACTATGCACTTCCCAGATATCCCTTTTCTTTTCTGAAGCTCCAGCCTTATATCAGTAGCAGTGATTCAAATACCAGCACCAGGGCTCAAGAGTTTCAGTTTTATGTCTCATACTTCATTATTTCTATGGATATTCTTTAGTCTCTTTTCTTCAAATGCTTCTAGAAGTGGGAACTGGTTGTTAGATTTTTTAGTTCTCAGAGGTGCTTTTGTGTGTCCCAGAGAGCTGTTTTGTGAAGACGTCACTTTTCCTAATTACTTACATTAGTTTGACACAGAGCTGCCTCAGGGGTTGCTTCAGCAGAAATCCACCAACCACCAGACATATCTCATCTTCCAGTGACCAGTACTAGATATCCACAGTCAGTCAAGCAGAACCTGGGAATCCTAATCATTATTCAATGGAGTAGAAGAACTTGCTTTTTTTCTCAGAGTCAGGCTCTACACTCTGTGGGGATAGCCTCCAATCTTTTACATATATAACTTGGGCTTATTGTAGTTAAACTCTTTGATGTTACACTTCATTTCCTTCCTTACTTCCCTGAGCTCTCTAAGTACCCTCTGAGAGAGATTTGGGGGTCTCTATTTTCTATAATTGGTTAGAACCTCTACAAATTATCCTCCTTCATTTTGGGGAATCCAAACACTCCAGTCAGATTTGTTCTTACATAGGAATATTACTTTAGAGGTATAACCAGAACAAACATACAAAAATTCACCAAATTCAAGTCCATAATTTCTACCCATACTCTTTTATGCAAATATCTGGTGATTCAGATTTCTCTGGGTTTCCCCACGGGCGGGCTGCAATTTCTGGTCTAGAATTCTGGGTTCTGAAATAATTATGATTCCTGCATGGAACTCCATTCTCTTTCTGTCTGTTTTTTCATTAATTAAGCTTAGGACAATTCCTGGTACAAATTAGATAATTAATAAATGTTTACTGGTTTGGTTTGGATTAGATTGAATTCTCTGCACCTAGAATTGAAAGGACAAATGAAACAGACCAAAACCTCAAGCCCATTTTTGGGGGACCACATGGTTTTAGGGAGGGGAAGATGGCCTTCAAGACCACCCCACATTTTCCTGCATATTGTCATCTGCTTTGAGGGAACAAATCTTACACCCGTGGACACTAACAGAAAGAGGGCCTATCCATGTGTCATCTTAAAACTATAATAGCTCTGGCTATACAACCAAGGGGGAAAAAACCAAACTTCCATTTATATGGTAGGCTAACATAAATTGTTTGATCTTGTACCAGTTGTCTTGTCTCCTAGAAGCAGCTCTACAATTGTTTCAGATGTATCCTTTCATTTTAGATGATCTGGATACACATCAAACCTTGGTTATATATAATTTCTATTGTCCAATTGTCCTTTTTCACTTCCTTTTCTATTAATTTTCTTATACTCTTCCATTTCCTGACAGGTTTGAAATTCCCCTAGCCTCTTCATGTTCTTATTTTCTTCTCTTTTCTACTTGAAATACTTCTACATTCTTACAAAGAACACTACATTTTCCAGTATAAGGCAGAATGTATATAGATATTTCTTTTGAGCTTCCACCTTCTTCCCTAGTAAGAACAATAGATTGCATTTTTTAAATATAGTGGAAGTTGTACTCTATGGCATGTATATGGAGATAGCTCTGTATAGGTTATCCCCTGGAATATGTACGAATTTCTCCTCATAGGATAGACTTATGTGTGATTTAGTATCAGAGAAGTTTAGTGCAAATGATGAGGTAATCCTAGCCACTGAATAGGTGGTCTTCAAAGAAGTCTACCCTCAATATTTTTCTTGTTCTGTTTGCTGAGCAAGTTGGGGTTATTCAACTCTCTCTTTGGATTTTTGGCAGCCTGATGGTTACAAGTATATGGTAGTTAAAAAATATCTTCACCTTGATGAGTCTGACCTCTGGGATTTCCTCATCTAATTTGTTTCTTTCCTGAGAACAGATAATTGAGAATCAATCCTGAGATGTATAATTCCAGCATTGGAGGCAACAAAGTAACTTCAGACTGGTAGCTGAAGTAGTATTTGGTAACTAATTTAGCAATTCTTAGAGCAAATGACCTTTGGAGGAGAGCCTGATACTTGGCCCAACATGCTGAAAGACATGGACCTAGAGAACTAGTTGAAAAGTTCAGAAATGAGGTAAAGAATAACTTACTTAACAATCTCACAAACTGTCTTATGTTTATGTAGAATATATTCTTCCCCTTGATTAATTTATTTTTCTTTTGTTAATTTGTGCTCATGGATCTGGTGTTAAGAATTTTTCTTGTGTAGAATAAAGAAGTACCTCTCCTGTATCTTATTGACATTGTCCCTTAAATACCTTTCTACTCTCTCCTTTGGGGAAACCTTACATGTGAGTCAAGTCTAAGCTTTAAGTGATTCTCTCTGGGCGTGGGGATATGAAGAAACAAAAAGTTCAAGCAAGAGTCTAATACTTCCCATATTGTTCCAAGAATGAACCCAGTCCAAGTATGTATCATTCCAGAACTGAGAACAAAAAACTCCTCTCTTTCCATAAGGGAGATATGTGGATTAACAGATATGTTAGGAAAATTTTTCCCTGCCCTTCCCTCTTTCAGTTTAAAGCCCTCTTGATCTGACCTGAAAATCTCTAAGCAAATATATGCTACCAAATGTCACAAGAAATGCTTCATCCCTGGGCATTGGTTATTCATTGTTGTATCTTAATCCTGAACAGTGGTTAATAATTATTATAATAGCACTTTGAGATTTAATTTCAGAGAGGATTCATTTAAACATCTTTTCTCTTTTCTGTGACCCAAGAGATATTTCTTTCAACCTATTTTTATTCCCAAACAACTATAAACACATAGAGGCATAAAATGTCATAGCTAGAAGGGATCTTAAAGATGCAACTTCCTCATTTTAGAGCTGAGATCGTAGGAATAAAGTGACAAAAGGTAACTACACGTATCTCTTTAGATTATACCACTTTAGAAGAACCAAAACCTATTAAGTCGCCAGAATTAGCTCTGAAAACAGCTACATGATAAACCTGAAACTTGGGACAATGTCCCCTCTGCTTCAGGAGCTGAGCCCAACTTTAACATAAAATTAAAAGCCAAGACATAGGCTGGAAAATAAGCAAAAAAAAAAAAAAAAAAGCATACCATAAAAAGTAACTATGATGACAGGGAAGATCAAAACACAAATTCAGAAGAGGATAAAAATGTCAAAAACAGGTACTTGTGAAGTTTCAAAGAAAAAAATATGAATTGGTGTCAGGCCTCAAAAGAACTCCCAGAAAAGCTCAAAAAGTATTTAAAAATCAAATAAGAGAGATAGAAGAAAAATTGTGGAAAAATGAGAGTAATGCAAGAGAACCATGAAAAAAAGAAAATAGCTTGGTAAAAGAAGCAAATAAAACGTACAAAAATTCATAACTCCTTAAAAAGTATGATTGGCCAAAGAAAAGAAGGTACAAAAGTTCACACAAGAAAATCGTTTCTTAAAAATTAGAAATGGTCAAGTGAAACCTAATGACTCCATGAGACATCAAAAAATGATAAAACAAAATCAAAAAAATCTGTGTGGGAGGGTTGTAGCAGTGTGTCTACATAAAGGGATAATTAGACTGGCCTCTTATAAAACACAAGCCTCTGTGGGACACATTCTGGTCGCTCAAGAATTGGGCCGGGAGTATGGCACATGGAAAAACTTCTTGGGCCCTGGTTCTTGGACAAATGGCACAAGAATTGGATACCAGTTCTACACTAAAGCTTGTCTGGGAGGGAAATATGGGTTCATGTAGGAAGACTCTGCAACTGTTACCAAAGAAACATTAGATTTTTACAATGTTACTTGTTAGAATTATACTGTTAGTGATTGCTTGGATACTGAAATTGAAAATCAGACTGGATTTGTGATTACTAGAGCTCATGTATCAATGCTTTTCTGTAAAAAGTGAGAAATGGTATTGTACTAAGTCTGATCATATGTTCAATACCATATTAAATAGAAGGAAACAAACCTTAGTCCCATTAGAAAAAAAAGATGTATCAATTATGTCATATTAGATATCACTCTGCTGGTTTCACTTACATTTTCATCAATCTCTCTTGCAATGTCCATATCTAAGTACAATACTGTACAGTACAAGGTAGATATATAGAGGAACTAGCTAGGAATATCTCAGCAGATTTTGCCCAACAAACTAAGATAAATGAGCAATTGTATCAGATGATAAAAGATTTAAGGGAAGTAACATTGGAAATAGGAGCAGAAGTGGAGTTATTGAAACTCTAAGCTCAATTACAATATGTAACCCCTTTGCTTTCTAATCATACAAGACAAGATTATGATTGGAACAGTGTCAAGAGGCTTTTGAATGGTTTATTTCTCCGTAACACAATTTAAGGTGACATAGAAAGTTTATATAAATTAGCATCTGATATAGAAAAAGCTTCTCATGAAGATTTGAATCCAGATAAAACTGCTGAAAAAATCATACATTGGTTTGATAATACCTCTTCATGGTGGTTAAAATTAGAATCATGGATTTCCCTGTGTGTTGTTATATTGTTATTGTTTTGTTGTTTATATCTTTATAGATCTTTTTCCACCATCCTTTCAGATGCAGCTCAAGGACTTTTTATCTAAAAGATAAAAGGGGGGAAATGCTAGGGTATGGGACCCTGTGGAGAGGCCACCTTGACCTTTGGTGCACAATAAGTTTTCTGCTATGTTGCAGAAATGCCCTTGCTGAGCAAGGAGCAATGATTTGTGATCATGGGAACGAGTGTTGAGCCTAAGGGTCACAGCTAGTTGCTCATAAGCAGAGATGCCTTGATAGGGCCTCTAGTCTATGAATGAGTTGTTAAATTGCTGGATTGGTTGTCCTCCATTGGCAGATACCATGCATACGCAAAGCCCTCGAGCTGCTTCTCTGAATGGTGACTGGGGATTGCCTACTGTTCTTGCGCTGTTCACGCTTGCAAAAATGTATATCAACAAGGCTGTACAGCTTAATAAACTGGAGCTCTTTTCACAATCTATGAGTCTCCCGCCTCAATCATCTTGCCTCTGAGATCAAAATGCTCATATACTTTGAGCTCTTAAGACTGCCACAACAACTTTTTAATTAGTCTCCTTCCATTCAAGAAGATAATGCTTTTATTAATTATATTTTAAAATAGAAATATTTACTTTGCCAAGTTCTAGAAATCTAAATTTGAAACTAGATATTTTCTAATCCATTGTTTGTCTATATAACTAACCTTTGGTGATGATGATATTTATAATTTAATACAATTATCTACTGTAAAGTAAAGAGATTGGAATTTTTTGTATGTAATTCAGGGATATGGTTGGGTTAGAGAGATAACACATTATTTTAAAAGGAAATGGCAACTACTTGGTTAATGATCGCAAAATATATAATTTTCTCATGTAAAACATAGGTTTTGGAAATGGCTTCTATATATTTTGTTGTTGTTTAGTGATTTCAGTCCTGTCTGACTCTTCATGACCCCATTTGAGGTTTATTTTTAGCAGAGATACTGCAATGGTTTACCATTTCCTTCTCCAGCTCATTTTATAGATGAGGAAACAGGGAAACAAGGTTAAGTGACTGACTCATATATTGATGAAGAACTAATGTTTTCAATATTACTAATTTCAACTGTGGCTAAAGACACTCCTGCAAATCAAAAGAATTTCAGAGTACTTTACATTTTTATCTCATTTGAGCTTTACAACAGCTTGTTATTGTTTGTCCTTCCTTCTTGAAGAGAACCATGATTTCAGGGAGATAATGGGAAGGAAGGAAGGAAGGAAGGAAGGCAGGAAGGGAGGAAGAGAGGGAGAAAGGAAGGAAGGGAGGGAGGGAGGGAGGAAAAAAGGGAGGGAGGGAGGAAGGAAGGAAAGAAGGGAAAAAGGGAGGAAGGGAGGAAGTCAAGAAGGGAGGAAGGCAGGAAGGGAGGAAGGGAGGAAGGGAGGAAGGGAGAGAGGGAGGGAGGGAAGGTAGGAAAGGAGGGAGGGAAGAAAGAAAGGAAAGAAGGAAGGAAAGGAGGGAGGGAGAAAGGAAGATAAAAAGGAAGGAAGGGAGGGAGGGAGGGAGATAAGAGGGAAGGAAGGAAGGGAAGAAGGGAGGAAGGAACGAAGGGAGGGAGGGAAGGAGGGAGGAACGAAGGAAGGAAGGAAGGAAGAGAGGGAAGGAGGAAAGGAGGGATGGAGGGAAGGAAGGAGGGAGAGAGGGAAGAAGAAAGGCATTTTCCAACTAATCAATTTCAGTTTGTGGGCCTGCTTTACTCACAGAAATTGTTGCTTGTCCTTCATTCTGGAAGAGAACCATGATATCAGGGAGGTGATGCCATGTTGTAGGGCAGGCATATTATCCTCATAAACAAACACCGAGGAGTTAAATCACTTGCCCAGGATGACACAGAAAGGACATTTCTGAGGAAGGGTTTTAACTCAGATATTCTTGACTCAGCACTCTATCCACTTTACCACCTAGCAGGATATTTTTTTAGTGATACAGTACTAATCCCACAGTGATTTAATCTCTCACTTCTAAGTATTTGAACAAAAACTGTACTGAAGATGTCTCACCTGTACACAGGAGGCTCAATAGGATTCTCTGAAACAACTGGGTATGAGTTTTGTAGAACTGTCTTGTCTTAGAGAAAGGCTGCTGGTTCCCCCTTATTGAAAACCAAATAGCAAGAAGTTAGAATTATCTCAATTCCTTCTCACCAGCTCCTACACTCCCAACCAGGTGAGAGACAGACACCTCAGTTCCAGGTAGAACCTATCTTTGTTCAATGGATGCTCTTAGCATTTCAACTTTCAGTGTTGGGCTTCAGCATGAAGAAAACTGATCCTGGTCATCTCAAATCTATTCTTTCTGGGCCCAAGATCAT